>NC_139999.1:49681240-50376240 GCF_964263955.1 Coregonus lavaretus | reverse complement strand
AAAAAATGTGGTGTACCCGAACAGCCCAAAAAAACCTCACCGAAGTCCAAAACTAACAAAAACATCACAAAATGTTGTCATAATACATGCACAAACTCTTCTGAACTGTTTCTGCTGGGAAGCATGTGGACACCTTAAGACTACCCATCACTGCCCTAGATGCTGATCGAAGGTCAGCATTGTGTTTTTCCCCCTTATGGCTAGGGTTAGAATTTACAGAGGGGTAAGCTAGTCTTAGATCTGTGTCTACTGACCTGAGTGCCCAGCAGGGCGCTGACACAGGCCTCCGAGGCATCGCAGATTGCCGTGAGGTCGTGACCCCCCTCCAGTGCCATGACAACCCGGCCCCCAGCCAGCCCCATCAGCTGACGTGTCAGGAAGCCAAAACCTGAGGGAGAGATACATTTAAATACTTTATTTGAATTCACAAATTACAATGAAAAGGATTAAAACATTCCAAAGGTCACAGATGCATGGATACAATCGTTGATACAAAAAGCCCCTTCTTCTCCATTTTGCCAAGCACACATACAGGATGTGTGAGAACCCGGAGGGAAAAAGCTGTAATGCTGAAATTTGCTGGTTTTTAAAGGTACAGTGCCTTCAGAAAGTACTGTATTCACACCCCTTGACTTTTTCTACATTTTGTTGTGTTACAGCCTGAATTTAAAATGTATTGAATTGAGATTGTATGTCACTGGCCTACACACAACACCCCATAATGTCAAAGTGGAATTATGTTTTTTGAAATTTTTGCAAATTATTACAAAATGAAAAGCTGAAATGTCTTGAGTCAATAAACATTCAACCCCTTTGTTATGCAAGCCTAAATAAGTTCTGGTGTAAAAATGTGCTTAACAAGTCATATAATAAGTTGCATGGACTCAGTGTGCAACAATAGTGTTTAACATGATTTTTGAATGACTAGCTCATCTACAGTATGTACCCCACACATACAATCATCTGTAAGGTCCCTCAGTTGAGCAGTGAATTTCAAAAACAGATTCAACCACAATGACCAGGGAAGTTTTCCAATGCCTCGCAAAGAAGGGCACCTATTGGTAGATGGGTAAAAATAGAAAATAAGAAATTGAATATCCGTTTGAGCATGGTGAAGTTATTAATTACTCTTTGGATGGTGTATCAAATCACCCAGTCACTACAAAGATACAGGCGTCCTTCCTAACTCCGTTGCCGGAAAATAAATGAAACCGCTCAGTGATTTCACCATGAAGCCAATGGTGATTTTAAAACAGTTACAGAGTTTAAGGGCTTTGATAGGAGAAAACTGAGGATGGATCAACAACATTGTAGTTACTCCACAATACTAACCTAATTGACAGAGTGAAAAACAGGATTCCTGTACACAATAAAAATAATCCTAAACATGCATCCTGTTTGCAACAAGGCACTAAAGTAATACTGCAAAAAAAGTGGCAAAGCAATTCACTTTTTGTCCTGAATACAAAGTGTTATGTTCGGGGAGAAATCCAATACAACACATTACTAAGTACTACTCTCTGTCACACCCTGATCTGTTTCACCTGTCTTTGTGCTTGTCTCCACCCCCCTCCAGGTGTCGCCCATCTTCCCCATTATCCCCAGTGTATTTATACCTGTGTTCTCTGTTTGTCTGTTGCCAGTTCATCTTGTCTTGTCAGGTCTTACCAGCATTCTTTCCCGTCTTCCTGTGTCTCAAGTTCTGTTTCCTAGTTTTTCCCAGTTCTGACCGTTCTGCCTGCTCTGACCCCGTGCCTGCCGTCCTGTGCCTGCCTGACTCTGACGACGAACCTCTGCCTGCCCTGACCCCGAGCCTGCCTGCCGTCCTGTACCTGCCTGACTCTGACCTGATGACGAACCTCTGCCTGCCCTCGACCTGCCCTTTGCCTGCCCCGTGTTTATAATAAATAATCGGAGAACTGTACTATCTGCCTCCTGTGTCTGCATCTGGGTCATATCCTGATACGTGATACTCTCCATATCTTCAAGCATAGTGGTGGCTGCATCATGTTATGGATATGCTTGTAATCATTAACGACTGGGGAGTTTTTCAGGATAAAAAATAAATGGAATGAAGATAAGCACAGGCAAATTCCTAAAGGAAAACCTGATTCAGTCTGCTTTCCACCATACACTGGGAAATGAATTCAACTTTCAGCAGGACAATAACCTAAAACACAAGGCCAAAACTACACTGGAGTTGCTTACCAAGAAGACAGTGAATGTTTCTGATTGGCCTAGTTACAGTTTTGACTTAAATCTATTTGAAAATCTATGGCAAGACTTGAAAATGGCTGTCTAGCAATGATTAACAATCAATTTGACAGAGCTTGAAGAATTTAGAAAAGAATGGGCAAAAATGGTACAATCCAGGTGTGCAAAGCTCTTAAGGGTCTTATCCAGAAAGATGCAAAGCTGTAATCGCTGCCAATGGTAATTCTAACATGTATTGACTCAGGGGTGTGAATATTTATGTTAATTAGATATGTCTTTATTTCATTTTCAATAAATTAGCTAACATTTCTAAAAACAAGTTTTCACTTTGTCATTATTGGGTATTGTGTGAGAAAAAAACGATTTTATCAATTTTCTATTCATTTTGAACAAAATGTGGAATAAGTCAAGGGGTATGAATACTTTCTGAAGACACTGTATTTATACCCCTTGATTTATTCCACATTTTATTGTGTTAAAGCCTGAATTCAAAATGGAAAAAATAGTTTTTTTTCTCACTTATCTACACACAATTCCCCATAATGACAAAGTCAAAACTTGACTTGTTCCACATTTTGTTGTGTTACAGCCTGAATTCAAAATGGATAAAATCATATTTTTTTCCTCACCCATCTACACACAATGCCCCATAATGACAAAGTCAAAACTTGTTTTTACAAAGTAGACTCAGCGATCTGACATAATCATACACAGTGGGGCGACTTCCTGCTCACAGACATAAACATCAAATCTGCCAAGACTGCCACTGTTTGCTCTTTGTCAGGAACTAATACTGACTAAACTACTGTATAAACCCTGTGAAATATAGAACAGTCTGATCAACGTAGTAGAACTCCTAAGATAGTGAGGATGAGGAAGGAATAGGTTGCTCTTAGAACAGTTTAGAACTTGTGGGACAGGTTCATTTCAACCTGTGAGATCCATAGAAGGGAGAGTAAGGTATTAATTTAGCTTCACAATCAAATCTATTCTAATCAAGCCGTTTGGATTGGCTGAGCTAGAGCCAATGGTGAACCAGTAAAGACAGCTAGCTTGATTGTTATTGTGCCAGCTAGGATGTAAACATTTAAAAGTGAAAGGTTTGAAAATAAACCATCTGAATGAATGGTCTTTAAATTCCCACAGGTGATAACACTTGTTTGAATAAAAGTAATGAAAGAGAACCATTTGAGTACTTTGCTACATCAATCCTTTTGATTTGCTTTGACATGGGAAAACACCAAGGAATCAAAGATGGCTGCCAACATGTGATTATTTAACACTACTTAAAACTAACTGTAGCATAGGCTACTCAATTTGTACGAGTTTTTTTTTACCACTGTTACATTTTTGACTCCCCTAACTCTCTAGCTATAAATAGGCAATGTACTGTAATAAAATAAAGCATTATTATAAAGTTGTTAGATATTAGGAGAGGATTCATATTTACAAAAAAATGTCCATTAAGTCTCAATTATGCTTGTCAACTGTAAAAAATAAATAATAATGTGTGATCCCATGACCTTTTGTATGTGTGTGTGTGCGTACACTCAAATGTATATTTGCGTGTGTCCCTGCGTATGGTTCAGTGAGGAACTGACGAGGCGTTTAGTGAGCTTACACTTGGCCGACACTTTGTAGCCCCCTAGTGGCGCCGGATGTCCCTTGACGGCATCGAAACCAGATGAGACCAGCACCATGTCAGGAGAGAACTCATGGGCAATCGGCATCACTACAGTCCTGGAGACAGACAGGAGAGAGAAATCAGACCATTAAACCCATTGACAAGAAAGAGTCGTTCAAGTCTTCAACGCTGTTGTAGGTCAAGCACTCAAACTAGTACGTTTTCCTAAATCGTCTCAAAATCATTGAAAATAGCATAGCTCATAAGGCCTAGTAAATGTGCTTATAATGCATTATGAAGAGGTTATTCATAGAAAGTGTTACAAAAAAAAAGTTTTTTTTTAACAAAGAAAATTCTGCTGTACCCACGTGAGAAAGTCATTGCTGAGCCTGCGTGACAGACGAACGTAGTTGCTAGCAAGAGCATAACATGATTTTTCAGGGTCACAAGAGAATAACATACTATATGTGACTATGACCCTTTAATTGACTGTACATTTCACACTAGGCCATATACCGGGGTATTTGGAAATAGCCACGGGATGATTTTTCAATACCGCCAATACTGTTGTAACTATTTCTTTGACGTTTTTCAATACATTTTTATATTTGTAGTCATTTTTTAAGTAAATACCTGCAGTCAACTTGTGCAATGTGTTAGGAGATAAAGCAGATTGCGTTCTTATGTCACCTGTCACATTATTTTACGTTATGAAGCTTACTTAGTTCCCCAGTACAGTTGAGCCAGTCACGTGTTTGTTTGTAACTAGCACAATGGGAGATGGCGGGAGCAGGAAAGTCTACAGTGTTTTTTTGCTTCAATACAGTGATCAGGGATGTGCAACTATAGTTTTCCTTCACAGAAAATAAGTCAGTGCACCACATTCGACATAAAATAGCTTCATTTTCATCAGATGACAACAGAAGTGCAACGCTATTTGGCTGGCAGCTTACAATGAAAAAGCAAGGTCTTTTTTGGTCAAAAACGATGCATGGCCATCATATTTCTAATGTTTAAGCCTTTCATAGAAAGAATGTAGACAGCTACATTTCCTAATGTTTTGCCTGCTCTTCTCCGAGCAGAGCAGACAGGCCCGGTGCCCTAGCGACTCCAGACTCCACACAGACACAGCGTGTACACATGGTGCTCCAGAGCCAGTACTGTTCTTCCTTCAGACAGGCATGCGTCCAAACGTTGTTTGTTTGTACAATGTCTCTCGTTCACATTCGCTTGTCAATGTCCAAACTCACCAAAAATGACATTCGGTAGCGCCTACCTATATATGTATAACTTTATGAGCTAGATTCCTTGTCTTTGCAATTAGTTTATTTTAGTTTGCACTTGTTAGCATATTTAGCTAGCAGCCTCCATGGAAATTCGCTATTATTTGTGCAATTTCTTTTTAGCATTCTGGTAATAGTCGCCAAATGGTATTTTTTCATTTTTTTCTGGTGCCCCCTTGTGTACTAAACCGGTAATACCGTAAATCCCGAGATGAGAGAAGGACGGTATGACGATATGTCACATTGGGTAACATTTTGAAGAAACATGGTCAAATTAAACCCCATGTTCCACAGATCTAACCTGGTCCCAGATCAGTTTGTGCGGTCTTGCCAACACCTATGGTCATTGCGAAACAGCACAAACAAATCCAGAACCAGGCTACCATTGATCAGTCCAACTGTCCGAAACATTTCTACAAACTCCTAGGTAACATACAGGTATGTGACACAATGTCACCCCAATTAAAAGTAGATGAAAGTTGAAATGCTAACCACATGGTGCTCTAACTCCAGCCTCACATAATAGATGGATAAACATTACATCAAGTCACACAGATACCATGTAGTTACACATAGTTACACATCATTTACATTTCTCAGTTTGACAACATTTCATGCGAAAACACACTCACTAAACTGAACATTTGGCCTCTTCCATGAAATGTAATAATTGTTTTATGTATCTTATATGCAGTTACCTGGTACACCTGAGTACCTACTAGGATACATTCTGGTTACCAAAGTAGTTAAACTACATGCCAACAAGGGCAACTTTATGTAAAGTGCTACCAAACAGATAACAACCATCAGGACCAAGAGAGAGTGATGTCCAGAGGGGAGTATTTGACGATGATGCCAGCACAGATTCTCTAGTTTCATCTTCTGGGACCGCTTCCTTTGTTCTTCTCCTCCTCCTCCTCCCTTCCTCCTCCCATTGCTGCTGCCAGTGATTTAGCGAGCACACACGGCCCATGCAGTGTTTGATTCCTCTCGCTACCTCTTTCTCTCCCCCACCATCTCCCTCTCTCTGTCTCTCTCCATCCTCCCTTCGTCCCTGTCTCTCCCTCTCTCCTTCCTCTTTCTCTCTCCCCCATTCTCTCTTCCTCTCTCTTTCTGCCTCTCCCCTCCTCCCCCTCTCTCCCTTTCCCTCCCTTCCTCTCTCTCCCCTCTCTCTTTCCCTCTCTCTCCGGCCGCCAGTTCAAAGCGTTTCGGCGGGCGTCTGGTTCCCATTAGGGGCTCGTCCCTCTTCTCACGTCACTGACAGCCAGCCATCTGGGATCCATTGGGCTTAATTACGCCGTCTTTGGATTCCCTAACAATGCACCCCTCCTACCCCCATTCCTCCCCGGCATGCACTACCAGACCCTGCAGCCCGTGTTGTGGGGGTGCACCTCCTCATACATACACATTCATGTACATGCACGTGTACACGCACAAATGCATACTGGCGTGCACGCATACACACACACACAAATACACATGGCTGTGCACACCTGCAAACAACCACACACACTTCTTCTTCAATACACACTCACAAGTACCACCCCCCTCCCACCCACGCTTCACAAAAATCCACCAGCCTATATCAACCTCCACCCCTAAAAAACACTACCTCATCAGATTCTAACCCCTACCACTGACCCCCTACGCCCCAACATACAGCCCCTTTACCTGACCCCCCTGCCTAGTACCACATACACACACCACATTGTACCCCCCAACTCCAAAGGAATCCACCAGATTATACTGAAATCCACCCAACCCCCCCCTCCACACACACACTATATACAGAAGAAGGTGCCATTTTGGAGGCCTTTGGAGGCATCCCAAGATCCCTCAGCCTCTGAATGGCAAGATGTGATATAAACAGAACCGGCCCATTTCTACATTTCTATGCACCAATACATATGCTTCTAACTGGGAGATTGAAATCTCAATCATGAATATGAATCAAATTAGAAAGATGGCAGGATTCCATCGGGGGGCCAGTATGAAAATGTATGCACTCACTAACTGTAAGTCGCTGTGGATAAGAGTGTCTGCTAAATGACTAAAATGTAAAATGTAAATGAATGGAACCAGTCACTACACTTATTACATTTACAGCCATTGCAGAAACTCTTGAAATTGGGTGCATCTTGTCTGGCTGTACAGAAAGTCTGGGGAATAGAAGCTCAGTCACAGAGATTTTCCTTCCACAGAATCGACAATATATTGCTTTACAGTGTTTGTTGGTGGAATAGGGTGGGGGGAACACTTGTGAGCGGAGTTCCCAAAGTGAAATCATTTTCACATGTAAATATGTGTCTTAAAGGTGAACTCCTGGGATTCTACATTAGGATTTTCTAAAGTAAATTTTTCCAATTCCACACCAGGATATAGCCTATAGGCATACAATAAATAGTTGCTAGGTAACATCTAAATGTATTGAGAGCTACTGTAAGAAAAGGTTGTTGGTAGCATACACCTGTACTGAGAGTTAAGAAAAAGTTATTAGGTAGAAAAAGTTACTAAGTTACTAGGTAACATCTGTAGTAGGTAACATCTAGGTAACAAACACCTGTACTGAAAACTAAGTGAGAGTTGCTAGATTACTGGGAACTACCTGTACACATAACGAAGGTAGAGTTGCTAGATAACATACACTTAAACTAAGGAACATTTAACAGGTTTCTTTCCCATTTTATACATCCAGTGAATCAACACAGACTATACTGCCTAAGTGGTTCTCAGTGAGTTAGCAAATAGCATAGTATGCTAAGGGTAAACATTGGGCCTAGCGTCTGCCTGTTGCAATCGTTGGCTTGTAACGGTACAGCATGGCTTTAGCCGTTAGCTTCGTGAGTTTGACGAGCTTGGCCCACCCACGGTGTGTGTATGCACCATACAGACCTCACATACTGTTTAACTGCCTGGTGGCGAGCCAACACCGCTGACAGGAACGCTCAAAGTTCATTATGCTGCAAACCGAGCAGCTATTCATTCAGGGGCTGTGGCTTGAATGAAGTGGAAAGTGCGGTGCACAGAAAAAAGACATTGGGACGCAGCACCATACAGTGGCATATATTTACACAATGGGCTCTATTTCCGGCTGGCGTTAAGCCAGCGCAATTGTCAAACACAAAATGTAAGCGGACATCCCCTTTTTATCTGTACATTATTTTAGCCAGCTCCTGTTATTATTTAGAAATGCTTAAACCCCTCATGTAGGCAACATGTCCATAAGCCCATCATGGAACGAGAGATGAGCAGATACCGGTGACCCTATTTAGAAACATTTCAGTTATTTTCCTGTAACAATTGCTTGTTTTCCATTTAATGTGATTCAAAAACAAGCCCTAGGCCTACTACAATGAAAGCTGTTTCAACAGCAATGCGTCAGGTGTATTTCTTATCCTGGCCATGCATTAGCCAAAGAGCCCATCTATAAAAGGTTTCTAGGTCACACTTTATTTGGTTAGTCCGGATAGTCCATTTGTAGATGCTCTACAGATGGTCATACTATCAACAAACTATCTGTTGATAAGCAACTGCTTGCTAAGGTTACGGTTAGGGTTAGGTTTAGAATAAGGGTTAGGGTAAGGTTTAATGTTAGGGCTAGGGTTAAGTTTAGGGTTAGGATAAGGGTTAAGGTTAGGGCTAGGGTTAGTAGATAGTTTGTTGAAATGTTACTGATAGTCTGTAGAGCATCTATAGACGGACTATCTAAACAAAGTATTACCGGTTTCTAAATGGTCTCCTCGTTAGGATTTTGCCATCATGCTTTTGCATTATTCACAATTGAAATAGGCCTACCTGCAGTGTGTACTCCATTCAGCTTGAATCCATCCCCATTTCCAAAGAGTGTCTCTTGTCTGGTTACCAAAGACACATTCCACCAAACGTATTCAAATGATGCAGTCCTATAAGGCCATATCAACGGTAGGCCTAGGCTATATCTTGGTTATTGAGAACATGCCTCACACATACAATACAATTTACAGGAGCCTAGTATCATTTTTTTTTTAGGAGAAGTGTGATGCGTAAAGACATACTTGTTGAAGCCAATTTCAACAATGTTGACTGTCAACACTCCAAACATATTGAGCAAACACTGTTGTTATTACTCGTTACTGTTGCCTGTGCTATTTAATAAACTGTAGTATCAATTCACAATGGACTAGGATGAGAATATTCAGTGCCCCCCCTTACAGAAAATAACTATAGTATTAATATAGGATATTATAGGATTTCTATAGTAACCTATAGTGGGCATATAGTGTCCTATAATATCTCTCACCCTATATAATATTCTTATAGGATTTCCTGCCAGATGTTTTCTGTTATAATACTCAATAGTATTTGAATAGTATTATCATGAATCAAAATCTCTATATTATTCCTATAGTGAGTTTTTAGTAGTTCTCCCAGCTGCTTAAGAGCTCACTTACATACCTATCATTAATATGCTTTTTTCAATGAAGAACATTGTTGTTCATTGTCATACTTGTTGTTCAGCTTGTTTGCCTTTTTCTGCTACATCATCTACGTTTAAAATCAATGTTATTTAAATATTTCCAAAATTAAATAAATTGCAGAACATTGCCCGTGTCTCAAAAATCGTGTAGATCCAACAACATGTCTCAACTCATATTGAATTGGTGGAAGAGCTACTCTACACTTTTTATATGACTTATTTTTAAGTTACGCAAATCCTAAAAAAATGTACTCATACACTTAATGACAAAAGTATGTGGACACCTGTTCGTCAAACATCTCATTCCAGAATCATGGGCATTAATATGGAGTTGTTCCACCCTTTGCTGCTATAACAGCCTTCTGGGAAGGCTTTCCACTAGATGTCGGAACACTGCTGCAGGGACTTGCTTCCATTCAGCCACGAGCATTAGTGAGGTCGGGCACTGATGTTGGGCGATTAGGCCTGGCTCACAGTTGGCGTTCCAATTTATCCCAAAGGTGTTCGATGGGGTTGAGATCAAGGCTCTGTGCAGACCAGTCAAGTTCTTCCACACGAACTCAACAAACTATTTCTGTATGGACCTTGCTTTGTGCACGAGGGCATTGTCATGCTGAAACAGAAAAGGGCCTTCCCCAACTGTTTCCACAAAGTTGGAAGCACAGAATCGTCCATCCACGACCCATTTTCAATGCCCTGGCTGAGGGAAGGAGGTTCTCACCCAAGATTTGACGGTACATGGCCCCGTCATGTACCGTTTGACAGTGGGAATGGTGTTCTTGGGGTCATAGGGAGCATTCCTCCTCCTCCAAACACAGCGAGTTGAGTTGATACCAAAGAGCTCGATTTTGGTGTCATCTGACCACAACACTTTCACCCAGTTCTCCTCTGAATCATTCAGATGTTCATTGGCAAACTTCAGACGGCTCTGTATATGTGCTTTTTGAGCAGGGGGACCTTGCGGGCGCTGCAGGATTTCAGTCCTTCACGGCATAGTGTGTTACCAATTGTTTTCTTGGTGACTATGGTCCCAGCTGCCTTGAGATCATTGACAAGATCCTCCCTTGTAGTTCTGGGCTGATTCCTCACCGTTCTCATAATCATTGCAACTCCACGAGGTGAGATCTTGCATGTAGCCCCAGGCCGAGGGAGATTGACAGTTCTTTTGTGTTTCTTCTATTTGCGAATAATCGCACCAACCGTTGTCACCTTCTCACCAAGCTGCTTGGCGATGGTCTTGTAGCCCATTCCAGCCTTGTGTAGGTCTACAATCTTGTCCCTGACATCCTTGGAGAGCTCTTTGGTCTTGGCCATGGTGGAGACTTCTGTGGACAGGTGTCTTTTATACAGGTAACAAGCTGAGATTAGGAGCACTCCCTTTAAGAGTGTGCTCCTAATCTCAGCTCGTTACCTGTATAAAAGACACCTGGGAGCCAGAAATCTTTCTGATTGAGAGTGGGTCAAATACTTATTTCCCTCATTAAAATGCAAATCAATTTATAAAAATGTTTGACATGCGTTTTTCTGGATTAATTTTTTTGTTATTCTGTCTCTCACTGTTCAAATAAACCTACCATTAAAATTATAGACTGATCATGTCTTTGTCAGTGGGCAAACGTACAACATCAGCAGGGGATCAAATACTTTTTTCCCTCACTGTAGATATATATAAAATGACTAGACTTCTTATAGTAATTTCCCGAAAATACCATAATATTTTTTATAGTAATTTCTATAGTAATTACTATAATATTACTATAATATTTTTATAATAAATGTGTATGATAATCTTATAGGATTAGTATAGATTGTTTCTGTAAGGGGGCCAGTCGAATTGGAGATGACAACGCAAAGACCGTCAATAACCTACAGAACGGCATGCAGTATTAAAGGGGAATGGAAACTCTTTAGGAAGTAAAGCTGTGCAAAGAGATGTATTCAATCCACTAATAATAAACGTGTGCTTGTAATATAGAAACATCTCTTTGCATCTAATTGCAATTCATCTGATCACTCTTCATAACATTCTGGAGTATATGCAAATTGCCATAATCAAAACTGAGGCAGCAGACTTGGTGAAAATTAATATTTGTGTCATTCTCAAAACTTTTGACCACAACTGTACTACAGACACCATAATGCATACTTTTAAATTATATTATGTGAGCTAAACACTTACATATATATATATATATAGATATAAGGTGAATGCACCAATTTGTAAGTCGCTCTGGATAAGAGCGTCTGCTAAATGACGTAAATGTAAATGTAAATGTAGATATACAGTGCAAAATAAGGCATATAATTACAATAATTGGCTTTTAACTTTAATTCCTTCTATACAGTGCATTCGGAAAGTATTCAGACCCCTTCCCTTTTTCCACATTTTGCTACGTTACAGCATTATTCTAAAATTGATTAAGTAATGTTTTAACCACATCAATCTACACACAATACCCCATAATAAAAACACAAATACCTTATTTACATAAGTATTCAGACCCTTCGCTATGAGACTCGAAAATGAGCTCACGTGCATCCTGTTTCCATTGATAATCCTTGAGATGATTCTACAACTTGATTGGAGTCCACCTGTGGTGAAATCAATTGATTGGACATAATTTGGAAAGGCACACACCTGTCTATATAAGATCCCACAGTTGACAGTGCATGTCAGAGCAAATATCAAGCTGTGAGGTCGAAGGAATTGTCCGTAGAGCTCTGAGACAGGATTGTGTCGAGGCACAGATCTGGGGAAGGGTACCAAAAATTGTCTGCAGCATTGAAGGTCTTCAAGAACACAGTGGCCTCCATCATTCTTAAATGAAAAATGTTTTATATATATATACAGCGCCTTCGGAAAGAATTCAGACCCCTTGATTTTTTCCACATTTTGTTACTTTAAAGCCTAATTCTAAAATGGATTCAATTGTTTTTTTCCCCTCATCAATTTACACACATTACCCAATAATGACAAAGCAAAAACAGGTTTTTAGACATTTCTGCACATTTATAAAAAAAAAAGTTTAAAAAAAAGGGAATATTACATTTACATAAGTATTCAGACCCTTTACTCAGTACTTTGCCACTTCTTCGTTGTCTTGGCTTTGTGCTTTTGGTTCTTGTCCCGTTGGAAGGTGAACCTTTGCCCCAGTCTGAGGTCCTGAGAGCTCTGGAGCAGGTTTTCATCAAGGATCTCTCTGTACTTTGCTCCGTTCATCTTTCCCTCGATCCTGACTAGTCTCCCAGTCCCTGTCACTGAAAAACATCCTCACAGCATGATGCTTCCACCACCATACTTCACCATTGGGATGGCGGCAGGTTTCTCATGGTCTGAGAGTCTTTAGTTGCCTTTTGGCAAACTCCAAGCAGGCTGTCATATGCCTTTTACTGAGGAGTGGCTTCCGTCTGACCACTCTACCATAAAGGCCTGATTGGTGGAGTGCTGTAGAGATGGTTGTCCTTCTGGAAGGTTCTCCCATCTCCACAGAGGAACTCTAGAGCTCTGTCAGAGTGACCATCGGGTTCTTGGTCACCTCCCTGACCAAGGCTCTTCTCCCCCGATTGCTCAGTTTGGCCGGGCAGTCTTGGTGGTTCCAAACTTCTTCCATTTAAGAATGATGGAGGCCACTGCGTTCTTGGGGACCTTCAATGCTGCATAAATGTTTTGGTACCCTTCCCCAGATCTGTGCCTCGACACAATCCTGTCTCGGAGCACTACGGACAATTCCTTTGACCTCACGGCTTGATTTTTGCTCTGACATGCACTGTCAACTGTGGGACCTTATACAGTTGAAGTCGGAAGTTTACATACACTTAGGTTGGAGTCATTAAAACTTGTTTTTCAACCACTCCACAAATGTATTGTTAACAAACTATAGTTTTGGCAAGTCGGTTAGGACATCTACTTTGTGCATGACACAAGTAATTTTTCCAACAATTGTTTACAGACAGATTATTTCACTTATAATTCACTGTACTTTAAACAGTGCCTTTAAACAGCTTGGAAAATTCCAGAAAATGATGTCATGGCTTTAGAAGCTTCTGATAGGCTAATTGACATCATTTGAGTCAATTGGAGGTGTACCTGTGGATGTATTTCAAGGCCTACCTTCAAACTCAGTGCCTCTTTGCTTGACATCATGGGAAAATCAAAATAAATCAGCCAAGACCTCAGAAAACAAATGGTAGACCTCCACAAGTCTGGTTCATCCTTGGGAGCAATTTCCAAATGCCTGGTACACGTTACTCTGTACAAACAATAGTACGCAAGTATAAACACCATGGGATCACGCAGCCGTCATACCGCTCAGGAAGGAGACGCGTTCTGTCTCCTAGAGATTAACGTACTTTGGTGCGAAAAGTGCAAATCAATCCCAGAACAACAGTAAAGGACCTTGTGAAGATGCTGGAGGAAACAGGTACAAAAGTATCTATATCCACAGTAAAACCAGTCCTGTATCTCCGCAAGGAAGAAGCCACTGCTCCAAAACTGCCATAAAAAAGCCAGACTACGGTTTGCAACTACACATGGGGACAAAGATCGTACCTTTTGGAGAAATGTCCTCTGGTCTGATGAAACAAAAATAGAACTGTTTGGCCATAATGACCATCGTTATGTTTGGAGGAAAAAGGGGGAAGAGCTTGCAAGCCGAAGAACACCATCCCAACCGTGAAGCACGGGGGTGGCAGCATCATGCTGTGGGGGTGCTTTGCTGCAGGAGGGACTGGTGCACTTCAGAAAATAGATGGCATCATGAGGAAGGAAATTGATGTGGATATATTGAAGCAACATCTCAAGACATCAGTCAGGAAGTTAAATATTGGTCGCAAATGGGTCTTCCAAATGGACAATGACCCCAAGCATACTTCCAATGGCTTAAGGACAACAAAGTCAAGGTATTGGAGTGGCCATCACAAAGCCCTGACCTCAATCCTATAGAAAATGTGTGGACAGAACAGAAACATCGTGTGCGAGCAAGGAGGCCTACGAACCTGACTCAGTTACACCAGCTCTGTCAGGAGGAATGGGCCAAAATTCACCCAACTTATTGTTGGAAGCTTGTGGAAGGCTACCCAAAATGTTTGACCCAAGTTAAACAATTTAAAGGTAATGCTACCAAATACTAATTGAGTGTATGTAAACTTCTGACTCACTGGGAATGTGATAAAATAAATAAAAGCTGAAATAAATCATTCTCTCTACTATTATTCTGACATTTCACATTCTTAAACTAAAGTGGTGATCCTAACTGACCTAAAACAGGACATTTTTACTAGGATTAAATGTCAGGAATTGTGAAAAACGTAGTTTAAATGTATTTGGGTGTATGTAAACATCCAACTTCAACTATATAGACAGGTGTGTGCCTTTCCAAATCATGTCCAATCAATTGAATTTTCCACAGGTGGACTCCAATCAAGTTGTAGAAACATCTCAAGGATGATCAATGGAAACAGGATGCACCTGAGCTCAATTTCGAGTCTCATAGCAAAGGGTCTGAATACTTATGTAAATAAGGTATTTCTGTTTTTTATATTTAATACATTTGCAAAAATTGATAAAAACCTGTTTTCGCTTTGTCATTATGGGGTATTGTGTGTAGATTGCTGAAAAAAATATAACATTTAATCCATTTTAGAATAAGGCTGTAACGTAACAAAATGTGGAAAACGTCAAGGGGTCTGAATACGTTCCGAAGGCACTGTATAGAAGGAATTAAAGTTAAAAGCCAATTATTGTAATTATATGCCTTATTTTGTAATTCCAGTTCAATTCTGATTTCAGTCACTCCTTACAAAATAAGGAAGACTCAATATGCTCTAAGTTGTTCTCTATCATTAGGAGGTCGTGTAAATGGCAGTGTACAAGATACACATTTTCACAGGTGTTTTTTCTTGACTGATTACCATTTGATTGATGTGGTGCTATTGCATGTCATATCATTTGAAAGGGCTGTCTCTCAGCTTTCAAAATATGTATTATGTTATCATATATGGTTTGACACCAGCAAAGTATGTTCATTAATGTACGCAGAGGTCATGGTCTAAGTAAATCCATGAATTCCCCATGGATTGGATGGCATCACAAACATCCAACTCGCACCACAATATAACATCTGAACACATGATATACATGTCTGTTATATCACAGCTGTGTGTCGTATTTCAACGATGAGTGACGAGGTTTGGTAAGACTTTCTATGAATCAATAGCGAGCACCCCTGGCTTTGACTAGAATATAATCTTTGTGCTTTTGTTTTAATGTGAATTGGGCTGGAGGTAAGGTGAGGTAGGTTAGGTGTGTGTGTCTCTACTGTACCTAAATGCTGCCAGGTATTCAGCGTCGCCCACGGGGGGATCCAAGCCTCCCGTCCACGCCACATTGACATTGAAGCCCTCACCTGCACCTGCTCCAACCTGGACAGAGCGGGAGAGAGAGAGAGAAGGGAGAGAGAGTTATGTTTGCATCTTACTTCATTGAAAGTTGTGCTGAGAGTTAAAGGTCATGAGATATTTTGCATCAAATGTTCACAGACAATCAGCACGGTTGTTTAATAATGTGCATTTGTGCAATTAATGAAAAGCCGCGTCACATTTCAATGACATAAGGGAGTGATTACGATTTCCAAATGAAAGACGGCTGGCCATTAATTCAATGCCTCCATCAACTCAACTATTTCGATTTTTGATACAATTTGTCAAATCTGCTTATAAATCACTCGCAGCAACAAAACTACACCCAGATTAAGTCCCAGTTTGAACACACTACAGGGACGTACGTATATTCTTGAGTCGGCACTTGGCGATATTCCATTTCTAGCTATATTTCACCTAATCTCCGCACCCAGAACCCAATTTTAACATCTGTCAAGAGAGACTATATTTCATCAAATGCCAGGCACAACCGGTGGACGTCTCCCTGATTTGACCTCACGTTTGTGGGATGGCATACTAACTGATCCCCTGGTCTTAAGAGGAGAGTAAGCCTTAAAAATGCCTGCTAACGGCTATTTCGCTTTTGAAACTCCTCCACCATCGCTCAATGTCACGGTGAGGAGATAGTGAGGACTCTGAGTGACACACTCTTGGCAACAAATCGCAGTCATTTCCTTTGTGGGTGTGTGTTCGTGTGTGTGAGGATGATGTGCGTTGCAGAGTGTCTGACTCGACTCTCTCTCGGTAGACGGGATGTTCACAGGGCAAACTCAAAACACATGAGCTCCGCCATCCACTGCCAACTAGTCACTCTCCCTCTCTTTCTCTCTCTCCATTGTTCTTCTCTTCTTCATCCCTTCTGTTATTCCTTTCATGTTTAAGAGACCCTGGAGCGGATTACGGGTACCCTGATGTTTCTGTGTGGTACCCCTGATGACATCACTGCTACCCCCTAGTGTGTTATATAGGTACATGGGGCTGTGGTAGAGGGACACAGAGACTCCAGAGGTTTACCACACAGCTCAGCGGCGGTTGAGGGGCTATTTAAGGCTAAACCACATCCAAGCCAGCGTAGCATCTAATGGACCATCCTCCCATGATGAAGAATATGGGAAAATGTCCACTTTTTTATCCTCCTTATTTGGTGAGAATGGAGTGGGTGGTAACAGACGCTAAAGAGGTTTTCAGACTATTGGGCCGACCCAATCCGTTCTGTGCTGGCTCAGACGTTTTTTTTTCTTCTTCAAATGAAAAGACCATTCATGTATTTGATGGGGGAGCATGATGTACATGGTGGTGGATAGTGCAACCTAACTTACCTCAGCTGGGTCCCCGCTACCGGGGAAGAAGTTGCCATTGTCATAGCGATGCAGGGAGATATACAGCACACTGGGGTCGTTGTAGAACACCGACTGGGTACCGTTGCCATGGTGAACATCCTGGACATTGGGGATAAAGGTCAGGGGGTCGTCAGACTCTTAATTATGTAGTACGCTTGACCAGTCTCATACTTGCTCTGGTTGTTTGCATCATCTCCTTTAGTGCACACCAAACTACATTGAATTATTTGTCTTTATAAACCAGGAAGTACTTAAGTGTGCATGTGTTCCAACATGTGTGTGTCTGTCTGTGTTAACGCCCAGACTCGTGGCGGGCCCAGACTCATGTGGAAAGCAGAGTGAATGTTGACACCACGCTTATGGTCAATACGTGAATTGTGTAAGTAAGCAAGTGTTTAGCTCCCATGTGGGGACCAGTGATGGCGGTCGTCTCTCACCCAGTCCACAATGAGGATCTTGCTGATGCTGAGTTTGTGCTGGAGCTGCTTGGCTGCGATGGCCACGGAGTTGAAGAAGCAGAAACCCCTTTGGAAAGACACACGTGGGTTTATGAGGATATACTCAGGACTTAGGAGGTCATGTTCCCATAATGAGACAAAAGACACAATGTAAAGTGAAGGATTTTCAGGAGATGTCCCCACAATAATGTGTGGGCGTCTCAGAGAATATCCTCACAATACACACACTAGGTGATGTGAGGATATTAGTACCAATGAGTCAAACATGCTTTGTTTCACTGGACATGCACTCATATTTAGGCATGGTTTGGAAAGACAGTGGCAGAATGGCGAAGGGGCAATGTATGAACGATGGGAAAAAGACACGGCATGTAAACATCTGACAATCTTAGACAAAAGAAAACCATAACTGAAACAAAAGCAAAAGCAAAACACAAAGACTAAAATACTCTCTACACCTCAAAATAACTTCTCGTGACCTAAAATAACTTCTCGTGACCTCCCTCCTCATGCATTTCAGAGAATGTGCTCCTCATAAACCACTTACAGTAAGCTGACTCGTACTCAATATCCGTATGATATTGTGAGACAGAGAAGGTGTGAGAGAAAGAGTTGATGTATGAAAATGAGAAGAGGAATGTTGAAAGCGGCGGTGTCAGCAGGAGCTATAAGCTGGGAGAGTGTGAACTGTAGATCATATCTGCTGGCCAACTCCTTTCCTCCAGAAAGTCTTTATCGACACATAAATAACTAGTGACAGACACATTATCACGCGTAAACCCACTCACGCATGCAAGCACGCACACACACACACTGACGTATACAAGCACACACAGCTGAATGTGGTTAGCCTTCTAATGAATTCTATTTCAGACTGATACACACACACACACAAGCCTTGGGCAGGTAACACACATACTCCATACACACACATAACACACACTTTTGAACGGTGCTTTTGATGTATAGGGAACCCTTTGAAATGATTTTAGAGACCTCATGACTCCATGTATGTGTGTGTGTGTGTCTGTGCAGTACTTACAAGGGGGTAGAGCGGGTTGCATGGTGTCCGGGGGGCCTCACCACTGCAAAGCCATTCTGTGAGAAGGGAATAGAACCTGTAACACTTTTGCTCTCTCTGAGCACATCTTCCAATTTTATGTTTATCGGTTCAGAATACACTGAATGGTACTGATATAGAATGGCAATTTTTGTATTCCAATTTCTTGTGAAATTCATAAATTCAATAAAAACAAACAGAAGTTACATTATGCTTCAATATCCAGGTGTATTAATGTATGTTACGGTGTTGATAATTCTGACCAGTTGTGTTACGGCCCTGACAAAACTAAGTGGGGGTGTAACCGAGGTGACAATGAATGGTTGGCGGTCTCACCTTCAGCTCTCCCTGTGCCACCCTGAGTGCCAGCTCCGTCACGCTGCCTGCCGCCAAGCGAGACGCCGTCGACGTGTGCGTCGCATTCCAGATCGTATCGTTGTCCACCTGTCAATCATACAAAACCAGGAATTTACCAGGAGGCAGGATCAAAGTTAAAACCACAAGGAGAAACAAGGGCATCGTTTAGAAACAATATAAGTTGATTGGTTGAAATAGGTCTCACTTGATGTCAACTATGTGACAGCCCAATGAGGTAAAGAGGAAGTCATCCAGTGGAATTGGGAAACAGAGGTGACGGGTTGTGGTAAGGACTGGATTGTTACAGTATTGGATTACAAAGTCTCTACTGTGTTCCAACTAAATGAAGAGAAGCATAACTTATTGGGAGTCAGGGGTATGGAAGTGGCAAGGGTAACATTTACCCACACAAATCACCACAACCCTGACTTTAACCGCTGATGATGACGGTAAAGGGGGTAGTAGAGTATTCCTGTTCTCAGATTCTCTCTCTCTCTCTCCCTCCCTTTGTTATTCCATGTTTAAAAACTCCACATTTCTGGCGGTTTGGCAGAACAATGAAATCAGAGGAATTTCTTTTATCACTTTCTTCGCCATATTGTTTCAATCAGCTCGCCTCACCAGAGGAACCAAGGGCCGGAAATCCAGGCAGATCAGGCGCCTTATCAACACCATACAAACCGTCCTCTACTCTCCTCTTCACCCTCTTGCTCTCATCTTCTTCCTCCTCCACTCATCCCCTCTTCATCCTCTTCTTTAGTATCCACATTTTTTCTTCTTCATCAAGACTACACACACTCTACCTCTTTCTCTTTTCCTCTTCAACGCTCCCCTTCCCTTTCTCTCTCATCTTCGTCATCCTCCTGCACTCATCTCTTCTTCCTCCTCTTCTTCAGTGTCTGCATTTTCTCTTTCCTTATCAACACCATACTAGCCCAATTATTCCTCCTCCTCTCTTCTCCCCCTCTTCCTCCTCCATTCATCCTCTCTTCACCCTCTTCCTCCTGAATAAATTCCCCTCCACTCAACCACTCAACCACAGTTCCCCAGGCACCCCTCCAAGCAAACAATTCAGAGTCCACACTTTCTTCCTCTCTCTCTTCTTCTCATCTCTCACCTCTTCTTTGCCTTTGATATCTGATTGGCGTTTCAACCGTGTCCCCGCCAAAAACAACAGCCTCCACAATTTGTATCCCTATTAGCTTAATTGTGTAATGAGGTATAATCAAGCATGTAATGTTTGCCATTTTGTAATGTGATTAGATAAGTGGACAGATTTCACATGACTCTTTGATTGTTCGTTACAGGGTCTGTTGAGCTGTTTGCCAGTGTACTGTAAATCTGTGTGTTTGTTCATGTGTGTGTGTGTGTGTTATTCTGAGTAACTCACTCCAACTCCTCCACATGGTAGCATCACAAACATCCTTTGAGATAAGATTCCTGAAAGAGTGAGAGAAATCAAATACATTAATCTTACATTCATTCAATACTTGATGATCAATGCATACAGTGGGGAGAACAAGTGTTTGATACACTGCCGATTTTGCAGGTTTTCCTACTTACAAAGCATGTAGAGGTCTGTAATTTTTATCATAGGTACACTTCAGTGAGAGACGGAATCTAAAACAAAAATCCAGAAAATCACATTGTATGATTTTTAAGTAATTAATTTGCATTTTATTGCATGACATAAGTATTTGATCACCTTCCAACCAGTAAGAATTCCGGCTCTCACAGACCTGTTCGTTTTTCTTTAAGAAGCCCTCCTGTTCTCCACTCATTACCTGTATTAACTGCACCTGTTTGAACTCGTTACCTGTATAAAAGACACCTGTCCACACACTCAATCAAACAGACTCCAACAACTACACAATGGCCAAGACCAGAGAGCTGTGTAAGGACATCAGGGATACAATTGTAGACCTGCACAAGGCTGGGATGGGCTACAGGACAATAGGCAAGCAGCTTGGTGAGAAGGCAACAACTGTTGGCGCAATTATTAGAAAATGGAAGAAGTTCAAGATGACGGTCAATCACCCTTGGTCTGGGGCTCCATGCAAGATCTCACCTCGTGGGGCATCAATGATCATGAGGAAGGTGAGGGATCAGCCCAGAACTAAACGGCAGGACCTGGTCAATGACCTGAAGAGAGCTGGGACCACAGTCTCAAAGAAAACCATTAGTAACACACTACGCCGTCATGGATTAAAATCCTGCAGCGCACGCAAGGTCCCCCTGCTCAAGCCAGCGCATATCCAGGCCCGTCTGAAGTTTGCCAATGACCATCTGGATGATCCAGAGGAGGAATGGGAGAAGGTCATGTGGTCTGATGAGACAAAAATAGAGCTTTTTGGTCTAAACTCCACTCGCCGTGTTTGGAGGAAGAAGAAGGATGAGTACAACCCCAAGAACACCATCCCAACCGTGAAGCATGGAGGTGGAAACATCATTCTTTGGGGATGCTTTTCTGCAAAGGGGACAGGACGACTGCACCGTATTGAGGGGAGGATGGATGGGGCCATGTATCGTGAGATCTTGGCCAACAACCTCCTTCCCTCAGTAAGAGCATTGAAGACGGGTCGTGGCTGGGTCTTCCAGCATGACAACGACCCGAAACACACAGCCAGGGCAACTAAGGAGTGGCTCCATAAGAAGCATCTCAAGGTCCTGGAGTGGCCTAGCCAGTCTCCAGACCTGAACCCAATAGAAAATCTTTGGAGGGAGCTGAAAGTCCGTATTGCCCAGCGACAGCCCCGAAACCTGAAGGATCTGGAGAAGGTCTGTATGGAGGAGTGGGCCAAAATCCCTGCTGCAGTGTGCGCAAACCTGGTCAAGACCTACAGGAAACGTATGATGTCTGTAATTGCAAACAAAGGTTTCTGTACCAAATATTAAGTTCTGCTTTTCTGATGTATCAAATACTTATGTCATGCAATAAAATGCAAATTAATTACTTAAAAATCATACAATGTGATTTTCTGAATTTTTGATTTAGATTCCGTCTCTCACAGTTGATGTGTACCTATGATAACAATTACAGACCTCTACATGCTTTGTAAGTAGGAAAACCTGCAAAATCGGCAGTGTATCAAATACTTGTTCTCCCCACTGTATGTGTATAGTTCCATGTGTGTGATTATGAGTGTGTAAAAATACTGATGTGTGCCTATTACCCACACTACCGTTCAAAAGTTTGGGGTCACTTAGAAATGTCCTTGTTTTCGAAAGAAAAGCAATTTTTTTGTCCATTAAAATAACATCAAATTGATCAGAAATACAGTGTAGACATTGTTAATGTTGTAAATGGCTATTGGAGCTGGAAACGGCTGATTTGTTATGGAATATCTACATAGGCGTACAGAGGCCCATTATCAGCAAACATCAGTCCTGTGTTCCAATGGCACGTTGTGTTTGCTAATCCAAGTTTATCATTTCAAAAGGCTAATTGATCATTAGAAAACCCTTTTGCAATTATGGTAGCACAGCTGAAAACTGTTGTGCTGATTAAAGAAGCAATAAAACTGGCCTTCTTGAGACTAGTTGAGTATCTGGAGCATCAGCAATTGTGGGTTCGATTAAAGGCTCAAAATGGCCAGAAGCAAAGAACTTTCTTCTGAAACTCGTCAGTCTATTCTTGTTCTGAGAAATGAAGGCTATTCCATGCGAGAAATTGCCAAGAAACTGTAGATCTCGTACAACGCTGTGTACTACTCCCTTTACAGAACAGCGCAAACTGGCTCTAACCAGAATAGAAAGAGGAGTGGGAGGCCCAGGTGCACAACTGAGCAAGAGGACAAATACAATAGTGTCTAGTTTGAGAAACAGGCACCTCACAGGCACCTCACTCCTCAACTGGCAGCTTCATTAAATAGTATCCGCAAAACACCAGTCTCAACGTCAACATTGAAGAGGCGACTCCGGGATGCTGACCTTCTAGGCAGAGTTGCAAAGAAAAAGCCATATCTCAGACTGCCCATCTTTAATATTTACTTTTTATTGGCCAGTCTGAAATATGGCTTTTTCTTTGCAAATGGGTTTTATAATGATCAATTAGCCTTTTAAAATAATAAACTTGGATTAGCAAACACAACGTGCCATTGGAACACAGGACTGATGTTTGCTGATAATGGGCCTCTGTACGCCTATGTAGATATTCCATAAAAAATCAGCCGTTTCCAGCTACAATAGCCATTTACAACATTAACAATGTCCACACTGTATTTCTGATCAATTTGATGTTATTTTAAATGGACAAAAAAATTGCTTCTTTCGAAAACAAGGACATTTCTAAGTGACCCCCAAACTTTTGAACAGTAGTGTAATGTGAGTGTTTGACAATGAGGTGTGTCAGAGGGGTGTGTGTGTGTGTGAAGATGAGCGTGCATGTTTATGTGTGGCTGTATGTGAGAGAGAGAGAGAGAGAGAGAGAGAGAGAGAGAGAGAGAGAGAGAGAGAGAGAGAGAGAGAGAGAGAGAGAGAGAGAGAGAGAGAGAGAGAGAGAGAGAGAGAGAGAGAGAGAGAGAGAGAGAGAGAGAGACTGAGTGTGTGTCGCACCAGTCAGCTTGCGGTTGTCCAGTTTGAGGCGGTTGAGAGGGTTGGTGCCGTACAGCAGGACATGTTTCTCAGAGTGGACAGACTGAAGCTCCTCCAGAGTGGCCTTTCTGCTCCGGATACACTGGAGGAGCACACACACACACACACACACCATGCCATTTAGAGTTAACACACGCACACACACGAGACACAGGCACATACACACACTAGTCCACATGCATGCACTCATGAATGCACTCACGAATGCACACACGCACCCATTAACACACAAACACAAATTACAGCATAAGTACACAAACAGGCCTCCCTTGGAAAAGAGGTATTCTGACCTCAATGGACTGTTTAAAGAAACAAACAACACACAAAGTTTGATCTTGGAACCCTGGGCCAGGGCAAAGGGGGGTGCAGTGCTGGGGTGTAACCCTAGGTGGCAGCAGTGTTCATAACAGCAGTTTCAACCAACATATTTAGTTCTGTGGTGTTGTGTAGAACGGGAAAGGGGGATACCTAGTCAGTTGTACAACTGAATGCATTCAACTGAAATGTGTCTTCCGCATTTAACCCCTCTGAATCTAGAATATTGTAGTGTAGTATGTGCTGCTGTGTAGTACTTTATATTGTACCTACCTCACACTGGTTCCTGAGGCCCCTCTCCTGAAGTCTGGACCAGATGCTTTGGATTCTTCCAGCATGCTCGGGGTGTCGGCTATTGTCGCCACAGGTGCATTGGTGCTTCAGCATCTGAGAGTCATACACCAGACCTACACACACACACACACACCGACACACACCGTAGTTTAGAGACCATACAAAATAGATAGAAAGCCAGAAAGCCAGACACACATACAGTAGACGGGACCACAGAGATCCTAATAAATTAAGTGCTAATATGTAATTCTACGGATGGAACATACAGCACCTTCTGAATATATAGTATGTTGTACATGAGATACAACAAGATACAACAAGCACCGTGTACAGTACAGCATTTCCCAAATGTCTCTCACCAGTGGTGAAGCGTAGCTTGGCGGTGGTCTCCAGACCAGGGCTGGCCAGAGACAGTGGGGTGTCCGTGGGCTGTGGAGGAGGGGGGAGAGAGGTGGAGGCGGGGGAGGACTGGGCGCGACCGAGGGGGCGGTGGGCAGGGCCCAGAACCACGGGCACACCCAGGGGGTCCAGGTGGGTCGCTTGTCTGCACCTGTCAGTCAGGACCTGGAGGTGCCTGGGCTGCTCCCAACGAAAAGACTTGAGGGGGGGGAGGTGGAGGAGTAGATAAAACGATAGAAAGGGAGGGAGAGTGGAGGGAAAAAAAGTAAAACAACCATTTTTTTTAAAGGCAAAATGTTTGTTTACTTGTTTTCCAGATCGTTATTAGCAGTTACTTTAGAAACGACATAAAACAGCCCAACTACAGCACCTTGTAAAAGCCACGACTAAGGGATGACTAACAGAGTGAGCCGTAATACCATGGCACCCTCTATTGGAGAGCCAGAAAGGTGGTCTGAACTGAAGAGACAATTCAAATCAAATTATATTGGTCACATACACATATTTAGCCTTTGTTATTGCGGGTGTAGCGAAAGGCTTGTGTTCCTAGCTCCTAAAGTGCAGTAGTATCTAACAATTCACAACAATACACACAAATCTAAAAGTAAAAGAATGGAATTAAGAAATATATAAATATTAGGATGAGCAATGGAGTGGCATTGACTAAAATACAGTAGAATAGAATACAGTATATACATATGAAATGAGTAAAGCAGTATGTAAACATTATTAAAGTGTCTAGTGTTCCATTATTAAAGTGATGAGTTATTCCATGCCTTTGTATATAGGGCAGCAGCCTCTAAGGTGCATGGTTGAGTAACTGAGTGGTAGCCGGCTAGTGATGGCTATTTAACAGTCTGACGGCCTTGAGATATAAGCTGTTTTTCAGTCTCTCGGTCCCAGCTTTGATGCACTTGTACTGATCTCGCCTTCTGGATGGTAGCAGGGTGAACAGGACGTGGCTCAGGTGGTTGATGTCCTTGATTATCTTTTTGGCCTTCCTGTGACATCGGGTGCTGTAGGTGTTCTGGAGGGCAGGCAGTGTGCCCCCTGGTGATGCGTTGGGCAGACCGCACCACCCTCTGGAGAGCCCTGCGGTTGCGGGCGGTGAAGTTGCCGTATCAGACGGTGATCCAGCCCGACAGGATGCTCTCAATTGTGCATCTGTAAAAGTTTGTCAGGGCCTTAGGGGCCAAGACCAATTTCGTCAGCCTCCTGAGGTTGAAGAGGCACTGTTGCCTTCTTCACCACACTGTCTGTGTGGGTGGACCATTTCAGATTGTCAGTGATGTTTACGCCGAGGAACTTGAGGCTTTTCACCTTCTCCACTGTGGTCCTGTCGATGTGGATAGGTGCGTGCTCCCTCTGCTGTTTCCTGAAGTCCACGATCAGCTCCTTTTTTTGTTGACATTGAGGGAGAGGTTATTTTCCTGGCACCACTCTGCCAGGGCCCTCACCACCTCCCTGTAGGTGGTCTCGTCATTGTTGGTAATTAGGCCTACTACTGTTGTGTCGTCTGCAAACTTGATGATTGAGTTGGAGGCGTGCGTGGCCACGCAGCCATGGGTGAACAGGGAGTACAGGAGGATCAGCGAAGTGGAGGTGTTGTTTCCTACATTCACCACCTGGGGGCGGCCCGTCAGGAAGTCCAGGACCCAGTTAGACAGGGTGGGGTTCAGAACCCCGAGCTTAATGATGAGATTGGAGGGTACTATGGTGTTGAAGGCTGAGCTATAGTCAATGAACAGCATTCTTACATAGGTATTCCTCTTGTCCAGATGGGATAGGGCAGTGTGCAGTGCAATGGCGATTGCATCGTCTGTGGATCTATTGGGGTGGTATGCAAATTGAAGTGGGTCTAGGGTGTCAGGTAAGGTAGAGGTGATATGATCCTTGACTAGTCTCTCAAAGCACTTCATGAGGACAGAAGTGAGTGCTACGGGGTGATAGTAATTTAGTTCAGTTACCTTTGCTTTCTTGGGTACAGTAACAATGGTGGCACTCTTGAAGCAAGTGGGGACAGCAGACTGGGATAGGGAGATATTGAATATGTCCGTAAACACTCCAGCCAGCTGGTCTGCACATTCTCTGAGGACGCTACATGACCAAAGGTATGTGGACACCTGCTTGTCGAACATCTCATTCCAAAATCATTGGCATTAATATGGAGTTGGTCCCCCCCTTTGCTGCTATAACAGCCTCCCCTGTTCTGGGAAGGCTTTCCACTACAGTAGATATTGGAACAACTTTACAGTTGGCAGTATGCATTGGGGCAGTTAGCGTTTTCCTGGCATCCGCCAAACCCAGATTTGTCCTTCGGACTGCCAGATGTTAAAGCGTGATTCATCACTCCAGAGAACGCATTTCCACTGCTCCATAGTCCAATGGCGGCAAGCTTTACACCACTCCAGCCGACGCTTGGCATTACGCATGGTGATCTTAGGCTTGTGTGTGGCTGCTCGGCCAAGGAAACCCATTTCATGAAGCTCCCGACGAACAGTTCTTGTGCTGACGTTGCTTCCAGAGGCAGTTTGGAACTCGGTAGTGAGTGTTGCAACCCCATTAATAATGTCATAGTAATACGTGTACACACTCCCTTACATAAATAAACCCACCGAGGTCAAAACAAGTTGGCTGGTATTGCAACCGAGGACAGACCATTTTTACGCAATACGCGCTTCAACACTCGGTGGTCCCGTCATGTGAGCTTGTGTGGCCTACCACTTCGCGGCTGAGCCATTGTTTCTCCTAGACGTTTCCACTTCACAATAACAGCACTTACAGTTGACCGGGGCAGCTCTAGCAGAAATCTGACGAACTGACTTGTTGGAAACGTGGCATCCTATGACGGTGCCACGTTGAAAGTCACTTAGCTCTTCAGTAAGGCCATTCTACTGCCAATGTTTGTCTATGGAGATTGCATGTCTGTGTGCTCAATTTTATACACCTGTTAGTAACGGGTGTGGCTGAAATAGCCAAATCCACTTTTGTATATATAGTGTATATTTGAGAGTGGGACTAATATAATACATTTGTGTATGTATGACCTAGGTAGCTCTCTGTGTGTGTGTGTGTGTGTATCTGTGTGTGTGTGTGTGTGTGTGCGCGCGCCTGCGTGCATATGTTCGTGTCTGTGTACCTGATTCATCAGAGGTGTGTGTTCCATGGTGTGTTCTCCATGGCAGTCGCGTGAGGAGGTGGACTCTGTGTCCCACATTGACTCAGTGTTGCTGGTCCCACTCTGTCTCCTCCTCTGGTAGCCGTCCCCAGGGCCGGTCTCCGCTGGGTCTATGTCCTTCGAGGGGATCTGTGTGAGACGAGGCTTCTCACTGGACTTGGTCATGAGCTGATGAGGGAGGGACACAGACACACTCTTAAGGTCAAAGGACATGCATCAGTCTTCACTCTTCTTCTTGTGTTGTTGAGCACTTATTATGCAGTATCTATATGTAATATACAGTTGAAGTCGGAAGTAGTAATGACTTAGGTTGGAGTCATTAAAACTTGCTTGTCAACCTCTCCACAAATTTCTTGTTAACAAACTATCGTTTTGGCAAGTCGGTTAGGACAATTTACAATCTGTAGAAACAATGAGAATAGAAAGGTTCAGAACTTTTGTAAAACATCACAGTACAGTTGAAAAATATATGGCAAATAGAAATCCTATATGGATGGTGTTAAGAGATAGATGGATGGTGATGAATGGAGTTGAAGGATGGGACTAATAACAACTAACAACAACTAATAACAAGATAACTAATAATGTAAGCATACTGTGTCCATAATAAGTATATAGGTTGTAGGTTGGGAGCTTTTGTGAAAGAGCACAGTTAGAAAGATATGGCATATAGAAGCAAACCGGATGAACATCATGAAAATGATCAGAGAGGTTGAGAGTAGAAGAAGTTCAGGAGAAAAAATAAACAAAATATAATTATTGTAAAATTGACTGTGTCCATAAAATGTATATAGTAAGTATAAGCTGGAAGTAGAGGCCTAAGCATTGTTGTTCACTATTTTACACCAATTAGGGAAAGGGTGGTGGGGTTGGAAAGTAATAAAGGGGACTACATTTTAAAAAATTTTTAGAAATTAAATAAGGTGATGAGGTGGCGGATGGTCTCCTGAGGGATCTCCTCCCAGACCTGGACTAAAGCATCCGCCAACTCCTGGACAGTCTGTGGTGCAACGTGGCGTTGGTGGATGGAGCGAGACATGATGTCCCAGATGTGCTCAATTAGATTCAGGTCTGGGGAACGGGCGGGCCAGTCCATAGCATCAATGCCTTCCTCTTGCAGGAACTGCTGACACACTCCAGCCACATGAGGTCTAGCATTGTCTTGCATTAGGAGGAACCCAGGGCCAACCGCACCAGCATATGGTCTCACAAGGGGTGTTAGGATCTCATCTCGGTACCTAATGGCAGTCAGGCTACCTCTGGCAAGCACATGGAGGGCTGTGCGGCCCCCCAAAGAAATGCCACCCCACACCATGACTGACCCACCGCCAAACCGGTCATGCTGGAGGATGTTGCAGGCAGCAGAACGTTCTCCACGGCGTCTCCAGACTCTGTCACATCTGTCACATGTGCTCAGTGTGAACCTGCTTACATCTGTGAAGAGCACAGGGCGCCAGTGGCGAATTTCCCAATCTTGGTGTTCTCTGGCAAATGCCAAACGTCCTGCACGGTGTTGGGCTGTAAGCACAACCCCCACCTGTGGACGTCGGGCCCTCATACCACCCTCATGGAGTCTGTTTCTGACCGTTTGAGCAGACACATGCACATTTGTGGTCTGCTGGAGGTCATTTTGCAGGGCTCTGGCAGTGCTCCTCCTGCTCCTCCTTGCACAAAGGCGGAGGTAGCGGTCCTGCTGCTGGGTTGTTGCCCTCCTACGGCCTCCTCCACGTCTCCTGATGTACTTGGCTGTCTCCTGGTAGCGCCTCCATGCTCTGGACACTACGCTGACAGACACAGCAAACCTTCTTGCCACAGCTCGCATTGATGTGCCATCCTGGATGAGCTGCACTACCTGAGCCACTTGTGTGGGTTGTAGACTCCATCTCATGCTACCACTAGAGTGAAAGCACCGCCAGCATTCAAAAGTGACCAAAACATCAGCCAGGAAGCATAGGAACTGAGAAGTGGTCTGTGGTCACCACCTGCAGAACCACTCCTTTATTGGGGGTGTCTTGCTAATTGCCTATAATTTCCACCTGTTGTCTATTCCATTTGCACAACAGCATGTGACATTTATTGTCAATCAGTGTTGCTTCCTAAGTGGACAGTTTGATTTCACAGAAGTGTGATTGACTTGGAGTTACATTGTGTTGTTTAAGTGTTCCCTTTATTTTTTTGAGCAGTGTATTTGGCTAAGGTGTATGTAAACTTCCGACTTCAACTGTATATTGTGCTGTGTGTGTGTAAGTGTCTTTGTCTATGTCCCTCTTTAAGATCACCTTGGTGTGTGTGTGCATGTATGTGTGTGTTGCTCAACAATCCCTAAAATGTGTGTCAAAAAATGTGTGTTCTCTCACCTTGCCCAGGTGTGTGTTCTGTTTGAGTCTCTCCAGCAGCAGTGCGTTGTGGTACTGCTGCATTAGCTGGTGCTGGTGGTACTGGTGGTGGTGAGAGTGCAGGGGGGGCTCAGAGCGGGTCCGACCCAGGGGTCTGTGGGGGCCCAGGGGAGCCAGGCCTTCCAGTCTGGAGGAGGGGTACTGGAGAGGGCCTGGGCTCAGGCCTCGCACTTAAGGGGAGAGAGGTGGGGAGAAGGGGAGAGAGAAAGAGGAGAGGGGGAGGGAGAGGAATTAAGGAGGGAGAACATAAAGAGGGATAGGGAGGGAGGAGAAAGAGAGAGAGTGGGAGGAAGGAGGGAGAACGTGGAAAGGGAGAGGGAGGGCGAAACAGTGACTAAAACGTTCTAAAAACGACCAGAGGGGAAGCAGACAGTGTTGTGGGGTAAAGTTTCGATTAGCTAGGTCTGTCTAGTCACTCCCAGATCAACCAGATCCATTATAGATAGGGCATTAGTGAACGCTCCACATGCCTAGATCAGTAGGATAAGTAAGTGGCATTCAGTCAAACGATCGATAGAGGGCAGTGTCGCTCTGACTGTGTTTTTCTTCTTGTGCAGCTGTGCTGAGGGCTCCAGGATGACTGCAGGTGTGGTGTGTGTGTTTGTGTGAGTTTGCATACATATCTACACTGAGTGTACAAAACATTAAGAACTACTAATATTGAGTTGCACCCCCTTTTGCCCTCATGGACTCTACAAGGTGTCGAAAGCGTTCCAAAGGGATGCTGGCCCATGTTGACTCCAATGCTTCACACAGTTGTGTCAAGTTAACTGGGTGTCCTTTGGGTGGTGGACCTTTCTTGATACACAAACGGGAAACTGTTGAGCATGAAAAACCCAACAGCATTGCAGTTCTTGACACACAAACAGGTGCACCTTGCACCTACTACCATACCCCGTTCAAAGGCACTTAAATATTTTGTCCTTTCCCATTCACCCTCTGAATGGCACACATACACAATCCATGTCTCAATTGTCTGAAGGGTTAAAAATCATTCTTTAACCTGTCTCCTCCCCTTCATCTACACGGAATGAAGTGGATTTAAGTGACATAGCTTTCACCTGGATTCACCTGGTCAGTCTATGTTATGGAAAGAGAACCTAATGTTTTGTATTGTATATGTCCTGTATGAGTGGGTGTCTCACCAGTGACTAGCTGTGAGTGCAGCAGCACTGACGGCTCCAGGATGAGCAGGGGCTGGAGGCATTGGTGGGCCAGGTGGGCAGCACTGAGGCCCTCCGTGGGCAGGTAGACCTGGGGCAGTACCCTGGCCACCCTCTGATGGCTACCCGACTCCCTGTCACCCTGGGCGGGCAGCCCGGCGCTGATGGTGGGCAGGGCGGTGGAGCAGGGCAAGGTGAAGTGGGACAGTGTGCCATCCTGGAGCAGTAACCTCTGAGCCTGAGGGAGGGAGGGAAGGGACACAGTAGGTCACGCACACTGTAAAACATAACTGCCAAACTCGCCTGCCTTCATGTACATATCTATAATAGCTTGTACCCCTGCACATTGATCTGGTACTCCCTGAATATAGCGCCATTCTTGTGTATTTTATTCCTCTTGTGTTACTATATTTATTTTTATTATCATGTTTTAGCTCTGCATCATTGGGAAGCGCTCGTGAGCAAGCATTTCACTGTAAAGTCTACACCCGTTGCATTTGGCACATGTGACAAATACAATTTGATTTGATTTGATTTAAATAAATTGGTGTTAACTCAAACAACTATAGTAATTTGAACTTGATTCAGTTAAGTAGTATATACTCAATTACTAACTGCTGGGGTATCAAACTTCAGTCCTCCGGGATTCAATGTCTGTTAGAATAGTTTGAAACTTTCATTACTGCACAGCAAATTGGCCGGTGTTAACTAATGTTGATTTTTCAGTGTAACATAACAATTAACACTGTAAGTGTTAAATTAACACTCATTGGTGTAAAATAACCCTAATGTTGGTGTTAATACTAGAGTTGAAACAAAACCACGCCCATCATTATCATATATCCCAGCATGCTCTATTGCAGGTTGATTTTTAGAATTGTTTGTTTCAATATCTATGTTTTTGCATGTACATTGATAAATTAATCTTATGCTACTCAATTATAAATGACATACATTTTCTAAACTTATCCAATATGTTGCTTTGACTTATTGCATCTGTTACTGAAATGGTTGTTCCAGTTTAGTTGCTTTAGGTAGTTTCATATCATAGTTTTCCCAACCCTTGTAGTCATTCTGAATGTAGGTTGCGGTTAGAGCTGGCACAATTACCGTATAACTGTGTAACCGATGGTTATGGATGAAAATGGTCATGAAACTTAATTAACTGTCATAACCAGATGTTTTATTTTAGGAATAAGAATACATATACAGTGGGGAGAACAAGTATTTGATACACTGCCGATTTTGCAGGTTTTCCTACTTACAAAGCATGTAGAGGTCTGTAATTCTTATCATAGGTATACTTAAACTATGTGAGACGGAATCTCACATTGTATGATTTTTAAGTAAGTAATTTGCATTTTATTGCATGACATAAGTATTTGATACATCAGAAAAGCAGAACTTAATATTTGGTACAGAAACCTTTGTTTGCAATTATAGAGATCATACGTTTCCTGTAGGTCTTGACCAGATTTGCACACACTGCAGCAGGGATTTTGGCCCACTCCTCCATACAGACCTTCTCCAGATCCTTCAGGTTTCGGGGCTGTCGCTGTGCAATACGGACTTTCAGCTCCCTCCAAATATTTTCTATTGGGTTCAGGTCTGGAGACTGGCTAGGCCACTCCAGGACCTTGAGATGCTTCTTATGGAGCCACTCCTTAGTTGCCCTGGCTGTGTGTTTCGGGTCGTTGTCATGCTGGAAGACCCAGCCACGACCCATCTTCAATGCTCTTACTGAGGGAAGGAGGCTGTTGGCCAAGATCTCGCGATACATGGCCCCATCCATCCTCCCCTCAATACGGTGCAGTCGTCCTGTCCCCTTTGCAGAAAAGCATCCCCAAAGAATGATGTTTCCACCTCCATGCTTCACGGTTGGGATGGTGTTCTTGGGGTTGTACTCATCCTTCTTCTTCCTCCAAACACGGCGAGTGGAGTTTAGACCAAAAAGCTCTATTTTTGTCTCATCAGACCACATGACCTTCTCCCATTCCTCCTCTGGATCATCCAGATGGTCATTGGCAAACTTCAGACGGGCCTGGACATGCGCTGGCTTGAGCAGGGGGACCTTGCGTGCGCTGCAGGATTTTAATCCATGACGGCGTAGTGTGTTACTAATGGTTTTCTTTGAGACTGTGGTCCCAGCTCTCTTCAGGTCATTGACCAGGTCCTGCCGTGTAGTTCTGGGCTGAACCCTCACCTTCCTCATGATCATTGATGCCCCACGAGGTGAGATCTTTCATGGAGCCCCAGACCGAGGGTGATTGACCGTCATCTTGAACTTCTTCCATTTTCTAATAATTGCGTCAACAATTGTTGCCTTCTCACCAAGCTGCTTGCCTATTGTCCTGTAGCCCATCCCAGCCTTGTGCAGGTCTACAATTTTATCCCTGATGTCCTTACACAGCTCTCTGGTCTTGGCCATTGTGGAGAGGTTGGAGTCTGTTTGATTGAGTGTGTGGACAGGTGTCTTTTATACAGATAACGAGTTCAAACAGGTGCAGTTAATACAGGTAATGAGTGGAGAACAGGAGGGCTTCTTAAAGAAAAACTAACAGGTCTGTGAGAGCCGGAATTCTTACTGGTTGGTAGGTGATCAAATACTTATGTCATGCAATAAAATGCAAATTCATTACTTAAAAATCATACAATGTGATTTTCTGGATTTTTGTTTGAGATTCCGTCTCTCACAGTTGAAGTGTACCTATGATAAAAATGTCAGACCTCTACATGCTTTGTAAGTAGGAAAACCTGCAAAATCAGCAGTGTATCAAATACTTGTTCTCCCCACTGTATACACTGAACAAAAATATATACGCAACAAGCAACAATTACAACGATTTTACATAGTTACAGTTCATATAAGGAAATCAGTCAATTGAAAGAAATTCATTAGGCCCTTATCTATGGATTTCACATGACTGAGAATACAGATATGCATCTGTTGGTCACAGATACCTTTAAAAAAAATGGGCCTCACAATGGGCCTCAGGATCTCATCACGGTATTTCTGTGCATTCAAATTGCCATCGATAAAATGCAATTGTGTTTGTTGTCCGTGGTTTATGCCTGCACATACCATAATCCCACCGCCACCAAGGGGCACTTTGTTCACAACGTTAACATTAGCAAACCGCTCGCCCACACGACGTCATACACGTGGTCTGCGGTTGTGAAGCCGGTTGGACGTACTGCCAAATTCTCTAAAACAACGTTGGAGGCAGCTTATGGTAGAGAAAATAACATTCAATTCTCTGGCAACAGCTCTGGTGGACATTCCTGCAGTCAGCATGCCAATTGCACGCTCCCTCAAAACACCTGTGGCATTGTGTTGTGTGACAACACTGCACATTTTAGAGTGGCCTTTTATTGTCCCCAGCACAAGGTGCACCTGTGTAATGATCATGCTATTTAATTGGCAAAAGAGAAATGCTCACGAAAGATGTGACCAACACTTTACATGTTGCATTTATATACAGTACCAGACAAAAGTTTGGACACACCTAATCATTCAAGGGTTTTTGGGCTTGCTCCTACCTATCTTTCCGAGTTGGTCCTGCCGTACATACCAATACGTACGCTACGGTCACAAGACGCAGGCCTCCTAATTGTCCCTAGAATTTCTAAGCAAACAGCGGGAGGCAGGGCTTTCTCCTATAGATCTCCATTTTTATGGAACAGTCTGCCTACCCATGTGAGAGACGCAGACTCGGTCTCAACCTTTAAGTCTTTACTGAAGACTTATCTCTTCAGTAGGTCATATGATTGAGTGTAGTCTGGCCCAGGAGTGTGAAGGTGAACGGAAAGGCTGGAGCAACGAACAGCCCTTGCTGTCTCTGCCAGGCCGGTTCCCCTCTCCACTGGGGTTCTCTGCCTCTAACCCTGTTGCAGGGGCTGAGTCACTGGCTTGCTGGTGCTCTTTCATGCCGTCCCTGGGAGGGGTGCGTCACTTGAGTGGGTTGAGTTACTGACGTGATCTTCCTGTCTGGGTTGGCGCCCCCCCCTTGGTTTGTGCTGTGGTGGAGACCTCTGTGGGCTATACTCGGCCTTGTCTCAGGATTGTAAGTTGGTGGTTGGGGATATCCCTCTAGTGGTGCGGGGGCTGTGCTTTGGCGGAGTGGGTGGGGTTATATCCTTCCTGTTTGGCCCTGTCCGGGGGTTTCTTCGGATGGGGCCACAGTGTCTCCGGACCGCTCCTGTCTCAGCCTCCAGTATTTATGCTGCAGTAGTTTATGTGTCGGGGGGCTGGGGTTAGTTGGTTATACCTGGAGTACTTCTCCTGTCTTATCCAGTGTCCTGTGTGAATTTAAGTATGCTCTCTCTAATTCTCTCGTTCTCTCTTTCTCTCTGAGAACCTGAGCCCTAGGACCATACGTCAGGACTACCGGGCATGATGACACCTTGCTGTCCCCAGTCCGCCTGGCCTTGCTGCTATTCCAGTTTCAACTGTTCTGCCTGCGGCTACGAAACCCCTACCTGTCCCAGACCTGCTGTTTTCAACTCTTAATGATCGGCTATGAAAAGCCAACTGAGAGACCTGAGCCCTAGGACCATACGTCGGGACTACCGGCCGTGGTGACTCCTTGCTGTCCCCAGTCCGCCTGGCCTTGCTGCTATTCCAGTTTCAACTGTTCTGCCTGCGGTTATGGAACCCCTACCTGTCCCAGACCTGCTGTTTTAAACTCTTAATGATCGGCTATGAAAAGCCAACTGAGATTTATTCCTGATTATTATTTGACCATGCTTGTCACTTATGAACATTTTTGAACATCTTGGCATGGTTCTGTTATAATCTCCACCCGGCACAGCCAGAAGAGGACTGGCCACCCCTCATAGCCTGGTTCCTCTCTAGGTTTCTTCCTAGGTTTTCGCCTTTCTAGGGAGTTTTTCCTAGCCACCGTGCTTCTACACCTGCATTACTAGCTGTTTGGGGTTTTAGGCTGGGTTTCTGTACAGCACTTCGAGATATTAGCTGATGTAAGAAGGGCTATATAAAATAAAATTGATTGATTGATTTTTCTTTATTTTTGCAATTTTTTACATTGTAGAATAATATTAAAGATATCAAAACTATGAAGTAACACATATGGAATCATGTAGTAACCAAAGCTGTCATCAAGGCAAAGGGTGGCTATTTGAAGAATCTCAAATATAAAATATATTTTGATTTGTTTAACACTTTTTCAGTTATTACATGATTCCATATGTGTTATTTCATAGTTTTGATGTCTTCACTATTATTCTACAATGTAAAAAAATAAAAAATAAAGAAAGAAAAACCCTTGAATTTACACTACCAGTAAAACGTTTGGACACACCTACTGGTAGTGTAAATATATATATAGTTTATTTTAGTTTTTTTTCATGAACATCTGACTGAAGATGGGATGGCCGGGCATTTGTGCGGTTCTTTCCTTTTACCTTTTTTACCCCTTTTTCTCCCCAATTTCGGGATATCCAATTGGTAGTTACTGTCTTGTCCCATTGCTGCAACTCCGTACGGACTCGGGAGAGGTGAACGCCCAGAGCCATGCGTCATGACCCTGCCAAGCCGCACTGCTTCTTGACACACTGCTCGCTTAACCCGTAAGCCAGCCGCACCAATGTGTCGGAGGAAACACCGTACAACTGGTGACCGTGTCAGCGTGCATGCGCCCGGCCCACCACAGGAGTCGCTAGAGCGCGATGGGACAAGGACATTCCGGCCGGCCAAACCCTCCCCTAAACCGGACAACGCTGGGCCAATTGTGCGCCGCCTCATGGGTATCCCTGTCGCGGCCGGCTGCGACACAGCCCAGGATCGAACCGAGGTCTGTAGTGACGCCGCTGCGCGGTAACATGGACTCTTACAAACGTGATGAAACTTTGTTGCTCCTTGCTGAAACAAGCAAGGTGTTATAGCATAAGAGCTTCCGGTTGCCTAGGCAACACCCCCCCCTCCCTGCAGCAGCACACATTTAAATGGAATGACTAGAACGAGCTTGGAACCTCTAACCCTGGCAATTTGACTGGTAAACTCATGGGTACACTCGCAATGGTTGCCTGGTATTGTGATGCAATAATTTCCATGGTAATGTAGAATGTTCATTCAAATGATGCTAACTGATGTGGCTCATGCAATGTAATTTCAATTGAGTTGAATCAACAAATAACCGTCGTTCAAAATTCCATGACTGTCACAGCCCTAGTTGCAGGTGAATAAAAATTCCAAAGGTTGGATATCCCCACTCTAGCTGGATTCCAATAGGAATTACACATCACTTTGCATGCTAGCACAATGGTATACAGGCCTGTTGTGGCCTGTATACAATGAGTTTCAGGCCACTGTATTAGAATAAAACTAGGTGCTCAAAATAAGGCCTTATGAAATACTGTACGTATTGTATTGTGATAAAAAATGTAATTTTAATGTTAACATATTCGCTTCGGATCTCACTTGGTGAACTCCACATGACTGAAAATGGATGAATGCAACAACCATGTCTCTGTCACTAACAAATAGAGTCATTGTTAGTAACTCTACAATTCACTCGAAAGGCAAGGCACTATGGGAAATATGCAAATAAGTCTTTACACTAGGCAGTGTGTTAATTTAACACTGTTCCAGTATCTATACAGGTCCACACTTTCGGTGTTGATTTAACACTGGAGAATTTGCTGTGTGTAGTATAAGTGTAACAGAAAAAGCGTCAGATTGCTGAAATCTGAGTGGTAGAAAATCATTTTACAACATGTTCTTGGGAAACTGAAAAGGGCTGTCATTTGAACATGAATCCAATGTTAATATGTAACGGGTCATGGTACAGTACAGTCGGGTGGCCAAATGTTTTAAACAGGCCTATTGAAGAGAGGGAGAGAGAGAACAGGAACAGACATCTGGACAACTGTACTGCCATGTTATTCGATCAGCCCTTATTCAATGAAAACATTCCCAAATGTGTTCTCTAACTCCACACCCCTTCCCATTAAATATTTGTTATGGACAGTCTTCAAGGATATGACATATCTTTGATGCCCATTTGTCACGACTTCCGCCGAGGCTGCCTCCCCTCCTTGTTTGGGCAGGCTTCGGCGCTCGTCGTCACCGGCTTACTAACTACTGCTGCTCCTATATTCATCATTCCATTTGTCTTGTCTTGTCATTACACACACCTGGTTCTTATCCCCTCATTAGTCTGTGTATAAGTGTTCCCTCTGCCCCCGTGTCCTTGTGGGTGATTGTTATTATGTGAGAGTAGTGTAGCTCGGTGGAGCTACTCGTACCTATTTGTTGCCGGGGTAGATATTTTCCCCTGCGCCTGTTTCGTTTGTCGCTATCCAGCGCATTTTGTGTAAAGACGGATTAAACTCTGTATTCTGTGATTACCCTCCTGCGCCTGACTCCTTCTATCACACTCATCACACCATTACATATCTGTCATAGTAAAGGAATACAATTCCATGGGAGGAAACATGTTGAACACCATTTAAAGCTAATACAGTTATTTTAAACCGGAACACACACACTTCACTAAACTTTGTGGCAATCCAAAACCAATTCTGGCCCTGACATTCATGTTGTTCTTATACTGAGATTCTGAAACAACTGTTGATCCTGTATCTAGTGTGTGCCAATGTGGTAGTGAATGGGACATTGTGTGTGGTACGAAATGGCTCAATCAAGTATGGAGTGTGTTTATTCTGTTGATGATTACATGAAGACACGATCACGTCTCTTTTTTTATTCATGTGAATACTTCGGAACAGATTTCCATAAATTAAACTCAGTTTTAGCTGAATTCCTGGTGATTTTACAGTCTTTTTTTTCCTCCAAACACTAACATATACAAAAACTGGGTCACACTTAACATTAGTGTGATCATTTTTACTGTGACATTATTCTTATAGTTAACAGAATTGTAATTACTCATTGTTACAATGTGGTCCTCTGTAGCTCAACTGGTAGAGCACGGCGCTTGTAACGCCAAGGTAGTGGGTTCGATCCCCGGGACCACCCATACACAAAAATGTATGCACGCATGACTGTAAGTCGCTTTGGATAAAAGCGTCTGCTAAATGGCATATTATTATTATTATTATTATTACTTACACTGTACTTGGGACTACAGTGGGGTTGGAGTAGAGAGGGGCGAAGGGCGAAGGGAGGAGGGGGGAGGGGGGTTGAGAGGGGCTCACCTCGTGGGCCAGTCCGGTAGTAAGTGGGCTGTCCGAGAGGAGGCTGTCATTGGGCGAGCTGCACCCCGACACTGGAGTGCTACTGCTGCTGGGGGAGTAGTCTGCAGGATGGAAGGGAGGGATAGCCAATCAGCAAATGAGATACTTACATATAGGATAACATATTTAAATGTGAGTTTTTGTGTGTATGTGTGTGTGTGTGTGTGTGTGTTAGTGGCGGTACACAAAGACTAGTCCACCCAGCACTAACACACCTGATTAAACTAATCACTGGTCGTATTCATTTGGCACCATAGGGACGTAAACACACTGAAACCGGGTGGGACTACCTGAAATTGTCCAATAGGAAACACTTGTTTACATTTCCCACTGCAAAACAAAATGATTATATGGTGTGCCCTAATGAATACGACCCATGTATGTTAGAGTTAGGCCGAGGCCAAAGTGGTCAGACACTGTGGCTACAGCACCAGGAAGAGATATCATAAGAGGCTGGTTTGATAGAAAGTGGACACAACGAGGCAGGAAGGACTACGTTACCCAGAGGGTCCGGTGTTCTGTGCTTGACAGTAGGCGGAGCGCTGGTCTTGCGTTGGAGAGGGTTCTGTCTGGAGTTGATGTGCTTCTTCAGTTTTCTCTTCACCTTCAAGAGGGGCTCCGAGGCTGAACACACACACACATGCACACACACACACATTCATTCATTCACGCACACAAAAGCACACACAAATACATACACAAACACACACAACATAGAATGTATGTTCTTTGAGTTTGGCCAATCCAAGACAATGGCAAAGGAGCATAAAGATGGTGGCCCCCATGTACTTACCACAAATGCTTTGTTTGCTAAGTTCGCTATATTGTACATTGCCCTCCGTTACTCTTTTTTTTGTATCGGAATGATCCCAATTCTAGCTCCAAGACGGCAGCATTTAAAAAAAACTAAAAAGTAGATTGTGCCGAGATACTGGCACATTGAACCATGATGCACACCGTAGTTTAACAACTATGTGGGTAGTGTAAAAACAATGACGTAATATCTGAATTCCTCCGTCTTTATGCACCTTCGCCATTCTATAACAGACCCCAACAGTATTAAACAAAAAAAGTAAATCGACTTTGACTGCATAAATGCTGAGCAAAATCACTACATACCCTGGCCAATAGAAATGGCTACAAATCCATAATGTGCTAACTCGTCATAAACCAATTCCTTTTACATAACAAAACCCCAAAGCTCTTCTACAGCACAGCTGAACAAATAACAGAAAAGTTGACAGCAGCGCCTAAAGTTTCATGTTTACTTTGGCATTGACCACAATAGGCCTAACTAAACGATCAATCAGCGAGCGGCTTAGCACAGACAAAAGACGTCGATGACAGTATGGTATTGTTGTCGGATTTCAATACGTAGACAGAGGGGTGTGTAGCCGCGAATGGCCAATGCTGCTAGGATAACACAGGTAAATAATGGCATTGCAATAGTCCTCCAAGTGACATAGTTAGTAGGGACCACTCCTTAGTAGTACTTATGCATATAATGGAAAGAGGCCACACCTACTATCTTTGCAATTGTTAACTTATGTGACCACGGCAAGTTTGGCCTCTATTCATCTCTATATCCGTACATCATTCATACACCCAGTCAGTCAGACAGATATGCCTGAGATTCTCACACGAGGTTCATTTTACACATACTTTAGTTATGTAATGGCTTTTGGTCTTTCTCTCACAGTCTCACCCTCTCTCTCTCTCTCTCTCTCTCTCTCTCTCTCTCTCTCGTAATTTCACCCTCTGGTGTTCTTTTGCCTGCCTTGTAGGCTTGGTGACTCCTACTGTGTCTCTGGCTCTACATCAGTGTTCAGTATATGTGTGTTAACGTGTATCTAACTGCATAACTCACCCAACAACTACAAATGGGAGTAATGTAATATGGCTCCCTTTAACTTGAATCTGTACTGCCTTCTCAAGCGTTACCTACTCTGTGTTAAAGGCATGTAGTACATTCATTTGCTCTGCAGATCTAGGCCGGTATTCATAAAGTGTCTCAGAATATGAGTGCTAGGATCAGGTCCCCCCTATCCATGTAATCTTATTCATTATGTACTAAAAAGGCAAAACCGATCTTAGATCAGCACTCCTATGCTCCAGTTTAGCTCATCATTGATGGCAGACCCAAACCATTGTCAGGAGTCAACTGCATATTGTTTACAATGACACCATAGTGAGAACGGGAAATGATCTTGTTGTAACTGTACTGTACAAAGTACAAATGTCTCGACAAAGAAAGTACAAACTACATAGAAAAACATTACTCACCTGTTCTTCTGAGGGGCATGTCCTTGCGTTGGTCACATAGTGGATGATGGACAGCAGGGGTCACCATGTGAGGCTTTGTGGTCATGTCAGGATCTTGGGCCAATTCCCTATGCAATCAACACAGCCAGTTGAGAGTCATCCACCAAAACCATGAACAATCATTGTTAAGTGTTTATTGTATTGTGCTGTATCAATTTTGTGTATGTACTGGTGAGCTCACAACAATAATGTTGATGAAAATGGACAGTAAAGTATTGTTTTGTGAAATAATGCTTCACTTGTGGCACAGCCATAGATACAAGTCAGTGAGTCAGTCAGCCAGGCTTATCACCTAATCTAATGAGTCACTCAGACTTATCCAAATTGTCAGAGGTAAATCTTTCTTACTTCCATCTCTTATGAGGATAATTTGTGGGACAAGATTGGAAAGGTGAAAAGAACAAGATGGTAGTCCCACCAAAGCCATGGGAGTCTAATAACAGTGTATTTTCATGAGTGCACTCAGCTCTCTCTCGAAGTCACAGTTTGAATCGAAGTCTTTACTGGGTCGTCTCTCACCTGTAACCCCTGGGCGTGGTGCTGCTGGAGGGGTTGGAGGCGGTCCTCTCCAGGGCGGCCTGCTCCTTCCTCTTCAGGATTTCGCTTCTGAGTTTCTGTTTCACCAGGGGACTGGCCACAGCACCTGTCCGTCAACAGAGTCACCCAATCAGAGACAAGAACCTGGGAATTAACCAATGCTAGGTGCAGCATTCTAAGCTGACTGAATCTTGATCTATTGGTGTTAGCGGTGGGATATAAACAATATATTCAAATATACCAATTTTATCTGTATTGTATAATAACTGACAAGCAGTTTCACTATGAGTCAAAAATCTATAATCTACCTCTATTTCTGATTATCAAAGCTGAGTATTCAATGTGCCTACCTAAGATTTCAATATTAGAAAAAGAGGAAAGATGCTAGGCATTTCCCTTGTAATTACTAGTCAGACAACAGTCAGACAACTGTCTGACTGCTATGACTTGCATTATGCAAGTTATACAAGGACCAGTTATTGAAGCTGAACTTTGAAGGGCAGGTTCTTAGGAATTTGGTGATTGACAGATTGCTTGGTCGCATTCTTTAATAGGCACTTCCTTCCCGAAAGTAAAAGACAACAAACAACATGACATTGTACAATTATTAAGTGCTCCATGTAAATTGCTTCCTTTTTTTGATTTAGGTTTCATGTGAAAATAGACTGTGACTAAACTTAAGGAACTCCATCTGTTCCAGACAACAACATTCTGAGGATCATATTGGGGCATCCAAAATAAACAACCGAAACCCATGCACACAAACACCTACACTACCTACAAGACCGCACAGCTGTCATCATACATTGCATTTCTAAAAAGATGACATGGTTAGCATAGTTTACATGGTACTGTAAGCAATCCCTTATATCATAACATACTGATAACGTTGCACTCATTTCTATTGCATGCCATTTGTCCTCCACAGGGCAAGGGGGCGCTGTAACTTACTCTGCTCGCTTTTATCCTTGTGCATCAGCTGCTGCAGCTCCATTCTCTTCTCCTGCTCTTTCTCCTGCCAACTCTGCTCCATGTCATACTCGTACTGAAACGAGACCATTAACATTTCAATTAATTTGGGTGCAGTGAAGATTATATTTAGGAAGTGATATCAGTCAATGGAAAGAGAGGGATCATATGGAAAGAGGGCACACCTCCTATCTTTGCCATTGGTCGCTTCTGTGACAGCTTGGGCAGTGCAGTTGTGGGCTATTTACATTTTAAAGCAGGCTATGTTGGAAGTGTGCCCTCTATCCATCTCTATGGAAGGGATGCTCACCTGGATGTGCTGTGGCAGGTGCTGCTGGGAGTACTTGGCACAGTGCTGGGCTGAGAAGGCCCCCAGGAATGGGGGAAGGTGGGGGGCCAGCATGGCTGAGTCCGGCCCGGGTCGCACCAGCCCCTGGGTATGCAGGTCCATGGGCCGCACCGGCTAAGAGGGGTGACGAAGCCTCGCGAGGGATTAGCCCATCCACTATGGAGAGAGGGAGGGAGGAAGAGAGGAAAAAGAAAGAGAGAGATTATTAGTTATGAGGATCCAAGGCTTTATTTGTTAGATTGGAGAACGGGTAAACTAGGAAAGAACCGAAGCTGAGGTGCTGAATTCTGAGCTCCAGACTGAACGTCGTTAATTGGTCTGTGGACTGTCCCTGCTATTGGGACAAAAAACAACACATAGAAAACCCTGCCATGACTCTCACCTTCTCCCTTTCTGTCCTCTCTTTTACTCTCTCTTTATTTTGTGTTGTTTATTTTCACTGCCCAGTCAAGGCCCCCATGCTGATGTCTGTGCCGGGACACACTTGAAAAGGGATGACTGACCCCATGGAATAGTCTAGACTTGTGTGATGAAAACACGCACGCACGCACGCACGCACGCACGCACGCACGCACGCACGCACGCACGCACGCACGCACGCACGCACACACACACACACACACACACACACACACACACACACACACACACACACACACCATAACAACAACCATATCCCACACCTGGTCTCTGTCCAAGTATTTAGATGATTCAGGACAATGAACAACTAGATTAGATCAAAACAAAATACTGGCTGATTATCAAGTGTAAGAGAGTATCTACTATCTAGTCATAGCACATCATGTCCAGTCCTTACATCAGGCAATTCATTGTCAGATAATGAGATTCAGTGTATGTAAAGTTTGTGTGTTGAGAGTTTGTCCACATGTGTATGTATTATGTACTTTAATTTAGAATAACAGTCACACTTCATGTCATCCTGCTCAAAGGGTCTTGGCCACTGTCCAAAAAGGAGATGAAAGAGAGAATGTGAAGAAAGTAAGACAGCCACAAAATAACGAAAGAATGAAGGAAGTGAGGGGGAGAAGAGGGGATTAGAACATTGTGTGGCAAAGGCATTTGAGTCATATACATGAATTTGTCAAATCTATCGAGTTTTTACCAGAAACAAGGCTACATTTAGCCAGAAAGTACAAGACAATAAAACCAAACTCAGAGTCATGTCCCACACAAATCTTATTCTGAGTCACAGGTTATTGAATGAACATTTAGTGGGCATCAAGGTTAACTACTTGTCGAATCCTTATGTTCATGAATTGTTGTTCCTTATTTTAGTCAGGAATAGTCATGACACGTTTGTGTGTAGTTAGTGTTTGTTAGTAGTTATAAATAATGTATAGTGCATTGATGGAAGAGAACCTGGCTGTGACCAATCATGACAAATATTGCCCATAATGTTAGCTAAATTCACAGGACAAAAAGGGGCCATATTATACTGAACAAAAATATAAACGCAACATGTAAAATGTTAGTCCCATGGTCCATGAGCTGAAATAAAAGATCCCACAAATTTTCCAAATGCACAAAAAGCTTATTTTGCTCTAATTTGGTGCACAAATGTGTTTATATCCCTGTTAGTGAGCATTTCTCCTTTGCTAAGATAATCCAACCACCTGACAGGTGTGGCATATCAAGAAGATGATTAAACAGCATGATCATTACACAGGTGCACCTTGTGCTGGGGACAATAAAAGACCACTCTAAAATGTGCAGTGTTGTCACACAACACAATGCCACAGGTGTTTTGAGGGAGCGTGCAATTGGCATGCTGACTGCAGGAATGTCACACAAAACAATATCACATACAGTACCAGTCAAAGGTTTGGGGAAAAAAACTAAAATAAACGATATATATATTTACACTACCAGTAAAAAGATTGGACACACCTACTCATTCAAGGGTTTTTCTTTATTTTTACTATTTTCTACGTTGTAGAATAATAGGTCCTCTGTAGCTCAATTGGTAGAGCATGGCGCTTGTAACGCCAGGGTAGTGGGTTCGATCCCCGGGACCACCCATACGTAAAAATGTATGCACACATGACTGTAAGTCGCTTTGGATAAAAGCGTCTGCTAAATTGCATATTATATTATTATTATAGTGAAAACATCAAAACTATGAAATAACACATATGGAATCATGTAGTAACCAAAAAAGTGTTAAACAAATAAAAATATATTTTATATTTGAGACTCAAATAGCCACCCTTTGCCTTGATGACAGCTTTTCACACTCTTGGCATTCCCTCAACCAGCTTCACCTGTAATGCTTTTCCAACAGTCTTCAAGGAGTTCTCACATATGCTGAGCACTTGTTGGCTGCTTTTCCTTCACTCTGCCGTCCGACTCATCTCAAACCATCTCAATTGGGTTGAGGTCGAGGGATTGTGGCAGCCAGGTCACCTAATGCAGCACTCTATCACTCTCCTGCTTGGTAAAATAGCCCTTACCCAGCCTGGAGGTGTGTTGGGTCATTGTCCTGTTGAAAAACAAATGATCGTCCCACTAAGCCCAAACCAGATGGGATGGCGTATCGCTGCAGAATGCTGTGGTAGCCATGCTGGTTAAGTTTGCCTTGAATTCTAAATAAATCACTGACAGTATCACCAGCAAAGCACCCCCACACCAGTCAATATGTGGGGGCACAGGTTAGACTAGGTAATTGAGGTAATATGTAAATGTAGGTAGAGTTAAAGTGACTATGCATAAATAATAAACAGAGAGTAGCAGCAGCGTAAAAGAGGGGGTGGGTGGGGGATGGGGTGCTTTGCAAATAGTCCAGGTAGCCATTTGATTAGCTGTTCAGGAGTCTTATGGCTTGGTGATAGAAGCTGTTAAAAAGCCTTTTGGACCTAGACTTGGCGCTCCGGTACCGCATGCCGTGCGGTAGCAGAGAGAACAGTCTATGACTAGGGTGGCTGGAGTCTTTGACAATTTTTAGGGCCTTCCTCTGACACCGCCTGGTATAGAGGTCCTGGATGGCAGGACGTTTGGCTCAAGTGATGTACTGGGCCGTACGCATATTTTCAGTCTCCTGAGGGGGAATAGGCTTTGTCGTGTCCTCTTCCTGACTGTCTTGGTGTGTCTGGACCATGATAGTTTGTTGGCGATGTGGACACTAAGGAACTTGAAGCTCTCAACCTGCTACACTACAGCCCCGTAGATGAGAATGGGGGCGTGCTCTGTCCGCCTTTTCCTGTAGTCCACAATCATCTCCTTTGTCTTGATCATGTTGAGGGAGAAGTTGTTATCCTGGCACCACATGGCCAGGTCTCTGACCTCCTATAGGCTGTCTCATCATTGTCGTTGTCGGTGATCTGTTCACCTACTCTGCGTCTCACAAAGACACGGTGGTTGGAACCAAAATTCTTAAATTTGAACTCATCAGACCAAAAGACAGATTTCCAACGGTCTAATGTCCATTGCTCGTGTTTCTTGGCCCAAGCAAGTCTCTTCTTCTTATCAAATCAAATCAAATTTCATTTTATTTGTCACATACACGTGTTTAGCAGATGTTATTGCGGGTGTAGCGAAATGATTGTGCTTCTAGCTCCGACAGTGCAGTAATAACTAACAAGTAATATCTAACAATTTCTCAACATATACCCAATACACACAAATCTAAGTAAGGAATGGAATTAAGAATGTATACATATATGGACAAGCAATGACAGAGCGGCATGGACTAAGATACAGTAGAATATTATAGAATACAGTATATACATATGAGACAAGTAATGCAAGATATGTAAACATTATTAAAGTGACTAGTGTTCCATTTCTTAAAGTGGCCAGTGATTTCAATAGGCAGCAGCAGCCTCTAATGTGCTAGTGATGGCTATTTAACAGTCTGATGGCCTTGAAATAGAAGCTGTTTTTCATTCTCTCGGTCCCAGCTTTGATGCACCTGTACTGACCTCACCTTCTGGATGATAGCTGGGTGAACAGGCAGTGGCTAGGGTGGTTGATGTCCTTGATGATCTTTTTGGCCTTCCTGTGACATCCGGTGCTGTAGGTGTCCTAGAGGGTGGGTAGTTTGCCCCCGGTAATGCGTTTGGCAGAGCGCACCACCCTCTGGAGAGCCCTGCGGTTGTGGGCGGGGCAGTTGCCGTACCCGGCGGTGATACAGCCCGACAGGATGCTCTCAATTGTGCATCTGTAAAAGTTTGTGAGGGTTTTAGGTGCCAAGCTAAATTTCTTCAGCCTCCTGAGGTTGAAGAGGCTCTGTTGCGCCTTCTTCACCACACTGTCTGCGTGGGTGGACCATTTCAGGTTGTCAGTGATGTGTACGCCAAGGAACTTGAAGCTTTCCACCTTCTCCACTGCGGTCCTTTAGTAGTGGTTTCTTTGCAGCAATTCGACCATGAAGGCCTGATTCACGCAGTCTCCTCTGAACAGTTCATGTTGAGATGTGTCTGTTACTTGAACTCTGTGAAGCATTTATTTGGGCTGCAATCTGAGGTGCAGTTAACTCTAATGAACTTATCCTCTGCAGCAGAGGTAACTCTGGGTCTTCCTTTCCTGTGGCGGTCCTCATGAGAGCCAGTTTCATCATAGCGCTTGATGGTTTTTTGCGACTGCACTTGAAGAAACATTCAAAGTTCTTGAAATGTTCCAGATTGACTGACCTTCATGTCTTAAAGTAATGATGGACTTTTCTTTGCTTATTTGAGCTGTTCTTGACATAATATGGACTTGGTCTTTTACCAAATAGGGCTATCTTCTGTATACCACCCCTATCTTGTCACAACATAACTGATTGGCTCAAACGCATTAAGAAGGAAAGAAATTCCACAAATTAACTTTTAACAAGGCACACCTGTTAATTGAAATGCATTCCAGGTGACTACCTCATGAAGCTGGTTGAGACAATACCAATAATGTGCAAAGCTGTCATCAAGGCAAAGGGTGGCTACTTTGAAGAATCTCAAATATACAATATATTTTGATTTGTTTAACACGTTTTTTTGTTACTACATAGTTACAATGTAGAAAATAGTAAAAAATAAAGAAAAACCCTGGAATGAGTAGGTGTATCCAAACTTTTGACTGGTACTGTATGTCTCAAGTTGAGGGAACGTGCAATTGACATGCTGACTGCAGGAATATATCCTCCAGAGCTGTTGCCAGAGAATTGAATGTTCATTTCTCTATCATTTCTCGTTTTAGAGAATTTGGCAGTACATCCAACCGGCCTTACACCGCGCGTAAGCAAGCCAGCAGAGGACCTCCACATCTGGCTTCTTCACCTGTGGGAACGTCTGAGACCAGCCACCCGGACACCTGATGAAACTGTGGGTTTGCACAACCGAAAAAGTTCTGCATAAACTGTCAGAAACTATCTCAGGGAAGAACATCTGCATGCTCGTTGTTCTCACCAGGGTCTTGACCTGACTGTAGTTTGGCGTCGTAACCGACTTCAGTGGGCAAATGCTAACCTTCAATGGCCACTGGCACGCTGGAGAAGTGTGCTCTTCACGGATGAATCCTGGTTTCAACTGTCCCGGACAGATGGCAGACAGCATGTATGGCGTCGTGTGGGCGAGCGGTTTACTGATGTCAGCGTTGTGAACAGAGTGCCCCAAGATGGCGGTGGGGTTATGGTATGGGCAGGCATAAGCTACGGACAACGAACACAATTACATTTTATCGATGGCAATTTGAATGCACAGAGATACCCTGACGAGATCCTGAGGGCACACTGTCGTGCCATTCATCCGCCGCCATCACCTCATGTTTCAGCATGATAATGCACGGCCCCATGTCGCAATTCCTGGAAGCTGAAAATGTCCCAGTTCTTCCATGGCCTGCATACTCAGACATGCTACCCATTGAGCATGTTTGGGATGCTCTGGATCAACGTGTACGACAGTGTGTTCCAGTTCCCGCCCAAATCCTGCAACTTCTCACAGCCATTGAAGAGGAGTGGGACAACATTCCACAGGCCACAATCAACAGCCTGATCAACTCTATGCGAAGGAGATGTGTCGCGCTGCATGAGACAAATGGTGGTCACACCAGATACTGACTGGTTTTCTGATTCACGCCCCTCCTTTTTTTAAAAGGTATATGTGACCAACAGATGCATATCTGTATTCCCAGTCATGTGAAATCCATAGATTAGGGCCTAATGAATTTATTTCAATTGACTGATTTTCTTATATGAACTGTAACTTTGACACCTTAACATGCATCATGTTAAGGTGTCAAAAGGATAGAGACTTTACTCTTCCTCCAAGTATTACAAATACTGCAGATAGAAAGAAAGGACAGAAATGGAGGGAGGAGACACCTTTCCCCTCAGGGTGGGAGAGGAGGAATATGATGGAAATGTACCACTGTTTCTGAATGCCATGACAAACAGTAGTCAGCAGCGTTACTCACATACTTCCCATAGAGTGCCCGTGTCCTAACACTGGTAAACCCTGTTCAGCTAGGTAGGACAACTAGGACAAGTAAGGATTAAGGTCCTCACAGTCAAAACAAATGTGAACTATCTGTATAGCTAGCTACACAATGTCCATGACTCTTTACCGTATCACTGTCTATGAGTCACCTTCATTACACTTACTCTGCCATTTATGACCTGGTGAACAGTAGGAGTTCATTAGGACAGTAGTAGTGAACAGTAGGTTTACACAAACTCTTTACCATATCGTTTTCTATGAGCCACCTGTTTATAATGTATGAATACACTTATAAATACCTATTAGGATCCATGGTGCATTATAACACTGGGTATAAGAGTTACCCTATTTAGCAATTAGCATTGGTCCAAAATGACTCCAGGAAAACAGTATGTAATCGTCAATGTAATTGTGTTCATTATGATCGGAAAGGAAAAACTGATCCAAGATCAGCACTGCTACTCTGAGACAATTTATGAATATGTGCCCTGAGTAGAGAAATGACTAAGAGCGAGACGTCTGCGAGAGCGTTCAGTCAGACAGTACTTTCAGAAGGAAAACACACCCAAACACTTATTACTGTAGGTCAAATATGCATGACACACAGTCCCATCACCAAACAACAGACTCCAGTACATCTGGGGAACTCTTTAGAACGGGGTGTGGTGCAGTAAGATTGTACCTCTGGGATAACGGGTGCATTTTAGTATAATAGACCCTTACATCGCCATAATAACTAATAAAGCCATGAGAGCTACGGTGTGGAGTGTCTTGAGTGTGGGTAACCTTGGTTCTGTGTCTGTAAGTGTGTTTGCATGCATGTGCGTTTTTACAGACATGCCAGTCAGAGAGAACGAAAGAGCGAGAGAGGCTCCAGGTTTAAATTTAAAGAGGTAAGCGTGTACTGAGTGTACTGAATCTCGAGTGTATGTCTCCCTCTTTCTCTCTCTATGACACACACACTTACCCCACCAGACATGCCACCAGGGGTCTTTTCACAGTCCCCAAATTCAGAACAAATTCAAGAAAGCATACAGTATTATATAGAGCCATTATTGCATGCATACTCCATTCTATCTCATATTGCTAAAATAAACAGCAAACCTGGTTTAAAAAAACAGATAAAGCAACACCTCACGGCACAACGCCTCTCCCCTATTTGACCTAGATAGTTTGTGTGTATGTATTGATATGTAGGCTACATAGTTCTGTTCTTGTCTATTAATGTTCTGTATTATGCCATGTTTCATTTTTTGTGTGGACCCCAGAAAGAGTAGCTGCTGCTTTTGCAACAGCTAATAGGGATCCTAATAAAATACCAAGTCACATACACCCTGCCTTACTGTCAGTGAGGTAAGACTCAACAAGGATGCCGGACGAGGATGCCCAGGTGTGACCAGCATCACCTGATCTTATTCCATCCAGACACATTGATATTTCTGTGAACTCACATCAGTGTGTGCATGTGTGAGTGTGTGTGTTTATGTATGTGTATACGGCTACATGTTTGTTTTCCATCTCGAATTGGGTATTTGAAGAAGCAGGCACTTTATCTACAAGATCCAGTGTGGTACTTCAGTATGGATAAAACTATTAACGTTGCCATCTCTCTTCATGATTGAGAACAAAAACAGCTACTACAGGAATTACCCAGAGGCATGAGAACACTGTGTATTACCAGCAGAAAGAGATGTGTGTTTTCAGAGGAAATGGTTGGGGACACACACACACACACACAGCAGACGACTATAAACAAAGCGTGAGCCCCACTGATGTATGCTAGGACTGGGCGGTATACCGTATTTTACTATATACCGGTATTGATTCACGGACCGGTTTGAGTTTTTACTTTACCTTCTATAACGGTATTTCAATGTTTGATTTGTTAAATGTGATACGCAACTCTGTCCGTTTTAATTGTTTACTCGTTTGTTACTTGAGTAATCTCGCTCCTTCTCCTGCTGCTGCATGTCGCTAACCACGCCAAGCCCTGCCCCCTGTCACTCAAGGAGAGAGCAGTTGCTCGACCACGGAGTCACTGAACAATTTCTTGCCTTTCACTCTGCCTGGTCAGATGGATGCACCAATGTTGGTGAAATGCTGCTTTCAACAAGCGTTCTATAATTACACAATTAGTTTGTGTATCTCACTGTCTGCAAACTACTGTTTGCTAGTTTGTCTTTTCTTAGCAAGGTGTTGCTAAAATATATATATATTTTGCCGCTAATGCTAATCGCTAGTTAGTACATTTAGAAAGCTAGCTAGACAGCTAAGAGTTAGAGCAAACATAGCTAGTTAGCTAATACTGCCTGGTACCAGTACTGGTTTAGGCCTAGATAAGCATGTTTGTGAAACGGTATCTTAACAGAGAGGAACAGGCGAAGCATGAATATGTTTGTTAGCTAGCTAGCTACATGAAATAAGAAAACATGTAATGTAACATCTTATTAGGGTCACTTGGAAACACTGACCAACACTGTGGTTCCTACCGTGTCAATAATACCTCACTAGTTTATTCATTCATTGTCATGTCAAACAATGTATTCAAGGTGCTTCCAACTATAGAATTAGAATAATCATTATATTTCCATGATTCCAACAGTTCACTAATTAACTAGGCCTAGATTTTTTGCCCAAATCATTCTGCATGGCATAGTGTGGAAATTATAATAAAAGTGCAGGAAATGCAGCAATTGAGGAAAATGCAAAAATAATATTTTTGTTTGGAGTTGAATTGAACAGTATAAATGGAGAAAGCCCCATTGAAATCACCTATCATTTATTTGTTGCCACCCTAGGGTCATGAGATACTCAGAAACCATATTTAGAACATTTATTATTAAAAAACATAAAATACCATCATACTGTCAAAAATGTGAAAAATATTGTGTTATGACATTTTGTCCATATCACCCAGCCCTAATTTATGCCCTGATAGGAAATGATCAGGAAGTCTCTAGTGAACAACACATAACCACCGGCTGTGTTCTTACAATGGAACCACAGCCATGATGTAGCTCAGAAACACTACACCAACTATCGACAGTATACTTTATGTAATGTATGCTACACTTAGCATGCAACATGAAAATGCCAACCACAGATATGAACACAGATATGAAAATCTGAGAACTTCTGAGTTTTTGGAGAACTTGTCTGTCTGTGTAAAGGATACCTGTATTGCACTGCTTTGAAGTGATTAAGGACACTTTACAACCGCATTGTTATGAAGTGCTTTTTGAGACACATATAGGAAACATATCTATCACTCATAAAGTGCCTCAAGTGTAGGCTACCTTTACGACCCCATACAGTAGAGTTCTCAGTCAGTGAAATGTGGTCCTAGTCCTATTTGAAGCACGGAGCACAAATTTGGTCATACCCTGTGTGCCTCCATACCCTGCGTGCAAACCCAAATCGTTTTTCTCCCTGGTGTGGTAAATGGTACACATAAGACTTCATCATAAGGTCTAAAAAATAAGGGGAAACTCGATGATAATATTAACACGATTAACAGTTATCACATCAGTATTTCTGTTGCTAAAAATAGACACGAGACAAACTTCTGGTCTCTGTTGAGATCTTCACTTTCACAACCATTGTTATTCTCTCGGATGCTGCTGCAACAGCCTACCACCACACCCAGACACACACACAAACATGCACAGACAGACATACTCAAACTCACACACAGACAAAGACATGCATACACACACACACACACACACTCACAGAGAAACTGAAACAGTGACATCCTGTTGCTAAAGTTAGTCTGCACCATTGACATCCTTCTGGTTCATTTAGGCAAGCAGATGCTGCTATTTTGGTTGAATGTGTATGTGTGTGTGTTACAGATGCCTGTTATTTTTAACAACTCAACCTCACAATCTAGATATTGTTTATTGTTAGGTGAAGGTGAACTGAAAGTAGCATAGTGGAGTTGCTAGGTAAATCACACAATACATAAAGGGCTGGTATTTTTGTTATTTTATTAGGATCCCCATTAGCTGTTGCAAAAGCAGAAGCTACTCTTCCTGGGGTCCACACAAAACATGAAACATGACATAATAGACAAGAACAGCTCATAGACAGAACTACATCAATTTAAAAAAGCCACACGTAGCCTACATATCAATACATACACACAAACTATCTATGTCAAATAGCGGAGAGGCGTTGTGCCGTGAGGTGTTGCTTTAACTGTTTTTCGAAACCAGGTTTGCTGTTCATTTGAGAAATAGGAGATGGAACGGAGTTCCATGCAATAATGGCTCTATACAATACTGTATGCTTGGGGACTGTGAAAAGACCCCTGGTGGCATGTCTGGTGGGGTAAGTGTGTGTGTCAGAGCTGTGTGTAAGTTGACTATGCAAACAATTTTGGATTTCCAATTTTGGATTTCCAACACATTAATGTTTCTTATAAAAGGAAGAAGTGATGCAGTCAGTCTCTCCTCAACTCTTAGCCAAGAGAGACTGGCATGCATAGTATTTATATTAGCCCTCTGATTACAATGAAAAGCAAGACGTGCTGCTCTGTTCTGGGCCAGCTGCAGCTTAACTAGGTCTTTCCTTGCAGCACTCGACCACACGACTGGACAATAATCAAGATAAGACAAAACTAGAGCCTGCAGGACTTGCTTTTTGGAGTGTGGTGTCAAAAAAGCAGAGCATCTATTTATTACGGACAGACCTCTCCCCATCTTTACAACCATTGAATCTATATGTTTTGACCATGACCGTTTACAATCTAAGGTAATACCAAGTAATTTAGTCTCCTCAACTTGTTCAACGGCCACACCATTCATTACCAGATTTAGCTGAGGTCTAGAACTTATGGAATGATTTGTACCAAATACAATGCTCTTAGTTTTAGAGATGTTCAGGACCAGGTTATTACTGGCCACCCATTCCAAAACGACTGCAACTCTAAGGGTTTCAGTGACTTCATTAGCTGTGGTTGCTGATGCATAAATGGTTGAATCATCAGCATACATGGACACACATGCTTTGTTTAATGCCAGTGGCAGGTCATTGGTAAAAATAGAAAAGAGTAGAGGGCCTAGAGAGCTGCCCTGTGGTACACCACACTTTACATGTTTGACATTAGAGAAGCTTCCATTAAAGAAAACCCTCTGAGTTCTATTAGATAGATAGCTCTGAATCTACGATATGGCAGAGGTTGTAAAACCATAACACATACGTTTTCTCAATAACAGGTTATGGTCAATAATATTAAAGGCTGCACTGAAATCGAACAGTACAGTTCCCACAATCTTCTTATTATCAATTTCTTTCAACCAATCATCAGTAATTTCTGTCAGTGCAGTACATGTGGAGTGCCCTTCTCTATAAACATGCTGAAAGTCTGTTGTTAATTTGATTACAGAGAAATAGCATTGTATTTGGTCAAACACCATTTTTTTTACAACAGTTTGCTAAGAGCTGGCAGCAAGCTGATATGTCTGCTGTTAGAACCAGTAAAGATCGCTTTACCACTCTTCGGTAGCGGAATAACTTTGGCATCCCTCCAGGTCTGAGGACAAAGACTTTCCTCAAGGATCAGATTAAAGATATGACAGATAGTAGTGGCTATAGATTCAGCTACCATCCTCAGTAGCTTTCCATCTAAGTTGTCAATGCCAGGAGGTTTGTCATTATTGATCGATAATATTTTTTCCACCTCTCCCACACTAACTTTCAAAATTCAAACTTGAAATGCTTTTCTTTCATTATTAGTTTTTTTTTATGCATGAGTACGATGGCTCACTGTTCATTGCTGGCATTTCATGCCTAAGTTTGCCCACTTTGCCAATGAAGTAAAATAATCATTATAATAATTGGCAACATCAAATGGTTTTGTGATGAATAAGTCATCCGATTCGATTAAAGATGGAGTTGAATTTGTCTTTCTGCCCAAAATTTCATTTAAAGTATTCCAAAGTATTTTTTCCATCATTCTTTATATCATTGATCTTGGCTTCATAATACAGTTTCTTCTTCTTTTTGTTGAGTTTAGTCATATAATTTCTCAATTTGCATTTAGTCAGCCAGTCAGATGTGCAGCCAGACTTATTAGCCACTCCTTTTGCCCCATCTCTTTCAACCATACAGTTTTTCAATTCCTCGTCAATATATGGAGCCTTAACTGTTCTAACAGTCAGTTTCTTAACAGGTACATGTTTATCAATAATTGGAAGAAGCAATTTCATAAATTAATCAAGTGCCGCATCTAGATGCTCCTTATTAATCACATCAGACCAACAAATATTTGTAACATTATCCACATAAAAGTAACAGCAAAATCTTTTGTATGGGCTCATATATACTATTTCAGGCCCAGCTTTTGGAACTTTGGCTTTCCTGATCACTGCATCCAATGGGTACAGATACAGCTTTAGAACAATGTGATCAATACATGTGGATGATCTTGTTCCTGTAGAGTTTGTAAACACCCCGGTAGGTTGATGTAACGCTTAGGCTTCCTCTTGAGTGGACAGCTTGATGAAAACCAGTCAATATTCAGGTCCCCAAGAAAGTAGACCTCTCTTTTTACATCACATATAGTATAATGTACAAACATTGGGCCTTAGACATATTCTGCACACTGATTGGTTCATGGCTAGATTGTCTGTGGTAGAGATTGTATAATGCACGGGTGCCATTGTGGTACACTGGTTGAGGATGCAATATCTAACCCACCACCGTGATGCTGCAACTTTATATTAAATGTAAAAAAATATATAAAAAATCTCATCAATAAGCCTTTTTTATATACTGGGGATTTATTGAACAACTTGACTATTTTAGACATTGAGAAGGTGGTAGAATAGTAGGAAGAAGAAAGAGTTGGGAATGAATGGGTATAATAAATTATATGTTGTAAACATATCACCATTTTGCTTACACCTATCTGACCATTTCGGATCATCGAGCGGCCATTTTGGATCGAGCGGTTGTGGTTGCCAGGGCTCAGTTTTTAATACAGACCAGCAGCTGCCTTCCCCACAGTGCCCCCTACTCAGTGCCCCAGTCATGAATTTACAGCGGGTACAACCAACTGGGGGAGGGGGGGGTTGATAAATTGTTCATATGTACAGTAGGATCTTGATCACCCTGTTGCAGGAGAACTTTCCTGCAATGCACAAAATGTAAATCTTGTAGTCTATTTGAGGTTTAAAAAGGCTTCAACAGTCTGAAATTTCAAAGTCGAAATTACAGACTTTAGAAGCCTTTTTAAACCTCAAATAGACTACAAGTTTTACATTTCCTGCATTGCAAGTTCTCCTGCAACAGGGTGATCAAGATCCTACTGTACATCTGTATAGGACCAATTGCAGATATAAAAAGAGTCTAACTTGGTATTTGGATAGAATTAGTTGGAACACAGAAGGCCTTTTCATACTACTGAGCCAAACTAAGCTGAACCAAGCAGTAAATATCAGAGTCAGCACTGTTTGGCATGGTAGTGTGAAAATGGTAAGAGACAATTAAAACACCTTCCACAGGGCGTAGTGTTGGTGACAAAGTGATGGCTGTTTTTCTTGACCCCAAGCAGCCACTTTCCTAGGACCCCTCCATCTCTCCCTCCCTCCATCCTCCCATCTTTCTCCTTCACTACTGGAGGAATCCACAGCTGTTGGGGACATTCTGTCCCTCTGCTTCCAAGCAGCTGGAGAATCCATCCCCCTTCCTCACTGTGTGTATGTATGTGTGTGTGTGTGTGTGTGTGTGTGTGTGTGTGTGTGTGTGTGTGTGTGTGTGTGTGTGTGTGTGAGTGAGAGGGTGTGGGTGTGTGTCTAACCACGCCTATGTATGCCTGTGTGTGTCAGTCGAGTGTGCTTATGAATGTCTGTGTGTGTGCCCATGTATTAATAGGGCACATTTGTCTCTTTACGGGCACACAGCATGTCTTTGTGTGGGTTGAAGTAGTATATGTAGGTAACTAGGCGTGCTAGTTTATTTATAGTGTCACCTGTTGGTTAACACTTGTGTCACTGTGAACATTCCTGCAGAGCAAGTGTGTGCATATGTTCAAGTGTGTGTGTATGTGTGTATATATGTGTGTGTGTGTGTGTGTGTGTGTGTGTGTGTGTGTGTGTGTATATATATATATTTATAGCATCACCCACTTGCCACTTACACACATTTGTCTCTTTGTGAGTGTATGGTGTGTGTGTGTTTGTGTGTGTGTGTGTGCATGTGTGGTATATATGCATGTCAATGTATTTATAGTGTCACGAATTGCATGCACACACTCGTGTCTTTGTGTGTGTATGTGTATGGCGTGTGTGTGCCTGTCAATATGTTCAGCCTCGTATGGAGTCCTATGGAGGGTGTGTGTGGAAGAGAATGTTTACTTACACAAACCATGCAATTGGCATTGCTCTTCCATGCAATGTAATACTGTCAATAACATTGTTTTAATACATTTGAATATTTTTAGTTTTTAAATAAATACCTGCATTCAACTTGTGCACTAAGTAATAGATAAAACAGATCGCGTTCATCATTTCGCCTGTTAGATAATTTTTCATTATGAAGCTTACCGGTACTATTTTTCAAAAACAGTGGTTTGAGACAGTCACATATGTTTGTGTTGACGGAATATTCTCCTAACCCACAGAAAACTGGACACATGAATGTTAATGCAACGTTCTCCTGAAACATGCCTAGAACATTAATTTCTTATATTCTGAGAACATGGCAACCATGTTCTGTGAATGTTTCGTGGGACATTGTTGGAATATTCTCTTAACCCACAGAAAACTGGACACATGAATGTTCATGCAACGTTCTAATAAAACGTGTCTAGAACATGAATATCTTATATTCTGAAAACATGGCAACCATATTCTGTGTATGTTTGATGGGACGTTGATGGAATATTCTCCTAACCCTTAGAAAACTGGACACAGGAATGTTCTTGCAAAGTGCCCATGAAACGTGTCTAGAAAATTAATATAGAATATTCTGAGAAGATGGTAACCACGTTCTGGGTAAGTTCTGTTTGACAGTAAGGGAATGGTCTCTTGGAAACAGTTATTGCACGTCCCTGGAACATTCCTATGAAAACATTAGGTAATGACCAGTGTTGGGGAAGCTACTCTGAAAATATAGTTACCAAGCTACCAATTACAGTTGAAGTCGGAAGTTTACATACACCTTAGACAAATACATTTATACTAAGTTTTTCACAATTCCTGACATTTAATCCTAGTACAAATTCCCTGTATTAGGTCAGTTAGGATCACCACTTTATTTTAAGAATGTGAAATGTCAGAATAATAGTAGAGAGAATGATTTATTTCAGCTTTTATTTATTTCATCACATTCCCAGTGGGTCAGAAGTTTACATACACTCAATTAGTATTTGGTAGCATTGCCTTTAAATTGTTTAACTTGGGTCAGACGTTTCGGGTAGCCTTCCACAAGCTTCCCACAATAAGTTGGGTGAATTTTGGCCCATTCCTCCTGACAGAGCTGGTGTAACTGAGTCAGGTTTATAGGCCTCCTTGCTCGCACACGCTTTTTCAGTTCTGCCCACACATTTTCTATAGGATTGAGGTCAGGGCTTTGTGATGGCCACTCCAATACCTTGACTTTGTTGTCCTTAAGGCATTTTGCCACAACTTTGGAAGTATGCTTGGGGTCATTGTCCATTTGGAAGACGCATTTATCAAGACCAAGCTTTAACTTCCTGACTGATGTCTTGAGATGTTGCTTCAATATATCCACATAATTGTCCTTCCTCATGATGCCATCTATTTTGTGAAGTGCACCAGTCCCTCCTGCAGCAAAGCACCCCCACAGCATAATGCTGCCACCCCCGTACTTCACGGTTGAGATGGTGTTCTTCGGCTTGCAAGTGTTCCCCCTTTTTCCTCCAAACATAACGATGGTCATTATGGCCAAACAGTTCTATTTTTGTTTCATCAAACCAGAGGACATTTCTCCAAAGAGTACGATCTTTGTCCCCATGTGCAGTTGCAAACCGTAGTCTGGCTTTTTTATGGTGGTTTTGAAGCAGTGGCTTCTTCCTTGCTGAGCGGCCTTTCTGGTTATGTCGATATAGGACTTGTTTTACTGTGGATATAGATATTTCTGTACCTGTTTCCTCCAGCATCTTCACAAGGTCCTTTGCTGTTGTTCTGGGATTGATTTGCACTTTTCGCACCAAAGTACGTTAATCTCTAGGAGACAGAAGGCGTCTCCTTCCTGAGCGGTATGACGGCTGCGTGGTCCCATGGTGTTTATACTTGCGTACTAATGTTTGTACAGATGAACGTGGTACCTTCAGGCGTTTGGAAATTGCTCCCACGGATGAACCATACTTGTGGAGGTCCAAAAAAAAAATCTGCGCTCTTGGCTGATTACTTTTGATTTTCACATGATGTCAAGCAAAGAGGCACTGAGTTTGAAGGTAGGCCTTGAAATAAATCCACAGGTACACCTCCAATTGACTCAAATGATGTCAATTAGCGTATCAGAAGCTTCTAAAGCCATGACATCATTTTCTGGAATTTGCCAAGCTGTTTAAAGGCACAGTCAACTTAGTGTATGTAAACTTCTGACCCACTGGAATTGTGATACAGTGAATTATAAGTGAAATAATCTGTCTGTAAACAATTGTTGGAAAAATTACTTGTGTCATGCACAAAGTAGATGTCCTAACCGACTTGCCAAAACTATAGTTTGTTAACAAGAAATTTGTGGAGTGGTTGAAAAACGAGTTTAATGACTCCAACCTAAGTGCATGTAAACTTCCGACTTCAACTGTTATTCACACTGGAAGAAGTTAAGCTACACTAAAGCTACCCTTAACACAAATACTAAAGTTACTTAAAAAAAGTAGTTCACTACAGATATTTTCAATCATGATGAAGTAACAACTAACTTTGCCACCGCAAAAGTAACACTTCCTCTTATTTGACTATACCAATTAAACTGAGTGGCACAAAAAGACACTTTGTGCAAAAGAGGCTCTTTCTCACATTCACTCACTCTGTCTTTCACTCTCCTTTCAAGCTGTCTTCCTCTCTTTTACTCTCTCTCTCTTTCACTCTATCTTTCACTTTATCTCTCTTTCACTCTTTCTCTCTCTTTGTTAATGTTGTACTTCATCCTTCCCAATGGCTCCATTGGCCAATCAATCAAAAGGTCAGAGGTCAATGTCACGGGGGCATCAAGTCCTTTCACGAAGCCGATCCCTTCAGGGCTAAGGTGAGGTGTCGCTGACTCATATTTGAGAGACGAGAGAGACATGAGAGAGAGATGAGAAAGAGAGAGCAAGAGACATGAGAGAGAGATGAGAAAGAGAGAGCAAGAGAGAAAGAGAAAGATATGTGTAAGAGAGAGAGAGTCACAATCGCACCAGTTCTTATGCATGCTGCCCAACATTTCTCTATGGCTAAAACAGACCCACAATTTTTTAACGCTTTTGATTTAGTTTTTTTTTCTTCTCAGGAGACAGGTCACGAGAGCCAGGTTTCGGGCTGTGAAAAACAACTGTAAAAAAGTGTAAAGTGTGAAAAACGGAGGTAACATGCTCAGAAGGAGATGCTCATAACAACGTCATGAGATTGACTTGATGCCTGTGCTAACTTGACAATAGATATGGTATAACACTGGTATAGCACAATATAACTCCAAATCATGCCTCATGACAGTTCTGTGCCCCCCCCCCCCCCCCCCCCACACACACACACACAATCCCAACACTCTGTGTACATTCCATTCCAATGTGAATGCTTACAACCACAGTGACATACAAACAGCCTTATAAAAGAGGATGTACGGCATGATGACAATAGATGCTTCAGTGGTAATCGTAAAACTCAATGGTCATCCAAACCACTGAATGGTCAATCCAACTCACCCTGCTAATCTATTTATCCAATAGACGTCCACACACTGTGATCCTAGCTACATAACCATGACATTTTCAGATGCTCCTAGTATAGATAAAACTATACTAAATATATTCACGTCACCAAATAATTGATTAAAACACACAGATTTGCAATGAATGTCTATAGTAGCTTCTGCAGCACTCTGTAGGGTAGCACCATGGTGTAGCCAGAGGACAGCTAGTTTCTGTCCTACTCTGGGTACATTGACTTCAATACAAAACCTAGGAGGCTCGTGGTTATCACCCCCTAACTTAGACTTACACAGCAATTATGACAACTTCCGAAGGACATCCTCCAACCTATCAGAGCTCTTGCAGCATGAACTGACATGTTGTCCACCCAATCAAAGGATCAGAGAATGAATCTAGTACTGAAAGCAAAAGATACAGCCAGCTAGCACTACAGTGCATAACATTTGGTGAGCAATTGACTCAAAGAGAGAGAAAGACAATAGTTTAACAGTTTTGAACAAATGTATTTATTTAAAAATAAAGGAGAAGCAAGAGAGCGAGAGAGAGATAGCTATATTTTGTTGTATTCTTTTTCACTTTCACTTACTTAGCTATCGAATGCAGCTAGCTAATTTATCCTACTCAAACACCCGGCTCAAACAGAGAGGGATGCTATGTTAACTAGCTGGCTATGGCTATCCAACAATGGAACTCTTTCAAGTCAAGATATGCGTTTGGTTTTATTTATTTTATTATTTATTTATTTTTACTTTAGGGGGTAGATCAGCTTTAATATTGCAGATAGATTGTAACTTCCATCAATGTAATTGTCTGCATCACTTCCAATCCCCCATATGTTTTTTTTCTCTCTCGCAAATATATATATATATATATATATATACATACATATACACATACATATATATATATATATATATATATATATACATACACTTACATACATATTAATACACATACATACACATATACATATCCTTTAAAAAATATATATATTTCCCTTTATTCCTTTCCAACCCCCACCACCCCTTCCCTAATTGGAGTAAACTAGTGAACAACAATGCTTAGGCCTCTACTTCCAGCTTATACATACTACATACATTTTATGGACACAGCCAATTTTACAATAATTCTATTTTGTTTGTTTTTACTCCTGAACTTCCTCTACCCTCAACCTTGCCGATTATTTTCATGATGTCCATCCGGTTTATGTATATGCCATATCTTTCTAACTGTGCTCTTTCACAAAAGCTCTCAACCTATAACCTATATACTTATTATGGACACAGTATGCTTTACATTAGTTATATTGTTGTTATTAGTTATTGTTAGTTGTTATTAGTCCCATCCTTCAACTTCATTCAACACCACCCATCTATCTCTTAATACCATCCATATTGGATTTCTATTTGCCATATATATATAACACAGATGGGGACTTCTCTTTGGTGTATGGGTCGCTCAGGTTGGTGTCTAGGAATAGGGTTGGGGATCGTTCCATCATGATAGGACAATAAAAAAATTGATTATATTTTTAAATGTATATCCCTCATCTGCACAAAATTGAAAGCTCTCTCTCACAACCCCTGCTCACAGACACACGTTGGTTCTGGGATATGCAACCATTTCCTTTCTCACTCACTTAATGCCACACTTTTTCAAACACAAAAACGCACACCACACCTTCCATCACAATACATCCACACATTCCCACATACTGTGCCTTCTATGTCTTCTGTTTGCTATGTTTTTACCTCCACTATGTTGATTGAGTACTTGTGTTCTAATTAGTTGTATTTGAAGATGTATTATTTTGCTTGTTATCTTTTCTTGTAATACCGTCTTATCCCTTTATAAAATACTATACATACTATAAATGTTCTTTATTATTACAATCCCTACCATGGCTAGTATTGGGTGTTACATTATTCGGCTCCTCTATTAGAACTTTCAGAATAGCCATGGAGTAGTCTTTGTGTTGCGGAATATTTGGTTGTCAATACACAGTTTATCGACAACGAGAGCAACACGCTTCCCTTTTAATCTATTTTCCTTGAAGATTGGGTACAAAACTTTGCGCCGTTCTGCAATCTCCCTCGGAAACTGATCATTCATGCCTATTTTCATGCCAGCAAGTCTTTTACCTAGGCTTTTAACCATTACTTTATCCTTAAAAAAAGCAAATTTGGCAACGATTGGACGCTCATATCTCTGTCCTGTTTGTCCGAAACGGTGTACACGTTCGAGTTGGATTTTATCGACAGCCTCGAGTGGGATTTGAAGCGCTGTAAGAAAGAAGTCCTTCACCATTTTTTCGGCAACCTCTCCTTCTTTTTCTTGGATACCCGTAAGTACTAGATTTTCTCTCATTGATCTAGTTTGTATGTCTAGTAAGGCTTCTCTCAGAAAGTTGTTCTCCTTTTTAAATTCCTTAACGTCCGTTTTACATAAAGCAAGTGCCTAAAGGACTATGGGCTGGTGTCCCAGACTGAGATTAAACCCAGTCCTGGATTAAAAAGATTTTTGAATGGAGATTCTCCATCGAGCATGCTCTTAAATCCAGAACTAGGCATAATCTGTGTCCAGGAAACCACCCCCAAGATCTTAGTCTGCATCATCTTTTCCTTTTTGCTATGGAAAATGTAGTATCATAGTATCGTGATACCACCCCATGAGAAAAAGTGTAGTTCAAACCCTGTACACATGGCAGTGGCACCTAACAGAAACCTCCAAGGTAAGGTTATAACATTTCACTTAAACCCTCAATCACAGTCTCCTTTACACTGTGACTGTTATAACATTTGCATGACTAAGCAAATGGAAGTCACAACAACTGGAGTCGGCCTGAGGCTGTGACTAGCCCTGCTAATGACACTTTCAGGTAAAGTGATACTAAAAATGTTTTAGCGCATCTATGCAGGCATGCACACACACAGGCATGCAGAAAGGCATGCGGGGCAGACAGGCACGTACACTCACACAGTGAATTAAGTTGGTTATCTGAGAGGGATAGAGAGAAAGAGGGAAAGAGGAGAACAAGAGGGAGAGAAAGAGATCTAAAAGGCTATACAATGGGAGAGTAGAGTCGATTCCTCTGGCATTGCATACGTGAAACTGCGTAACTATATCCTCACATTACTAGGACTATGACCTCATCCTGTCTAGTGTGTGTGTGTGTGTGTGTGTGTGTGTGCTACTCTCATGTGTCCAGGTTTTTCCAATTCTCACATGCACACACAAACACACACACACAGCTTCTCACCCATTGCTACGCAACATCAGCCATACTCATAAACTACAGTAGCCTACAGTACATCAAATAATCAAACTTTTCAATTACGTTATGGGTAGTATTTGAGCCTCTTAGAAATGTAATACCTTCACTGACAATAAGGCTATTCTGTTCAAGCTTATGCTTTAGTTGCACAATTACACGATTACCAATTATCTATATCACCTTTTGTAGTAATTTGGGCAAGTTTAGCCTACAATACATGGTGTAGAATACAACCACACCACCATGCAGTTAGCTCACTCCTTACAGCAGGCAATTTAGCCTTCATTAGTTTACAGACGCACCTGATACTACCTCAGGTTACACTACACCTGGAGTCCAGACAACCTTGATATTAGTGAAATATGGAATCCTACCTGTCACTGTCGAAAAACGTATTTCCAGTCTGCCTGTCACTATTTGAGGTCCGTCCAGATTCTATAGGTCCATCTGTTGGGGAGTATAGAAAAACACTCGTGAGTACAACATACATTCAGCACTGAGTGAGTTTTGAGGTGGGCAACCAGATGACGCGAGAGGGTTGATTGTTTCAATAAATGCATAATCAACTACGTGGGTAAACGCAAAAGCGTGGTAACATTTCACACGCGCTAAACTCTGCCTCAATTCTCGCAATATCATGCAAACGAAGAATGCAAGTTCATATTATACATTTAAATTGTACAGACTATTCAAGAGTAGACCAAATAATAAGTAGCCTACCTCCGCAGTTACTATTTGACACATTAATTTGCGATTAGTTTTCTAATTTATTGATGTCTTCAACGCTGATATTAATTAGGGAATAAAATTCAACAGGTGAGGAACATGTGGTCCAATTTTGAGATACATATAGGCTGTCTGTAATATGAGGCTACTGTAAATGTACCGAATGAGATATCTTGACAACTCCAAAAAAATGGATTAGCCTACTTCCCTTCGTCAAACGCGCCAGCGATGCATGTCTGTATTACTCAATTGACATGACTGGAACAAAAAAACTAAACGAAAGGTGTTGACATAATCTGTCTAATTTTCGCATTGTTGAAGCTATAACTTCTGCGACGTTTCTGTTGAGCTGCTCTGTTAATCTCACATTAATCTCCTTTGAGGAACAGTGAAATAAACCACCTCGGTCTCAGGGCTCCACCTGCTGAACTCAAAATGACACTTCGCGTGTGTGAGTACGGGCACACATTTTATCTGCCTGTCTGAATCATATCCATTTGAGCTAAAAGTGGAGCCCACACAATCACACAATAACACTGAAACAGCTCACTCTAAATGTAGGGCTTTATTACATCTGTATCGCTGAAGCGTTAGGGCTACAGATTCTGCCCTAGAAATGTAAAGGTGATTTCCGATTGAGCTGAAATATGCAGCATTGACCGTGAATGCAGTCTCCCCTAACGGTCCGTGCTATTCGGGGTCCTTGAGACGTCCCTACCCCATTGAAGTTGACATTTGAAATGGTTAAGGTAAGAGTTAAGGTTAGGGTTTGGGTGGAGGTTAAGGTTAGGGTTAGGGTAGGGACCTCCAAGGATCCATGTTAGCACTGACCCTCCGCTAACGCGGGAACATTGCCTTTAACTTTAAATCACGCTGTAATGGTGACTTTCCTTGATACGGATTGAATAGAGCACTTAGACACACACACTGACACATAACCATCCCATTCAAACAAACACACGTGCGCGGAGGCACACACAAACAGACTGACACGAACACACAGACATATCTAGACTAGATATTGCTGCAGCGATAATAACGAGTATAGAAAGGATGTGGTATATTGTGTTGATAAAGAGGATTTCGAGTTCACACACACAAACAAAAGTCATACTCGAGTACTAATGAAAAACTGCAAATGGCAAGTGCACGTAGAAAATACATGCAAAAGCATTATAGTAAACAATATGATGTTAACTGAATTGTACGTGTATGTGTATGAATGTAGAGTACCAAGTAGCAAACAGACAGAAACTCACAAACAAACACAGACGATGAATACTAGTGTGCTGCCCTGATGTTCACATACAGTAGTGTCCATAGATAGACTCTTCAGAGTGTGAGGGTAAGATAAGGGTAAGATAAGGAGCATGGCAGCCTCACCCTGCTGGAATAGACAACAACATGAGGTGGCAAACACACATACAAAACACTCCAACTTTATTGAAAACAGGTCATGGCCTTGTCACTCTAAAACGTTAAAACTGGACATTCTTCTCTGTTGAGCAAAGAAGAGGGATAACTCCTTCTATTCAGCTTGCAGTTGTAAAACATTATGGTGTAAAGGAATAGAAAAAAATGGCAATTACTTTTAGTGTTAGGCAGATGTGCCAAAATTATTTTTTAGTCTGTGTGTGTGTGTGTGCCTCTGTGAAGGAAAACATCAGAAGGGCTGTGGCTTTATAGCAGTTTGCCTCAACAGCATTTGCTTTGAAATCATGTACTGCTTAATATTAAATAATATGTTCCTAACATATTTTCAAAGAACCAAAGATTAAATCTAAATGATGACAGTACAAATGGGGGCCACAATTAATCAAAGATGGACCGCAAACGGTCCCCGGGCCACAACATTAATATAAAGTGTGTATTGATCCATGGGAATGCCGTGTTGAAATTCAAGCTACAAGCACGTATCCCAAGTTAGGATTGGGTCCACCCCACAGTCAAACCCATGACTTGTTGGCTGAATACTCTTGCCAAGAGTACCAAAGGAGAGACACTATCTGTGTTGTATTATGGTTCTGATAAACTTGTTGATATCAGTTTGTTTTGAGTGGAATTGTAATTTCGCCTTAAATGAACTTAGGAGAGCCAAAGTGTAAACAGTGCCAGACTGGGTCAGGCGATCCCAAAAGATGAACTGACCTGATTTGAATCTATTTGACCATCCATCAGGTTAGAGTTATCTCCATGGGCCGGGCTCAACGACATATTGTAGACAGAGGATTTGGCCAAATGGAGGACGTTTAGTCTCATTTAAAGGGAATAATCCTATTATCTAGGACAGTGAGTTGAGGAGTGGCTGCTGATCTCACCGAGAATGACCAGGATTGTGAGAACTAAGAGTTTAACTGTGACTGTGGCAAATGGGCCAGACTGCTACTGCTGTTGTGTCTTACAGAATGTTGTCAACATACAGATGGAGTTTAGTAGATTTGACATTCCTTCCAATATAATTAATATACAGTGTAAAAAGAATAGGCCCTAAAACTGAACCCTGGGGGACCCCCTTCGTAAGCTGTTGAAACTCACATTTTCGTGCCCTCCTGTACCACACATTGTGTTCTGTCAGAGAGATAAATGCTGAGGTGTCTGTGTGTGAGGACGGGTAGAGCTGATAGAGATGGGGAGGAGGACAAGTAAGGTGGAGAGGTACAGAGAGAAACAGAGAGGAAGAGAGAGGGATACCGTGCACATATTCCTCAGTAATACTGAAATGTACAACTCTGAGCTCTGTGACCAGTGGGGTGCCAGCTCCGCTCCCAGGCACAGGAAGCCAATAGGAATGAGAAGAATGCAGTCAGGCAATGCAGTGATGGAGGGAACAGCAGTTACCGTACACACAGGTCAGATTGCCAAAAAGAAAGAAAGACAGAAAGAAAGAAAGAAAGATAGATACATACAGCACCTATCAAAGTGTTCAACATGTACATGTATATAGCATAATTAAATATCAGATGTAGATGATTTGATAGAGATTATAATTATGATGTGATACCAGAGGAGTCCTACTGTAGCTTCATACAGTGTTATGATTCCTGGAATATGTCATGCTATCTCAGTCACCGATTTCCTGGTAATGGGTGGAGGCCTGAGGGTATATCCCTGGGCAAACACTAATCTGTTATTCAATCTCTGGGGGGCCACAGGGTGTGTTCACCACCCTCCATCTATTTATTTCAGTCTCTCTGTTCTGTGTCTCTGTTCTGTTCTGTTCTGTCTGTCTGTCTGTCTGTCTGTCTGTCTGACTGTCTCTTTCTCTGATTGTGAGACACTCACCAGCTGAGTTATGACTGCTGTGTGTCACTGAGCAAAACTGTCCTTTCCAATGGCAAGGCAGAGCAGGAAACAAGACCAAGCTGGTCCATCAAGTGTGAAAGAACTTAGAGAATGAACGTAAAGTACCATTGTTGTGTTCCAGACTTTCCGTGGCGCATGTGAAAGATGTGGTTACAATTAGCTTTGACACTTGGAAGGTCTTATATATTTCTGGGGTGTATAGTTATGGTATATTCTATTTACTGATATGGTCTATTATATTTACTGTCTCTCTCTGCCATTACATCAGTTCCCTCTCATATCAGGGTAGTGTGTTTTCTGTCAGAGACCACTCTAGTCAACATCCTGCAACAAACCTCAGACTAGACTGTCGCTAGCTAGCAGTGGTGCAGTGACTTTGAAGGTGTTCAGATGCTAGCGACAGTGGGTTGACTTTCAGCCTTTCCATTCCTGGTAGAGATGCTATGTTACGCTAAGCCACAGAGAAGAGAGATAAAACACATTCGCTCCGTTTCACTGGAAACAGAGATGCTGGAAAGCGCAGCGATACGACGCCCTCACACACTCCTCTGTGTGTGTATTTGTGTGTGTGTGTGTGTGTGTGTGTGTGTCTGTTTGCGCATGTACTGTAACCTCAAAGGGTTGTAAATGTCTTGTCTTATGTCTTGGTCTCTGCAAGCAACAACTTGAAATCAATGACATCAAATGTAGGTTTCATTTTAACCCTGTGCCCTGACTCCTTTGAGACAATGGGAATGAGTTGAAACTCTGTAAACTAGTATTATGTAAGTTTAAAATATAAAATGCTCAACAAAGTTAATTCACGTGGAACACACCGCTTTGATGACAACAAATTGAAAAGACGAGGGAGGACAGAATAATGGATAGAAATAGACAGTACAGCATTTTTCCTTTCGGTCTATATTGCTATCAGTGGGGTTCCTTCCACCCCCAAGTGAGAATTGAGAAAAGTTGTTAGTCATCATACATGAAGCATCATTAACCTTTTACTGCAGTGGGCTAAATCAGGGTCGAACAGAGTGATTCTCGGTAGTCAAAATAGTCAAATCTATTTTGAAGCAAAAGTATACACCTCAGACACATGGTTATGGGTTTTAAAAAAGAAGACACCTGTACCATGTCAGATATAGAGTTGAAATGTATTTAATTTTTAGTTTTCATCCCAATATTACACTATATACATCACAGAAGACTGAAATACAACAAAACTGTTTGACATAGAAACACCAGATTTTAGTCAGGTTTTTTGAAAAAATCTTTATGAATTATGAAATTATGAAAAATATAAATAACATTCCACCCATGAGGCCAAAGAGGGTGTTTTTGGTCATTGATGGCAGAAAAAGGCTACCACTTCCCCTTTTGCACTCTCTATCACACAGTGTCTGTGCCCCCTTCAAAAGCTACCTTTCAAAGTGACAACTAGTGATGATTGGTCATTTTATGGTATATAGTTTTGTAGTTATAATTTTGGGAGGCAGGTAGCGGTTAGAGCGGTGGGCCAGTAACCGAAAGGTCGCTGTTTCATAATACCAGAGCCGATAAGGTGAAAAATCGGTTGATGTGCCTTTGAGCAAAGCACTTAATCAGGGGTACAGTACTAGTATGTATGACCCTGTAAAAACAACGGCACCTATGTGGTGTATGTGACAATAAAACATCTATTTTTGTTGTTATATTTTTATATAAATATACTGAGAGCCATGCAATGACTAAACCTTTCCAGCAGGGGGTGGCAGTTAACGAACCATTTGACCACCCTGTGGCTACTTCTCATTGAATCTCAACATTGGCTAAAGCCCAATGGAGTCTTACAATAAAACATCACCCACCACACTTCCTCTTTACCCATTATGCCCAATACATACTCAACTGTTATATGCATGCTCCCCTTCATCCAAAGCATTCACTATGTTACACATTCACCCGTGTAACTCAGTTGGTAGAGCATGGCGTTTGCAACGCCAGGATTGTGGGTTCGAAATTCACACACTTAACATTGTCGATGATCCATCAGACCCGTAACGGCCCACTTCCCTCTCTGCACTTGACCTATTGTCCAGGTCACTGCTCTACTAAGACTGAGAGTCAACTACTGTCCCAGAGAGAGTGTTATGTCCCAGTGGGCTTCTTCTGGCTGACAGTGACCTTTTGACCTCTTGACCTCTTGACCTCCACAGACTAAACACAGTCTGAGTTGGAAGATTTATCACCGCAACAGAAATACTGACCATAAGTAATTAAAGCGGAGGCAGATTACCCAATCTGGCATTTCACAGAGAGAGTTTTTGTTCCACTAAAATGAAATTAATTTGATTGAATTTAAATTAATGCAATATTCTGAGAACTCATACCATAGGTCCGAAGCATAACACAGGGTGCAATCCGTGTGCAATCATAGTGGTTACTATGCAAATATGAGCAATTTGCACTTTCCATAACTATGTACTGAGGGCATTTTGTGAAATATCACTTTTTTACGATTTTATGCTATTTTCTGTAACTCTCAACAAGAGTTGCTCTGGAGTGAGACACCATCTCTGTTATGGAAATACTTAATTGGTGTGTTATATACAATACATACTCTCATCTACGTCTCGTATAACTTCAATGGTGAGCAGTGAGCATCTATGAAACAGTGCACATCTACAATATGAATTCAGTAAATTGTTCTGCTTAACAGTAGAGATTGATTTAGGTATAGATGACATCAGTCCAAACCTCTATATGAAGCGCTTTCAACTCTCAAACCAACAAGACCTCCTTGGACTGTAATTTGAGTTTGTCACCTCCAAGTCAGAGCAAAATAGCTTGTGAATGTCATCATTATGGACCATTATTGTCAAAAAGGACATAAAACTCCTGATTTAGTAGCTCAACAAACCACACAGACACAACTATAATACGGAGTAGCCCTGGGAAGATTAAAAATAGATGGGAACTTTAGTGTTTTGGGCGAGAGAGCGAGCAAAAGGCTGAGCCATGAGTTCAATCATGTGTTTTTATCAAACTAGATTTATGTGTGGTGCACTGTAAGTTCAAGATGAAGAGGATCAAGAAATCAAGAGCTGGGAATGCTCTGCACTCTTTGTGTCTTTTGATGACTAGTTTTGATCTAGTCTCTGATTATGACTTTATGTTTTCAACTTTTGGTTGCCTGAAGATTGTCCCACACCATAGAAATACAATCAGTGGTAAAGTACACAAATGTTGAACTATACAGCTAGGACAGCTTTTGTTGCTATACAGCTAAGAAAACGTTTGTATCATTACCATTTTGTGTCATTACTGTTACAATTTCAAATTGTGCTATCGCTATCATAAAGACAGTTTTTCAAAGGAATAAGAAGATGTGTGCCAATGGACAGGAAGGGAGTAATGGGGGGAAATGAGATGGACAAATTGCAAGCACATTTAGTTGATTTGTTCTTTTTCCCTGCTTAGGGACCTGTAGGGCAGTGATCAGTGCTGTGGGACCCATGGAAATACATTGGTCAGATTATGAAAGAAGGCCAATTCACTCTCAACGCTCCTAGCTATCTCTCTCTCCTCCTTCTCACTCTGCAAGCTCTACTAACCATATGGGGAGAAAGTAGCACATCAGAGTGATCAAAACAAAACGAACCATTAGGAAAATTCCCCTTACCCTGTGTCTCTCTCTACACACATGCACACACACACCCATGCATGCACGCACGCACACACACACACACACACACACGTGCGCACACACACGCACACATGTACACACACACACACTCTGACACTGGTGGTGGGACTGTTGTTTTGTGTTCCCTTGTTCTGAGCGGACTGACTAACTCTCAGGGGTGGGTGGGGTCTGTTTCCAATTTTCGACCCTCTCCTCGTCCCGAGCAACGTCACCTCCGAATTCAACAACAAAAGGAAAAACATACTGTAGGTACAATAATCATATTTTCCTCCGAATGCCACAGACCTACATGCCCAGAGTTTTTCTGCATGTCATATTAGTGTGGTATTATTTAACATTAACAACAAAGCGAGTGTGGGAAGCTACATCACAAAGAGAGGCAGAACCAAAGCTAAAGCTGTGCTCCAGAAACGCACAGTGAGAGACTTGACACATGAACATCTGCCGGGGAGCTTGACTCAAACAAGATGACAACAACAAACCCTGCCTTTACCAACTTGAATAAACACAACAACAACAAATCTCCTCATCTGCACACTTGTTACCCTTACACTCTAACTTGAGCATGTCAAGTAAAGTACAGTGGAGTTTAAGTAAAGTGTAAAGTGACATCTCATTCTCTTGTCACCCCATCTCTAATAGCATAGATGAACCCCTGAGAAACCAGATTGCAGAGTGACACAAAAGTACCCATCTGAAACAGAACAGTACAACTATTTTTTCTTACCAGTATTAGATTTGGACAGCCAGTGTTAGGTCCTTCCTTGTCCCTCATACAGCAGTCAGCAAGCAGGTCAATCTCAGAGGGACGGGTTGAAGTGGGTGGGTGGGTTAGATACTTGCTGGACAGCGGAGTGGGTAGAGACCAAGTGTGTACGTTCAAGGAGAGAGAGAGAAGAAGTGCTTGACACAAGGGGCTTGCTCTGCCTTTTGAGCCACTCTCACTTCCGCTCTCTCTCTCTTTCTCTCTCTCTCTCTCTCTCTCTCTCAGACTCACACAGTTGCTCAGCTCTATCAGTGTGATGTAGGTTTTGTCAGTTCCATGTGTCCCCCGAACAAGAAGCTACGAGGAGAGGAAGAGAAAAAAATGACAAACTGTGTGTGTGAGCAGTAGTGTAAAGTACTTAAGTAGAAATACTTTAAAGTACTACTTAAGTAGTTTTTTGGGGTATCTGTACTTTACTAGTTCTATATTTTTGACAACTTTTAATTTTACTCTACTACATTCCTAAAGAAAATAATGTACTTTTTACTCCATATATTTTCCCTGGCACCCAAAATACTCTATACATTTCGAATGCTTAGCAGGAAAGGAAAATAGTCTTATTCACGCACTTATCAAGAGAACATCCCTGGTCATCCCTACTGCCTCTGATCTGGTGGACTCACTAAACACAAATACTTTGTTTGTAAATTATGTCAGTGTTGGAGTGTGCCCCTGGCTATCCATAAATTAAAATAACAAGAAAATTGTGCCATCTGGTTTACTTAATATAATACATGTGAAACGATTTATCCTTTTACTTTTTATACCAAATACTTTTAGACTTTTACTCAAGTAGTATTTTTATTTTAAGATAGAGAGAGAGCGAGAGAGTGAGTGAGTGAGTGAGAGAGAGTGAGAGAGAGAGAGAGAGATAGAGCGAGAGAGATAAAGCGAGAGAGAGAGAGAGAAAGAGAGAGAGAGAGAGAGAGAGAGATAGAGCGAGAGAGATAAAGCGAGAGAGAGAGAGAGAGAGAGAGAGAGAGAGAGAGAGAGAGAAACTGTAGCAGCCAGAGGCAGACATAGACAATGGCAGGAAATGTTGTATCAGGATGCACTGTATGAAAATACAAACAGTAAAATCAAATAACACCCATAAAAACAACTTAAAAACACATTGTACTCAAAATATCCTTTAGGAAGGTAGTGTTTTGACAGTTACTGTAAGTTTGTAACCTGGCATTTCAATGCAATAACCCTTGGGCATAACAATGTATCTTGTAGAGGGCTTTTACTGCAATTGAATATTTATTTATAATCAATGGTTCAGGGAGATATCTCACAAACCATGATCAATATGTTTAATGTGTTATTAGTCATATACAGTGCCTTGCAACAGTATTCATCCCCCTTGGTGTCCAATTGTGTTGCATTACAACCTTTATTTGGATTTCATGTAATGGACATACACAAAATAGTCCAAATAATTATAAAAAATACATAACGGAAAACTGGTGCGTGCATATGTATTCACCCCCTTTGCTATGAAGCCCCTAAATAAGATCTGGTGCAACCGATTACCTTCAGAAGTCACATAATTAGTTAAATAAAGTCCACCTGTGTGCAATCTAAGTGTCGCATGAAATGTCACATGATCTCAGTATATTTATACCTGTTCTGAAAGGCCCCAGAGTCTGCAACACCACTAAGCAAGGGGCACCACCAAGCAAGCGGCACCATGAAGACCAAGGAGCTCTACAAACAGGTCAGGGACAAAGTTGTGGAGAAGTACAGGTCATGGTTGGGTTATAAAAAAATATCTGAAACTTTGAACATCCCACGGAGCACCATTAAATCCATTATTAAAAAATTGAAAGAATATGGCACCACAACAAATCTGCCAAGACTCACGGACCAGGCAAGGAGGGCATTAATCAGAGAGGCAACAAAGAGACCAAAGATAACCCTGAAGGAGCTGCAAAGCTCCACAGCGGAGATTGGAGTATCTGTCCATAGGACCACTTTAAGCCGTACACTCCACAGAGCTGGGATTTACGGAAGAGTGGCCAGAAAAAAGCCATTGCTTAAAGAAAAAAATAAGCAAACATTTGGTGTTCGCCAAAAGGCATGTGGGAGACTCCCCAAACATATGGAAGAAGGTACTCTGGTCAGATGAGACTAACATTGAGCTTTTTGGCCATCAAGGAAAACTCTATGTCTGGCGCAAACCCAACACCTCTCATCACCCCGAGAACACCATCCCCACAGTGAAGCACGGTGGTGGCAGCATCATGCTGTGGGGATGTTTTTCCATCGGCAGGGACTGGGAAACTGGTCAGAATTGAAGGAATGATGGATGGCGCTAAATACAGGGAAATTCTTGAGGGAAACCCGTTTCAGTCTTCCAGAGATTTGAGATTGGGATGGAGGTTCACCATCCAGCAGGACAATGACCCTAAGCATACTGCTAAAGCAACACTCAAGTGGTTTAAGGGGAAACATTTCAATGTCTTGGAATGGCCTAGTCAAAGCCCAGACCTCAATCCAATTGAGAATCTGTGGAATGATTTAAAGATTGCTGAACCCATCCAACTTATAGTTAATAGCTATGCACGCTCAAGTTTTCTGTTTTTTTGTCTTATTTCTTGTTTGTTTCACAATAAAAAATATTTTGCATCTTCAAAGTGGTAGGCATGTTGTGTAAATCAAATGATACAAACCCCCCCAAAATCAGTTTTAATTCCAGGTTGTAAGGCAACAAAATAGGAAAAATGCCAAGGGGGGTGAATACTTTTGCAAGCCACTGTATACGGGATACGCATGGATCACATCGTCCAACAAAATGCTTACTTGCAGGTTCCCTCTCGACAATGCAACAATAAGAAAAAAGAATAAAAGAAAAGAATATGAGCATAAAGTAAATGGCAGTAGAAAAGAATAATACATTTTAGCATAAGTATAATACAGGAAGGCACAATTTATAGTCCAATATTTACATGTGTATTGGGGAAGGGGGGATTGGGAGGCAAGTGTTTAAATTGAACAGTATAATAAGAGAATGCTATTCATTGACTACAGCTCAGCATTCAACACCATAGTGCCCTCTAAGCTCATCACTAAGCTAAGGATCCTGGGACTAAACACCTCCCTCTGCAACTGGATCCTGGACTTCCTGACGGGCCGCCCCCAGGTGGTAAGGGTAGGTAACAACACATCTGCCACACTGATCCTCAACACGGGGGCCCCTCAGGGGTGCGTGCTCAGTCCCCTCCTGTACTCTCTGTTCACCCATGACTGCATGGCCAGGCACGACTCCAACACCATCATTAAGTTTGCCGACGACACAACAGTGGTAGGCCTGATCACCGACAACGATGAGACAGCCTATAGGGAGGAGGTCAGAGATCTGGCCGTGTGGTGCCAGGACAACAACCTCTCCCTCAACGTGACCAAGACAAAGGAGATGATTGTGGACTACAGGAAAAAAAAAGAGGACTGAGCACGCCCCCATTCTCATCGACGGGGCTGTAGTGGAACAGGTTGAGAGCTTCAAGTTCCTTGGTGTCCACATCACCAACGAACTATCATGGTCCAAACACACCAAGACAGTCGTGAAGAGGGCACGACAAAGCCTATTCCCCCTCAGGAGACTAAAAAGATTTGGCATGGGTCCTCAGATCCTCAAAAAATTCTACAGCTGCACCATCGAGAGCATCCTGACTGGTTGCATCACCGCCTGGTATGGCAACTGCTTGGCCTCTGACCGCAAGGCACTACAGAGGGTAGTGCGTACGGCCCAGTACATCACTGGGGCAAAGCTCCCTGCCATCCAGGACCTCTATACCAGGCGGTGTCAGAGGAAGGCCCTCAAAATTGTCAAAGACTCCAGCCACCCTAGTCATAGACTGTTCTCTCTGCTACCGCACGGCAAGCGGTGCCGGAGTGCCAAGTCTAGGTCCAAAAGACTTCTCAACAGCTTCTACCCCCAAGCCATAAGACTCCTGAACAGCTAATCATGGCTACCCGGACTATTTGCACTGCCCCCCCACCCCATCATTTTTACGCTGCTGCTACTCTGTTAAGTATTTATGCATAGTCACTTTAACTCTACCCACATGTACATATTACCTCAACTACCTCAACTAGCCGGTGCCCCCGCACATTGACTATGCAACGGTACCCCCCTGTATATATAGCCTCCCTACTGTCACTTTATTTTACTGTATATATAGCCTCCCTACTGTCACTTTATTTTACTTCTGCTCTTTTTTTCTCAACACTTTTTTGTTGTTGTTTTATTCTTACTTTTTTGTTTAAAATAAATGCACTGTTGGTTAAGGGCTGTAAGTAAGCATTTCACTGTAATGTCTGCACCTGTTGTATTCGGCGCATGTGACCAATAAAATTTGATTTGATTTGAGTCTGGTAGCAGCAGTTGTGATGTGTGTGTAGCATTAATGTATATTGTGTGTCTGTTTGGATGTGTACATGAGTGAGTGCATGTGTGCTAAGGTGCATAGAAGCAGATCAGGTTGTCAGTCCAGTTCACGTGTTCAGCAGTCTGATGGCTTGTAGATAGAAACAGTCTCTGAGCCTGTTGGTATCAGACCTCATGCTTCGATGCCGTCTACCCGACGGTAAGTGAGAGAATAGCTCATGGCTGGGGTGTGTGGGGTCCTTGATGATGCTGCGTGCCTTCCTCAGGCACCGTTTCGAGTAGATTTCCTGGATGGGTGGGAGCACGGTCCCAGGGATGTACTGGGCTGTCTTCACCACCCTCTGGAAGGCCTTGCGGTCGTGGACTGAGCAATTCCCGTACCAGGCCGTGATGCAACCGTTGAGGATGCTCTAGATGGTGCAGCGGTAGTATTTGGAGAGGACCCGGGGCGACATACCACATTTCTTCAGCCACCTTAGGAAGTAGAGACACTGTTGCACCCTCTTGACAAGAGTGGGTGTGTTGTTGGTCCATGACAAGTCCTCGGTGATGTGGATACTGAGGAACTTAAAACTTGTGACTCTCTCTACTGCAGTGCTGTTGATGTGGATCGGGGCTTGTTCCCTCCTCTGCTTCCTGAAGTCAACAATCAACTCCTTTGTTTTGCTGACGTTGAGGGAGAGGTTGTTGTCATGACACCACAATACCAGTTCACTTACTTCCTCTCTATAGGCTGACTCGACGTTGGCCTACAACCGTGGTGTCGTCAGCAAACTTGATGATGGAGTTGGTGTCGTGCAAAGCCACGCAGTCGTGTGTGAACAGGGAATACAGCAGAGAACTGAGGACACACCCCTGGGGGGCCCCTGTGTTAAGAGTCAGTGTGGAGGAGGTGTTGTTGCCAATCCTCACAGCCTGTGGTCTGCCCATCAGGAAGTCCAGGATCCAGTTGCAGAGGGTGGTGTCCAGACCCAGGGCTCTGAGCTTGGTGTCGAGCTTGATGAATTTGTTGAATGCTGAACTGTAGTCAATGAACAGCATTCTTACATACTGTATGTGTTCCTCTTGTCCCGACGGCCGTGTGAATAGCGATGGAAATGGCATCTTCCATGGATCTGTTGGAGCGGTAGGCAAATTGGAGTGGGTCCAGTGTGCTGGCCTTGATGTGGGCCATGATCAGCCTCTTGAAGCTCTTCATGATGACCGGAGTGAGCGCGACGGGGCGATAGTCATTTTGGCATATCACCTTTGGAAACTGGGACGATGGTGGTCTCCTTAAAGCAGATGTCAAGAAGATGATGTCCCACCAGCTGGTCAGCACACACTCTGAGGACGCGGCCAGGGATGCCATCTGGGCCGGCGGCTTTGTGAGTATTCACTATTGTTATTTTTTGTTTGTTTTTTTACAATATATGTATTGCCATTTTTTTACAATTTAACAATCATCAGCAAAATATGACACGGATAATGCCCCGTTATTCCCCCAACCTACACAAAACAGCAGGCTACATGGGAGCACATCGTGCAAAACCTTCCCTCCCCAACCCATGAACACCCCCCTCCCTCCCCTCACCCGGTATTAGCTTCAATAATGAACAACAAAACAAATGAAAACAGAATGACCTTGAAATCCAAAATAAATTATTCAACGCAAAAACAAATAATAGTATTTTTTAAATATATTTTAGTCATTTTTAGCAGACGCTCTTATCCAGAGCGACTTACAGTTAGTGAGTGCATACATTTTTTTTTCATACTGGTCCCCCATGGGAAACGAACCCACAACCCTGGCGTTGCAAACGCCATGCTCTACCAACTGAGCGACACGGGACTAATTAATACATTTATGAAGAAAATAATAATGAGGCAGCTAAGGTGACAACTCTTGAAACTGAATAATGTCTTCCCAATAATTGCCTAGTTCAGGGCAGGACAAAAACATATGCATAAGTGAACCCAAACCCGTTTTACATCTTGGGCAAAATGTTTGAATATTTAGAATGTATCTTATACAGTCTCTCTGGTGTAAAGTAGACCCTATCAACTTGTGCCTTGTGTTAAATAAAAGATGCTGGGCATCTAAAAAGAGCTTTTCTCATTTCTCATCCTCAAAAATGAGACCAAGGTCATCATGCCACTTCATGTAAGCCTTCAGAGCTTCATCATTCCCCAGCAGAGCTTGAAGACTAGAGTACATGTAAGAAATTAAACCTTTTACCCTTCCCTCTCCAGCCACAGTTTATCAGTTGTAGATTTACTCATGGGCTGAGTCCTACCTTCCTGTTGAGTGGCAATATAAAGCTTAACCTGTAGGTACTTGAAGAAATGAGTTTGAGGTAACTGAAAATGAGATGCCAGTTGTTGAAAGGATAGTACAGTGAGGGAAAAAAGTATTTGATCCCCTGCTGATTTTGTACGTTTGTCCACTGACAAATACATGATCAGCCTATAATTTTAATGGTAGGTTTATTTGAACAGTGAGAGACAGAATAACAACAACAAAATCCAGAAGAACGCATGTCAAAAATGTTATAAAGTGATTTGCATTTTAATGAGGGAAATAAGTATTTGACCCCCAGAAATCAGAAAGATTTCTGGTTCCCAGGTGTCTTTTATACAGGTAACGAGCTGAGATTAGGAGCACACTGATCATTTCTTTGTCAGTGGGCAAACATACAAAATCAGCAGGGGATCAAATACTTTTTTCCCTCACTGTAGTTCACCTTCTCTACACAGATTACCAAATGTTTTTATTTGTTTGTTGAACCAAGAAAATGTAATACCATCTCTCAGGGCTTTGGGTAAAATGGGGTTATTATAGAAAGGTGTTTGTTCATACACTACCGTTCAAAAGTTTGGGGTCACTTAGAAGGTTCCTTGTTTTCGAAAGAAAAGCAATTTTTTGCCCATTAAAATAACATCAAATTGATCAGAAATACAGTGTAGACATTGTTAATGTTGTAAATGGCTATTGTAGCTGGAAACGGCTGATCTTTAATGGAATATCTACATAGGCGTACAGAGGCCCATTATCAGCAACCATCAGTCCTGTGTTCCAATGACACGTTGTGTTTGCTAATCCAAGTTTATCATTTTAAAAGACTAATTGATCATTAGAAAACCCTTTTGCAATTATGTTAACACAGCTGAAAACTGTTGTGCTGATTAAATAAGTAATGATCTTAACACCGGATCATCGCAACTAGCTAGCTGCAACCGAACGGTTGTTGTCGTTGTTGGCTAATCACCACTGTCCTGAAGCTAACCCCAGTTAGCCTTGAGCTAGCCTCGAGCCCATCTCCCGGCTATCTACCTCTCTGTCAACCGGACGGGACCTCCTGGTGTTGACACAGAGCCCAGCCGATCCATCACGACTGGTCTGCTGATGTAATCGTCTGATGTGGTTTCAACAAGCTTCCCGTTGCGACGACCACGAAGATCCATCTGCTAGCCCCGGCCCGCTAGCACATACAATCAACAGCCATGCCTGTAGCGTAGCAGCCACTGAACTGCTCCTGGACTTACTTATTGCTGTTCACTGGACCTTATGATCACTCAGCTACACAGCTGATGCCTGCTGGACTGTTCCTTTATACGGTACCCCATCCTGTTTAGCCTCAGCTCAAACTTTCGTTGCCATTATCAGCTGTTGTCTTAGCTCTCTAGAATAGCACTTGTGACTGCTTTATGCCTCTCTCCCATGTCAATATGCCTTGCCTATTGCTGTTTCGGTTAGTTCTAACTGTACTTTTTCAATGTAGAGCCCCCAGTCCTGCTCAACCTGTCTCAGATAGCTCCTTTGTCCCACCCCCCACACACGCAGAGTCCGGCTCAATCGGTGCCTCCAGTGATGCTATCTCTTTCATCTTTACCCAACGCTTAGGTTTACCTCCAGTGTACTCATATCCTTCCATATCCTTGTCTGTACATAATGCCCTGAATCTATTCTACAACGCCCGGAAATCTGCCCCTTTTTTTCTCTGTACCCAACGCACTAGAAGACCAGTTCTTAAAGCCTTTAGCCGTATCCTTATTCTACTCCTCCTCTGTTCCTCTGGTGATGTAGAGGTTAACCCAGGCGCTGTAGCCCCCAGTATCACGCCTGCTCCCCAGGCGCTATCATTTGTTGACTTCTGTAACCGCAAAAGCCTTGGTTTCTTGCATGTTAACATCAGAAGCCTCCTCCCTAAGTTTGAGTTATTCACTGCGTTAGCACACTCCGCCAACCCTGATGTTCTAGCAGTGTCTGAATCCTGGCTCAGGAAGGCCACCAAAGATTCAGAAATTTCCATTCCCAACTACAACATTTTCCGTCTAGATAGAACTGCCAAAGGGGGCGGAGTTGCAATCTACTGTAGAGATAGCCTGCAGAGCTCTATCATACTATCCAGGTCTGTGCTCAAACAGTTTGAGCTTCTACTTCTAAAAATCCACCTTTCCAGAAATAAGTCTCTCACTGTTGCCGCTTGCTACAGACCCTCCTCAGCCCCCAGCTGTGCCCTGAACACCATATTTACATTTACATTTACGTCATTTAGCAGACGCTCTTATCCAGAGCGACTTACAAATTGGTGCATTCACCCTATAGCCAGTGGGATAACCACTTTACAATATGTTATATTTTTTATTTATTTTTATTTATTTTTTTTTTAGGGGGGGGGGGGGGGGGTAGAAGGATTACTTTATCCTATCCCAGGTATTCCTTAAAGAGGTGGGGTTTCAAATGTCTCCGGAAGGTGGTGAGTGACTCCGCTGTCCTGGCGTCGTGAGGGAGCTTGTTCCACCATTGGGGTGCCAGAGCAGCGAACAGTTTTGACTGGGCTGAGCGGGAACTATGCTTCCGCAGAGGAAGGGGAGCCAGCAGGCCAGAGGTGGATGAACGCAATGCCCTCGGTTGGGTGTAGGGACTGATCAGAGCCTGAAGGTACAGAGGTGCCGATCCCCTCACAGCTCCATAAGCAAGCACCATGGTCTTGTAACAGATGCGAGCTTCAACTGGAAGCCAGTGGAGTGTGCGGAGGAGCGGGGTGACGTGAGAGAACTTGGGAAGGTTGAACACCAGACGGGCTGCGGCATTCTGGATGAGTTGTAGTGGTTTAATGGCACAGGCAGGGAGCCCAGCCAACAGCGAGTTGCAGTAATCCAGACGGGAGATGACAAGTGCCTGGATTAGGACCTGTGCCGCTTCCTGTGTAAGGCAGGGTCGTACTCTCCGAATGTTGTAGAGCATGAACCTGCAGGATCGGGTCACCGCCTTGATGTTAGCGGAGAACGACAGGGTGTTGTCCAGTGTCACGCCAAGGCTCTTCGCACTCTGGGAGGAGGACACAACGGAGTTGTCAACCGTGATGGCGAGATCATGGAACGGGCAGTCCTTCCCCGGGAGGAAGAGCAGCTCCGTCTTGCCAAGGTTCAGCTTGAGGTGGTGATCCGTCATCCATACTGATATGTCTGCCAGACATGCAGAGATGCGATTCGCCACCTGGTTATCAGAAGGGGGAAAGGAGAAGATTAGTTGTGTATCGTCAGCGTAGCAATGATAGGAGAGGCCATGTGGCCAGGATATGACAGAGCCAAGTGACTTGGTGTATAGGGAGAATAGGAGAGGGCCTAGAACTGAGCCCTGGGGGACACCAGTGGTGAGAGCATGTGGTGCGGAGACAGCTTCTCGCCACGCCACTTGGTAGGAGCGACCGGTCAGGTAGGACGCAATCCAGGAGTGAGCCGCGCCGGAGATGCCCAGCTCGGAGAGGGTGGAGAGGAGGATCTGATGGTTCACAGTATCAAAGGCAGCAGACAGGTCTAGAAGGACAAGAGCAGAGGAGAGAGAGTTAGCTTTAGCAGTGCGGAGAGCCTCCGTGACACAGAGAAGAGCAGTCTCAGTTGAATGACCAGTCCTGAAACCTGACTGGTTTGGATCAAGAAGGTCATTCTGAGAGAGATAGCAAGAGAGTTGGCTAAAGACGGCACGCTCAATAGTTTTAGAAAGAAAAGAAAGAAGGGATACTGGTCTGTAGTTGTTGACATCAGTGGGATCGAGTGTTGGTTTTTTGAGAAGGGGTGCAACTCTCGCTCTCTTGAAGACGGAAGGGACATAGCCAGCGGTCAAGGATCAGTTGATAAGCGAGGTGAGGTAGGGGAGAAGGTCACCGGAGATGGTCTGGAGAAGAGAGGAAGGGATGGGGTCAAGCGGGCAGGTTGTTGGGCGGCCTGCAGTCACAAGTCGCAGGATTTTATCTGGAGAGAGAGGGGAGAAAGAAGTCAAAGCATAGGGTAGGGCAGTGTGAGCAGGACCAGCAGTGTCATTAGACTTAACAAACGAGGATCGGATGTCGTCAACCTTCTTTTGTGAATTGATTGCCCCCCATCTATCCACAGAGTTCGTATTGCTTGGTGACCTAAACTGGGATATGCTTAACACCCCGGCCGTCCTACAATCTAAACTAGATGCCCTCAATCTCACACAAATTATCAAGGAACCTACCAGGTACAACCCTAAATCCGTTAACATGGGCACCCTCATAGATATCATCCTGACTAATTTACCCTCTAAATACACCTCCGCTGTCTTCAACCAGGATCTCAGCGATCACTGCCTCATTGCCTGCGTCAGTAATGGGTCCGTGGTCAAACGACCACCCCCCATCACTGTCAAACGCTCCCTAAAACACTTCAGCGAGCAGGCCTTTCTAATTGACCTGGCCCGGGTATCCTGGATGGATATTGACCTCATTCCGTCAGTAGAGGATGCCTGGTTGTTCTTTAAAAGTGCTTTCCTCTCCATCTTAAATAAGCATGCCACATAAAAAAAATTCAGAACTAAGAACAGATATAGCCCCTGGTTCACCCCAGACTTGACTGCCCTTGACCAGCACAAAAACATCCTGTGGCGTACTGCATTAACATCGAACAGCCCCCGCGATATGCAACTTTTCAGGGAAGTCAGGAACCAATATACACAATCAGTTAGGAAAGCAAAGGCTAACTTTTTCAAACAGAAATGTGCATCCTGTAGCACTAACTCCAAAAAGTTTTGGGACACTGTAAAGTCCATGGAGAATAAGAGCACCTCCTCCCAGCTGCCCACTGCACTGAGGCTAGGAAACACTGTCACTACCGATAAATCTACGATAATCGAAAATTTCAACAAGCATTTTTCTATGGCTGGCCATGCTTTCCACCTGGCTACCCCTACCCCGTCCAGGGTGCACCAGCTCTGCACCCTCCGCTGCAACTTGCCCATGCCACCCCCCGCTTCTCCTTCACCCAAATTCAGATAGCTGATGTTCTGAAAGAGCTGCAAAATCTGGACCCCTACAAATCAGCTGGGCTAGACAATCTGGACCTTTTCTTTCTAAAATTAGCCACCGAAATTGTCGCAACCCCTATTACCAGCCTGTTCAACCTCTCTTTCGTATCGTCTGAGATCCCCAGAGATTGGAAAGCTGCCGCGGTCATCCCCCTCTTCAAAGGGGGTGACACTTTAGATCCAAACTGTTACAGACCTATATCCATCCTGCCCTACCTTTCGAAAGTATTTGAAAGCCAAGTTAACAAACAGATCACCGACCATTTCGAATCCCACCGTACCTTCTCCGCTATGCAATCTGGTTTCCAAGCTGGTCATGGGTGTACCACAGCCAAGCTCAAGGTCCTAAACGATATAATAACCGCGATCGATAAAAGACAGTACTGTGCAGCCGTCTTCATTGACCTGGCCAAGGCTTTTGACTCTGTCAATCAAAGCATTCTTATTGGCAGACTAAATAGCCTTGGTTTCTGAAATGACTGCCTCGCCTGGTTCACCAACTACTTCTCAGATAGAGTTCAATGTGTCAAATCGGAGGGCCGGTTGTCTGGACCTCTGGCAGTCTCTATGGGGGTGCCACAGGGTTAAATTCTCGGACCGACTCTATTCCCTGTGTATATCAATGATGTCGCTCTTGCTGCTGGTGACTCTCAGATCCACCTCTACGCAGACAACACCATTTTGTATACATCTGGCCCTTCATTGGACCCTGTGTTAACAAACCTCCAAACGAGCTTCAATGCCATACAACACTCCTTCCGTGGCCTCCAACTGCTCTTAAACGCTAGTAAAACAAAATGCATCCTCTTCAATCGAACGCTGCTTGCTCCCGCCTGCCCGACTAGAATCACTACTCTCGGCGGGTCTGACTTAGAATATGTGGACAACTACAAATACCTAGGTGTCTGGTTAGACCGTAAACTCTCCTTCCAGACTCACATTAAGCATCTCCAATCCAAAGTTAAATCTAGAATCGGCTTCCTATTTCGCAACAAAGCCTCCTTCACTCATGCTGCTAAACATGCCCTCGTAAAACTGACTATCCTACCGATCCTTGACTTCGGCGATGTTATTTACAAAATAGCTTCCAACACTCTACTCAGCAAATTGGATGTAGTCTATCACAGTGCCATCCGTTTTGTCACCAAAGGCCTATATACTACCCACCATTGTGACCTGTATGCTCTTGTTGGCTGGCCCTCACTACATATTCGTCGCCAAACCCACTGGCTCCAGGTCATCTATAAATACTGCTAGGCAAATCCCCACCTTATCTTAGCTCATTGGTCACCATAGCAACACCCACCCGTAGTATGCGTTCCAGCAGGTATATCTCACTGGTCATCCCCAAAGCCAAATGCACTATGGCCTATTTATTGCCTTACCTCCATAACTTACTACATTTGCACACACTGTATATAGATGTTCTATTGTGTTATTGACTGTACGTTTTGTTTATTCCATATGTAACTCTGTGTTGTTGTTGTTTTTACTGCACTGCTTTGCTTTATCTTGGCCAGGTCGCAGTTGTAATTGAGAACTTGTTCTCAACTGGCTTCTTGAGACTAGTTGAGTATCTGGAGCATCAGCAATTGTGGGTTCGATTACAGGATCAAAATGTCCAGAAACAAATAACTTTCTTCTGAAACTTGTCAGTCTATTCTTTTTCTGAGAAATGAAGGCTATTCCATGCAAGAAACAGACACCTCACAGGTCCTCAACTGGCAGCTTCATTAAATAGTACCCACAAAACACCAGTCTCAACGTCAACAGTGAAGAGGCGACTCCGGGATGCTGACCTAGGCAGAGTTGCAAAGAAAAAGCCACATCTCAGACTGGCCAATAAAAATTAAAGATTAAGATGGGCAAAAGAACACAGACACTGGACTTTTCTTTGCAACTCTGCCTAGGTCAGCATCTCTGAGTCGCCTCTTCATTGTTGACGTTGAGACTGGTGTTTTGCAGGTACTATTTAATGAAGCTGCCAGTTGAGGACCTGTGAGGCGTCTGCTTCTCAAACTAGAAACTCTAATGTATTTGTCCTCTTGCTCAGTTGTCCACCGGGGCCTCCCACTCCTCTTTCTATTCTGTTTAGAGCCAGTGTCACGCCCTGACTCAGGGGACACTTATATGTTGAGTCAGGGTGTGTATATTCCTTGTTGTGCTTTTTCTATGTGTGGGATCTAGTATGTATAGTTCTATGTTGGCCGGTGTGGTTCCCAATCAGAGGCAGCTGTCGCTCGTTGTCTCTGATTGGGGACCAAACTTAGGCAGCCTATTGGCACTGTCTAGTTGTGGGATCTTGTTCCGGTAAAGGTTGGTTGGTTATCTACCTTAGGACTTCACGTTTCGTTTCGTTTATTGTTTTGTTGTGTGTTTATTAAGTTGAATAAACATGTACATATATCACGCTGCGCCTTGGTCTGTCCCGTCATTCAACGAACGTGACAGCCAGTTTGCGCTGTTCTGTGAAGGGAGTTGTACACAGCGTTGTACGAGATCTTCAATTTCTTGGCAATTTCTCGCATGGAAGAGCTTTCATTTCTCAGAACAAGAATAGACTGAGGAGTTTCAGAAGAAATGTATTTGTTTGTTATTTGCCATTTTGATCCTGTAATCGAACACACAATTGCTGATGCTCCAGATACTCAACTAGTCTCAAGAAGGCCAGTTTTATTGCTTCTTTAATCAGCACAATATTTTTCAGCTGTGCTAACATAATTGCAAAAGGGTTGTCTAATGATCAATTAGCCTTTTAAAATGATAAACTTGGATTAGCAAACATAACGTGCCATTGGAACACAGGACTGATGGTTGCTGATAATGGGCCTCTGTACGCCTATGTAGATATTCCATTAAACATCAGCCGTTTCCAGCTACAATAGCCATTTACAACATTAACAATGTCTACACTGTATTTCTGATCAATTTAATGGACAATAAAATGGCTTTTCTTTAAAAAACAAGGACATTTCTAAGTGACCCCAAACGGTAGTGTATATAGATCTATGCCCTTCTGTTTGTTTACAGACTTCAATCAATATGTTTTTAATTAAAAGGTTGTTTATGAGACCTAGCAAAGCTTTAGGTGGGCTAATATAAGGTATAGATGCCAATTAAACAGGGGAAAGACGCTGTTCCTCTACCTGTCTCCAAGAGGGTGAACTTGTTGTTGTATCTTGCCATACCCACACAGCCTTTAACTGAGATGCCCAGTAATAAAACTGAAAATCAGGTAGAGTAAGCCCTCCTGAGTATGGTTTGCATAAAGTTGTGAGTTTCACTCTGGGGGGTTTCCCTTTCCACAAAAATGAAGAGACCTTCCTATTAAGTTTTTTGAAAAAAAAAACTTTGGGAATAGGAAAGGGCAAGGTTTGAAAAAGGTACAAGAATTTTGGTAATATATTCATCTTTACACAATTGACCTGCCCAATAAGAGAAATTGGTAAATCCCGGCATCTATCCAATTCTTCCCCAAACTTTTTGAGAAGTGGAGTACAGTTCAGTTGATATGTCTTCATAATTTCAGAAGGAATTTAATCAGACCTACATACTTAGGTCCAATATTCATCCTATGTAAAACTTCAAACAGGTAGTTCCATTCTATGTGGTCAAAAGCTTTTTCCACAGCTAATGAAGCCACCACTACAGGTTATTGGTCATTAAGGCATAATAAGGCATAATATTAAATAATCTTCTAATATTATCAGGAGATGAGCGGTTTCTTACAAAGCCTGTTTGGTCCATATCAACCAAATCAGGATGTACCTTGTCTAGTCAAATAGCTATGAGTTTTGCAAGAATCTTATATGAAGTGTTAAATAAGGATATTGGTTTATACGACCCACAAAGCAGAGGATCTTTCCCAGGTTTGAACAAAACTGTGATCAGTGCTTGTTCAAGTGTGTCTGGGAGCTTTTCTGTCTCTATGGCATGAATAAACACATTGCAAAGAGGCTCAATTCGTTTGGGTAAAAATAATCTATGGAATTCAATAGGGAATCAGTCTAACCCTGGTGATTTTCCCCCAGCAGTTTAGAAAATGGATTCTCTAATTTCCTCAGATGTAATCTATTTCTCCAAGTACTCTCTGTCCTCATCAGTTAAAGCTTGTAAATGTAGTTTATTTAAAAACTCATGCATTGTGGCAGGGGCATCCCCTTCAGACTTGTACAATGTTTCATAAAACTCCTTAAAAACTAGATTAATTTCCTCAGGACCCTGAACAACTGTTATTGGGCAGTTTAATAGAGCTAATAACTCTACTAGCTTCCTCTCTCCTTATCTGCCAAGCAAGCAACTTTCCTGCTTTATCGCCATGTTAAGAGTAGTTTTCTTTTGTTCTCCTAAGTGCGTTTTCTGCTTTGTGGGTCGTCAGGGTGTTATATTCCAATCGCTTTGAGTCGTCAAATGTTATACTATGTTAATTTTCCAGATCCCAAATTTCTTTCTCCAACAAATCTACTTGAGCCTTATACATCTTACGAGCACCTGAACTAAACGAAATGATTTGCCCCCTCAGATATGCAAGGAGTGCTTCCCATAAAATTAAGGGAGAGGCAGAGTTGTTTTGGTGCTAAAAAAAAGTGTTCAGAAATGTTACAAATGTGAGATTATTTAGTAAATATGTACCAAACCTCCACCTTCTTGAGGGTGGTGGTGTTTTACTGACTGGTAATGAAGCTAGCAGGACAGATTGATCTGATATAGGTTTTGGTAAATACTTAGACCCAGTAATTCAACTTGCTTTGCCTGCAGGAATAAGAAGTAAGTCAATTCTAGAGTAACTGTTAATGACAGAGGAGTAAACTGAGTATTCTTTAACCTTTTGGTTGTGAAATCTAATCTCCATATGTCTACAAATCCAAAATATTTTAAACATTTTAGCTGCCTGTGTAAGGTTGATATTATTAGAGGAAGATGTATCACTGGAAGGGTCCAGAACCAAGTTAAAATCCCCTGACATTATTATCTCTGATGAGGAGCACGTTAACTTCAAAAATATGTATTGGTAAAATGTAGGATCATCATAGTTAGGCCCATACACATTCACAATGGTAATGGGCTCAGTGTTAATGAAACCTTGAATGATAACAAGCATACCACCTTTGTCTTTAATCTGAGATTGTAGCTGAAAGGGGCAATGTTTATTAATGAGAATGGCCACCCCTCTTTCCCGAGAGGTGAAAGATGAATAGTACACTTGACTCACCCACTCTCTCTTCAGTTTATCATGCTCAGAGTCAGTCAGGTGTTTCTCCTGAAGAAGAACTATATCAACTTTATGCTGCTTTAGATCATTCAGAATGCATTTGCGCTTGACTGGGCATTTAGTACCCTTAATGTTAAGGATCATAAATGTATAGTTATTAGGTGCCGACATCTTTAAAGAAAATAAGAAAAAGAGAAAAAGATAGAAACAAAATTATACAAATTGTACAAAATGAAATTATGAAAGTATAAAATAGTAAACATCTCATGAGCTAATACCCTAACCCTACCACAAACCCACCCAACTCCCTCCCCAAATGAGGGAGTAAAAAAAAAACCATACCATTAGACAATAGTCTTTAAGCTAGATGTATCTGCTATGCATAGAATCGCCCGAATTAGGTTCATCCTAAATTATACGTATAGTGCATAAAAGTGAATTGACTGTTCCCTATAACATTAAAATGTTATCAGTCAATTAACAAAACAAAATGTGAATCAAAGCAACAAACATTGGCAACAAAAATGACAGGACTATTTAGTCCCACTTGAGCATGTAAAAAACAAAAACAAACACAGAGGATGCGTTCATGGTCACCAGCCGCGCCTACCCGCACACTCAAATGTCAACCAATCGGCATTCCCCAAGGTGCCCTGAAACCTGTGCCGCGCAGCAACAAATTGATGACCACAAACGCACCCAAGCAGCACAGGAAAAAATACATCAAGCTATGGTGAATAAATGGAAACCTTTACCAGATGAGAACTATCATCCCTCAAATACGAAGTTAAACAATCACCATCATCCTGAGTTCACCCTCAAATGTGCGCTCACCACTCTTGGTTTCGATCCACAAAGTCGCCGGCTAGCGCAGGCCGTATGCCAAGCCAGCCTGCCGCAGAAGCCTCTTGAGTGGGGAGAAAGCCATCCTCCTCTTGTGTACTATGGATTAAAGATCCGGAAAGATCATGATTTTACTTGTGCTCTAACTTTGCTCGGGCAGCAGAGAGGATGCGGACAGTGTCCTGGTACCGTAGCAATTTAATGACAATTGCCCTGTGTGCAACCTGGCCAGCATGCCACCTCCGTAGAGTTCAATGGGCCCTCTCGATTTCCAGTGGGTGCGCGGAAGGGGGTAGATCCAGGATTTTGGGAATCCATTCCTATAGAAAGGAAATGGTGTCTCTTCCCCCCACGGCCTCTGGGAAACCTTGCAATCTAAAATTTGAGCGCCTTTGTAAATTTTCGTAAGAATCTAATTTCTCCTCGAGTTTAGAAATGGCGTCTTCCAACTTCTTGTACTTTTGATCCACGTCCTCGCGGACATCCAGGATGGCAGCCTGGTGGTCAGCATAGTCTTTTTCTAACTTTCTCACCAAGACTTTCTGGTCTTCGTGGAGTTTATCGACCAACACATACATTTTAATGAGGCGTTCAGAAAGTGTCTCTTCAGTTTTTGTTATACCCTTGTCCATCTCCATTCTGAACCATGCTGGTGCTTCTTCCGAGCAAGATTGGGCATATTTTGTTTTGGCGATAAACGAGACGTATTAACTTCCAACTCACTATTAACAAACAGGTAAACCATGTCAAAATGCCTTAAAACATGTAAAAAGTTCAAGGACGATACGCAGACGCGTCTTGTTAGAGTTTCGCCATTGCTGGAAGTCCGAGTATTCCATCTTTTGAGAGTTATCCTCACATCAGCCTCAGAGAGCGAAAGCACCTGGTCGTCCGGAGCAGCAAGAGTCTTCCTGGATGGCTCAGTATTGTCTGCCTCGAAGCGATCATAGAATGTGTCTGGGAGGGAGGCTTCGGTGGGCAACGCACAGCTGGATTTGTCAATAGGTTAACCAGACCATTTCTGAAAAGTCTGATCTGTCCTAGTTCATAGAGAAAGATGAACTTACAATGGACATGGTATGGCCTAACTGTCTCTGTATAACCCACATTCAACTTTAGCTTAATTTAAGTGTTTATCAAAGTTAGCTGGCTAGCTTATTGATCCTGCTTTCTGAAATGCAATGTTACTATGGTAACAACGTACAGTGGCAGTGTAAAGACACAAATGGGCCATTCTGTGTAATCACAAAACAAATGGGCCATTCTGTGTAATCGCAAAACAAATGGGCCATTCTGTGTAATCACAAAACAAATGGGCCATTCTGTGTAATCACAAAACAAATGGGCCATTCTGTGTAATCACGAAACAAACAAATGGGCCATTCTGTGTAATCACAAACACGAACCAACATTTTTTACTGATTAGATTTCAGCATGAGTGAACGTTAATGATAGGAAAATGGGGAGGATGTGGGTGATATGGAAAAAACTATCGAGGCAGGAGGAATTTCAGAGCTTTTATTAGTGGTTGGAATTGCTGAAATTATTTGTTAAAAAAATTATCTTAGCTTCAAACTGACACAAAAAATACTTTCAGAGTGGCAACTGAGGAAATGTAGGAAGATCATGTAGGAATAGGAATACTACTGTAGATGATCCTCAGTGGTGCTTTGGTTATGGATTACGAAGGATAAAGATTGACTTTGTTGCACACACATGCACACACACAAGCACATTAATACATCTCTGCATGCACAAACTTGCATTCAGAAACACAAGGACATGTAGGCTACAACACCTCTGAAGTAAACAATTGACCACCTGTATTTTTCCTTTTCTTTTACTGAATCAACATTATGCTTTAATTTCACCTATCAAAACAACTCTAGCCCCACCAGACATAACTCAAGGACAGAACGAACCAGACAAAACAAGTCAACAACAACTGCCATGTTAAGGCTACACTAGGCCGTACTAGGCTAATTAACACCAGGCACGTTGGTAATGCTAACATTAGCAATGTTATTGTGGATTTATGTGTTTGTTTGAAGGTGGCACATGACCTTAGACTTCCTCTGTCAGTCGACTGAAACAGCAATTGCTCCCTTGGAGAGATAATAGGAGAAGAACTCGCATGACCTGGGCCTGTGGTCTGGCACTCTGCGCTACGGCGCTAGCCACCGTGGATTAGCTAGCCGTCCAACTGTAACTCCATCTATTGGGGAAACGCCTACCAAAGGGGACCTGTGTTTGTGGGTTCTGACATTTTGTTTTCTTGGCGAAGCAAAATTATTCTTGGTTAGGCTTCCCCCCTGGTTTTAAATTCTCTCCAAACAAACAAGTTCCATTGGCAGAATGTTGACTAGAATCCTGTCCATTTACTCTGTGTACTGTATAGTCATGATTTCAGGGTCAAGAAGGTGAGCTATAAAAGTACATTTAAGCTATAATTGTATAAACAGAACAATTAATGTAAAACTATAGCCAACAACATAGGAGTATATATAAGGAGTAACCTTATGAAAAATATGTTTATTATGGTATACTGTTATTAATCTAAAAGACTACTAATAAAGAAGCATGGGAGGTTTACACAGGGGAAACCCTGCTCCAATTATGGGTTAAATGTGTGAAGATTGGTGGGGACGTGGTTAATGTGGCCAGTTTAGTTACAGCAGCTGTGTTCTGAATACCCATCACCACATTTACCAAGTGTACTGGTAGTGTGCTAACATGGTGAAATGAACTACACCATTCTGTACCTGCGTATGACCGGTTTCCTTCAACTCCTCAAAGGCTTGACTGGAGACTATGATTAGTTGATGAGTAGAATAAGTTGTGCTACTGCCTGGCTGGAACAAAAGCCTGGACCAACATTTTGCAGGGTATTGCCAACCCCTGCCCTAAATCATGGACAAATAAACAATGTTGGGGGTACACCGGAAAAATCTATCAAGGCCTAATGGAAAAATAATTATGTTGCTTGATAGATAGATTTAGATGTACAAAGGGGTTTACTACTTAATGTGTTTTGTCCATTGTGTGTCCCAACTGTTAGCACTTTGTTGTGTGCGTATGTGTCTGTTTACTTGAGCAAGAGAAGGTGTCTGCAACAGATAAAACCTCTTTACAAATGCACTGGTTGTACCCTCGACACAATGTAACGCATTCAGTGCGATCTGGAAACCCTGAGGGCTATGGTTAAGTTGTTACAAATGGCTAAATTATTCATTTTCCAATACGGAGAGAAAAGGGGGCGAAAAATACGTCAATGCTGACAGGAAGCAGGTTAGGAGTCCTTGAGGAGTACAGTGGGATCTGCATCATCTGGAAACATGAGGCACGCGTAGGCCGATACAAGACCCTAAAGATCAGTAGGAGGATGAGGAGGATGAGGAGAGGAGAGGAGAGGGTGGCTTTATATGTAGGATACAGTTGAGATATATTCATGACAACTCTGTAAATGATACATGGAATGGTACTGGAAATTATACTATGTTCTATTCCTGAAAAAAACACAACTTTGTGATCCGCATCATCTGGAAATATGAGGCACGCGTAGGTGGTAACAATACCCTGAAGATCAGTGGGAGGAGGAGGAGGATTAGGAGGAGATGATGGTGACTTTATCTGGAGGAGTAGTTTAGATTCACAGTAGATGAAAACAACAAAAACATGACTTTGTGTTTGTTTGTGTTATCATGATTCAGTGAAAGTTCCACTACTCAAGTAAGAGATGTACACTGTGAATAAGCACATTAATAAACACACACACACACACTTACTTCCAGGAATTTTGAGTGTTTTTTAGCATTCAATCAGCCGCCCGGCCAGGCAAGCCAACCTTTCCAGCAACGACGGGACAGACAGGAAGTGAGTGTTTCCTGAAAGGTCAGGGGCCGTCCAGCCAGACAAAACAAAACAAGACGCTAATTGCGTTATTTGTCGGCCTGCTTTCTATGTTGCCACTTTTTTCCCTTTGTTTAGAATTCCCAGTCTATTACCTGAAGCCTATTTCTGTAAAGGGAGTTTGGAGGAGGTAGGCTAGTGGCAAGGCCCCCAAAATGTTGAGATACCACTACCCAAGGTATAACAAAACACGACCATGTTTTTCCATATCTCTAAGGTCTTGCATATATGAAATGGATGATTGTTTAAAATGTTTTTACTCGAGTCCACATATTGAATGTCTCTGTCTGGTGTCGGTGTCGGATACATTTGTCCTCGGTCTTGACTCGGTCTCGGACAGTAAGGACTTGTAAATTCTTCCCGAGACCAGCTGAGACCAGCAGACCAGCGGAGTAAAAAACTAATAATCATCAGCTTCCATTCAGTCAACGGATAAAACCGCTTCACCAGGCCAAATATGTCAATGTCAATACAATCAAACTAGCAAGTGCAATGATCACAAGTCAGTCACAATGTGGCTAATAGGCTAGCGTATATATTTATGTAGCAAGCTAAAAACACAGAGCCTGACGTTACTTAGATAGCTAGCTAGCTAGCTGCTAGGAGGACGTCATGTCATGCCATTGGAGGAGTGGGTGAGTGACTGACTTTTTCCCCTCATATTGTTTTTCGGTGGCTATACACAGCTAGAGATGTAGGTATCATTTGGTTAGCTAGCAAGAACTTGAATGACTGTTATCCAGTTAACATATCTCTTGCGTTCACAAATTCACTCTGGCTATCTACTCTGATTTCAGAGCACTCTCGTCTGAGTGTGCCAGAGCGCAGAACCACTGATGAATTTACAAACGTGCAACACCCACTGAATATGACCGGTGTCAGTAAACGTGGGCAAAGAAAGTAATAGTTAGTCAAGAACGCTCTAGATAACATGTAAACAGCCTAATCAGATCTGCTACGGCGAGTAAAATGGTCAGAGTGCGGTGTTCTCTAATTTGTGTCTGGAAGTAGCTAGCTAGCAAGCTAGACAATTTTAGCCAGTTAGCTTGGGTGCTTGGTTGGGACAAGCATGCATTAGCAGGCAAGCTGCAGAAGTACAAGGAGGCTACAATTCCCCATTGTTTATCAGTGAATGTTTGACGGCCAACTAGCTGAAAAAGTTTGAGAAGTTTTATCTAATGTTCCTTTGTTAGATTTTAGCTAATCTTGCTCTGGCTAGCATTAGTTGTTGATCTTGTTGTTGTTGATGTGCATAACTGAGGGAGAGACAGCCTACCTTGTCATGGTTGTTTGATCAATAGGACTGTAAAGTTCCCAAATGTAATTACATATTTGCAGAATATGTAATTATTTATACGTAATTCCCAAACACTAAGAATTTATGAAAACATGAAAATGACCATATCTAAATAGTTGCTTGTCAGAATATATTTATTAAAGATTTTAATAAGATTTAATGTTGCTAAAATGCTGTCAGTTCCACTTTAAATGCAACAATGTTTCACACACATAAGTTATTTTCAAAGAGATGGCTAACAACAGCAAGTGCGCTGCAATAAAAAACACAGTTCCACTCACCAGATGATGATAATTTGAAACTTAACTTCTTGTTGAAAGTTATTTTTGAAAAGGGAGAAGCTAACAAATTAGCAACAACATCCTCTTTGGTAACATCTGCTGCAGCCGCTGCAAACTAGCCGACAACTAAAGCTAGCTAGCTACCTAGACCGTGGGAAAACAACTGCTTGCTATTGCGCAGTGACCTTTTGGCCTTCAAGAAAGCAAAGTTTCCATACGTTTTTGTAAAAACAGTCCCCCCCATTAAGTCAAAATGTTATTGGTTGATTCCACTGTCACTCCAAAATCTTGCCCTAATACAGTTGAATGGCAGATGCCTTTATCTAGCTTCTGATGGCCTAGCCAATGGCTGACTTAGCTAGCTAGATTTATCTCCCCAGAGACCAGCAAAGAAAAATCCTGATTGGATATTTTTTTTTATTCAGTGTTAACTCATTCCTTTCCAACAAAAACTGAAGAGATTAAATCAGAACATGATCGAAAATAATAATTAAATTATCATTATTATTATTATAATATTATAATCATTATTTTATAAATCCTTAGACCTTCTCTGAAGGCGTAGAATGCTCATTGTTCCCCACTGTGTTTTCACTATTCTGAATGGCTAAAGAATCCATATGTTGTTCTGAAATATGAACACAGAAATACTGGAAATTTTAACTCTTATTATGGTAGTGATTTGACAAAATTACAATCATGGTCTTGAATTGGACTCACATTTTTCTGGTCTCGGTCTTGACTCGGTCTCGGACCCCTTGTCCCCCTCCTGGTCTTGGTCTTGAATCGGATTCGCTTTGTTGCGGTCTTGGTCTTGAATCGGTCTCGCTTTAGGTGGTCTCGAACACAACACTGTCATAGACTATGACTAAGAAGCGTTGGTTGTGAGGGACATAGCACAGCTCCACACACATATACATTTGAAGATGATCCCTGGGCTTTGATGGACAGTAAAGGGGTTGCTGAGGAGGTGAAGCTGATCAAGCATGGTGCACAAAGAACACTATGTCACAGTCAATCCCTGCCACCATAAACAACCACATACAGCAAGTTTTACCATGCTAAGGTGCACCTTGTTCGCCATAAATGGCATATGTCCTTATAAGGATGTTGGGATTACTTCCCAGTTTCCCAGACCAATGAGTCACCCCAGCATGAAAGCTCATTCTTCACATGCGAGTCCAGTTCAGGTTTCACATGGGCTGTCCAGCCATGGTTGCTAGCTTTTTGGCTGGATGGCCTCCTGACATGTGGCAGTCCAGTTCCATGGTGTCTCTGTCTGTAGTAACTGCATGAGGGGAGGACTGATGGTGGAGTGGGCTTATCAAAGACAATTCTGGGAGATTCAGGATAGCATTGACATTGGAGAGGTGCAATTTCTATGACATGTGAAAGCCCAATAAGTTGATGGCATTTTTGTCAATGAGTGTCAGGTTGTGTTGGTTCATTGTAGTGAACACCTGCCTTATGCGCTTGTCATGTGTGGTTGCATCCTCCCCATACACCATAACTGTCACTAAGTCAACATATACGGCAACTCCAGGGCAGACAGCCAGGATGGTGGACATGATTGTCTGGAAGAACAATGTGGCATCTCAACCCAAACAGTATAAGATTGCACCGGAACATCCCAATGTGCATCACAAATGCAGTGAGCCAGTGGAAGGTCAAATCAAATCAAATCAAATTGTATTGGCCACATGCGCCGAATACAACAGGTGCAGACATTACAGTGAAATGCTTACTTACAGCCCTTAACCAACAGTGCATTTATTTTAAATAAAAAAGTAAAATAAAACGACAACAAAAAAGTGTTGAGAAAAAAACAGCAGAAGTAAAATAAAATAACAGTAGGGAGGCTATATATACAGGGGGGTACCGGTGCAGAGTCAATGTGCGGGGGCACCGGCTAGTTGAGGTAGTTGAAGTAATATGTACATGTGGGTAGAGTTAAAGTGACTATGCATAAATCATTAACAGAGTAGCAGCAGCGTAAAAAGATGGGGTGGGGGTGGGGGGTGGGGGTGGGGGGTGGGGGTGGGGGGGCAGTGCAAATAGTCCGGGTAGCCATGATTAGCTGTTCAGGAGTCTTATGGCTTGGGGGTAGAAGCTGTTGAGAAGTATTTTGGACCTAGACTTGGCACTCCGGTACCGCTTGCCGTGCGGTAGCAGAGAGAACAGTCTATGACTAGGGTGGCTGGAGTCTTTGACAATTTTGAGGGCCTCCTCTGACACCGCCTGGTATAGAGGTCCTGGATGGCAGGAAGCTTGGCCCCAGTGATGTACTGGGCCGTACGCACTACCCTCTGTAGTGCCTTGCGGTCGGAGGCCGAACAGTTGCCATACCAGGCGGTGATGCAACCAGTCAGGATGCACTCGATGGTGCAGCTGTATAATGTTTTGAGGATCTGAGGACCCATGCCAAATCTTGTCTCTGACCTCCTCCCTATAGGCTGTCTCATCGTTGTCGGTGATCAGGCCTACCACTGTTATGTCGTCGGCAAACTTAATGATGGTGTTGGAGTCGTGCCTGGCCATGCAGTCATGGGTGAACAGGGAGTACAGGAGGGGACTGAGCACGCACCCCTGAGGGGCCCCCGTGCTGAGGATCAGTGTGGCAGATGTGTTGTTACCTACCCTTACCACCTGGGGGCGGCCCATCAGGAAGTCCAGGATCCAGTTGCAGAGGGAGGTGTTTAGTCCCAGGATCCTTAGCTTAGTGAAGAGCTTTGAGGGCACTATGGTGTTGAATGCTGAGCTGTAGTCAATGAATAGCATTCTCACGTAGGTGTTCCTCTTGTCCAGGTGGGAAAGGGCAGTGTGGAGTGCAATAGAGATTGCATCATCTGTGGATCTGTTGGGGCGGTATGCAAATTGGAGTGGGTCTAGGGTTTCTGGAATAATGGTGTTGATGTGAGCCATGACCAGCCTTTCAAAGCACTTCATGGCTACAGACGTCAGTGCTACGGGTCGGTAGTCATTTAGGCAGGTTATCTTAGTGTCCTTGGGCACGGGGACTATGGTGGGGTGCTTGAAACATGTTGGTATTACAGACTCAGTCAGGGACATGTTGAAAATGTCAGTGAAGACACTTGCCAGATGGTCAGCACATACTCGGAGTACACGTCCTGGTAATCCGTCTGGCCCTGCGACCTTGTTGACCTGCTTAAAAGTCTTACTCACATCGGCTACGGAGAGCGTGATCACATAGTCATCCAGAACAGCTGGTGCTCTCATGCATGCTTCAGTGTTGCTTGCCTCGAAGCAAGCATAGAAGTGGTTTAGCTCGTCTGGCAGCTCGCGGCTGTGCTTCCCTTTGTAGTCTGTAATAATTTTCAAGCCCTGCCACATCCGACGAGCATCAGAGCCGGTGTAGTACGATTCAATCTTAGTCCTGTATTGACTCTTTGCCTGTTTGATGGTTCGTCAGAGGGCATAGCGGGATTTCTTATAATGGTCCGGGTTAGAGTCCCGCTCCTTGAAAGTGGCAGCTCTACCCTTTAGCTCAGTGCGGATGTTTCCTGTAATCCATGGCTTCTGGTTGGGGTATGTACGTATGGTCACTGTGGGGATGACATCATCGATGCACTTATTGATGAAGCCAGTGACTGATGTGGTGTACTCCTCAATGCTATCTGAAGAATCCCGGAACATGTTCCAGTCTGTGCTAGCAAAACAGTCCTGTAGCTTAGCATCTGCGTCATCTGACCACTTTTTTATTAACCGAGTCACTGGTGCTTCCTGCTTTAGTTTTTGCTTATAAGCAGGAATCAGGAGGATAGAGTAATGGTCAGATTTGCCAAATGGAGGGCGAGGGAGAGCTTTGTATGCGTCTCTGTGTGTGGAGTAAAGGTGGTCTAGAGTTTTTTTCCTCTGGTTGCACATTTGACATGCTGGTAGAAATTAGGTAGAACGGATTTAAGTTTCCCTGCATTAAAGTCCCCGGCCAGGAAAACGCTGCCTCTGGATGAGCGTTTTCCTGTTCACTTATGGCCTTATACAGCTCATTCAGTGCAATCTTAATGCCAGCATTGGTTTGTGGTGGTAAATAGACAGCTATGAAAAATATAGATGAAAACTCTCTTGGTAAATAGTGTGGTCTACAGCTTATCATAAGATACTCTACCTCAGGCGAGCAAAACCTTGAGACTTCCTTATTATTTGATTTTGTGCACCAGCTGTTGTTTACAAATATACACAGACCGCCACCCCTTGTCTTACCGGAGTCAGCCGTTCTATCCTGCCGATGTAGCGTATAGCCCGCTAGCTGTATGTTGTCCATGTCGTCGTTCAGCCACGACTCGGTGAAACATAAGATATTACAGTTTTTAATGTCTCGTTGGTAGGATAACCGTAATCTTAGGTCATCCAATTTATTCTCAAATGATTGAAGATTGGCTAATAGGATTGATGGGAGAGGCAGTTTACTCACTCGCCGTCGGATCCTTACAAGGCACCCCGACCTACGTCCACGATATCTCCGTCTCTTTCTCATACGAATGACGGGGATTTGGGCCTTGTCGGGTGTCTGTAGGATATCCTTCGCGGCCGCCTCATTGAAGAAAAAATCTTTGTCCAATACGAGGTGAGTAATCGCTGTCCTGATATCCGGAAGCTCTTTTTTGTTATAAGAGACGATGGCAGAAACATTATGTACAAAATAAATTACAAAAAACGCGGAAAAACACACATAATAGTACAATTGGTTAGAGGGCTGTAAAACTGCAGCCATCTTCTCCGGCGCCATTAATTGGATTCAGGCAGACGTATTGGCCTAGCACTGAATCAAAGTTCACTTTTAAATGATAAGGAGGTGACTTAAGAGCCCAATCCTGGAGGGGCTGGTTATATTAGAGTGGGGGCATGTTGTACAGCAAGGGAGGGAGTGTCCTTTTGTTGGAGCCTCCCAGTTCTCTCATTGATTTTCAAAGAGGCTCGTGACTTGGAATACAGTACTTGTTGTTGCCATGCCAAGCATTCTGCTGCCTTTTTCTATATCCAGACAAAGGTGTTTGAGTGTATATGGTGGGCATATTGGATTCATAACAGAGTTGAAGTACACAAAAATAGTCTTGAGTACAGGTCAGTACACAAATCTAAAACATATATTTCATTAAAAATGTGTACATATACAGGTGATTAAACCACCATTTAATCCTAATATGGCAGACATATTTGATTTTGGACGCCATATTGGATTTGGAGTTAAATCTAGCGGGGGCCCCTAACGTAATTGCAAGAGTAGGTGCTAAACATGTCAAATCCATAGCGGAACGTTCGACTGGGAAAAATGACCGTTTTCAGTGTCTGAGCCGACTTACCTAAGAGCTGATACACAATAGCCACAACATTTAAAAAAACATGTGTAACTGTATGCATTTTTGTCAGGCAGGACCATACAGCCCTGAATGAGAGCAAATTTGACTTGGAAAGTTGCCTATTGAACAGCTACCAAAAAGGGAAGTTTACATTAATCCTACATCTTCATAGTTGATATTTCCGATCTGTGTGTTTACAGGTATATATTTCCAAGATGCATTAAGATATCCTAATGTTGTTTGTTTGTGTATGTAGGGCAGACAACTGACTACTTGTATTCCACATTTTTGCAATATCAGAGCAGTTTTGGGTTACATGAGCTTAGGTGCATTATTCTGCACTGTTTGAGTTAAGGGTGTGTGTCACAATATCTATCAATTTAACCACCTTTGCAGTAAAATATTTTTATACAACCATCCATTTCATATATGGGAAACCTAAGAGATATGGAAAAACATGGCGGTGCTTTGTTATACTTCGGGTAGGGGTACACTTGGACAAAAAAAGGTGCTTCTAGAGCCTAAAAGGGTTCTTCGGCTGACCCCATAGGAGAACCCTTTGAAGAACCCTTTTTGGTTCCAGGTCGAAGCCTTTTGGTTCCAAGTAGAACTCTTTTGGGTTCCATGTAGAACCCTTTCCACATAGGAGAAACCTTTGAAGAACCCTTTTTGGTTCCAGGTCGAAGCCTTTTGGTTCCAAATAGAACTCTTTTGGGTTCCATGTAGAACCCTTTCCAAAGAGGGTTCTACATGAAACTCGAAAGGGTTCTACATGGAACCAAAAAGGGTTCTACCAGGAACGAAAAAGGGTTATCCTATGGGGACGGCCAAAGAAACCTTTTGGAACCCTTTTTTGTAAGAGTGTAGCCAAGCGGTTAAGAGCGTTGGGCCAATAACCGAAAGGTTGCTGGTTTGAATCCCCAAGCCGACTAGGTGAAAAATCTGTCTGTGCCCTTGAGCAAGGCACTTAACCCTAATTGCTAATGTAAGTCGCTCTGGATAAGAGCGACTTACTTTGGGTATCTCAAAAACTAAAACCCTTTTTAAAGATTGGCCACTAGCCTAAGGGTGGGGGAGAGGGAGTGAGAGGAGGGAAGGAAGGAAGGAAAGCCGAAGGAAGGCATTGACTGAGAATTTGAGGCCAGTGGTTGTCGTGATTGGCCCTAATGGGATGTCTCTCCCTCTCTTTTTCTCCTTATTTCCCTCTCTCCCTCCCCCTCTCTCTCCTATATCTTGTCTGGATATATCTAAAAATAGACAGAGCAGGAAGGTGCTGATAGGATCGAGAGGAGGGGTAAGGGGGCAAAAGGAGCGGCATTGCAGTAATTAGCCAGAGACAAACAGCTGGGGAACACACGGCGTGTGTGTATGTGTTGGGGGTTGACTCCATGCAGCTGTGGGTTGTCTGTCAGGGTCTACATCCCTATCAAACTGTTACATAGCTGAAAACACACACACACACACACACACACACACACACACACACACATACACACAGCAGGAAAGAGAGTAATGGGTCCCTGACAGCCAGAGCCCTAAAGAATGAAAGAATGTGCAACATGAGGCAAAGGAACAGCTGTATAGGGAAGTGGGTTTAAAGTTTAGGCTTTTTTGGCGGGTATTGGGATATGGCCTGAATTGAAGGATAGAGAGAGAGAGAGAGAGAGAGAGAGAGAGAGAGAGAGAGAGAGAGAGAGAGAGAGAGAGAGATGGAAAGGGAAGGGAAGGGAAGGGAAGGGAGATTGAGAGGGGGTGATGGGGAGTTTAAGAACATTGTTAGACAGAGGGAAAGACACAGAGAGGTAATTATATAAAAAGCAGTTTCATTAATTGATTAATTGATTCAGTCATTTCATTTGAGCTTTAGTCAAATTCCAAATCAACTTAGAACTTCCTGCCTCAGAAATAATAGCTCAACCTATGTATGGATCAGCTAAAGTATTTGGACTTAGAACATCAGGTTAACTGAAGCCGAATATCTTTAGAAAATCCCTGATATGTTAAGCCCTTTCGAAAACTACCTGCAGAACATGAGAAAAGTAGTGAATAAAAAACAACACACTCACGCACGCGTACGCACGCATGCATGCACACGACAGACCACAGTTCCGTATGTGGGTGGGTGGGCTGGAAATAAAATAATGTCATCATGGTTAGGTGGGATACAAGCTTTTTGGGGCGACGATCAATGTACTATCTGTGTTCATACTGTAACCTGGAAAAACTGATACATGCACAAAGCCATACATTTGTGGTACATACTGTATGTATGCACACATAACACACTCTCAGACACGCAGCATGCAAACACATGAACACGCATACACACACCTCTAACAATACTATCATGTGTCTGAGGAATACATTTGTTGAAGCCTTTTCCGCTACACTAAGAGATTAGGACAAACTAGGCTAAGTACATGCAGTTAATCAATACTCATCACTTTGTCTTTACTTGGACAACAGATTTAGCAGCATTAAGTTTGTAGCTCGATGTACTAACATACTGTCCTATTACATCAGTTGTTCCCTTACAGTTACCCATAATGCCTGTTTCCTTTTAGCTCTTTCCCATTACTTCTTTGTGTGTGGGTGTGTGTTGCCTTGTCTCTTCCTCTCTTAGTGGAGATAAGAGCAGTAGACAGCACCTGCATGTCTGTGGTTAACAGTGTAACTCTTAGACCCTTCAGAAGAAAAATAAAACACACTAACTCTAAGATAATATTACCAAGAAAGCAGCAGGAAATAACTTGTGAGAAGCTACAAATTGAGACACAAATAATTATTATGCATGCACAAAATAAACACACACATACATACACACACACATTTTTATATTGCTAACCTTGTGGGGACCAAATAATTGATTCCCAGCCAAAATCCTATTTTCCCTAACCCCTAACCCTAAATCTAACCCTTACCCTTAACCTAACCATAACCCTAACCTTAACCCTAAGCCTAACCTTAACCCCAAACCCCTAACCCTAACCATAAAACTATACCTAACCCTAACTCCAAACCCTAAATCTAACCATAACCCCTAACAAAATGTCCCCACTTATCCAAATTCTCCTTCTTATACTGTCCTTGTGAGGACTTTTGGTACCCACAAGGATAGTTGAACAAACAAACACACACACACACACACACACACACACACACACACACACACAGAGTCTTGTACAGCTAACCTTGTGGGGACACACAATTCAGTCCCATTCAAAATCCTATTTTCCCTAACCCCTAACCCTACCCCGTACTCTTACCCTAACCCTAACCTTAACCCTAAAACCGAACCTTAACCCTAACACTAAACCTAACCATAGCTCCTAACCCTAAAACTAACCATAGCTCCTAACCCTAACCCTAAACCTAATTCTAACCCTAACACTAATTCTAACCTTAACCCCACTAGAAATAGCATTTGACCTTGTGTTCGTTTTCTATTATTGTGGGGACTTCTGGTCCACACACACACACACACACACACACACACACACACACACACACACACACACACACACACACACACGCACATGCACACACAAAGCCAGACACAGGTACACACAGGCCCACACACAAAACACCTTGATTAGGTCAATAACAATGTGCACGTTCAAGAGCCTTTGGTTTTGAGGCCTCCTTTTGTGATATTCCCCTTACAGTGTCTGCTGAAAACATGACTGTCGCCGTAGTAGACGTAACTTCATCAGAGCATGTGTGTGGTGTGTGTGTGTGGTTGATAGGGAACAGGGGCGACATATTGACACACCTGCTTACTGCCGGAAATGCACCCGGCAACTCACCACACACACACACACACCATCTGCATTGCAACACTATACTGTCTCTCCAACCGTTAGTCTCTGATATACAGCATGACCATAGTCAGTAATTATGTTATTCAAACAATGGTCATACAAAAGTAATTCATGTCCCAAAGTCATACAAAATATATTGGGCCCTGATAGGCAGGGCTCATTTCAGTGTGGACAAAGAGGGTTAGGTACGACCTACGGACAGACACACGTGCATTTACCTCATTAGGACAGTGAATGTGTGTATGTGTGCATGCGTGTGCGTGTGTGTGGGGACGACACTCTCTCACTCTTGTCTGTGTAAGAGATAAGTTACAGGCAGCATAGGAGGAGAAGTCTTTACTATCCATATCTGCTCCCACACACTTCCTTCACTTAGTGCCTCGTTCCTCTGGGATTAATAGGGAAGAAAGGGGGAGGAATTAGGGAACCTCCCTGTTATGTTACAAACCTTTGTACCATTGACAGACATGCACACGCACACACACACGCACCCACACACACACACAGGCATGCACACACAGATGCACACACACACACACGCACCCACACACACGCACAGGCTCGCACACACAGATGCACACACACACACGCACCCACACACACACACAGGCACGCACACACAGATGCACACACACATCAGAATAATAGAGATAAATGTGCCAGGCAGTAGTTCTACAGGTCTAAAAACAGCATTTTCTACAACCCCCAATCGACCCCAAAGTCTCATGGGAAGACACACTGTCTTTTTGATGTATCCAAGTATCCCTTCTCCCCTCCTCCCGATATAGACATAAACATAAACAAAGTTATAATCAAAACCCACAGGCTTAAATATAGCCACTTGTGTGACACATTCCTTTTTAAGTAGCCTCACGGTAATTGAGTGTGCGTGTGTTTGTGTGTGTGTGTGTGTGTGTGGGGGGGATGGTATAGAACGTTTAGAGGACAGAGGAATACATTGCGAAAAGAAGAATAAAGAGAAGGCACATCTTTAGGGCCCAATTCTTCCCAGGAAGAGGAGCCTGGATGGGATCAAGTACCTTTCACTTTCAATTTAGTCGACTGAAGTGGCAATGAAGAGTTGACAAAAGCTGTATCATCTGGGTTGTGTTCAGTAGGGCATAACGTAGCAAAACGTTTAAAACGGAAAAGGAAACATTTTAATTTGGGTTGGACAAGTTCAGATAGTACCTCCATTTCACCGTATCTCCTCTTTTGCGCCTACTGAACATGACACAGGCACTACTCAGGTCATGGAAACCATTGACAATGGCAATCTTTATTTGATTAGTTAAAGGACACCTGTGATAAGCCTTTCTCTCTTTGCATGTCCCTCTCTCACCCTGTACATCTCTCTTTCTCTCGGTTCAGTGTATGTAGGTCAATGTAACCACAGGGCTGAAGTGGATCTCTACAGGTGTCCTGGATCCACAGCTGTGAAGCACAGAGAAGCCTGTGGTTTTTACACAGAAAACACCATGCTGCACGGACCATATCACAGCCTATACACATGTGCACAGTGCTCAGCAACAGTCCTGTTGCAGGGAAATCTCTAATCTCATTACGACTTGGACACACAGGCACACAGAGAGAACCAAATACCCATGGCTTATTGCATTGCTCAATGTTTTCTATGTCACACCTAGGTCTTTAGAAAACCACAGAGGTGCAGCTTAAGTATTTGACATTTACATGACACAGTAATATTCACAGCCCTGAGTCTACAATATATGCTACAGAGAACAACGGTCTCACCACTCCATTTGATACTACCTGCTATTGAGATTTTACATCTTTCTCTCATCAGATCTGTTTCTGTGGGTATAACTAACAATATACACTGAGTGTACAAAACATTAGGAACACCCGCATAGACTGACCAGGTGAATCCAGGTGAAAGCTATGATCCCTTATTGATGTCACTTGTTAAATCCACTTCAATCAGTGTAGATGATGGGGAGGAGACAGGTTAAAGAAGGATTTTTAAGCCTTGAGACATGGATTGTGTATGTGTGCCATTCAGAGGGTGAATGGGCAAGACAAAATATTTAAGTGCCTTTGAATGGGGTATGGTAGTAGGTGCCAGGCGTACCGGTTTGTGTCAAGAACTGCAATGCTGCTGGGTTTTTCATGCTCAACAGTTTCCCGTGTGTATCAAGAATGATCCACCACCCAAAGGACATACAGTCACTTGACACAACTGCTGGAAGCATTGGAGTCAACATGGGCCAGCATCTCTGTGGAACGCTTTCGACACCTTGTAGAGTCCATGCCCTGATGAATTGAGGCTGTTCTGAGGGCAAAAGTGGGGGGTGCAACTCAAAATTAGGAAGGTGTCCTTAATGTTTTGTACACTCAGTGTATATAAATATAGATGCATATAGGCTACTGTACTTATAGCCACATCAATAAAGTGTTAATGTTTCACTATCTCACAATCAGAGACCAACTTCTCTGCCCTTTGGACTCATGATTTCTAACATCGCTTTACAGTTCTATGGTCAACTTATATGGATTGCAGGATCGCTTCATCAACGGTGCTTATTCTCTTGACTTCATATAAAAAGTAAGTTAAAACTGTGACACATAGGGTATATCTCACTTCAGCCTTCGTATCCACATCCTAAATTTGACCAAAAAAAGGCAATATGATAAATTAGCAGATAATTTTGCCAGAGTTACTTATGCTTATAACATGATTTTGAGTAGCACCTTATTTTACGGTTACAGGTATTTACTAATAAATGACATGGTAAACTTCTAATTTTACAGTAATAACCTATTAACTAGAAAGAGAGACTACTTACTACTGGATATCCCCTCAAGTTGATATAACAAGTAGCCAACAGTTAAATCTCAGTGAGGTTTAAATCTCCATCTCTTTACTCTTGCTCAATCACCATCCTGATTGATTTATTTTGTATACGTTTTATTAAACTTTTATTTTAGAAGTTCAAAAGCATTGAATAAGTGAAAAGTGATATGACATTTGCCCAGATGCCTATTGTATGTCCCAATCTGTTTGCAGCAAAATGCCACTGTGTGACAGTGCAGTGTGCTTCATCCAGTGGATCATCTATGTCCCCACATTCGTGATGGGTCTACCTCTCAACATGGCTGCTCTGTGGCTACTCCTCTTCAGAATCCGTCGATGGACTGAGTCCATGGTGTACCTCAGCAGTCTGATCATCAACGACAGCCTGCTCATCTTCTCTCTGCCCTTCAAGATGTACGCCTATGAACACACCTGGGGCCTGAGCATGGGCTTCTGCACCTTCCTGGAGTGCCTGGTGTTCGTCAACATCTACGGCAGCATTGTACTGATCGTGTGCATCTCGGGTGACCGCTATGTTTCTCTGCGCTTCCCCCTTCGAGCCAAGCGTCTTCGTTCGCCACACAGTGCCGCCCTCCTCTGCCTGGCCATCTGGGTGACGGTGTTCGCTTTGACCACGCCCATCTATGAGCTCCACAACAACAAAAACAAAAACAACAACAACGCCACCAGACTGCACAGCAAAGAAACCGAGAGGTGTTTCCAGAGCTTCTCCAGTGAAACTTGGAAGAGGAAGTGGATCATCATCGTCATGGAGACCGTGTTCACAGTCAGCATGGTCACCATGCTGTTCTTCTCGGTGAGCGTGATACAGATCCTGAAGGACATGCGCCGACGGAACCCCCGGGATGAGAAGCTGAGGAACAACAAGTCTTTAAAGATTGTCCTGAGCAACCTGGTGGCCTTCCTGCTATGCTTCATCCCCTACCATGTGGCTGCGCCGGTCTACTTCCTGGCCAAGAACCGCACAGAGGAGCCAGGCATCATCGACCCCCTAAGAGACTTTGTCCACATCAGTACCTGCGTGAGCAGTGTCAACTGTCTGATGGATGGGGTCTGCTACTACCTCATCCTGAAGGAGCTGTCTGCCGGCCAGGAGAGGAGGAGGCTGTCCACTAGAGGAAACATGGTGGGGAGGCCCGGGGAAAATAATCAGCTACAGCCGTTGGGCAACGTCTAGGCCAAGGACCTTCTGCAGAAACCCAAAGAAACAGGCTCAGACATCCAAGTCCATGGATTCAGATAAGACTTTCTAGACAGATCTTGCTTATCACTTCTTGGAGCGTGCAGAGTGGAGAGCATGGTGGAGACTCTGCCCTTACAAATGGATGGCTATCACCTCTATCTGACAAACAGGAAACTCAGATCCCCACAGCAGAGGAGTCAAGTCTCACGAAAGACTCTGAATGAATGAATGAATGAATGAATGAATGAATGAATGAATGAATGAATGAATGAATGAATGAAGATGGAAGAAGGATGTTTTCAAATGAGTCATCCAACCTTCAGGTTTTTGTTTAATTGTATTCTTTCTCAGCACAGCTGTGACCTTTGGTCCTAGTCATACAGGTCTTACCCATTTCAAAATATGTTTTGGGGTCAAAAGGCCTTCCCCCCCTCTTAGCCACTGTGACCTGATTGTTGCACCTCACAGAGCTTTTTGCAGGGAAAAGCATAATCTAATTAAGACCTGGGCACACACACAAACACAAAAATGAAAGTACAAAAAAAAGAACACAGACAGACAGACAGAAAGACAGACATGCTAAGCTCACACACCAGAACCTGAATACCCATGGCTTCTTGTATTGCTCTATGTTTTCTATGTCCTGCCTAGAGCTTTAGTAAACCACAAGAAGTGTATTTGTTTATTTGGATCCCCAAATAGCTTTTGCAAAAGCAGCAGCTACTCTTCCTGGGGTCCACAAAAAACGCAAAACATGACAAGTAACAAAACACTGATACACTGAAAGTCCCATACATTTTAAATACAACGATACACAAACTATGCAACGAAAAAAATAATACACACAAAACAACAACAAAAAGTATGTGTGTGTTAGAGTGTGTCTGTGTGTGCTTGTGTTTGTGTGTGTGTCCCCTCACAGTCTGCGCCGTTCCATGAGTTGGTTTTTATCAATTTTTTAAAGGTAATTTAGCTGTTTGCTTGAGTAATTGGAGATGGAAGGGAGTTCCATGCGTTCATGGCTTTGTATAAAACTGTGCGTTGCCGTGAATTCGTTTTTGGACTTGGGGACTGTGAAGAGACCCCTGGTGGCATGTCTTGTGGGGTATGTATGGGTGTCTGAGCTGAATGTTATTTGATTATGCAGACAATCTGGAATTTTCGTCAATGTAATATTTCTCATAAAAACAATGAGAAGCAGATATTCTCTCATCAACCCTAAACCAGGAAAGACTGGCATGCATTTTGTTGATGTTAGTTCTGTATGTGCAGTTAAGGGCAAGGCGAGCTGCTCTGTTTTGAGCCAGCTGCAGTTTGCTAGGTCTTTCTTTGCTGCACTTTACCATATTACTGGCCAGTAATCAAGATGGGACAAGACCAGAGCCTGAACAATAAGTACAGTTGATTTTTGTGTAAAAAATACAGAACATATGTTTATAACAGACAAACCCCTCCCCATCTTCACAACAACTTTGTCAATATGACTTGCCCATGATAATTGACCATCAAATGTTATACCTAGGAGTTTAGCTTCTTCAACTTTCTCAATGGTCACACCCTTTATGTACAACTCCAGTTGAGGTTTAGGTCTTAGAGAATGTTTTGAACCAAATACAATGCTTTTAGTTTTTAGATATTACTGCAGTGGGCTAAATCAGGGTCACACAGTGTTTCTTATAGTCTTAAACAAATCTACTGAAACAGGGAGTACAGGAGCGGACTATGCATGCACCCGAGGGGCCCCCGTGTTGAGGGTCAGCGTGGCGGATTTGTTATTGACTACACTCACCACTTGGGGGCGGCCCGTCAGGAAGTCCAGGATCCAGTTGCAGAGGGAAGTGCTCAGTCCCAGGGTCCTTAGTTTAGTGATGAGCTTGGAGGGCACTATGGTGTTGAACGCTGAGCTGAAGTCAATGCATTCTCACTTAGGTCTCACTTTTGTCCACGTGGGAAAGGGCAGTATGGAGTGCAATAGAGATTGCGTCATCTGTGGATCTATTGAGGTGGTATGCAAATTATAGTGAGTCCAGGGTGTCTGGGATAATGGTGTTGATGTGAGCCATGACCAGCCTTTCAAAGCATTTCATGGCCACAGATTTGAGTGCTACGGGGCGATAGTCATTTAGACAGGTTACCTTGGCATTCTTGGACACAGGGACTATGGTGGTCTGCTTGAAACATGTAGGTATTACAGACTGGGTCAGGGAGAGGATGAACATTTCAGTGAAGACACTTGCCAGCTGGTCAGAATATGCTCTGCATCCTGGTAATCCGTCTGGCCCTGTGGCCTTGTGAATGTTAACCTGTTTAAAGGTTTTACTCACATCGGCTACGGAGAGCATGATCACACAGTCATCCGGAACAGTTGGTGCTCTCGTGCATGGTTCAGTGTTGCTAGCCTCGAAGCCAGCATAGAAGGCATTTAGCTCGTCTGGTAGGCTCACATCACTGGGCAGCTCACGGCTGGGTTTCCCTTTGTAATCCAATATAGTTTGAAAGCCCTGCCATATCTGACGAGCGTCAGAGCCGGTGTAGTAGGATTTGATCTTAGTCCTGTATTGATGCTTTGTCTGTTTGATGGTTTGTCGGAGGGCATAGCGGGAGTTCTTATAAGCATCCAGATTAGTGTCCCGCTCCTTGAAAGCGGCAGCTCTAGCCTTTAGCTTAGTGAGGATGTTGCCTGTAACCAATGGTTTTTGGTTGGGTCATGTACATACGGTCACTGTGGGGAAGACGTCATCAATGCACTTATTAATGAAGCCGGTGACTGATGTGGTAAGGTCCTCAATGCCATCGTATGAATCCCGGAACATATTCCAGTCTGTGCTAGCGAAACAGTCCTGTAGTTTAGCATCCGCTTCATCGGACCACTTCCGTATTGAGCGCGTCACTGGTACTTCCTGTTTGAGTTTTTGCTTGTAAGCAGGAATCAGGAGGATAGAGTTATGGTCAGAGTTTTTTCGCCTCTAGTTGCACAGGTGACATGCTGGTAGAAAATAGGTCCAACGGATTTCAGTTTTCCTGCATTAAAATAACTGGCCACTAGGAGCTCCACTTCTGGGTGAGCATTTTCTTGTTTGCTTATTGCCCTGTATAGCTCGTTGAGTGCGGTCTTAGTGCCAGCATCGGTTTGTGGTAAATAGACAGCTACAAAAAATATAGATGAAAACTTGGAAAATAGTATGGTCTACAGCAGTGGTCACCAACCTTTCTGAGTAAAGATCACTTTTGCTGTCAAAAAGCAAGCCGAGATCTACCGCTCAGATGTTTTTTTTTAAAAAGATTAACCTAATAAAACCAGTTCTGTAGGAATGAGGTTTGAGCAGTAGGCTGCCTAATATATTATCACAGCACATTGGCTATATGCCTGGCCTGACAATATTGTTCTTCTCAGACCATATAATATGTCAAAACTCGAGCTTCGATAACAGAATAGATCAGTAGTTGCGAGGCACAGCAGAGTATATATTGAAATAATTTGCAAATATTTATATTTTTTATTTTACTGGACTGATGGTATGTAACTGCATTTGATGATCATGGTGCTTTCAAGCCCACTGGGAACTCTGAAAAAAACTAGGTAAAATCACGACGTCAGTGATGTTCAGGTCGGAAAGTCGGGGCTCTCGAATGATGCCTGAGTTTCCGAGTTGGATGACCATTCAAAACGATTTTTCCCAAGCATATCTCGTTTTTTTCAGAGTTCCCAGTTGTCTTGAACGTGCTGAAGTCAGAGATGTCCGAGTTCTGAGTTCCCAGTTATTTTGAACATGGATTAGTCTCAGCAGAGGGAGACAGCAGCAGAGGGTCCGCCTCACACAGTTCTTGCTCTCTCCTTCCATTCCTCCGGTGAGACTGACCAGAGAGAGGGGACACCGTCTTCCACCTGATGGCCAAACTCCAGTCGCACCGCATCCACATCTGCCTCAAGCACATGTTGTTCCTATGACCAGAGAAAGTGAAATATTCCTAGATATTAAAAAAGACACGACAAGCTGCTAATAATATTAAAAACACAGGGCTACTCAGTCATTGCAGCTGCAGCGCGAGTGGGAGTAGGGAGAAGGCATTTTATGTTATGTAATAGTGCTGAATAAAAGCAGTGTTGACAGTAATGAATAAAACATGTAACATGAACTCACTCATAAAAACAGCAGCTCTTTGCTGTACTCTTTGACAGTCTCTCTCTGGTCATGGCTTTAAAAGTTATGAAATCTCACGTAGGCTAGTATCAAACTTGTAGGCATGGTGATTTGAGCTATCTGATTGGTCAGCGCAGTAGGCACACTCGATTTAGCTGTAGATCTCCGGTCCGCCGGGTAGGCGGAGTTTGTCTTTTCAGACAAATGAAATGGTTCAAAATGGGAACACTTTTCCTTGTGCGCAGGGATTCTGAAACAAGTGCACTGTCACGCCCTGGCTCTGGGGACTCTTATATGTTGAGCCAGGGTGTTAGTTTCTATGTTTAGTTTTCCAGGTTTCTGTTCTAGTATTTTGTATGTTCTATGTTCATGGTCTAGTTCGTTGTATTTCTATGTTGGCCAGGGTGGTTCCCAATCAGAGGCAGCTGATTCTCGTTGTCTCTGATTGGGAACCATACTTAGTCAGCCTGTTTTGCACTTGTCATTTGTGGGATCTTGTTCCGGAGAGGTTTGTGTTTGTTAACCTTAGGACTTCACGTATCGTTTCGTTGTTTTATTGTAGTGTATAAAGTACTCATTAAAAGATGTACGCATATTACGCTGCACCTTGGTCCGTTATTTATGACGATCGTGACAGAAGATCCCACCAAATAAGGACCAAGCAGCGTGTCCAGGAGCAAACGCCGGAGGTAACGTTGGTAGATGTCCTCCTCGGTTGGGGGAAGATCACCGAGGAGGAGGCCGTCCGCTACCGGAGGGCGATGAGGGAGGATGCCCAGGCAGTAGAGGAGAAACGGCGCCAACCGGGTCGTCGTCGGACAGGCAAGAGGCAACCCCAATAATTTTTTTTGGGGGGGCACACGGCATGGACGACAGGGATGCTGGAGGCAGCTACAGGACGTATCGGCAGATTAGGAGAGGAGGCCACCGGGTTTGGGGGGCTGGAAGGGAGGTTGGCGGAGCCTAGAGGTAGAGCAGAGCCAACTCCCCGTACTCAGGCTAGGCAGCGTGAGACTGGGCAGGTTCCGAGGTATGCGGAGCTGCGTACTGTGCCGCGAGTGGTCCGGCACAGTCCTGTACGTCCTGTGCTAGCACCACGCACGTGTCGTGCTAAGGTGGGCATGCAGCCAGGACGGAGTGTGCCGGCTCAACGGTCGTGGCCTCCAGTACCCCTCCTCGGTCCCGGATATCCTGCGCCAGTGCCACGTGCTGTAGTGCCAGTACGAGTGCACAGCCCTGTACGTCCTGTGCTGATGCCTCACACAGAGTGTATAGTAATAGGCATTCAGCCAGGACGGGTTGTGTCAGCTCTTCGCTCCAGACCTCCAGTCCGTCTCCACAGCCCGGTCCGGCCTGTTCCTGCTCCCGGCACCAAGCATGTGTTGCGCATCGCCAGCCCGGCCCGGCCTGTTCCTGCCCCTCACATCAAGCCTGTGGTGCGCGTCGCCAGCCCGGCCCGGCCTGTTCCTGCCCCTCGCACCAAGCCAGTGGTGCGCGTCGCCAGCCCGGCCCGGCCTGTTCCTGCCCCTCGCACAAAGCCTGTGGTGCGCGTCGCCAGCCCGGCACGGCCTGTTCCTGCCCCTCGCACCAAGCCTGTGGTGCGCGTCGCCAGCCCGGCCCGGCCTGTTCCTGCCCCTCGCACCAAGCCTGTGGTGCGCGTCGCCAGCCCGGCACGGCCTGTTCCTGCCCCTCGCACCAAGCCTGTGGTGCGCGTCGCCAGCCCGGCCCGGCCTGTTCCTGCCCCTCGCACCAAGCCTGTCGTGCGCGTCGCCAGCCCGGCCCGGCTTGTTCCTGCTCCCCGCACCAAGCCAGTGGTGCGCGTTGCCAGCCCGGTCCGGCCTGTTCCTGCTCCCCGCACCAAGCCTGTGGTGCGAGTCGCCAGCCCGGTCCGGCCTGTTCCTGCTCCCCGCACCAAGCCAGTGGTGCGCGTCGCCAGCCCGGTCCGGCCTGTTCCTGCTCCCCGCACCAAGCCAGTGGTGCACGTCGCCAGCCCGGCCCGGCCTGTTCCTGCCCCTCGCACAAAGCCTGTGGTGCGCGTCGCCAGCCCGGCACGGCCTGTTCCTGCCCCTCGCACCAAGCCTGTGGTGTGCATCGCCAGCCCGGCCCGGCCTGTTCCTGCCCCTCGCACCAAGCCTGTGGTGCGCGTCGCCAGCCCGGCACGGCCTGTTCCTGCCCCTCGCACCAAGCCTGTGGTGCGCGTCACCAGCCCGGCCCGGCCTGTTCCTGCCCCTCGCACCAAGCCTGTCGTGCGCGTCGCCAGCCCGGCCCGGCTTGTTCCTGCTCCCCGCACCAAGCCAGTGGTGCGCGTTGCCAGCCCGGTCCGGCCTGTTCCTGCTCCCCGCACCAAGCCTGTGGTGCGAGTCACCAGCCCGGTCCGGCCTGTTCCTGCTCCCCGCACCAAGCCAGTGGTGCGCGTCGCCAGCCCGGTCCGGCCTGTTCCTGCTCCCCGCACCAAGCCAGTGGTGCGCGTCGCCAGCCCGGTCCGGCCTGTTCCTGCTCCCCGCACCAAGCCTCTGGTGCGCGTCATCAGCCCGGTCCGGCCTGTTCCTGCTCCCCGCACCAAGCCAGTGGTGCGCGTCGTCAGCCCGGTCCGGCCCATTCCTGCTCCCCGGCACCAAGCCTGTGGTGCGCGTCGCCAGCCCGGCACGGCCTGTTCCTGACCCTCGCACCAAGCCTGTGGTGCGCGTCGCCAGCCCGGCCCGGCCTGTTCCTGCTCCCCGCACCAAGCCTGTGGTGCGCGTCGCCAGACCGGTCCGGCCTGTTCCTGCTCCCCGCACCAAGCCAGTGGCACAATTGGTCAGGAGCCCGTAAGATGGCTGCTATTCCTTCCAGCGCTATAGTTATAAGAGTAGTAGGCATAGTTGTGTTGAATTCTGTGAAGTAAGTACTAGAATATACACATTGTTACTATGCCATTGGTAGCACTTTATAATAGAGCCTTGTAATAAAGAATGTATAATGGATTAGTAAATAGTTTATTAATCATTTATTAATCATTACGCCCACATTTGTAAATGTTAGTAAACAAGTTATTAACACAGTTATAAACAACTTTTAAAGTATGCAGTAATGATTAATATGATCATTCATAAGATGTTTAATATAGGTCCTTATAAATCATTTACTAATCATTAGTAGTTTTTTTGCATGGCCTCATCTAAAGTGAGGACTATTTATACCTTATAAATACTTTATAAATGATTTGAGTGACCAGTGTAATTTCTCACAAAAAGATGGAACATGCCATTGGTATACATTCCAGCAGTATCTGATGCTCCTTAAGGTCTCAAAGAGGCCCCTAGAACATATCAGTGGTTAAAAAATAAGCACACAATACAGAGAATGTGTAAGAAAATATATTGAACATTTTATCTCAAAACAGTCACACTGTTGTAATAGTATGATTTGTAACTTCAGACACACTCTATGCTAAGTAAAGTAAAGTTTTTGTCCGAAAATGCTAACATTAGCGTTTCTTGACAGTGACTTTTCTATCAAAACCAAAGTGTGGATTTCAGTCACTCCTTAGCGCAGTCCATATACTGCTTATGAGGTAAGGAAACAAGCATCTGAATACATCATTTGCTAGCTATACCTGTAGACTTCCAGTCATTGCGCTAACGCTAGTTTAACGCTAGTTTAGCAATGGCTCGTAAAACTACCTTCAACTTCCTTCAAACTGCACGCAGAGACATCCTTCAAACTGCACGCAGAGACATACAATAATTGCCAAAATCTTGCACTATCCCTTTAAAGAGTTACTACCATTAAAGGCTCAGTAATAGTGCTGCCAAACAAAGCACAGTGTGTCTGCATTTAAAAGACTGAAGCACTGGAAGCATTTAAAGCTGGAATCTGCAAAAGGTGAAACAGCACCACTGTTCGCCCCAGCGCCCCAGCGCCTTTGTTATTGTTTTTGTTTTGTTGATAAAACGAAGGAGAGGAGCGTCCGGCAGCGTGGGGAAAAGAAAGTGCAGTACATATTCTGGTGTTCTATCGTGCATGCAATGATGTCAAAGGGAAAGAAACGGTGTACATTGTCTGAAGTAACTTATTTGTTGTTGTAATATCCCAAACGGCGTGGCAGTTTCACGTGGCAGTTTCACCAGGTATGGATTCCAGATTTAAAGGTTATACATGAATATTTCTACATGCAAATCATACAGTTGAAGTCGGAAGTTTACATACACTTAGGTTGGAGTCATTAAAACTCGTTTTTCAACCTCTCCACAAATTTCTTGTTAACAAACTATAGCTTTGGCAAGTCGGTTAGGACATCTACTTTGTGCATGACACAAGTAATTTTTCCAATAATTGTTTACCAACAGATTATTTCACTTATAATTCACTGTATCACAATTCCAGTGGGTCAGAAGTTTACATACACTAAGGTCACTGTGCCTTTAAACAGCTTGGAAAAGTCCAGAAAATTATGTCATGGCTTTAGAAGCTTCTGATAGGCTAATTGACATAATTTGAGTCAATTGGAGGTGTACCTGTGGATGTATTTCAAGGCCTACCTTCAAACTCAGTGCCTCTTTGCTTGACATCATGGGAAAATAAAAACAAATCAGCCAAGACCTCAGAAAAAAAATTGTAGACCTCCACAAGTCTGGTGCATCCTTGGGAGCAATTTCCAAACGCCTGAAGGTACCACGTTCATCTTTACAAACAATAGTACACAAGTATAAACACCATGGGACCACGCAGCCGTCATACCGCTCAGGAAGGAGACGCGTTCTGTCTCCTAGAGATGAATGTACTTTGGTGCGAAAAGTGCAAATCAATCCCAGAACAACAGCAAAGGACCTTGTGAAGATGCTGGAGGAAACAGGTACAAAAGTATCTACATCCACAGTAAAACAAGTCCTATATCGACATAACCTGAAAGGCCGCTCAGCAAGGAAGAAGCCACTGCTCCAAAACCACCATAAAAAAGCCAAGACTACGGTTTGCAACTGCACATGGGGACAAAGATCTGTACTTTTTGGAGAAATGTCCTCTGGTCTGATTAAACAAAATTAGAACTGTTTAGCCATAATGACCATCGTTATGTTTGTAGGAAAAAGGGGGGCTTGCAAGCCGAAGAACACCATCCCAACCGTGAAGCACAGGGGTGGCAGCATCATGCTGTGGGGGTGCTTTGCTGCAGGAGGGACTGGTGCACTTCACAAAATAGATGGCATCATGAGGAAGGAAAATGATGTGGATATATTGAAGCAACATCTCAAGACATCAGTCAGGAAGTTAAAGTTTGGTCGCAAATGGGTCTTCCAAATGGACAATGACCCCAAGGATACTTCCAAAGTTGTGGCAAAATGGCTTAAGGACAACAAAGTCAAGGTGTTAGAGTGGCCATCACAAAGCCCTGACCTCAATCCTATAGAACGTTTGTGGGCAGAACTGAAAAAGCGTGTGCGAGCAAGGAGGCCTACAAACCTGACTCAGTTACACCAGCTCTGTCAGGAGGAATGGGCCAAAATTCACCCAACTTATTGTGGGAAGTTTGTGGAAGGTTACCCAGAAACGTTTGACCCAAGTTAAACAATTTAAAGGCAATACTACCAAATACTAAATGATTGTATGTAACCTTCTGACCCACTGGGAATGTGATGAAAGAAATAAAAGCTGAAATAAATCATTCTCTCTACTATTATTCTGACATTTCACATTCTTAAAATAAAGTGGTGATCCTAACTGACCTAAGACCGGGAATTTATACTAGGATTAAATGTCAGAACTTGTGAAAAACTGAGTTTAAATGTATTTGTCTAAGGTGTATGTAAACTTCCGACTTCAACTGTACATGTAACATTTCTACCTAAATCACATATCAGTAATAATGGCCAGCTGTTGTGTGTAGGCTAGATCTCCCTGTTTTATGATTAGTTTGTATTTGCGAGGTTGACAACATTAGCAAAACATCCTGTGTTGTGTGCTTATTATTTTACCATTGATATGTTCTAGGCTATTTTGAGACCTTAAGGAGCATCAGGTCCTGCTGGAATGTCTACCAATGGCAAGTACATCTTTTTTTGAGAAATTACACTGGTCACACAAATCATTTATAATGTATTTATAAAGTACATATAGCCCACACTAGATAAGGCCACACAAAAATACTTTACTAACGATTAGTAAATGGTTTATAAGGACCTATGTTAAACATCTTATGAATGACCTTATGAATAATTATTACATACCTTAAAGGTTGTTTAGAACTGTGTGAATAACTAGCTTACTAGCATTTACAAATGTGGGAGTAATGATTCATAATTAATGAATAAACGATTTACTCATCCATTATAAATGATTTATTACAAAGTGTAGTTATAAAGTAGCTCAATGAAGTCACTTTAAAATTATTTGGACATGCTTATATCGGGGATATTGACTTGCATTAGTTTTGCGCTACAAATGCTAAAAAGTTAGCATTTGGAGACAGTGGCCAGGTAAACAAATCCAAAGCTCAGGATCTTTGTTTCTTGTGTGTGTCAAACATCTCTTTCAGAAATGATAATGACACGGCCAGACTATCTGTGTGTGACTGTCCTGCTCAGAGACGTTTCAGGTTGTTGGTCCGACTCATCCCATCATTGCTGTGGCTGGCGATGACATCATTCTGTCCTGTTACCTCAAACCCAACATGCAACAACATCAGTGCTGAGGAGAGGAGAGTGGACTGGTTCAGACTGAATCAGTACGAAAATGACCAAGATAACAATGAGTATCAGATTCCCTTCTAACAGCAGTGTTTAAAGAGGAACTGAAGAGGGGCAACAACTCCTTGAAACTGACCAGGGTTAAATTTACAAATGTCTTGTTCAATCGAACATGCTGAATACACCGGCCACGCGCGTGCATCTCCATGTGCCATCGCGCACATGTTGATTTTGTCCATCCACACCAGACGCGATCATGACACGCAGGTTAAAATGTCAAAACAAACTTTTAACCAACTATATTAATTTGGGGGCATGTCAAAACACACGTGAAACATTCATGGACATTTAGCTATCTTGCTATTGCTAGATAATTTGTCCTGGGAGATTAACATTGGGTTGTTATTTTACCTGAAATGCATATGGTCATTTTTTTTACTGGATCTTAGTAGAATTCGACTATTAACACGAATTCGACTATTAACACTAGAAAAGCTGGGCATCGAGCAATCCCATTCTGAACCAATGCATTCTAACAGTCTAATAAATACATTTCATATATGCTATTGCAAAAATAATGATTTGGTTGTGTTTATGAAGGTAACATTAGAATACCAAAAAAATATTTTTCATTGGTTTATGTTACTGTATGCTATATGTAAAAACAAAAACCACAAAACACTATAATTCAAAGAAATGCATTGTTATTTTGTTAAGGCAGGTCTTAAGAAACATTAAAAAAACTAATAAATTGTATTTCAGAACGAATCAGTTGGACGGGCATTTGATTTCCATAGGGGGGCACGTTTTAATGTGTTTTAATGGGTGTAATAGTAAAGACCATAGGCGGCGCGTGAGTTTCAAGTTTGGGGAAGCTTACAATTTACGTAGTGGCTACGGAGTTTCTGTATCCCAATTTGCCCAGGCAAAAAATACGGATATTTCTGCACACCTCTACCTTACCTGTCACCCTAGACCCACTTCAATTTGCTTACTGCCCCAATAGATCCACAGACGACGCAATCGCCATCACACTGCACACTGCCCTATCCCATCTGGACAAGAGGAATACCTATGTAAGAATGCTGTTCATTGACTATAGCTCAGCATTCAACACCATAGTACCCTCCAAGCTCATTATTAAGCTCGAGGCCCTGGGTCTGAACCCCTCCCTGTGCAACTGAGTCCTGGACTTCCTGACGGGCCGCCCCCAGGTGGTGAAGGTAGGAAACAACATCTCCACTTCGCTGATCCTCAACACTGGGGTCCCACAAGGGTGCGTGCTCAGCCCCCTCCTGTACTCCCTGTTCACCCATGACTGCGTGGCCAAGCACGCCTCCAACTCAATCATCAAGTTTGCAGACGACACAAGAGTAGTAGGCTTGATTACCAGCAATGACGAGACAGCCTACAGGGAGGAGGGGGGCGCTCTGGGAGTGTGGTGCCAGGAAAATAACCTCTCACTCAACGTCAACAAAACAAAGAAGATGGTCGTGGACTTCAGGAAACAGCAGAGGGTGAACCCCCCTATCCATATCAACGGGACCGCAGTGGAGAAGGTGGAAAGCTTCAAGTTCCTTGGCGTACACATCACTGACAAACTGAAATGGTCCACCCACGCAGACAGTGTGGTGAAGAAGCCGCAACAGAGCCTCTTCAACCTCAGGAGGCTGAAGAAATTTGGCTTGGCACATAAAACCCTCACAAACTGTTACAGATGCACAATTGAGAGCATTCTGTCGGGCTGTATCACCGCCTGGTACGGCAACTGCACCACCCGCAACCGCAGGGCTCTCCAGAGGGTGGTGCAGTCTGCCGAACGCATTACCGGGGGCAAACTACCCGCCATCCAAGACACCTACAGCACCCGATGTCACAGGAAGGCCAAAAAGGTCATCAAGGACATCAACTACCCGAGCCACTGCCTGTTCACCCTGCTATCATCCAGAAGGCGAGGTCAGTACAGGTGCATCAAAGCTGGGACCGAGAGAATGAAAAACAGCTTCTATCTCAAGGCCATCAGACTGTTAAATAGCCATCACTAGCACATTAGAGGCTGCTGCTGCCTATTGAAATCACTAGTCACTTTAATAATGTTTACATATCTTGCACTACTCATCTCACATGTACAGTTGAAGAAGGAAGTTATACATACACCTTAGCCAAATACTTTTATACTCAGTTTTTCACAATTCCTGACATTTAATCCTAGTAAAAATTCCCTGTCTTAGGTCAGTTAGGATCACCACTTTATTTTAAGAATGTGAAATGTTAGAATAATAGTAGAGAGAAGGATTTATTTCAGGTTTTATTTATTTCATCACATTCCCAGTGGGCCCCCCTTTTTCCTACAAACATAACGATGGTCCTTATGGCCAAACAGTTCTATTTTTGTTTCATCAGACCAGAGGACACTTCTCCAAAAAGTATGATGTTTGTCCCCATGTGCAGTTGCAAACCATAGTCTGGCTTTTTTATGGCGGTTTTGGAGTAGTGGCGTCTTCCTTGCTGAGCGGCCTTTCAGGTTATCTCGATATAGGGCTCGTTTTACTGTGGATATAGATACTTTTGTACCTGTTTCCTCCAGCATCTTCACAAGGTCCTTTGCTGTTGTTCTGGGATTGATTTGCACTTTTCGCACCACAGTACATTCATCTCTAGGAGACAGAACGCGTCTCCTTCCTGAGCGGTATGACGGCTGCGTGGTCCCATGGTGTTTATACTTGCGTACTATTGTTTGTACAGATGAACGTGGTACCTTCAGGCGTTTGGAAATTGCTCCCAAGGATGAACCAGACTTGTGGAGGTCTACAATTATTTTTCTGAGGTCTTGGCTGATGTCTTTTGATTTTCCCATGATGTCAAGCAAAGAGGCACTGAGTTTGAAGGTAGGCCTTGAAATACATCCACAGGTACACCTCCAATTGACTCAAATTATGTCAATTAGCCTATCAGAAGCTTCTAAAGCCATAACATAATTTCTGGAATTTTCCAAGCTGTTTAAAGGCACAGTCAACTTAGAGTATGTAAACTTCTGACCCACTGGAATTGTGATACAGTGAATTATAAGTGAAATAATCTGTCTGTAAACAATTGTTGGAAAAATTACTTGTGTCATGCACAAAGTAGATGTCCTAACCGACTTGCCAAAACTATAGTTTGTTAACAAGAAATGTGTGAAGTGGTTGAAAAACAAGTTTTAATGACTCCAACCTGAGTGTATGTAAACATCCGACTTCAACTGTATATACTGTATTCTATTCTATAATATTCTACTGTATCTTAGTCCAAGACACTCTGTCATTGCTTGTCCATATATGTATATATTCTTAAATTCCATTCCTTACTAGATTTGTGTGTATTGGGTATATGTTGTGAAATTGTTAGATATTACTTGTTAGATATTACTGCACTGTCGGAGCTAGAAGCACAAGCATTTCGCTACACCCACAATAACATCTGCTAAACACGTGTATGTGACAAATACAATTTGATTTGATTTGATGTGCAGGATTTATTTTTTTCGTTGCTGAGTGCCTACTCCGCTAACTACATAGCTGCTGTGCTGAGTGTTCCGCTGTCGCTCCACCATCCATAATCAATCAATTTTATTTTATATAGCCCTTCTTACATCAGCTAATATCTCGAAGTGCTGTACAGAAACCCAGCCTAAAACCCCAAACAGCTAGTAATGCAGGTGTAGAAGCACGGTGGCTAGGAAAAACTCCCTAGAAAGGCAAAACCTAGGAAGAAACCTAGAGAGGAACCAGGCTATGAGGGGTGGCCAGTCCTCTTCTGGCTGTGCCGGGTGGAGATTATAACAGAACCATGCCAAGATGTTCAAAAATGTTCATAAGTGACAAGCATGGTCAAATAATAATCAGGAATAAATCTCAGTTGGCTTTTCATAGCCGATCATTAAGAGTTGAAAACAGCAGGTCTGGGACAGGTAGGGGTTCCATAACCGCAGGCAGAACAGTTGAAACTGGAATAGCAGCAAGGCCAGGCGGACTGGGGACAGCAAGGAGTCACCACGGCCGGTAGTCCCGACGTATGGTCCTAGGGCTCAGGTCTCTCAGTTGGCTTTTCATAGCCGATCATTAAGAGTTGAAAATAGCAGGTCTGGGACAGGTAGGGGTTTCGTAGCCGCAGGCAGAACAGTTGAAACTGGAATAGCAGCAAGGCCAGGCGGACTGGGGACAGCAAGGTGTCATCATGCCCGGTAGTCCTGACGTATGGTCCTAGGGCTCAGGTTCTCAGAGAGAAAGAGAGAACGAGAGAATTAGAGAGAGCATACTTAAATTCACATAGGACACTGGATAAGACAGGAGAAGTACTCCAGGTATAACCAACTAACCCCAGCCCCCCGACACATAAACTACTGCAGCATAAATACTGGAGGCTGAGACAGGAGCGGTCCGGAGACACTGTGGCCCCATCCGAAGAAACCCCCGGACAGGGCCAAACAGGAAGGATATAACCCCACCCACTCCGCCAAAGCACAGCCCCCGCACCACTAGAGGGATATCCCCAACCACCAACTTACAATCCTGAGACAAGGCCGAGTATAGCCCACAGAGGTCTCCACCACAGCACAAACCAAGGGGGGGGGCGCCAACCCAGACAGGAAGATCACGTCAGTAACTCAACCCACTCAAGTGACGCACCCCTCCCAGGGACGGCATGAAAGAGCACCAGCAAGCCAGTGACTCAGCCCCTGCAACAGGGTTAGAGGCAGAGAACCCCAGTGGAGAGGGGAACCCTCTAATCGCCTTTGCCTGGTCACTGGTGTAGCCTACAAATGTAATGTTGTACACAAAACGTTTCGAACTACTGCATTCCCTCAATAGGCTATTAAGAATAAATGTGATTTCATACAAACTTCATGTTGTACACAAAACTGTTCGAACTATTGCATTCCACGCCTAAGTAAGCATAAGCACAATTTAATGTTATTTTTTTCAGGAGAGGAGTAGGCTAAATGCAGCTATTTACATGTTTTAGACAACATACATTATGGGATGTTCATACAAACTTCGTTGTCAGTATTGCAAACATAAGCACAACACATAAAGGCAGTCTAGCGATTCTATGTTCTTCTTAGCTGCTGAGTTACATGCAGCTATTTACTCTCGCCACTACATCAGCATATGGCATATTTGTATTGTATTCATTATGGATCCCCATTAGCTGGTGCCAAGGCAGCAGCTACTCTTCCTGGAGTCCAGCAAAATCAAGGCAGTTTATATATTTTAAAAACATTACAATACATTCACAACAGATTTCACAACATTTTAAGTGTGCCCTCAGGCCACTACTCTACTACCACATATCTACAACACAAAATCCATGTGTGTTTATAGTGCGTATGTTATCGTGTGTGTGTGTGTGCATGTGTCTGTGCCTGTGTTTGTGTCTCTTCACAGTCCCCGCTGATCCATAAGGTGTATTTTTATCTGTTTTTTAAATCTGATTCTACTGCTTGCATCAGTTTTCTTGATGTGGAACAGAATTCCATGTAGTCATGGCTCTATGTAGTACTGTGCGCCTCCCATAGTCTGTTCTGGACTTGGAGACTGTGAAGAGACCTCTGGTGGCATGTCTTGTGGGTGTCACGGTTTCGGCCGAGGCGGCCCCTCCTCCTAGTTCGGGCAGGTTTCGGCGGTCGTCGTCTCCGGAGTACTAGCTGCCACCGTTCTATGTTTCATGTTTGATTGGTTTTGTCTGTTTGTCACACCTGTTTTGTGTTATGTCTCATTAAGCACCCTATTTAGTTCCTTGTTGTGAGTTTAGGTGTTGTGTGTAATTGTTCCCGTTGTCGTGTTGTTGCGCTACCCGTTTCGGTGCGCTATTTGTTAGCTTTCCTCCTTGTATATTTTAGGAGAGGATTTTCGCACATGTTTTGTGCGCTCGTTTGTTTACGCCTGTGTGCGCTTTTCTCGCCTCCGGGCTGTTTGGATTGTATTTTTGTGTGCTCTACTAAAAGTCTTTGTTGGACTTAACTTCTGCGTCCTGCGCCTGATTCCACACCACACCAACCTACAGCAACACCTGACAGAATTACACACCATCGCATGGAATCAGCAGGAGCACCCACCGACATCATGGAGGAGCGTCTCCGTGGTCAAGACGATCGGATTAACCAGATCGGGCACGCCCTGGACCGGGTGATGAACATTCTCCATCGTTGGGAGACCAGCAATGTACCCACACCTCCACCTACCGCACCATCACCATCGGTCAGCCCGCCCGTCCAACAACCGGAACCCAGTGGGATTCGGCTCTCGCTCCCGAGGGCGTACGGCGGCACCGCTGCCGGGTGTCAGGGGTTCCTGTTACAGGTGGAATTCTACCTTGCCACCGTACACCCGGCGCCCTCGGGACAAGAGAGCGTTTCCGCCCTCATCTCCTGTCTCACCGGCAAGGCGTTGGAGTGGGCCAACGCCGAATGGAGGAGAATAGACGCCGCCACTGTCACCTATGCGGAGTTCTCCCGCCGCTTCCGTGCGGTCTTCGACCATCCACCAGAAGGGAAGGCGGCGGGGGAGCGTCTATTCTACCTCCGGCAGGGGATGAGGAGCGCTCAAGAGTTTGCGCTGGAGTTCCGGACTCTAGCGGCAGATGCAGGGTGGAATGAGCGGGCCCTCATAGACCACTTTAGATGCAGCCTTCGGGAGGACGTCCGCAGAGAGTTAGCGTGCAGGGATACTACACTATCATTTGACCAGTTGGTGGACATGGCCATTCGGCTGGACACCCTGCTCGCGACCCGCGGACGTCCCAGGTGGGGGTCGCCCATTCCACCCTCCAGCGCCTCTGAGCCGAGCCCGATGGAGCTCGGAGGTGCTGGCGCTAGAGGGGGGAGAAGAAGGAGCCCGAGGGGGGCGGTCTCCTGCACCAACTGTGGCCGCGGAGGGCACACCGCGGCTAGGTGCTGGGGAGGGTCCCCTGGTGAGGGAAACGGCAGGTCACACATTGGGGAGTCCTCCCAGGTGAGTAGGCGCCCTACTTACCCAGAGCTTTCTGTCGTACACATAACTATACCTGTTTGTTTTCCACAGGTTGCACCTCGGTCCCAGCATAAGGCGCTAGTCGATTCAGGCGCAGCTGGGAATTTTGTAGATCGTAAATTCTGTGTTGAGTTAGGGATTCCCCTCCTTCCGGTTGATAAGCCTTTCCCTGTACATGCCCTAGATAGTCGTCCGTTAGGATCTGGGTTGATTAGGGAGGTCACGGCTCCACTTAGGATGAAGACGCAGGGGGGTCATGAGGAGACGATTAAACTGATCGACTCTCCTGCGTATCCGGTGGTACTGGGGCTTCCCTGGTTGATTACCCATGATCCTACAATTTCGTGGCGAGAGAAGGCTCTTAAAGGGTGGTCTGCTCAGTGTGAGGGGCTATGTCTGGGTGTTTCCGTAGGGGCGACTTCGGTGGAGAGTCTGAACCAGATGCCAGCACTGCACATTCCGCCTGAGTATGAGGATTTGGCACTCGTGTTTAGTAAGACTAGAGCGGCACGGTTGCCGCCTCATAGACAGGGGGATTGTGCGATAGACCTCCAGGCAGGAGCTGCGCTCCCGCGGAGCCGTGTGTATCCTTTGTCACAGGAGGAGAAAGGGGCAATGGAGACGTACATTGCCGAGTCTCTGAGACAGGGATACATACGGCCCTCCACTTCTCCCGCGTCCTCGAGCTTCTTTTTTGTGAAGAAAAAGGATGGAGGTTTGCGTCCGTGTATTGATTACCGCGGTCTCAATCAGGTGACTGTGAAATATAGTTATCCACTCCCGCTGATTGCGACCATGACGGTTCTTCACAAAATTGGACCTCAGGAGCGCATATAACTTGGTGCGCATTAGGGAGGGCGATGAGTGGAAGACAGCATTTAGTACTACCTCCGGCCATTACGAGTATCTCGTCATGCCATATGGTTTAATGAATGCTCCATCAGTCTTCCAATCTTTTGTAGATGAGATTTTCCGGGACATGCAGGCGCAGGGAGTAGTGGTGTACATAGATGATATTCTAGTATACAGTTCTACTCGGGCCGAGCATGTAGCCCTGGTGCGCAGGGTATTGAGGAGATTGTTGGAGCATGACCTGTATGTCAAAGCCGAGAAATGTCTGTTCTTTCAGGAATCAGTCTCCTTTTTGGGTTATCAGTTGTCTGCGTCAGGGGTGAGAATAGAGGTTGACCGTGTGTCTGCCGTGCGTAATTGGCAAACCCCAACTACGGTTAAAGAGGTGCAGCGGTTCTTGGGTTTTGCAAATTACTACCGGAGGTTTATCCGGGGTTTTGGACAGGTGGCAGCTCCCATAACGTCTCTTCTGAAGGGGGGTCCTGTGCGCTTGCGGTGGTCGGCTGAGGCGGACAGGGCTTTTGGGAGACTGAAGGACCTGTTTACCTCGGCTCCAGTGCTGGCGCACCCGGATCCCACTTTACCCTTCCAAGTAGAGGTAGACGCGTCTGAGGCCGGTATCGGGGCAGTTCTTTCACAACGGTCCGGCACACCACCTAAACTCCACCCCTGTGCTTTTTATTCTAAGAAGCTCAGTCCGGCGGAGCGGAATTATGACGTAGGGGACAGGGAGCTGTTAGCCGTAGTACAGGCCCTAAAGGTGTGGAGGCATTGGCTTGAGGGGGCTCAACACCCTTTCCTCATTCTGACTGACCACCGTAACCTGGAATACATTCGGGCAGCTAGGAGACTGAATCCTCGCCAGGCTCGATGGACTATGTTTCTCACCCGGTTTGTGTTCAAGATCACTTACATCCCTGGGTCCCAGAACGGGAAGGCAGATGCCCTGTCTCGGCGGTATGACACGGAGGAGAGGTGCGTGGAACCCACTCCCATACTACCGGAGTCTTGTCTGGTTGCACCGGTGGTATGGGAGGTCGATGCGGAGATCGAGCGGGCATTACGCACCGACCCTAGCCCTCCACAGTGTCCGGTGGGTCGGACGTACGTCCCGCTCGAGGTCCGGGATCGGCTGATTTATTGGGCTCACACGTCACCCTCCTCTGGACATCCAGGTATTGGCCGGACAGTGCACTGCCTTAGTACAAAGTACTGGTGGCCAACGTTAGCCAGGGATGTGAGGATTTATGTCTCCTCCTGCTCAGTGTGTGCCCAGTGTAAGGCGCCCAGACACTTGCCCAGGGGTAAATTACAACCCCTGCCCGTTCCACAACGACCCTGGTCTCACCTCTCGGTGGATTTTGTTACCGACCTTCCCTCCTCACAAGGGAATACCACCATCCTGGTCGTTGTGGATCGGTTCTCGAAGGCCTGTCGTCTCCTTCCCATGCCGGGTCTTCCTACTGCCCTACAGACCACTGAGGCTCTATTTACTCACGTCTTCCGGCATTACGGGGTACCCGAGGATATAGTGTCTGATCGAGGCCCCCAGTTTACCTCCAGAGTCTGGAGAGCCTTTATGGAACGGTTGGGGGTTTCGGTGAGCCTTACCTCGGGTTACCACCCGGAGAGTAATGGGCAGGTCGAACGAGTCAACCAGGATGTGGGTAGGTTTCTGAGGTCATATTGTCAGGGCCGGCCGGAGGAGTGGGCGAGATATGTGCCCTGGGCCGAGATGGCACAGAACTCTCTCCGCCACTCCTCCACTAAACTAACCCCTTTCCAGTGTGTGTTAGGGTACCAGCCGGTTCTGGCACCTTGGCATGAGAGCCAGATCGAGGTCCCTGCTGTGGATGAGTGGGTGCGGCACTCGGAGGAGACGTGGAACGCTGCACACGTCCATCTGCAGCGAGCCATCCGTCGACAGAAGACGAGCGCCGACCTCCACCGCAGTGAGGGGCCAGTGTACGCACCTGGAGATCGAGTCTGGCTCTCAACCAGAAACCTGCCCCTCCGCCTGCCCTGCCGGAAGCTGGGTCGGCGGTTTGTGGGGCCTTTTAAAGTCCTGAGGAGATTGAACGAGGTGTGTTACCGGTTACAACTGCCCATTGATTACAAGAATATTAACCCCTCGTTCCATGTGTCTCTCCTCAGGCCGGTGGTAGCTGGTCCACTCCAGGACTTTGAGATAGAAGAGACTCCTCCGCCCCCGTTGGACATCGAGGGGGCTCCGGCGTACACTGTTCGGACCATCCTGGATTCGAGACGCCGGATGGGGGGTCTCCAATATCTCGTGGAGTGGGAGGGGTACGGCCCGGAGGAGCGGTGCTGGGTGCCGAGGAGGGACATTCTGGACCCGTCCCTTCTGACCGAATTCCATCGTGGTCATCCTACGCGCCCTGCTCCGCGTCCTCCTGGTCGTCCCCGAGGCCGGGGGCGGCGCACGGCTGGAGCCGCGCGTCAAGGGGGGGGGGTACTGTCACGGTTTCGGCCGAGGCGGCCCCTCCTCCTTGTTCGGGCAGGTTTCGGCGGTCGTCGTCTCCGGAGTACTAGCTGCCACCGTTCTATGTTTCATGTTTGATTGGTTTTGTCTGTTTGTCACACCTGTTTTGTGTTATGTCTCATTAAGCACCCTATTTAGTTCCTTGTTGTGAGTTTAGGTGTTGTGTGTAATTGTTCCCGTTGTCGTGTTGTTGCGCTACCCGTTTCGGTGCGCTATTTGTTAGCTTTCCTCCTTGTATATTTTAGGAGAGGATTTTCGCACATGTTTTGTGCGCTCGTTTGTTTACGCCTGTGTGCGCTTTTCTCGCCTCCGGGCTGTTTGGATTGTATTTTTGTGTGCTCTACTAAAAGTCTTTGTTGGACTTAACTTCTGCGTCCTGCGCCTGATTCCACACCACACCAACCTACAGCAACACCTGACAGAGGGGTATGCATGGGTGTCCGAGCTGTGTGCCAGTAGTTCAAACAGACAGCTCGGTGCATTCAACATGTCAATACCTCTCACAAATACAAGTTGTGATGAAGTCAATCTCTCCTCCACTTTGAGCCAGGAGAGATTTATCTGCATATTATTAATGTTAGCTCTCTGTGTACATCCAAGGGCAAGCCAATCATCAGTCATTTGTGTAAGTGCTGTGCTTGTTGAATGTCCTTCCCTATAAGCGTGCTGAAAGTCTGTTGTCAATTAGTTTACTGTAAAATAGCATTGTATCTGGTCAAACACAATATTTTCCAAAAGTTTACTAAGGGTTGGTAACAGGCTGATTGGTAGGCTATTTGAACCAGTAAAGGGGCCTTTACTATTCTTAGGTAGTGGAATGAATTTTGCTTCCCTCCAGGCCTGAGGGCACACACTTTCTAGTAGGCTTAAATTGAAGATATGGCAAATAGGAGTGGCAATATTATCCTCAGTAATTTTCCATCCAAGTTGTCAGACCACGGTGGCTTGTCATTGTTGATAGACAACAATAATTGTTTCACCTCTTCCACACTTACTTTACGGAATTCAAAATTACAATGCTTGTCTTTCATAATTTGGCCAGATATACTTGGCTGTGTAGTGTCAACGTTTGTTGCTGGCATGCCATGCCTAACTATAGCACCGGGCGATGCTAAACGAACTCGCCATTGTCATGCTCTTTTTACCAGTGCGGATACTTGTTGGATATACGTTCGGCTGCCCAGAGGTGGAAGGCAGCAAGACACAGACACGCAGTCTAATTAGCGATTGGATGTTCTTTATTCATCATCATTGCAAACATTGGCTAAGCTGCGCAGTTGGCAGACAGGCAGTCAAGTAGTGTTCTTTTTTCATTAACTACGATATGGCAGCAACTATAACGATTAGCCTACATCATCACACAAAATGTGTCCAAAGTGTAGGGACTGCGTCCTGGTTGGGCAACTCCAATATTTGTTAAAACAGACAGACAGAGAAGGTTGTAGCCTTCATAGTGTATATGTTTTGGAATGTTCGTTCAAATAACCGCAGTGTTTTCATTCCAGCTGTTCAGAAATATGAGGGAGAGACATATGCTACATCATCATGGTTCAGAAGAGGGTGAATAAAGAGTGAAACGTGAAGGTAGGGGGAGTGTGAGCAGCATCTACATTAGAAAAACGAATGTGCGTAAAGTAACATGCGCAGAATGTGATCCGGATCCTTAGCTTTAAGTAAGGGGCGAGCTGGCGGGCGTTGTCGAAAAATGCGTATCCTTAGCCACGGCCTACAATTTATTCTAACATTTCTACCGGTCTGCGTGCCAGTTATGATTTTCATATGTGCGTTTTCGTGCAACAGTTTCATTTCAATAATAAAGTTTTTGTTTCTCAAAATCATTGTCACGTGGTTAATCATAAAACGAATTCGAGGGCACCAGCCTCTGCCATATGGACACATTGATACACCTTGATCCATTGGCGGAAATGAGCGCATGGAACTCAGAGATAGAGCAGTAGGCCTATAACTTCCATCATCAAGTAGCAAATATCCGTATGAAAATGCAGGTTCTTTCAATCGCATTAATCTCTCTACTCCACCTGTATGCCTCCCTTTCTATCTGTCTTGACTTGCGCTATCGCTAGTGAAGTGCAACAATATATCAAATTAATCAACTGGGTCCAGCCCAAAGCTGTTGCTAGCGAACTTGCAACATTGTATCAGTCTATTCCGGGCCAGTGGCGCAGTGCAGTTTCGCTAGGCCCCGCAAGGTCCGATCAGTTTCATTAAATGCAACTAACTGGATTTATGTGAACTCTGTCAGACACCATCAAATGCATTTCATATTAGCTATATCACAGCAAATACTTCAATTGTTTAAGCATATGTTGCAGACAGTGCTAAAAAATTTTTTTTCAGAATATTGACCCAAAAAATAGCTTACAGGGGTTAGCTATCAGTGACGGAGTTGACAAACCACTGACAGAGTTGACAACAGATACTCAAAACATACATATTTTTGCCTCTAAAACTACAAGTTCAATGCAAACGTTTGTAAAATATGGAAAAGTATTAATGTGAAAATCCCCAATAAAAATATAACCATTCTATCAGATCATATAGCACTCTGATGGAGTTGACGTTTGACAAAAATCTGACAGAGTTGACAATAGATTTGGACAAAAATTGAATTTTTCATCTTCATTCAAGTGGTATACACAGTAGCAATTGAGTTTATTCTCAGTTGCTTTATAACTCTAAAACCTAATTAAATGTAACATATTTGGACCAAAATTCATATTATATCGTAATCTATCAGGCAGATGGAATTAACAGTTTATGGTTGTGACCAATGTGATTCCAATATTGTTTGTTTAAATCTATCAAAAGTAGAGAACTTTACAGACCATGTGTGGTCTTGTTACACTACATGTAATGAGGACACACTACATGTAATGAGGACATGAATAAGGGGCCCTTATGGTATAACTAACCCTGCTCATTCCTGATTCATTTAGGATTTTAGACAAATCTGACGGAGTTGACCAGATCTCCGTAAAAATCTTTAAGGAATCACAGTTTTGATAAAAAATATAATTTAAGTCACAGAGGTTGACGTGGTGAGTTAAGACAATCAGAACTCAAACATCCCCAAATGGGCACTTTCCTACATTTGTGCGCAGCAGGCCAGGTACTTCTATGTGTGCTGAGGCACGAACGCTCCAACATTATCAGGACAGAGAAACCAGACACATGCTCATTGCTCACATGGAGCAAAAGACAATGAAAACATTTACAAAAATTGTAAAGGATGGTTCTGAAATAAACCAAAACGTATTTTTCACACGTGTAGCAGGTTGTGAACTCTGCAAACAATGTTTTCACACTAAGAATGAGAACAGTGAATTACTGTAATTAATACACGCATTAACATAAATCAATGTTACCAAATTACTGGGATTAACGGTACATTTACTCGGCCTACTGCTGACAAAAGTTCCCTCTAAACTGCGCGCGTGCACGGCCGCGGAGAAGAAATGCCATGCTGCGCAGAGATGCAAGAGATTGAACTTCACTGAGTTCGCCCGATAGATGCACTATATAGATCAACGTTTTTTCTGTGATTGAATCAACATTATATCAGCAGCCCCTTTTCAATGCAACAAACCAAACCAAATATAACTTTGCAAGATTGAGTCTGTGATTTTGTTGTAGGCAGAGCCTGAGCGCAACTGAGTAGAATTATATTAGCAGGGGTAGCCCACCAGCGGTCTCACCCGCGAGTGTATGCGCTTTTCAGATCAATTCAGAGCGCAGAGCCGTGTGTGCACATTTGTTGATATTATTTTATAGTTATGGCGTTTTTGGCCCATTTATATATAAGTATGTCAGCAATGGGGAGTTACTGCTTCCTACAAGAGCACAAAACGTGTAGGCTACATTTCAAGCTGTCTTTAAAAAGCCAGTCAGGTAAAATGCTTATGTCTTAATTAAAGGGGCAGTGTTGTATTTTGAGACAGGCTTGAATATGCAAATAAGCCAATAGGCAGAGGGGTAGCCTACGTTGTCTAATTCTCTGTATGGTAATAATAATTAATTTTATTTTGTAAAGTGGTTTCTTGTATCATACAACACAATACAATGCAATTTACAGGCACCTATTTGGCCCATGGTGTTACATACCAAGCAAAAAATAATTAATTAATGTCAAGCCCTTCATAATGGAAAAAACATTTTTAACCTCTATGGGATCGTGTCCCTAATGTGCGCTAATGTGATTAGCATGACTGTTGTAAGTAACAACAAACTTTCCAGGACATAGACATGTCTTATATGGGCAGAAAGCTTAAATTCTTGTTAATCTAACTGCACTGTCCAATTTACAGTAGCTATTACAGTGTAAAAATACCATGCTATTGTTTGAGGAGAGTGCGCAACAACAAAAAACTTAACACGGCAACTGGTTTGATACATTCACCTCTGAAGGTAAATAATGTACTTACATTCAGTAATCTTACTCTGATTTGTCATCCTAAGGGTCCCAGAGATAAAATGTAGCACAGTTTTGTTTGATAAAATCAATTTTTATATTCAAATGTAGGAACTGGGTTCTACAGTTTGAACCCCTGCTGTCTCTGGCTCCACACCCACCACGCCCGGCTATCTAGATGTGTGAAAGTTAGTGTATAAGCTAATGACCCATCATGTATGACATTCCTGGGAGTGTGTAAACGTACATTTTGTATTACCATATCATTTTTGTATGTTCTCTATAGTTATTTACTTGAATATATATCAATTGACCAATTTGGCACATTTGGGCAGACATGATACAAAATAGTCCAGTATTGCAATGCTTCACTGGAGCAATCGGAAACTTTGCACACACACTGCTGCCATCTAGTGGCCAAAAACGCATGTTTTTTTGTTTGTATTATCTTTTACTAGATCTAATGTGTTATATTCTCCTGCATTAATTTCACATTTCCACAAACTTCAAAGTGTTTCCTTTCAAATGGTATCAGGAATATGCATATCCTTGCTTCAGGTCCTGAGCTACAAGCAGTTAGATTTGGGTATGTCATTTTAGGTGAAAATTGAAAAAAAGGGTCAGATCCTTAAGAGGTTAAAAGTCTCATGCAATGTAGGCCTGCATTGAACACCACATACACTACCAGTCAAAAGTATGGACACACATACTCATTCAAGGGTTTTTCTTTATTTTTACTATTCTTTACATTGTAGAATAATAGTGAAGACATCAAAACTATGAAATAACACAAATGGAATCATGTAGTAACCAAACAAGTGTTAAACAAATCAAAATATATTTTATATTTGAAATTCTTCAAATAGCCACCCTTTGCCTTGATGACAGCTTTGCACACTCTTGGCATTCTCTCAACTAGCTTCAACTGGAATGCTTTTCCAACAGTCTTGAAGGAGTTCCCACATATGCTGAGCACTTGTTTGCTGCTTGAAGAATCTCAAATATAAAATATATTTTGATTTGTTTAACACTTTTTTGGTTACTACATGATTCCATATGTGTTATGTCATAGTTTCGATTGGTCATTGTCAGATGGGTCATTGTCAAGTGAAGGAAGGGCATATGACGCTTCTAGTGTAAATCCACAGATAAAATGGGAAACCTAGTTAGTTTTAATTAGTTATCTATGATTCATCTCTCCTCGTTCATCTTTCAAATACCCATGTGGGTTTTTGTTAGATTTTTTAAAAAGTTTTTTTTTAGGGGGTAGATCAGCTTAATATTGCAGATAGATTGTAACTTCCATCAATGTAATTGTCTGCATCACTTCCAATCCCCCATTTGTTTTTTTTCCCTCGCAATATATATATATATATATATATATATATATATATATATATATATATATATATATACAGTGGGGAAAAAAGTATTTAGTCAGCCACCAATTGTGCAAGTTCTCCCACTTAAAAAGATGAGAGAGGCCTGTAATTTTCATCATAGGTACACATCAACTATGACAGACAAATTGAGAAAAGAAATTCCAGAAAATCACATTGTATGATTTTTAATGAATTTATTTGCAAATTATGGTGGAAAATAAGTATTTGGTCACCTACAAACAAGCAAGATTTCTGGCTCTCACAGACCTGTAACTTCTTCTTTAAGAGGCTCCTCTGTCCTCCACTCATTACCTGTATTAATGGCACCTGTTTGAACTTGTTATCAGTATAAAAGACACCTGTCCACAACCTCAAACAGTCACACTCCAAACTCCACTATGGCCAAGACCAAAGAGCTGTCAAAGGACACCAGAAACAAAATTGTAGACCTGCACCAGGCTGGGAAGACTGAATCTGCAATAGGTAAGCAGCTTGGTTTGAAGAAATCAACTGTGGGAGCAATTATTAGGAAATGGAAGACATACAAGACCACTGATAATCTCCCTCGATCTGGGGCTCCACGCAAGATCTCACCCCGTGGGGTCAAAATGATCACAAGAACGGTGAGCAGAAATCCCAGAACCACACGGGGGACCTAGTGAATGACCTGCAGAGAGCTGGGACCAAAGTAACAAAGCCTACCATCAGTAACACACTACGCCGCCAGGGACTCAAATCCTGCAGTGCCAGACGTGTCCCCCTGCTTAAGCCAGTGCATGTCCAGGCCTGTCTGAAGTTTGCTAGAGTGCATTTGGATGATCCAGAAGAGGATTGGGAGAATGTCATATGGTCAGATGAAACCAAAATATAACTTTTTGGTAAAAACTCAACTTGTCGTGTTTGGAGGACAAAGAATGCTGAGTTGCATTCAAAGAACACCATACCTACTGTGAAGCATGGGGGTGGAAACATCATGCTTTGGGGCTGTTTTTCTGCAAAGGGACCAGGACGACTGATCCGTGTAAAGGAAAGAATGAATGGGGCCATGTATCGTGAGATTTTGAGTGAAAACCTCCTTCCATCAGCAAGGGCATTGAAGATGAAACGTGGCTGGGTCTTTCAGCATGACAATGATCCCAAACACACCGCCCGGGCAACGAAGGAGTGGCTTCGTAAGAAGCATTTCAAGGTCCTGGAGTGGCCTAGCCAGTCTCCAGATTTAACCCCATAGAAAATCTTTGGAGGGAGTTGAAAGTCCGTGTTGCCCAGCGACAGCCCCAAAACATCACTGCTCTAGAGGAGATCTGCATGGAGGAATGGGCCAAAATACCAGCAACAGTGTGTGAACACCTTGTGAAGACTTACAGAAAACGTTTGACCTGTGTCATTGCCAACAAAGGGTATATAACAAAGTATTGAGAAACTTTTGTTATTGACCAAATACTTATTTTCCACCATAATTTGCAAATAAATTCATAAAAAATCCTACAATGTGATTTTCAGGATTTTTTTTCTCATTTTGTCTGTCATAGTTGACGTGTACCTATGATGAAAATTACAGGCCTCTCTCAGCTTTTTAAGTGGGAGAACTTGCACAATTGGTGGCTGACTAAATACTTTTTTTCCCCACTGTATATATATATACACACACACACACATACATACATATATACATATACATTTCCTTCTTAAAAATATATTTCCCTTTATTACTTTCCAACCCCACCACCCCTTCCCCAATTGGAGCAAACTAGTGAACAACAACGCCCAGGCCTCCACTCCCAGCCTACACACGCTACATACATTTTATGGACACAGCCAACCCCACAATAATTCCATTCTGTTTGCTTCCACTCCTGAACTTCCTCCACCCTCAACCTCCCTGACTATCTTCATGACGTCCACCCGGTCTTCCTCTATATGCCATATCTTTCTAACTGTGCTCTTTCACAAAAGCTCTCAACCTATAACCTATATACTTATTATGGACACAGTATGCTTACATTATTAGTTATCTTGTTGTTATTAGTTGTTGTTAGTTGTTATTAGTCCCATCCTTCAACTCCATTCAACACCACCCTTCTATCTCTTAACACCATCCATATTGGATTTCTATTTGCCATATATTTTTCAACTGTACTGTGATGTTTTACAAAAGTTCTGAACCTTTCTATTCTGATTGTTTCTACAGATTGTAAATTGAAAATAAACATTTTTGCTAGAAGTATTATTATATTATTGATCGATTGACTATGACTTTTCAGATCACCCAGTAATGCTATCTGCAGGGTTAGCTCCAGGTAAATATTGCATGTGGGTTTGTATGCTCCTGAAAACCAATGAGTAGATGGGAGAAGTGGTATTTGCAGCACGTCAAGTGTCTCAAATAGAAATAAGTTCAGTTTTAGCACTTGGCTACGCAGTGTGGATGAAATGATTGAATGACATGTATGTGTACAATTATTTTGCAACACTCACACACACAACATGGCTTGTCTGGTTTGGGTGTAAGACCAGCTATGATGATTCGTTGAAGCTGTAGGATCAGCCAATGATCTCGGTTGTAGGAACCGAAGAGGGAGGTTAGTTCTGGTGTGAGTCGAAAGGCTGGCACCCTGAGCTTGAGCTGGTGTGGCTGGACAGTGACAGACTTACTCTCTCAGATGGACCTAAAGTGATACCTTGAGGGATTCTACACAGTCAAACTAAAGGTCATTGTTCAGGAGATACCAACTGCTTTGTCTGTAGAGTTCAACAGAGGCAGCTTTATGAGGTGATGGAGACAGAGTTGCAGGTCACTAGCAAGCTGTTTATTAATCTCATAACCTTAACTTCTTGGTTACACATTTTTTGTCTCAGTACACTCTATAAGAGCATATGACATGGTTATGACACCCATCATTCCATTCAATGTAATAATGTGACAGAGGTTGGTAAATAACATAATACCCTGTTATAACATCTGCTATGTTGACTCTTATGTAGCATGTAATAACATATTACATAAGTTATCATGTAGACTGTGTAATATCAGTTGTTATTAACAGGATGACAACAGGATGACAACAGGATGAACAGTCATTTTTAACACCCATTATAACCGGTTTAATAACATCTCATGCCATGACTCATAACTATTTAAAACCACTTATGACAGCTTCTGGCAAATATTATAATGTGTTATATAGCTATTATAAAGACTTTATGAATGCATGCATGAGGACCTACAGTAAATTCTTACTCAATGTATTATAGGTGCAGCACAGCTGTTTTAAATTCAATATCAAACCATTTCTGGGTAACAATAAAGTCACAACTGTTTTCAATTCAAATTGTCAATTTTACTTTTAAATAACAAGATCCAGGCCAATCAGTCCTTTTGTTCCTTTTTCAACGACTGTATTCAAATAGAAAAAACAATAACTTTGATTTTCAGTTTCCATTAGTCACTGACACAAAGTTGCCTGGTTTCATTTTTCTATGTGTGATTCAGGGTTGGTGTCAATCCCAATTGAAGTCAGTCAATTTATGAAGCAAACTGCATTTCCAATTCAATAACTCAAAAGGAGAAGCTAATTAATCAATCAATTAATTAAATCACTGCTGTGATCTCTTCCCAACATTGTGTAAGTGGCCCTCTCACGTTTGGATAAATGCCATAGTACCAGGAACTAACACAATCTAATTGTTACACATAGTGTGCATTTAAAAAGTATTCATACCCCTTGACTTATTCCACATTTTGATGTGTTACAGTCTGAATTCAAAAATGGATTACATTTATTGTTTTTTCTCACACATCTACACACAATACCCTATAATGACCAAGTGAAAACATGTTTTTAGAAATGTTTGCAAATGTATTGAAAATTAAATACATAAATATCTAATTTACATAAGTATTCACACCCCCGAGTCAATACATGTTAGAATCACCTTTGGCAGCGATTACAGCTCTGCGTCTTTCTGGACATAAGTCTCTAAGAGTTTTGCACACATGGATTGTACAATATTTGAACCTTATTATTTTCAAAATTCTTCAAAGCTCAGAATTGGTTGTTGATCATTGCTATACAACCATTTTCAAGTCTTGCCATAGATTATCAAGCAGAGTTAAGTCAAAACTGTAACAGCCACTCAGGAACATTCACTGTCTTCTTGGTAAGCAACTCCAGTGTAGACTTGGCCTTGTGTTTTAGGTTATTGTCCTGCTGAAAGATGAATTCATCTCCCAGTGTCTGGTGGAAAGCAGACTGCACCAGGTTTTCCTCTAGGATTTTGCCTGTGCATAGCTCCATTCCATTTATTTTTTTCCTGAAAAACTCCCCAGTCCTTAATGATTACAAGCATACCCATAACATAATGCAGCCACTATGCTTGAAAATATGGAGAGTGGTACCCAGTAATGTGTTGTATTGGATTTGCCCCAATCATAACACTTTGTATTCAGGACAAAAAGTGAATTGACCACATTTTTTGCAGTATTACTTTAGTGCCTTGTTACAAACAGGATGCATGTTTTGGAATATTTATATTCTGTACAGGTTTCCTTCTTTTCACTCTGTCAATTAGGTTAGTAACTACAATGTTGTTGATCCATCCTCAGTTTTCTCCTATCACAGCCATTAAAGTCTGTAACTGTTTTAAAATCACAATTGGCCTCATGGTGAAATCCCTGAGCGGTTTCCTTCCTCTCCGGCAACTGAGTTAGGAAGGACGCCTGTATCTTTGTAGTGACTGGGTGTATTTATACACCATCCAAAGTTGAAATAAAAACTTCACCATGCTCAAAGGGATATTCAATGTTTACCAATCTACCAATAGGTGCCCTTCTTTGCGAGGCATTGGAAAACTTCCCTGGTCTTTGTGGTTGAATCTGTGTTTTAAATTCACTGCTAGACTGACGGACCTTACAGATAATTGTATGTGTGGGGTACAGAGATGAGGTAGTCATTCAAAAATGATCTTAAACACTATTATTGCACACAGTCCATGCAACTTCTTATGTGACTTGTTAATCACATTTTTACTCTTGAACTTATGCTTGCCATAACAAAGGGGTTCAATACATATTGTTTCATGACATTTCAGTTTTTCATTTGTAATTAATTTGTAAAAAAAAAAAAAAAAAGAATCCACTTTGACATTATGGGGTATTGTGGGTAGGCCAGTGAGAAAAAAAATAAAAATTTAAGCCATTTTAAATTCAGGCTGTAACAACAAAATGTGGAAAAAGTCAAGGGGTGTGAATACTTTCTGAAGGCACTATACACATCAATGATTTTTCTCCTTGCTTTATGAGTCTATCCTGCACTGCTACTCCCTAGATGAACTGGCCCTGTCCCATTCCCCATAATATTTTACTATAAATGTTTTATTAAACGTTTTAGGTTAAAATAATTTGTCTTTGATGATTTTTGAAAAACGCTTTGTCGTCTCCGTGCAGTCCACGCCTGTACCGTGGGTCTCCCATCCTCCTCAATTTTTGAAGTTACCAGATTTCACTGACACGCACACACATGCATGCACGCATGCACACACACACACACACACATTTGTTTTGTGAACTCAAATCTGAACCTATACATAATAATATGCCATTTAGCAGACGCTTTTATCCAAAGCGACTACAGTCATGTGTGCATACATTTTTACGTATGGGTGGTCCCGGGGATCGAACCCACTACCCTGGCGTTACAAGCGCCATGCTCTACCAATTGAGCTACAGAGGACCATGTGCTGTCTTACTTTCAGGCGGAGTATGAATGTAAAGCACGAGGGAATGTTTGGCTGTGAATGCTGTCTTACAGGCCTTATTACACACATACACACGCACAACATATGTAGGCATACAAACAAGAGAGAGAGCGAGAGAGATTATATTGATAGAGAGTGTGGTGTCATCTATTTGATACATGCAGATATACAGATCAAATACATTTTGTTTGTATTATATTAAAGTACTCCTTTAAAAAATGTATCAATTTTTTGAAGAACTTTCCCCTTAAATCCTGTACAGGCCCATCTCATTTTATGGCTATGTTTGAACAATTATTATTCTTACCAAAGTTTCACATTCTTACAACCCCAAGCTCATCGTTAACTCTTCTCATAATCTTCAATTCACATTGAGTATGTGTACATGCACACAATAATACGATTCTTGTAAATAGTCAGATTAATATAATAGTTTGATAAAAACTTTGACATGCTCGAAGAACGATTTCCCTGATAATCCTGTTTACATGGACACATCTGAAATCAGGCTACCCAATGGGACTTTGATGAATGCAGAAAATTGGCAATCGAAATAAACGTTCTACCACAGCGACAATGTCATTTTTGGGAAGTCTATTTGATTCTGATTTCGGACATATAAAGTTTGTATGTGAAAACTATTTCTAAGATACATACTTTCCGTTTTTCCAAACTCTCTTCACTGACACAAAAGAGGGAGGCTCGCTGGGCTGGTGCTAGCACATGTGCAGATCAAATACACTGCTGGAACTCGGATTAAGGTGTTTACATGTCCAAATAACTTGAAAGATTGCTCAGAAATCTAGGTGTTTTAATCGGTGTATGCTTACTTCGATTATGACCTTAAGCAGAGTAAGGTGTTTACATGACTAATGCCATACTCGGCCTACTTCCATAATCAGTTGAATATCAAATTATTAGTGTGCATGTAAATGTACACATTGACATGCTTGATAATCTAAAATCAATACATAAACCATTGTACTGGGCTTGGCTCTTGCGTTTGTGTTCACCAAGACTCTATTATTGCTAACCCTAACCATTAGCTAGTTTTTTTCATGTTCTGTCTATCAAGCTGCTAATTCTGCTAGCTAAACCGCTAACCATTGCAAAAACAAAGGTTTATTGAAAAACGATGTAGTTCGAGGCTGTCTCGACCTTGAAAACTCTGAGGGGAAAGAATGTTATTCTGCCCCAAAAGAGGGACAAAAAATAAAGAAACATCTATGTGATATCTGTATGCGTTCCAGACATTCTCCAGTGAACCACATGGTGGGTTTGCAGTAATGATATTTGGATGACTTGCATCAAGGACATCCAACTTTCAATCTAGATAAGTAGACGGATAATTAATAGAAAATGAGGAGAGAAAAAGGGACTTCTTTCTATAAGGCGTGCACACATACACACACACAAACACACACACACAGGACAGACAGACCGGATGGACAAGACGGACAGACAGATGCATACACACAGTGTCATTCACAACATAAGGGTCCACACACAGGTAATGCATGAGTTTTACATTAGAGGCAATTGCATCATCATTTCTCATTTTCGTTCCCTTACAGTGTGTTCACGATGAATAGCGTTGCCCCCCCCCGCCCACTCCACACACACACTTTGTCCAACTCAGCAGTCATACCCCAACTGGAACGGAAAATATAACGCACTTCTTATTATGCCAAGGCACTTTCTCAGTAAAGCAGTACAGTTGCATTTGGCGCGTAGACAGACTCCCTTATCAGTATGCCCATAGGCCGTGTCTCAGTGGATTTCTGATACGAGGAGGAGGCCACCAGTCACTACCCTTTGTATTAATACCTCCTATACAGACAGAAATAAATGCTAATTCGGGGGCCGCTCCTCCTTGGCGTTTGAGCGAATAAACCACGCTTTCTCCGCGCCTTCTCTCTACATCTTTATCTGGTGCCATTTATCTGTCCAGACCTCGCCCGAAGAACGCAGCAGGGTCAATGGCACGCTTCCAAGAAGCTGTCCTGACCTGACCCTGCCACTGACTGCGCTGCATGGGACACATCACAGAAGAGGAGCACTCATTGACAGATCATGGAGGGTTAGGGGGTAGGGGGTGTCCGAGGTGTCCTCCCACTGAACAAAATTATATTATAGGAAGACTTTTAACAATTATAATAGGTAAATGGTACATGTTGTCAGGTAAATATAATTGTAAACAGATTGAAGAAAAGTGCACACTTCTATAGGGTGTACTGGGGGGTGGGGGTAGGCAGGAGAATAAGGAAATATCTTCCCCAATTGTATTTTATTGATGACACTAGCCTCGGCTTCCAGGCCTTGCTTTCATACCTGCTATGTTGACACGTACCTTCGTGCCTTAAATCAGCTGTCAAGTAAGGTATCAAAAGTATAGCAGTTGAAGAGTGGAGCACGCATACTGTTAAAAGGGCAAAAAGGGGTGAATTATGTTGTCACAAGCATATATACTGTGACCTTGTAACATGTCAGGCAAATATAATAAGAATATGAAGGCTTATGAAGGAAGAGAGGATGCAAAAAGCACTACTAGATCTCGGAGTAGTGAGTAGTGACAATGTCCCTCAAATCTTTTGCATTCAATACTCTTTGGGGAATACATTCCAGGCAGACTACTGTGATAAATGATACAGTCTATATTAACAGTACCACTGTTGCGTGGCTGAAATGTCACTGTATGACTAATTGTATGGACAATTCCTCATTATAACAGATGGATGATGAGCACCATAGCGCAAAATAGCTGCCCATCTAAACCAAATGGAAGGCACACAATGTTCTATTACGCTCAGCTTAGAAGCTGCATAATTGCAATAAATATTGTAGTTTTTTTTCTTTGTGTATATTGCATTCCAAACCTCTTTTATTTTCCTATACAACAGTGTGTGGGTCTATCTTACCTGTTGAAAACAGTGCACCTGTGACTGGTAATGACAGGCCTACTAGTCTTAGGTCTAGATAGCTTCTACTGTCTGTAGGCCTATGCTCAGAAACACATGTACAAAAGTACAGTGGGTATGAATGCTATGCTAGGAAAATACCGTTTTAAGATAATGCAACCACTAATGTACTGAGAACAACCTACCAACGGCCTCGCCTAGAAGACGTTCGTTCGCCTCATATAAGCCCTATAGGGGTCTAACACTTCACCCCTCACCAAACCGCACTTACACGGCCTTATCAGTGCACAAGCAAGTGTCACCGCTTCATAAAAACAGTGACAATTAACTGTCACAACACTGACTGGATGCTCTGATAACCTTTTATTTTTCCTCCTGTACATATGCCGTACATGCAATCTCTCTCTCCATTCCTAGAGAAAGGGGGATGTGGTGTGTGTGAAGGGGAGGACAGTGACCTGAAATCTCTTCTCATTGTACTTGGAACATACTCGCTGAAATCACACAGCAGCATGCAAAGCCTAACTGAGAACCAACAAGGGGCATTATGTAGACCGAATGGAAGCAGCATAGAATCAGAACAGCCCTGAAATTTGCAAAATGCTTTTAAAGGGGAGCCATGCAGTGGGTTTTAGTTTAGCCGCCGCATTATAGCTAAGCTAGCACATTTTAAGCACAATGTACACACCTATTCCTCTGTTGAACTCAAAGTTGAAGAAAAAGAAGGATCATTGGGTCAATGGGTTTACAAAAAAAAAATCACAATAGGAAACACTGCCCTCTACTGTAAAATAGATGACATGATAGTAGGGGTACAGACAGTAGGACAAGGATCATCAACTACAGTGGGGAAAAAAAGGATTTAGTCAGCCACCAATTGTGCAAGTTCTCCCACTTAAAAAGATGAGAGAGGCCTGTAATTTTCATCATAGGTACACGTCAACTGTGACAGACAAAATGAGAAAAGAAAATCCAGAAAATCACATTGTAGGATTTTTAATGAATTTATTTGCAAATTATGGTGGAAAATAAGTATTTGGTCAATAACAAAAGTTTCTCAATACTTTGTTATATACCCTTTGTTGGCAATGACACAGGTCAAACGTTTTCTGTAAGTCTTCACAAGGTTTTCACACACTGTTGCTGGTATTTTGGCCCATTCCTCCATGCAGATCTCCTCTCGAGCAGTGATGTTTTGGGGCTGTCGCTGGGCAACACATACTTTCAACTCCCTCCAAAGATTTTCTATGGGGTTGAGATCTGGAGACTGGCTAGGCCACTCCAGGACCTTGAAATACTTCTTACGAAGCCACTCCTTCGTTGCCCGGGCGGTGTGTTTGGGATCATTGTCATGCTGAAAGACCCAGCCACGTTTCATCTTCAATGCCCTTGCTGATGGAAGGAGGTTTTCACTCAAAATCTCACGATACATGGCCCCATTCATTCTTTCCTTTACACGGATCTGTCGTCCTGGTCCCTTTGCAGAAAAACAGCCCCAAAGCATGATGTTTCCACCCCCATGCTTCACAGCAGGTATGGTGTTCTTTGGATGCAACTCAGCATTCTTTGTCCTCCAAACACGACGAGTTGAGTTTTTACCAAAAAGTTATATTTTGGTTTCATCTGACCATATGACATTCTCCCAATCCTCTTCTGGATCATCCAAATGCACTCTAGCAAACTTCAGACGGGCCTGGACATGTACTGGCTTAAGCAGGGGGACACGTCTGGCACTGCAGGATTTAAGTCCCTGGCGGCGTAGTGTGTTACTGATGGTAGGCTTTGTTACTTTGGTCACAGCTCTCTGCAGGTCATTCACTAGGTCCCCCCGTGTGGTTCTGGGATTTTTGCTTGTGATCATTTTGACCCCACGGGTGAGATCTTGCATGGAGCCCCAGATCGAGGGAGATTATCAGTGGTCTTGTATGTCTTCCATTTCCTAATAATTGCTCCCACAGTTGATTTATTCAAACCAAGCTGCTTACCTATTGCAGATTCAATCTTCCCATCCTGGTGCAGGTCTACAATTTTGTTTCTGGTGTCCTTTGACAGCTCTTTGGTCTTGGCCATAGTGGAGTTTGGAGTGTGACTGTTTGAGGTTGTGGACAGGTGTCTTTTATACTGATAACAAGTTCAAACAGGTGCCATTAATACAGGTAACGAGTGGAGGACAGAGGAGCCTCTTAAAGAAGAAGTTACAGGTCTGTGAGAGCCAGAAATCTTGCTTGTTTGTAGGTGACCAAATACTTATTTTCCACCATCATTTGCAAATAAATTCATTAAAAATCCTACAATGTGATTTTCTAGATTTTTTTTTCTCAATTTGTCTATCATTGTTGACGTGTACCTATGATGAAAATTACAGGCCTCTCTCATCTTTTTAAGTGGGAGAACTTGCACAATTGGTGGCTGACTAAATACTTTTTTTCCCCACTGTAGATTCAGCCGCAGGCCGATTTTTTGTTGCGAGGATGGTCGGGGGCCGGAACATAATTACAAATACTTTGTAGACTGCAATTTGACCACAAGAAGCCCAAACAGATATGTTTGACTAAAACATAATTTCAAACCTTGCTTACATTTTTATATGATCAAGCGTCTCTCAATTATGCGTGTCAATAATTGGGAACAGATTTCTTAAATTAAATTAACTTTGTGATGATTTCCTGGTGTTTTTACAGTCTTTTATGTCCAACAATGAAAATAAAAAATAATAAAAAATGTATTTATTTTGGCTCAGAAAACTTTGGGGGGCCAAATGAGACCACCCGCGCGCCGGCCGCAAGTTGGGGAACCCTGCAGTAGGACATAAAAACACAACAGATACAGAACAAACACATCAGCAATTGTGGTAGTTTTAGAAGATGGAAATGTTTTTAACTGACACAAAAGCTCCAAAGCTTTGAAAAAAGTTCAATGTATTTTAAGGTATTCCAGATATTGTAGATATTTGATGTGTTTTTTAGATAAAATAACATAAAAGTTGTCTGTACAGTAATTCAGTCGCCTTGCGGTCTTTCCTCTGTCTTTCCAAATGAATCTTCGATAAATCAAACACGCATTTCATCCGTTCCAAAAATACTTTACAGCAACCGAAATGTGCATAATTATAGACTTTTAAATATCAGTTCCCCACATTGTTGTGACTTCACCAAAACACTGGATAAAGTTGGTGGCACAAGCTTGGATGCACCGCTTGTACAGTATGTTACTCCACCCATAAGACCAGTTCTGCCCGTTAAGTTTATAGTTAGTTATACCGACTAGACTATTCACTCATGCAGCAGTGTCCAAGAACTGTTGAACCACTAAACATAGTTTTATTTATTTATATTAAACCTATCACATATATGTTATGCATACAATAAACATCAAACAGACACACAACACTATGCACAGTTGTTTATTATTTGATTTGCAAAACATCTGACAAAAATAACATTACATAAACACCCATTTATAATGTCTGTTGTAATAGAAAAAAAAAACATCTTAAAAGAAATAAAAACAAAAGAACTTACATTGCAAGAAATTAGACAAATTACTTTGATAATTGCAGCCATATAATGCTGGCATTGACAGGCAGTAATGGATAGCATATTCATCCAAATGTATGCATTGTGTTACAAACAATACTGTAAGTGCTTTTGTTGTTTCTGGCTTTCCATCGAATGTGACGTGGTGCAGTGTCTTAAAAACAGGATTATTCATTTAACAAGCGAACATTTTAGAAACAATTCTTAAACAACTCGATTTTCTTGCCATTAAAGACAGCTAAAGTAGAATCCCCGTCAGTTTAATAGGTTATGTAGTATTGACCAATCTTTGAAATAAGCCATCTCGAGAAACAATCATTGTTTTTAATTGTTTTAAGATACTTGAAAAAGATAATTGGAAAAGTTTGCTTGCTAACTTTCTAATCCTGCTTCACGAAACACTCCAATCAAAAGGTTCCTATAGGCACTCAACTCAGGCCCTGAAGGGCCACAGTGTCTGCTGGCTGTCAATACCTATAGCTAATAGCTACTAATTCTGAACTCCTTTCACTCCCTGCCTTGTACTCCAAAGTGTAGAGTGAGGAGTACATGGGAGCCAATTCCCCATTTTCTTTGGGAAAAAGAAATTATTTATGCATGCAGGTAACTTTAAGATACTTTTGAGTTAGCTTCTATCAATGTCATGTGTAGCAAGGTCTACATACCTCCAATAGCTAGCATGACGACTGATTATCAAACTGCCTGATTTTTCTATACACATTTTGTATTTTCTTATTTAAAGTTCTGTTTGAAAACAAACGGTCAAAATTGAGACAGTTAGTTGGAAAGATAGTAGGGAGCATTGCCAAAAAGTATTCAAAAACAGTACTCAAAGATATTAAAGCAGTTACTCAACATCTTCAATTGGTACTAACTGAGCAATGTCGGGTGGGTCAGATTTTTTTTTTTTTCCCGCGCTACAGACGGCTATATTGGTCCACTAATAAGGGACTAGTAAAAGGCCCAGTACACTACTTTTGTGTGTAAAAAAAAAAATATTTCATGGGGTTCTGCAGCACCCCTACTTCCCGTGGCTATGGTAGCTGGTGATTAATATTACACTGATCAATTAAAGCGGTTTAATCAACGTTTTATAAATGGGCATCAACTTCCTCAAGTCCACATTGTTCAAATAGGAACTTGCCCCATTGGTGCTTTTCTAGAACCAGCTTGTCCTAGCTTCATACCAACCTAAACTACTCATCTTTACAAAAACTACACAACATGACACTGTGGCCTGCTATGTCCTGGTTAGCATATTTCTGCTGGGTGATACTCAACCGTGCCAATGGTAGTAAGAATAACAACATTCCCATTGATCTGTGATGCTCCTGATAAAAGCAGCATTAAATGGATACTGAGGGTTGTCCTCTCAGAACTTTTGCCCTTAGCTGAAAATCTATATAGAATAGTTTACTCTAAAAAGCTGGGTTGGGGCATAAGAGTGGAGAAAATGAGCTGAGAGAGGGAGGGAAGGAGAGAGAGAAGGGATTGGGGAAAGGGGACAGAGTGAGAGACATCTAGTGAGGGCAAAGACCATTGCAACTGTGCCAAGAGGAGCAGGCACGCCAACTCTCCGACCGAAACGATACGACCTCTCTATACAAAGGTCACAGTTAAGTCTCTGGCTGCGTTTCATTCCAGGATGTTGCTCCCTCCCTTCTGTCCTTCAATGAAAGCCGAATATGGCGGAAACCAGGTGGAGGTATTTCTTACATACAGCTACCCAGTTGTGTCAGACGTGCGATATGCGAGTGAACTAAGAAAAAAAGGGAGGAAACCACGTATTAGAATGAAACGCGACCCCGGCCAACCCAAACCCAGCCTGGAATCCCATTGGTCAGAATGCAGGCACAATTACAACACAACCTCTGGTGGGTGTTTGTGCGTTACTTTAAAAAAGGCAATGCTTTTAAGTTGAGAAATACTTTACAAAAACAAAAATTAACAATGACTTCATTAGCTGTATAGTCTCCCAGTCTGCTTGATGAGACATCTTTGAGGTAATCATCAAAGTGTTTCATTAGACAGCAATAAATACCAACACATATTACAAAAGTAAAAACAGAGGCAACTGCTTTAATGTTAAAGCATAATCTGTAGCTATAAGAGGTAGATCATTGTTGTGTACATCCATTGTGGACACTCCTTTTAATGTTTGAAGAAAAAAAAAATCTACACGTCAAAATCAACGGTACTGTGTATCAATCCCTGTCACATTCTAAAAATGTTTTGAAAGGCAATCTCACTCGATCAAAACGATTCATATAATATTCTTCAAAAAAAATAAAAAAAATAAAGTGTGAGTTGAATTTCAAATCATTTTCCAAACTGGATTTGTAATTGTAATTGCTTTGTACAACCTTTATACAAGAACACACTTAAAAACTCCCAAAATGAGACTGTTAAGCTAGCTGATGCTGGTGTCCCATGGGCTGTATTGTAGCCATTCACCCTCTCTTTGATATAGAAAAATACACAAAACAAGAAAATACATACTGTATTAAACTCAAAATGTCTAGTTGAATTTCATTTAATTAATTTACATTTAATAAATGGTTCCTACAGGTAACTGCCAAAATAAAGGAAACACCAACATAAAGTGTATTAATAGGGCGTTGGGCCACAACGAGCTACCAGAACAGCTTCAATGCTCCTTGGCATAGATTCTACATGTGTCTGGAACTCTATTGGAGGGATGCGACACCATTCTTCTATGATACATTTTATTTATGGTGTTTTGTTTATTGTGGTGTAAAATGCTGTCTCAGGCGCCGCCCCAGAATCTCCCATAAGTGTTCAATTGGGTTGAGATCTGGTGACTGAGACACACACACACCCTTTAAACCCCCTATGCTAATTTGAGATCCCTCTTTCAAAGTCACTGAGATCTCTTCTTCTAGCCATGGTAGCCAAAATAATGGGTAACTGGGCATTTTTATACATGACCCTAACGATGGGATGTTAATTGCTTAATTAACTCAGGAACCACACCTGTGTGGAAGCACCTGCTTTCAATATACTTTGCATCCCTCATTTGCTCAAGTGTTTCCTTTATTTTGGCAGTTACCTGTATGTTCCAGTTTGGAGTTAGATAAAAATGTCAGAGCTAAAAATGAGACATTCTAAGTCGATGAATGAAAATGAAAAATGCTTAACCTGTATTGATGACCAAAAATCTATAGAAAGAAACTTCAGAGTTTGCTTGTCCTTCTAACTATAGTTAATGCTATTGAACAGCTTACCAGATGAAAAGTCTAAAGTTTCTATCTAGGTCATAAAGCCAGATTAGGCCTTTTCTTCATCAAGCGTTTTTGAATATCCCCAACGTTTGACTGAATATTGAGCAGCTACAACTGTGCAAACCAGACGCAAGCGAGAGAGAGACCTCTCCTTACCCTGTACTTCTTTACATCCCGCCCTGTGGCACTTATATGATACCCGAGCCTTATACATACCGAAAATCAAGCCTATATCTCATCAACTGAAAACAATCAACTGTCTTTATCTACACACAGAGATATGCATGTGGAAAGGAAATCAAAAACCAAAACCGCCCAAAATGCACAAGGCATCTTACAACCGTTACCTTGCAACACACCATAACCTTCACCAAACTGACATGAACATGAGTGGTACTGAGTAAAAGGAATCATGTAGCCTATCATCACCTTAATAAAACACATATCCCAGGAGAGAGAGGAACTTGTCAATCAATCGTATGAACTAAAACAATTCCACGAATCATCAGGTGCCTATGTAAGTGAATCTCTCACACTAGGTATTTAGTGTGATTTGTAGAACAATATCACTTTATACGACATATAGCTTAATCGATAAAAAATCAATTAAAAAGTCATTTTTTCTGCAGTCAGTCAACGGAACATTTGCTATGGGGGCTGGGAGGGGACAAATAATATAATGAATAACTGTCAATAAGGGGGAGAGTGATGGAGTAGGCTGTGGTCCACTATCTGACGTCTAATGTTTTAAAGCAAGGTTTACTGTACGCTAAGAACACAATGTTCTGATAACGTTCCTTCAACAGTAGGAAGACAGAGCCCTTTGTTCTCCCCCACTTCCTGCAAGAAGACCACAAAATAGCCCTCTCTGTAGCCTATAGCGATGATGTCATAACTAAGTGCCACAGTAGTTTCTGTTTGGCCAATCACGAGACTAGTTGAAGCAGAAGTGACACTCGCGTACATGAACTGAAGGACAGGATGTACAAGAGTGCGCCGTCTACCTCGACTCATGAAATCAATTTCCCCTCTTTTTGAGAATTTCCCCAGATGATGTCAGTGTCATAGCTTCGAGGCCAAAGCTATAGGCTGACATAATTGAAACATTCCAGGAAGTCAATGTGTCATGCCCATTAAAACAGAAGGAGATACTATAGACTCCGGGGAGAAGTAATCCCTAGGTACAGATCTAGGATCAGCTTCCCCCTTCCTAACCTTAACCATTAGTGGGGGAAATGACCCAAGATCAGCGTCTAAGGGTAACTTCACCCTACACCAAGAACTCATTATAGCCTCTTCGGCCATTTTCTGGCACACAGATTAGGCTAAACCTAGTCCTGGACTAAAAATGAATGGACATTCTCTATTTTCCAACTAGATTTAATAAACCGTGTCCAGGGAAAGCGATCCTCAGTGTCCATTCACTTGCTTTACAATATGATATACATGTAGGTCATTCTGAACACTGGAACAGGTGATAGGACATTAAATGTGGTCAACAGGTGCTCCCTAAAAACTATTTGATCCATGACGCCCCTGCTTTTAAGGTCTCTGTAGAGTAGCCTACATAGTTAATAATAATGGATTGGATTGAAGTGCTTTACATTGTATGGGTGAACTCACCTAACCCACACAGCCAACGTGTTGCACACCCTTGGGTGACCTTACACAAGGTTCTTGAATGGACAGGGGAATGAAGAGATCGAAAGCATATGAGTTGGTTCTACTTTATACAAGTACAATAGCATATCTGAGCCATAGAAATAAACATACTAGATATATCAATTGTGTATCTAAAGCCCCATGAAATCAATAGCTACTAATAAATACGAGCTACATTTCTTTAAATTGGCTTTTCTTGTTTTTCTCTCCTTCTATATGGCTTATATTAGAGAGCAGCACTGTAAATTCAGCTTGTAGAACATCTTCTTTCTCCCAAATGACAAACCAAAGGAAAGGCGCCAACCACACAACCTTAGCCAATGCGTCAATCAATCAATCCGATTCTGAAATTAGGCAGCTAGCGCATTGCCAATCACTCACTCACACCCAAACATATATAGATGAATCCATATACACTACTGTTCAAAAGTTTGGGGTCACTTAGAAATGTCCATGTTTTCCATGAAAACATACATGAAATGAGTTTGAATAGGAAATATAGCAAAATGAATAGGAAATGTAGTCATCGACAAGGTTAGAAATAATGATTTTTAATTGAAATAATAATTGTGTCCTTCAAACTTTGCTTTCGTCAAATAATCCTCCATTTGCAGCAATTACAGCCTTGCAGACCTTTGGCATTCTAGTTGTCAATTTGTTGAGGTAATCTGAAGAGATTTCACCCCATGCTTCCTCAAGCGCCTCCCACAAGTTGGATTGGCTTGATGGGCACTTCTTACGTACCATACGGTCTAGCTGCTCCCTCAACAGCTCAATAGGGTTGAGATCCGGTGACTGTGCTGGCCACTCCATTATAGACAGAATACCAGCTGACTGCTTCTTCCCTAAATAGTTCTTGCATAGTTTGGAGCTGTGCTTTGGGTCATTGTCCTGTTGCTGGAGGAAATTGGCTCCAATCAAGCGCCGTCCACAGGGTATGGCATTGCGTTGCAAAATGGAGTGATAGCCTTCCTTCTTCAAGATCCCTTTTACCCTGTACAAATCTCCCACTTTACTACCACCAAAGCACCCCCAGACCCTCACATTGCCTCCACCATGCTTGACAGATGGCATCAAGCACTCCTCCAGCATCTTTTCATTTGGTCTGCATCTCACAAATGTTCTTCTTTGTGATCCAAACACCTCAAACTTCGATTTGTCTGTCCATAACACTTTTTTCCAATCTTCCTCTGTCCAGTGTCTGTGTTCTTTTGCCCATCTTAATCTTTTCTTTTTATTGGCCAGTCTGAAATATGGCTTTTTCTTTGCAACTCTGCCTAGAAGGTCAGCATCCCGGAGTCGCCTCTTCACTGTTGACGTTGAGACTGGTGTTTTGCGGGTACTATTTAATGAAGCTGCCAGTTGAGGACCTGTGAGGCGTCTGTTTCTCAAACTAGACACTCTAATGTATTTGTCCTCTTGCTCAGTTGTGCACCGGGGCCTCCCACTCCTCTTTCTATTCTGGTTAGAGCCAGTTTGTGCTGTTCTGTGAAGGGAGTAGTACACAGCGTTGTACGAGATCTTCAGTTTCTTGGCAATTTCTCGCATGGAATAGCCTTCATTTCTCAGAACAAGAATAGACTGACAAGTTTCAGACTAAAGTTATTTGTTTCTGGCCATTTTTAACCTGTAATCGAACCCACAATTGCTGATGCTCCAGATACTCAACTAGTCTCAATAAGGCCAGTTTTATTACTTCTTTAATCAGCACAACAGTTTTCAGCTGTGCTAACATAATTGCAAAAAGGTTTTTTAATGATCAATTAGCCTTTTAAAATGATAAATTTTGATTAGCAAACACAATGTGCCATTGGAACACAGGACTGATGGTTGCTGATAATGGGCCTCTGTACGCCTATGTAGATATTCCATTAAAAATCAGCCGTTTCCTTCTACAATAGCCATTTACAACATTAACAATATACAGTGTATTTCTGATCAATTTGATGTTATTTTAATGGACAAAAAAATTATTTTCTTTCGAAAACAAGGACATTTCTAAGTGACCCCAAACTTTTGAACGGTAGTGTATGTATATATATATATATATATAAAGTTGCGAAAGCATAGTGTTTCAGAGAGAGAAAGTGAGAATAAGTCGTAAAACATGGTCATCAATATCATGTTTGTTTGCATATATAATCCAACAATTTCCTTACTAAGCATTAGTAGTAGTAATATCTATGTAGCCCTATGTACAGCTGCGGTCTTTGTATCGATACGTAGTATTTACAGGATGCAGCCACTGGAGGGCTGCGCAGCATACAACATCAAACCGGAGGACTCGGACATGTCAAAAAACAAAACAGTCCATCTGAGTCCTCTAGACATTCTTTTCAAATAATTCCACTTCCTAGTTGGAAACGAAAGGGGTGATATCTGTGAAGAAGCAGCTTTGAAACACTCCACCTACTAAAAACTGTACATTTGAGGGAAAAAAGGAACAATTCATGGAATTGTTTTAAGATCCTGTCCAGATAACCCTTTAAAAACGGTGATAGAACTTGAACATAGACATATATTAAATGATACGCTTGAGTACAGGTAGTAGTGTTCGGGATACATAGAAGTTGTAGCTACGTCTATTTACAGCCATCATAATCCCCCCCCCCCCCCCAAAATTAAGAAACTAACCAACCAGAAATCTGGCTTGGTTTGATTGACAGCTTGTTTTAGTGCCTTAACAGCCACAGCCCCGCACACTACTCCACAACCAAACTATTTCCAGGTTACAGATAATATTCTGTAGGCTGTATAAATCTATTTAGAGTATACACATTTCCTTCATCAATTCCTAGAGGCTAGTTAGCGATAGCTAGCACAAATGGTGAGTGTGCACATAAAAGGCGTCATGTGGCTACACTAGGAGAAGCCTGGAAGCTTAGAGAGCATTGACAATACCTTTGGCAGAGGTGAAGGACGTGTGTTTTGCGGCATATACGTACACTCAAACACTTGCCCTTGAGTGAAGCGATTGAGCAGAATAACTGGAGAAAGGGTGACAGAAAGAGGTGGAAATACTTTGCAGGCACTGTTTTCGCTCCAGTGACACTCTGGTATCTAATAGCAATCCACGACTCAAATGTTATCATGCATTTTCAAGGTTCTATGCTGTGTGTATTTGTGAATACAAAGATATTTGTGAATACAAAAACTGAAAAAGAGGAAAACCAGAGGTAGCTCCAACATATTGGCTAACTGTATGTGAGTGTGCTTATGTGTGTGTGTGATCATGTGTATGTGTGATGCATGACACACACACAAAAAGCACACAGTGTACTGTATATACCGGCACACAAGATGCAATACTGTTTGTCAATATACTGTCTGTTAAATGCCAAGGTAAGCGTACATGTCAAATATAGGCAGAAGTTCCATGTACGTATGGTTCTGAAGAAAATTCCCTTGTTTGTATCATTCGCTCCCCATCGCTTTGCATGTTCCAGTCAACAGCTCCTCAGGTACCCAGTCCCAGGCCTGACCTACCGACCTACCAAAGCTCCTCACGCACACATGCACATGCACACTCGGCAGGGGACTTTCTAACACACACTTCTATACCCCCCCCTCCCCCTCCCCCTCCCCCTCCCCATAACACACACGCGCACCTTCTCCCTCCCTCCCTCACTCACACACTTACACTCACACCATCCACAGTCCATCTAACCACATTCCTATAGCTCCCACCTCATACTCTCCTCCCACCTCTCCTATGACCTTGCGTCCACCTCTCCACCTCCATCAAAGGTCACCAAAAAGTGTTAATTTAGGAGACCTCGCTGCCGAACACCTCCAGCACCAGCGGGGTCAGCTGCATGCTGTGCTCGGGCTGGAAGGACAGCGAGCGGTACTGCTTGGAGTGCTCCTCGTTCAGGCTGCGCAGGTCCGCCAGCTTCTGGATCATTTTGGCATACACCAGGTGGCCGCCCGGGTGGTGCAGCTGGATGTAGGCCTGCAGCGTCTCCGACAAACGGTCCTGTAGGGCCTCGATGCGCCCGTGATCCTGCACGCCGGGGCGGTCTGGAGGGGAGAGAAAGGAGAGAGAGGGGCAGGGAGACACGGACGGTAAGACTTTAAAGGGCTTCTTCATATTCATTATCTCCAGCACCATACCAGACAGTACGAAGGGAGGGGAAGACATGGCTGGTAAGACTTTAAAGAGGCTATACAGAACTGTTGTCTCAGAGAGGTGCTCTTGAGCCAAAAGGGGTCTGCAAAATGGACAGAAATAATGTCCAGAAATGACCTTATTGTATGAAAAGGGGCACACCTCCCCACAGCCATGAACAAAAGCTTATATTAGCCTAACCTCAGCCTAAAACAAAGTATATGTGTGGTTTCATGAGAAAATAAATCAATTTTGCTAATATTATGTAATGTACAACACGCTTGCATGTGTTGTACAGGAAATCTACACTGAGTATACAAAACATTTCCATGACATAGACAGGTGAATCCAGGTGAAAGCTATGATCTCTTATTGATGTCACTTGTTAAATCCACTTAAATCAGTGTAAATGAAGGGGAGGCGACAGGTTTAAGAAGGATTTTTAAGCCTTGAGACAATTGAGCCATTGATTGTGTATGTGTGCCATTCAGAGGCAAGACAAAAGATTTGGGCAAGACAAAAGATTTAAGTGCCTTTGAATGGGGTATGGTAGTATGTGCCAGGCGCACCGGTTTGTGTCAAGAACTGCAACGCTGCTGGGTTTTTCACGCTCAACAGTTTCCTGTGTGTATCAAGAATGGTCCACCACCCAAAAGACATCCAGCCAACTTGACACAAATGTGGGAAGCATTGGAGTCAACATGGGCCAGTATTCCAGTGGAACGCTTTCGACACCTTGTAGAGTCCATGCCCCGACGAATTGAGGCTGTTCTGAGGGCAAAAGGGAGTGCAACTCAATTTTAGTAAGGTGTTCCTAATCTTTGGTATACTCAGTGTATATACACACACACATTATCAGACACCGAGGAATTCATGAGGTAAGAAATCAACTAATAGTATGTAATGTACAAACACAGGCATGCAAAGCATGCATGTACAGCGCATTCGGAAAGTTTTCAGACCCCTTTACTTTTTCCACATTTTGTTACCTTAGAGCCTTATTCTAAAATTGTTTAAATAGTTTTTTACCTCATCAATCTACACATAATACCCAATAATGACAAAGCAAAAACAGGTTTAGACATTTTTGCAAATGTAAAAAAAAAAAAAACATTTACATAAGTATTCAGACCCTTTACTCAGTACTTTGTTGAAGCACCTTTGGCAGCGATTACAGCCTTGAGTATTCTTGGGTATGACGCTACAAGCTTGGCACACCTGTATTTGGGGAGTTTCTCCCCAAAAACCTCCTCAAATCATGATGCTGCCACCATTATGCTTCAACATAGGGATGGTGCCAGGTTTCTTCCAGACGTGACACTTGGCATTCAGACCAAAGAGTTCAATCTTGGTTTCATCAAACTAGAGAATCTTGTTTCTCATGGTCCGAGAGTCCTTTTGGTGCCTTTTGGCAAACTCCAAGTTGGCTGTCATGTGCCTTTTACTGAGGAGTGGCTTCTGTCTGGCCACTCTACCATAAAGGCCTGATTGGTGGAGTGCTGCAGAGATGTTTGTCCATCTGGAAGGTTCTCCCATCTCCACAGAGAAACTCTAGAGCTCTGTCAGAGTGACCATCGGGTTAATGGTCACCTCCCTGACCAAGGCCCTTCTCCCCCGATTGCTCAGTTTGGCCGGGCGGTCAGCTCTAGGAAGTGTCTTGGTGGTTCTAAACTTCTTCCATTTAAGAATGATGGAGGCCACTGTGCTCTTGGGGACTGTCAATGCTGCATAAATGTTTTGGTGCCCTTCCCCAGATCTGTGCCTCGACACAATCCTGTCTCTGAGCTCTACGGACAATTCCTTCGACCTCATGGCTTGGTTTTTGCTCTGACATTCACTTTCAACTGTGGGACGTTATATCGATCCTGTGCCTTTCCAAATCATGTCCAATCAATTGAATTTACCACAGGTGAACTCCAATCAAGTTGTAGAATCCTCTCAAGGATGATCAATGTACACAAGGATGCACCTGAGCTCAATTTCGAGTCTCATAGCAAAGGGTCTGAATACTTATGTAAATAAGGTATTTCTGTTTTTTATTTGTATGAAATGTGCAAACATTTCTAAAAACCTGTTTTCGCTTTGTCATTATGGGGTATTGTGTGTAGATTGATGAGGGAAACAAATTATTTAATCAATTTTAGAGTAAGGCTGTAACGTAACAAAATGTGGGAAAAGTAAAGGGGTCTGAATACTTTCCAAATGCACTGTATATGCACTTACTGACAAAAATGTACAAGATATACACACACACACACACGAGTGTAAGCAGACACTGAGACTTGAGTGTGTGAACTTCAGCACAAAGACACACAAAAACACACTCACACAAATGCACATTTCAACAGTCCCCCCCACAAGCTAACTGATCCTCACAAAAACAAGGAGACTCGCATAAACAATTAATGACAGACACACACTCCCCCCCCCCCCCACACACACACCCAGTGTTAGTGTGTACCTGGGGAGAGGAGGCAGATGGCCATGAGCAGCACGTGTTCCTCCTCGTGGAGGTTGAGTTTTTTCAGGCCCACCTGGAATTTGACCAGGGGCTCAAGCAGCTCCAGAGTGTGGCCCGCTGCAGGAGACAACATACACCGTCAATCAGATCAGATAACAATCACTATATATCTCTCAATATATTGTTTGCCTAACACTAAGGATTTGTGTGGCTTTGCAAGATAAGAAATTGATTTATATGATATAATGTATGTGCTATATTATACAGTATATCTACACTGAACAAAAATATAAACGCAACATGTAAAGTGTTGGTCCCATGTTTCATGAGCTGAAATAAAATATTTAAAATGTCTCTAAATTTTTGTGCACACATTTCTTTTTACATCCCTGCTAGTGAGCATTTCTCATTTGCCAAAATATTCCATCCACCTGACAGGTATGGCATATCAAGAAGCTGATTAAACAGCATGATCATTACACAGGTGCACCTTGTGCTGTGGACAATAAATGGTCACTCTAAAATGTGCCGTTTTCTAACACAGCACAATGCCACAGATATCTCAAGTTTTGAGGGAGCTTGCAATTGGCATGCTGACTGCAGGAATGTCCACCAGAGCTGTTGCCAGAATGTTCATTTCTCTATCATAAGCTGCATCCAATGTCGTTTTAGAGAATTTGGCAGTACGTCCAACCGGCCTCACAACCGCAGACCACATGTAACCATGCCAGCCTAGGACCTCCACATCCGGCTTCTTCACCTGCAGAATTGTCTGAGACCAGCCACCCGGACAGCTGATGATACTGTGGGCTTGCGTAACCAAAGAAGAAGTGTGCACACTGGAGAAGTGTGCTATTCACGGATTAATTCCGGTTTCAACTGTACTGGGCATATGGCAGACCGTGTGTATGACGTCATTGAGGCGAGCGGTTTGCTAAAGTCAACGCTGTGAACAGAGTGCCCCATGGTGGCGGTGGGGTTATGGTATGGGCAGGCATAAGCTACGGACAACCAACACAAATGCATTTTATCGATGGCAGTTTGAATGCACAGAGATACCGTGACGAGATCCTGAGGCCCATTGTTGTGCCATTCATCCGCTGCCATCACCTCATGTTTCAGCATGATACTGCACGGCCCCATGACGCAAGGATCTGTACACAATTTCTGGAAGCTGAAAATGTCCCAGTTCTTCCATGGCCTGCATACTCACCAGACACGTCACCCATTGAGCATGTTTGGGATGCTCTGGATCGACAATGTGTTCCAGTTCTCGTCAATATCCAGCAACTTGCACAGCCAGTGGGACAACATTCCACAGGCCACAATCAACAGCCTGATCAACTCTAAACGAAGGAGGCAAATGGTGGTCACACCAGATACTGACTGGTTTTCTGATCCACACCCCAACCTTATTTTTTAAGGTATCTGCGACCAACAGATGCATATCTGTATTCCCAGTCATGTGAAATCCATATACTAGGGCCTAATGATTTTTTTTCAATTGACTGATTTCCTTATATGAACTGTAACTTAGTAAAATCTTTGAAATTGTTGCATGTTGCGTTTATATTTTTGTTCATTGTATGTATTCATTATTTATATCTTTATAAATGTATATATCTCTTATTCATTATGATTTAAAAGGCCAAACTGATCCTAGTTGTCACGATCGTCGGGAACAGATGAGGACCAAGGCGCAGCGTTGCAGGCAAACATACTCTTTATTGAGCGAAACGCGATCAAAACAACAAAGACGGTAACGTGACAGTACACGGTCAAACACAACCAACTTGAAACAAGAACCCACAAAAAACAAAGGAAAAACCGACAGTTTAAATATGGCTCCCAATCAGAGACAACCAGCAAACAGCTGACACTCGTTGCCTCTGATTGGGAGTCACTCAGGCCAACATAGAAATAGAGAACATAGATCTACACACCCTGGCTCAACATAACAGTGTCCCCAGAGCCAGGGCGTGACAGTACCCCCCCCTAAAGGCGCGGACTCCGACCGCGCCAACTAAATACCACAGGGGAGGGATCGGGTGGGCACTCCGCCTTGGCGGCGGATCCGGCTCTGGGCCCGATCCCCACTCCCTCTCCAACCCCCCAAAGTATCCCTGGTCCGGTCTGGCCCCGCTGGCCGGAGCCGGACTGACGACACGCACCCCTGGCTTGGTGCGTGGAGTAGCAACTGGCCGGACCGGGCTGACGATACACACCCCTGGCTTGGTGCGTGGAGCAGGAATGGACCGGACCGGGCTGACGATGCGCACCCCTGGCTTGGTGCGTGGAGTAGCAACTAGCCGGACCGGGCTGACGATACGCACCCCTGGCTTGGTGCGTGGAGCAGGAATGGACCGGACCGGGCTGACGATACGCACCCCTGGCTTGGTGCGGGGAACAGGCACGGGCCGTGCTGGACTGACGACGCACACCACTGGCTTGGTGTGGAGAGCAGGAGCGGGCCGGACAGGGCTGACGAAACGCACCACAGACTTGGTGCGGGGAGCAGGAATGGGCCGGACTGGGCTGGCGACGCGCACCACAGACTTGGTGCGGAGAGCAGGAACGGGCCGGACAGGGCTGACGAAACGCACCACAGACTTGGTGCGGGGAGCAGGAATGGGCCGAGCCGGGCTGACGAAACGCACCACAGACTTGGTGCGGGGAGCAGGAATGGGCCGAGCCGGGCTGACGAAGCGCACCACTGACTTGGTGCGGGGAGCAGGAACGGGCCGAGCCGGGCTGACGAGACGCACCACAGACTTGGTGCGGGGAGCAGGAATGGGCCGGACTGGGCTGACGAAGCGTACCACAGGCTCAATGCGGAGAACAGGAACAGGCCGGACCGGGCTGGCGACGCGCACCACAGGCTCGATGCGAGGAACAGGAACAGACCGGACCGCACTGGGGACACACACCACTGGCCCTACGCAGAGATCAGGAACGGGCCCGACCGGACTGGTAACACACCCCAGTACCTCTCGCCGTGCCTCCACACTTTCCCTCTCCTCTGTGACCAGTGGCCCCCTTAACCTGGCGGCCTCCTCTGCGCACCCGCTGGACCGCTCCATCGCGGCCTCCTGCTGCCCCGTCGTCCACGACGTGAGCCCCCCCCAAAAAAAATTCTGGGGGTCTCTCCTCCCCGTGGACCAGGCCTCCCTAGTTCTCGCCAGACTCTCACCCCACTGCTCCAAAGTCCAACCTCTCTGCTCTTCACTTGGCTTGGCCCAGTCGAGACTCTTAATCCACTGCTCCATAGTCCAACCTCTCTGCTCTTCACTTGGCTTGGCCCAGTCGAGACTCCTACTCCACTGATCCCAAGTCCTTCCTCTCTCCTCTTCACGCTGCTTGGTCCTGTCTTGGTGGGTTCTTCTGTCACGATCGTCGGGAACAGATGAGGACCAAGGCGCAGCGTTGCAGGCAAACATACTCTTTATTGAGCGAAACGCGATCAAAACAACAAAGACGGTAACATGACAGTACACGGTCAAACACAACCAACTTGAAACAAGAACCCACAAAAAACAAAGGAAAAACCGACAGTTTAAATATGGCTCCCAATCAGAGACAACCAGCAAACAGCTGACACTCGTTGCCTCTGATTGGGAGTCACTCAGGCCAACATAGAAATAGAGAACATAGATCTACACACCCTGGCTCAACATAACAGTGTCCCCAGAGCCAGGGCGTGACACTAGTTTAGCGCTCCTAGATTACAAGGGCCCAGATAACAAATCACTGTTGATTATGGTTTCCCTAACACTCGTTCCAATGCCATTTTCAAAGATTTACAGGTTAATTTCCAATTACTCATCTTATTTCATACTTTTTTCATATGGTTTCACTAACACTAAGGATTTGTGTGGTTTCATGAGATAAGAAATGTATTAACTGTATATCATACATGTCGTAGCGTTGTAGACGGAAACTACAACAACAACAGCGTCATTCTGAGTGAAGATAAAATGGGTACAACGCTTGTTTTCAGGAAAAGTCTGGCTAGTAGTTTGCTGTCGAGCCCGACTCAAACTCCAATTGACTGGTAAGTCACAGAGACGCCCTGGTTTGTCTTCTAGAACAAAACCAACTTAGTTCTGTGAGACACCAGATGCTTTGTGAGAGGGTCGGGAGTGACATTCTTCAGTTGATCTGTAAAAATACCAGGGGCTTGTTTGAAAGGCAAATGAATACCATGCCTTGAGGGTTTGCGGATGGGTGTATGGTGTGTGTGTAGGTACACGTGCCAAAGTGTGTTACACTCCATTTCAGTTTTCCTGACGGAACTGACACAGTCATGATAGGAAGGCCCCGGGACATGTACTGGAGAGTGTATTGGAGAATGTGCATTGGTGTGTTTTGTGCCTGCACACATGCATCCATTTTTGTTACCCTTTCTCGCTCACCTTTAGTGACAGCAATGGTTGTCAAATGAGTGTGTGTGAGTTTGTCCGTGTGTTACACTGCCTCGCCTTTTGTAAAGTGGGGTCCCCCACAGTTTCAGAACATGTCCTCTAAGCGAAATGACTGGTGTTTGTGTGTTTGTTAGTGCCATCGTTGACACAGTACAATGGTTTTGACTGCATATCGATCTCAAGGTGTGTGTTCCGTCCGCAAACATACGTGTGTGTGTGCTAGCCTGCCTCAGTCTCGTACCTTTAGTGACGTCGTTGACGCAGTACTTGAAGTCGGGCCCTCCGCAGCTCCAGGACATGTCCTCCAGGTTGAAGGATTGGTTGGAGCGCAGCATTATCACCTCGATGGCACTCGACTTGAGCAGGGCAATCTGGTCCTCAGCCGTCAGCTCCCTGATTACAACCAGGGTTGTATTCATTAGTGCACACCGCAGAAAAAAAGATTGTACAGGGAAAAACAGAAACAAGCATTTCTCATTAGACAAGTTCAGGTAGTCCCCCTCCCTGTTTAAGTCGTTTTTCTTCCGTTTGGTAGTTAACGAATGTGAATCAGGAAGATGGCATCTGTTAAAAGAAGTGGCCATAATCAGTCGGCTTACGGTCCTCTTTTAGGTCAGACAGGGGTTAAAAGGATGGGGTTGTAGACTGAGATTTAGGAGATAGTTGGTTCCAGACCACGCTATCTGATTGGTCAAAAATCTGTTGTTTCAGTCGCACAGTGGGCTAACGGTCAGACGGGTTAAGTTAAAAAAAGGCTGGGGTATCTAGATCTAGCTATAGTGGGTAAATCAATGTCAGAGTTTTTAAGTGGAAGGATCTGGTAACACTTTAGGTAGATGGGGCACAAGATAGTTATTGGCTATTCATAACACCTTCATAAACTCCACACACAAGTGGCGATATAAGGAAGTTCATGTAGGCGGTTTTGCAACCATGTCATTGAGTTACCATGTATACCCATTAGTTTGAGCAGTTGTGTTGTGCAATCAAGATCAATAATTGTCTAGGGTTGTAAGGCGCTGTATCTCACACATGCACCAGTGCAGGCCCCATTACCTTTCCATGACACTGAGCGATGGCCTCTGTTGGCAAACTCGACATGCACTGAAAGGAGCAAACACTGTACGACAACAGGCCTTGCGTTGCCGGGTGAAAAAACAACAACCCGACATGTCATATCTGTCACGGCAGAAGTTAAGAGTTTCCGCAGGAACTCGTATATCCGTCATGGCTAATGCGCTGCAATCAGGCATTATAGCCCCTGAGGGGTTAAATTAAGTTGTATAGAATTTAATCGAAACATTTATTTCTTTTGAGGATTTGTTTTGTATTCTTTGTACTATTTCAGGGTAAACGTACTGAAGACCCCTAGTTCTTTACTGACGCAATATGACCTTCGACCTAATCAACCAATCACATCTTCAGAGTGACGTTAAAGGCACAAGCTGTAATTTCGACAGCCTGTCTCTGCCACTTGGCTTGCTTTAAAGCTGAGGGATGGGGCTGGACAAAGAACCACTCTCAAATGCATAAATGGAGCTATGGATGCAATAACTAGTTTTCAACATATTGAAGCTATACAATGTTTGTTAACAAAGACTCAACAGACAGCAAAAAACATTTGAGCAATACAACCTTAGATTCAGTTGTATAGTCTCTGAGAAGCAATGGCTATATTACATTAATTGTAGAGCACTGACAAGCCTTTAAGCTCAAAGCGCTTCTTGGGTCAGAAGACAGCTTACGTGATCATTACTAACAAAGCCTGTTACTGTGTCCTCGACCACACTTTCCTCTGCCACCCGGGGGGGATGAAGACAGAACGTACACAGTGACGACCACACATGCTAATGTTTACTGTGACGACAGCCACTCGCGCCACGTGTAGGACAGATATCAGCTGCTGATAACAAAAGATAACTAAAGGCACACTTGTCCTTGTTTGTAGGAACACTCAGACCCTTAAACGAGTAAACACACAAATAAGGCTTTGTTTACATTCATGCCACGTAGAGTTCAATCAATTTTCAGGGCAACTGCCTATACTCATATTGGAGTATCACACACAATATTTTTAATTTTTTTGTGCACATTGTAGGATCACACACACAAACGAACGCACGCGCGCACACACACAATCTCTCTCTCAAAAAAACAACTAGCACACAATGTACAGTACACCCCCCCACACACACATACATACATTTACCCCCCTTGCTATCCCCTCATCCCCTACCTAACCCACCCACCCCAACTCCCTCACCCCACTCAGCCCTCCACCCACCTGAAGCCGGGGATCATCTTGGCGAAGCCGATGACCTTCTGGATGCTGTAGCTGACCAGGTCGGCCAGGTGGGGCAGCATGGAGAGCTTGGAGCCGTCGTCGTCGGAGTCCGGGCTGCCCCCCTGCTCCTGGTACATCATCAGCAGGTTACTGAAGTTCATCAGCTTAGTGTCCACCGACTCTATATGGAGGGAGGGTGTAGGAGAAAGGGGGCGGGGGGGGGGGGGGGGGGGGGTTGAGAGTGAGAGAGGAGGGGGGGGGGGGTTGAGAGTGAGAGAGAAGGGGGGGGGGTTGAGAGTGGAGGGGGTGAGAGAGATTAGATGAGTTTAAAACTCTTAGGAGAAAAACACCATTCCCTTCAGATAAGTGTCCACCGATTCTGCAGAAAAAAGGGAAGGGGAGGGGGACACGGAGAGAGAGAGAGAGAGAGAGAGAGAGAGAGAGAGAGAGAGAGAGAGAGAGAGAGAGATATAGATATAGATATAGATAGATAGAGTGGGGAGAACAAGTATTTGATACACTGCCGGTTTTCCTACTTACAAAGCATGTAGAGGTCTGTAATTTTTTATCATAGGTACACTTCAACTGTGAGAGACGGAATCTAAAACAAAAATCCAGAAAATCACATTGTATGATTTTTAAGTAATCAATTTGCATTTTATTGCATGACATAAGTATTTGATCACCTACCAATGAGTAAGAATTCTGGCTCTCACAGACCTGTTAGTTTTTCTTTAAGAAGCCCTCCTGTTCTCCACTCATTACCTGTATTAACTGCACCTGTTTGAACTTGTTACCTGTATAAAAGACACCTGTCCACACACTCAATCAAACAGACTCCAACCTTTCCACAATGGCCAAGACCAGAGAGCTGTGTAAGGACATCAGGGATAAAATTGTAGACCTGCACAAGGCTGGGATGGGCTACAGGACAATAGGCAAGCATCTTGGTGAGAAGGCAACAACTGTTGGTGCAATTATTAAAAAATGGAAGAAGTTCAAGATGACGGTCAATCACCCTCGGTCTGGGGCTCCATGCAAGATCTCACCTCGTGGGGCATCAATGATCATGAGGAAGGTGAGGGATCAGCCCAGAACTACACGGCAGGACCTGGTCAATGACCTGAAGAGAGCTGGGACCACAGTCTCAAAGAAAACCATTAGTAACACACTACGCCGTCATGGATTAAAATCCTGCAGTGCATGCAAGGTCCCCCTGCTCAAGCCAGCGCATGTCCAGGCCCGTCTGAAGTTTGCCAATGACCATCTGGATGATCCAGAGGAGGAATGGGAGAAGGTAATGTGGTCTGATGAGACAAAAATTGAGCTTTTTGGTCTAAACTCCACTCGCCGTGTTTGGAGGAAGAAGAAGGATGAGTACAACCCCAAGAACACCATCCCAACTGTGAAGCATGGAGGTGGAAACATCATTCTTTGGGGATGCTTTTCTGCAAAGGGGACAGGACGACTGCACCGTATTGAGGGGAGGATGGATGGGGCCATGTATCGCGAGATCTTGGCCAACAACCTCCTTCCCTCAGTAAGAGCATTGAAGATGGGTCGTGGCTGGGTCTTCCAGCATGACAACGACCCGAAACACACAGCCAGGGCAACTAAGGAGTGGCTCCGTAAGAAGCTTCTCAAGGTCCTGGAGTGGCCTAGCCAGTCTCCAGACCTGAACCCAATAGAAAATCTTTGGAGGGAGCTGAAAGTCTGTATTGCACAGCGACAGCCCCGAAACCTGAAGGATCTGTATGGAGGAGTGGGACAAAATCTCTGCTGAAGTGTGTGCAAACCTGGTCAAGACCTACAGGAAACGTATGATCTCTGTAATTGCAAACAAAGGTTTCTGTACCAAATATTAAGTTCTGCTTTTCTGATGTATCAAATACTTATGTCATGCAATAAAATGCAAATTAATTACTTAAAAATCATACAATGTGATTTTCTGGATTCTCTCACAGTTGAAGTGTACCTATGATAAAAATTACAGACCTCTACATGCTTTGTAAGTAGGAAAACCTGCAAAATCGGCAGTGTATCAAATACTTTCTCCCCACTGTAGGTAGGTAGGTAGGTAGGTGTTCCGGATGACTATGTGATCACGCTCTCCGTAGCCGATGTGAGTAAGACTTTTAAGCAGGTCAACATTCACAAGGCCGCAGGGCCAGACGGATTACCAGGACGTGTACTCCGAGCATGTGCTGACCAACTGGCAAGTGTCTTCACTGACATTTTCAACATGTCCCTGACTGAGTCTGTAATACCAACATGTTTCAAGCAGACCACCATAGTCCCCGTGCCCAAGGACTCTAAGATAACCTGCCTAAATGACTACCGACCCGTAGCACTGACGTCTGTAGCCATGAAGTGCTTTGAAAGGCTGGTCATGGCTCACATCAACAGCATTATCCCAGAAACCCTAGACCCACTCCAATTTGCATACCGCCCCAACAGATCCACAGATGATGCAATCTCTATTGCACTCCACACTGCCCTTTCCCACCTGGACAAGAGGAACACCTACGTGAGAATGCTATTCATTGACTACAGCTCAGCATTCAACACCATAGTGCACTCAAAGCTCATCACTAAGCTAAGGATCCTGGGACTAAACACCTCCCTCTGCAACTGGATCCTGGACTTCCTGACGGGCCGCCCCCAAGTGGTAAGGGTAGGTAACAACACCTCTGCCATGCTGATCATCAACACGGGGGCCCCTCAGGGGTGCGTGCTCAGTCCCCTCCTGTACTCCCTGTTCACCCATGACTGCATGGCCAGGCACGACTACAACACCATCATTAAGTTTGCCGACGACACAACAGTGGTAGGCCTGATCACCGACAACGATGAGACAGCCTATAGGGAGGAGGTCAGAGACCTGGCCGTGTGGTGCCAGGACAACAACCTCTCCCTCAACGTGACCAAGACAAAGGAGATGATTGTGGACTACAGGAAAAAAAAGAGGACTGAGCACGCCCCCATTCTCATCGACGGGGCTGTAGTGGAACAGGTTGAGCGCTTCAAGTTCCTTGGTGTCCACATCACCAACGAACTATCCTGGTCCAAACACACCAAGACAGTCGTTAAGAGGGCACGACAAAGCCTATTCCCCCTCAGGAGACTGAAAAGATTTGGCATGGGTCCTCAGATCCTCAAAAAATTATACAGCTGCACCATCGAGAGCATCCTGACTGGTTGCATCACCGCCTGGTATGGCAACTGCTTGGCCTCCGACCGCAAGGCACTACAGAGGGTAGTGCGTACGGCCCAGTACATCACTGGGGCCAAGCTTCCTGCCATCCAGGACCTCTATACCAGGCGGTGTCAGAGGAAAGCCCTCAAAATTGTCAAAGACTCCAGCCACCCTAGTCATAGACTGTTCTCTCTGCTGCCGCACGGCAAGCGGTACCGGAGTGCCAAGTCTAGGTCCAAAAGACTTCTCAACAGCTTCTACCCCCAAGCCATAAGACTCCTGAACAGCTAATCATGGCTACCCGGACTATTTGCACTGCCCCCCCACCCCATCCTTTTACGCTGCTGCTACTCTGTTAATTATTTATGCATAGTCACTTTAACTCTGCCCACATGTACATATTACCCCAACTACCTCAACTAGCCGGTGCCCCCGCACATTGACTCTGCACCGGTACCCCCCTGTATATATAGCCTCCCTACTGTTATTTTATTTTACTTCTGCTCTTTTTTTCTCAACACTTTTTTTGTTGTTGTTTTATTTTTACTTTTTTGTTAAAAATAAATGCACTGTTGGTTAAGGGCTGTAAGTAAGCATTTCACTGTAATGTCTGCACCTGTTGTATTCGGCGCATGTGGCCAATACAATTTGATTTGATTTGATTTGAGGTAGGTAGGTAGATAGGTAGATAGATAGATACATAGATAGAGAGATAGAGAGATAGATACACTTGCACACACTCGCACACACACAAATGCACACACCCACCCACCCACACGTAAATCTAATGAATGACTCAACACAGAGCGAGGTTTGTTCATTGAGGAAGGGAACACAGTGACCATCAGAAAACAACTTAGATAAGAGTAAGACAGAGAGAGAGAGAAACAGAAGTAGAGATACATAGAGAGAAAGTGACAGGAATAAAGAACGGAAGAGATTTAGAAAGAAAAGGAGAGAGAAAGAAAGATAAGGAGCAAGTGAGAAATAAATAAATAAAGGGAAATAAAAACAGGTAGAAAAACACATGTATCATACAATATCCCTGTGCTGTTTTTATAGCCAGGGAACTCAGGCTGTGAGGGCCGTGTCCCTCTGTGAGTTCACTCCATTATGAGAGGATGTGTTAATGGGAGACTGTTAACTACTGGGAGACAGTGGTCTGAAGGTCTACAGGGGGTCCAGAGAAACCCCTGAAGATTCTGAGTAAAACCGCATGAGGGATTGACACACACACACACACACACACACACACACACACACACACACACACACAGAGGAGCACACACATACGGGAGCAGGAGAGAGCTCACACACAAACACACAGGACGCAATCACTGATGACAACTAACACCAAGTGTGTGTGATCTCCACCATCTCCCTCTCTGTGTGTCCGCTACACCCTCTGATTCTTAATTTCTTACCTAAAATCAAATCAAATTGTAATCGTCACATGTGCCAAATACAACAGGTGTAGATCTTACAGTGAAATGCTTACTTACAAGCCCTTAACCAACAATGCAGTTTTAAGAAAGAATACCCCCCCAAAAAAATTAAATAAAAGTAACAAAAGAGCAGCAGTAAAATAACAATAGTAAAATATCAATAGCGAGGCTATTTACACGCACAGAGTCAATGTGTGGGGGCACCGGTTAGTCGAAGTAATTGAGGTAATATGTACATGTAGGTAGAGTTATTAAAGTGACTATGCATAGATAATAAACATAGAGTAGCAGCAGCGTAAAAGAGGGGGGAGGGCAATGCAAATAGTCTAGGTAGCCATTTGATTAGCTGTTCAGGAGTCTTATGGCTTGGGGGTTGAAGCTGTTTAGAAGCCTCTTGGACCTAGACATGGTGCTCCGGTACCGCTTGCCATGCGGTAGCAGAGAGAACAGTCTATGACTAGGGTGGCTGGAGTCTTTGACAATTTTTAGGGCCTTCCTCTGACACCATCTGGTATAGAGGTCCTGGATGGCCCCCGTACGCACTACCCTCTGTAGTGCCTTGCGGTCGGAGGCCGAGCAGTTGCCATTCCAGGCAGTGATGCAACCAGTCAGGATGCTCTCGAAGGTGCAGCTGTAGAACCTTTTGAGGATCTGAGGACCCATGCCAAATCTTTTCAGTCTCCTGAGGGGGAATAGGTTTTGTCGTGCCCTCTTCACGACTGTCTTGGTGTGCTTGGACCATGCTAGTTTGTTGGTGATGTGGACACCAAGGAACTTGAAGCTCTCAACCTGCTCCACTACAGCCCTGTCGATGAGAATGGGGGCGTGCTCGGTCCTCTTCTTTTTCCTGTAGTCCACAATCATCTCCTTTGTCTTGATCACATTGAGGGAGAGGTTGTTGTCCTGGCACCACACCTTTTCCCATTTTTCTGCGTGCGTGCCTGTCTAATGGATGTAAGAATGTGCCGTAAGCTCACTCCACAGCTAGCTTGAAATATCGGCAATGGTGCTATCGAAACTAATCCTTTTCTATAGCACAACTGGATGGTAAGTTGTCACGTGCTTGCAATCAGAGGACCACTGGTTCAAGCCCAGTAAGGGGACAGGGACAGTGGAGGAAGCGAAGCTGTTAGAAGCACACTGCCGTTTGTTTACCTGGAGAGTGGCTGAAGGAGTCAGATGAGGCATCAGACAGAGAGTGGAGAGAGGCAGCTCTGCTGGCACTGCGTGTCACTGGGCCTTCTCGGACCGGAGGCTATAAAGGAAAACACACAAAGCATTTAGCATACATTTTTACATAAATATAAAATCGAACCTACAATCCTGGCATTGCAAGCACCATGCCATGCTGTACCAACTAGGGCTGACCCAATTAGTCAACTGGTCGATTGTTTGGTCGATAGGCTGTTGGTCAACCAACATTTATTTTGTCGAGCAGTAGCATATATACAGTGCATTCGGAAAGTGTTCAGACCCCTTCCCTTTTTCCACGTTGTTACGTTACAGCCTTATTCTAAAATGTATTAAATAAAAAATGTTCCTCATCAATCTACAAACAATACCCCATAATGGCAAAGTCGAAAACAGAAATACCTTATTTACATAAGTATTCAGAACCTTTGCTATGAGACTTTAAATTGAGCTCAGGTGCATCCTGTTTCCATTGATCATCCTTGAGAAGTTTCTACAACTTGATTGGAGTCCACCTGTGGTAAATGCAATTGATTGGACATGATTTGGAAAGGCACACACCTGTCTATATAAAAGGTCCCACAGTTGACAGCGCATGTCAGAGAAAAAACCAAGCCATGAGGTCGAAGGAATTGTCCGTAGAGCTCAGAGACAGGATCTTGTCGAGGCACAAATCTGGGGAAGGTTATCAAGACATTTCTGGAGCATTGAAGGTCCACAAGAAAACAGTGGCCTCCATCATTCTTAAATGGAAGAAGTTTAGAACCACCAAGACTCTCCTAGAGCTGGGTGCCCGGCCAAACTGAGCAATCGGGGGAGAAGGGCCATGGTTAGGGAGGTGACAAAGAACCTGATGGTCACTCTGACAGAGCTCCAGAGTTCCTCTGTCGAGATGGGAGAACCTTCCAGAAGGACAACCATCTCTGCAGCACTCCACCAATCAGGCCTTTATGGTAGAGTTGCCAGATGGAAGCCACTCCTCAGAAAAAGGTACATGACAGCCCGCTTGGAGTTTGCCAAAAGGCACCTAAAGGACTCTCAGACCATGAGAAACAAGATTCTCTGGTCTGATGAAACCAAGATTGAACTCTTTGGCCTGAATGCCAAGCGTCACGTCTAGAGGAAACCTGGCACCATCCCTACGGTGAAGCATGGTGGTGGCAGCATCATGCTGTGGGGATGTTTTTCAGCGGCAGGGACTGGGAGACTAGTCAGGATCGAGGGAAAGATGAACAGAGCAAAGTACAGAGAGATCCTTGATGAAAACCTGCTCAGGTCCTCAGACTGGGGCGAAGGTTCACCTTCCAACAGGACAACGACCCTAAGCACACAGCCAAGACAACGCAGGAGCGGCTTCAGGACAAGTCTCTGAATGTCCTTGAGTGGCCCAGCCAGATCCCGGACTTGAACCCAATCTAACATCTCAGGAGAGACCTGAAAATAGCTGTGCAGCAACGCTTCCCATCCAACCTGACAGAGCTTGAGAAGATCTGCAGAGAAGAATGGGAGAAACTCCCCAAATACAGGTGTGCCAAGCTTGTAGTGTCATACTCAAGAACACTTGAGGCTGTAATCGCTGCCAAACGTGCTTCAACAAAGTACTGAGTAAAGAGTCTGAATACTTATGTAAATTTGATATTTCCTTTTTTTTATTTAATACATTTCCTACCATGTCTAAAAACTTGTTTTTGCTTTGTGATTATGGGGTATTGTGTGTAGATTGATGTGATTTATAGGATATTTATTTTTATCAGGATATTTTCTACCTGCAGGCTACAATGTTTTTATTTATTTGTTGGCTTTATAGGCTATCTTTCATACAGTAGTTGGCTATGGTAATAGAAGTTACTTTTTAGGTTTGGGTTTGTGTCGTTTTCATTTAGATTTCAATTAGATGCGGTTTTACTCAGAATCTTCAGGGGTTTCTCTGGACCCCCTGTAGACCCTTCAGACCACATGACAATGATTTTGAGATACAAAGATACTATTATAAATTAAATTAAATTGTTCCACAGAAATGTGCATATGAAAACCATAACTGGCACGCAGAACGGTAGAAATGTTAAAATATATTGGCATTCCACATGAGAAAGGTTGCCGGCTCCTCATGTAGCCTATTACCGGCAGCTTCAGGAGAGTAAAGGCAGAATCTGCGAAAGCCAGTTGGAGCGGGAGGAAGATGGACGGGACATGTAAAGTTTTTTTCTTCTGGTTATCTTGATCTCTGGCTCCCTCTTGAGTCATTTGTGTCTTCTTTCTTTAAACAGTGCACTTATTAAAGCATCAGACAAGCTCAATGCATATATAGTTGATTTTATTAAAACACATAGGGTGTGTCTAGATGTGTAAAAATATACGTTTTAACATTTTGACCAATCGATTGGTCGAAAGAACAGACGACTTTCAGTCGACCAATACTTCTTCTTTTTTTGTCGGGGACAGCCCTACTACCAACTGAGCCATACAAGACCACGGGTACTCAATATAGTGTGTATCACTGACCATTGGACAATTAAATGCCACACTGAGTTTCATCCCAGGAGCTATGGTGTTACGGAGTTGACACTGGTGTAATGGAGTGGAGACTGGTGTTTTGGAGTGAATACTGGTGTTACAGATTAGAGACTAGTGTTACTAAGTGAAGACAGATATTAAAGAATGAAGGCTGGTATTACGGAGTGGAGGCTGGTGTTACGGAGGGGAGGGTGGTGTTACGGAGGGGAGGGTGGTGTTACGGAGTGGACGCTGGTGTTACGGAGGGGAGGCTGGTGATATGGAGGGGAGGGTGGAGTTACGGAGGGGAGGGTGGAGTTATGGAGTTGGCACTACAGAGTGGAGACTGGTGTTACTGAGTGGACACGGACCCTGAAGCGGTTGAAGTCGGAGTAAGAGTCGTCATAGGTCTTGTGGTGTGCCTCAACCAGCGTGGCGATGACCTGGCTCTGCTCCTCGCTCAGACGGGGCCGCTGTGCCTCCCTCTGCGCCTCCTCATCCTTCCTCCGCTGGATCAGATCCTTCTTCCTCTGCACCTCCTCGTCTGTCAGAATGACTGGGAGACAGAGGTTTAGAAGGAGAATGTGGAAGAGGCATTTTGAGCAGGAAGAGATCAGAAAGAGGTCAGAGCAAGAAAGACAGAAGGAGAAAGGGTTATAAAAATGGATTAGAGAGAGAGAGAGAGAGAGAGAGAGAGAGAGAGAGAGAGAGAGAGAGAGAGAGAGAGAGAGAGAGAGAGAGAGAGAGAGAGAGAGAGAGAGAGAGATAAAGAAAGAAAGAGAGAATGTGTTATTGAATGCAGCCGTTTTTATATCAATATCAAATCATTTCTGGGTAACAATTAAGTACCTTACTGTAGATTTCCATTAAAATGGCAAAAAAACGATTTCTCAAACAATAATTTTGCTAGGACTGTCTGGGAGTGGACTGAGTTTGAAGGAGAAAACTGAAAACTAGCTGTTATTGGCTTTGGAACTCTCTTTATTGGTCTATTAACCAATTTCCCGCATGGTGATGTCATGCTGATTAGACAGACCTGAAATAACACTGATAAAAAATGTCACACTTTTACAGTGTTAGTTTCATCAGATGTTGTATAATATGATATAAAACACAGGAAAAGCTGACTTTTGACTAGGCCTTTAAGGAGTTTAAAAGAGAGGGAGGAGTTCCAAATAAAAAAGTGGTGTGACAGAAAGTGAGAAATGCAGATGTCACATCATGACTATATCAGACTGAAATGACTAGGGCTGGGCGATATGACCAAAATATAATTTCCCAATATCTTTCTCATTTTTGACGGTATGGTGGTATTTGACTATTTAATGTTTCTAATAACAAAAGTTTGAAATGTGTTTTATGATTAGTGCATGACCCTAGAACGGCAACAAAATAAATTCTAAGTGATTTTAATGGTCTTTCTCCATTATGATGGTTTTATACTGAAACAAACTAGGCCAAAACTGACAGTGAAATAGTCCAATTTGTAGAACTTTTCATTTAATTTAGCTTTGTATCACAACATCATTATAGATGGTTTTGTAAAAATCATATCGGTATGTTGAGTCATACCGGTATACACGATATATCACCCAGCCCTAATTGGGACATCGGCAAAATAGAGATGTTAACACTGATGCTGTGTGTGTGTGTTAGAACTAGCGCATGTAAGTGTGTGTGTACACAAGCACAAGCCAGCGTGTGTTCCACAATGTGATAAGGCTGCCGCTGCGCCCGCATCGGAGGGGCTTGTTGTTGTCGGGGGGGGGTCCGTGAAAAAGACTCCCTAGTGCTGTCGTCAACACAGCACGCATTGTCTCCGTTCTGTTACGCCTGTTGTTGCCCCAGCCACTGAATTAGCTCACACTCCGCGCCGCACTACAACGTGTTGTTGTCGATGCAGCAGCAGCACCAAGAGCATCAGCATAAGTGCATTCCACTGGCTCCCATTCATGTACAGTGTTCGGAGCAGTAGCATCACTCTCCGGGAATTCACTGTTCAATCTCAGAGGGAGAACAACATCCGGAAACCAGCCCCTGCTTCAAATACAAATTCTAAACACCCGCCTGGACAATATCCGGAATTCACGGGAAACCTTCTATTTACGGACTCTGAAAACAAACGGAGTACGTTGGACAAAACATCAGCAGGAGTCTAAAGTTCAGATGGGAGCGTAATGTACAGGCTCTCCCGGAACGATCTAGTAATCCTAGTGGACATTTTAAACATTGTTATGAGGGCAATGGCTTAGAAGGAGTCCAAACGTTGCGTAACACTATTGGTATATAACAAAAACTATACGGTATGTGCCTTGTTCTCTACAGGCTCAAAGGGGGGGGTATATGGCGCTGTGATATGTTTCCTGTGTGTGCGTTTGTGTGGGTGTTTGTTATTGCTATTGGCACGGTAATACATGTTTTAATGCTGACACGTATTTGCTTCTAAGAGGAAAGAAGCTCTTTCGTTTGAATTCCCATTTTTCCTCCAAGAGTGGCTGAATTATTTCCTGTTATCAGTGTGTCATTACATGCCATCAACAGTTGCCACTGACTGATAGAAGCTAATTTCTCTCTTTAGTGCACTTTCAGACCCTCCCTACTCTTTTCAACACACACATCGTCATGGTTCAAGAGATCATTCATAATTTAAGAGATCATTCAGCCACTCATGGAGGAAAATGAGTGTATTTGCCAAACAACAGGCTGAAAATACATTACTTCCTGTAGTGCTCTTCAGAGTAAAATTCAAAAAATGTTTGTGTATGTGTGATCATGTGTATGTCTGATATTATACCTCAGTAGGACAACACCACATGATTCAATGACTCTAATCTAGTGTTTCTTAATCCTGGTCCTGGACACTAATGGGTGCACATTTTTGTTTTTGCCCTAGCACTACACACCTGATTCCACTAATCAAAGGTTTGATGGTGAGTTGATTCTTTGAATTAGGTGTGTAATGCTACTAGGGCAAAAACAAGAATGTGCACCCTTTTGGGTCCCCAGGACCAGGATTAAGAAACTACTTTAATCTGCAAGGCTATGCTCTCAGTCAAAAATAAAAAGTGCATTTCTGATGGAAGAAATGATGAGGAAGGAGGAGTGGGATAAGGTTGCCCCTAGGCACTGCTCTACAGTCAAATAGGGAAGCTGATCTCATACACTCACATTCCTTAATCATGCTGATCTTAGGTCAGTTTTGCATTATTCCCACTAATGGCTGACATTAGGATTTACTGACGTGGAAACTGATCCTGGATCTGTGAACAAGACACTCACACTCCTTCATCATGCCGATGTCCACGCAGCGCTTGAGCCGGCAGGCCTGGCAGTGGCGGCGGTTGTCCTTGGTTATGGTGCAACTGCCGTTGAAAGGACAGGTAAAGCTGGCCTTACGCTTCATACTGCGTCTGTAGAGGAAGAGGGGGAAGAGGGAGAGATAGGGATAGAGGGAGGGAGAGGGAGGGAGAGAGGGGGAGAGATAGAGATAGATGGAGGGAGGGAGATGGGGAGAGGGAGAGAGGGAGGGAGAGAGAGGGAGGGAGAGAGAGGGAGAGAGAGGGATAGAGAGAGGGATAGAGGGAGGGAGGGAGGGAGGGAGATGGGGAGAGGGAGAGAGAGGGATAGAGGGAGGGTATTACAATAAACGGACTATATTATCATGATAACGATAAATAGAACGATACGTTTATAACATTCATGTGCATCACAGTTTTTTATATTACCCTTAAAACTTATACTACTACTTTGAATGTTATAGTTATCAATTGATAACAAGCCCATATTAGCAGACTTATTTCATTTCAAACTTCACATTTCTTTAGTATAGGCTACTTGTAACTAACAATATTATTATAATGTCCTCGATGACTGGTCTGTTTGGTTGATGCCAGTAATTTCCAGTTCATCATCCCGGCTCTACTATCCATCAGTTCGAAGTGGGACCCAAATGTGTAATCGTTACATAAATATTGATGTCCTTCACCTCTTCACTTTGGATCCTACTCAAAGAAGCACAACCATGAACACATTCCAGTCGAGGCAAAAAGAGAGAGGGGGATGCTTAAAAGCCATGCATAATAACTGACAGCAACACACTGTATGTAAACATTCGTGACACACACAGCATCATCAGACTCTATTTTACCCAATCATTTCAGTCTGATATAGTCATGATGTGACATCTGCATTTCTCACTTTCTGTCACACCACTTTTTTATTTGGAACTCCTCCCTCTCTTTTAAACCCCTTCAGCCTTCTTTCTTCTCATTCAACAACACATTTTCTCTTTCTTTAACGTATAATTACTGTAAATAGATATTTGTTTCATTCTTCCTTCACACGCACTTACACACAGACACACCCACATGAGACACACACTCACCCACGAGACACACACACACAACACGTAATTACTGTAAATATGTTAAGACATTTCTGCTTCCTATTTCTCTGACACACACAACTACCTGAGAAAAAAAGAGTGAGCCAAGATAGCTCTGTGTGTATGTCTGTAAGAGAGAGAGAGCGAGAGAGAGAGAGAGCAAGAGTGTTTTACAACGTGATAAGGCTGAGTGCACCCGCAATGGAGGGTCTCGCTGTTGCCAGGAGTGTGTGCATGTGTTTGCGCGTGTCCATACCTGAAGAAGCCCTTGCAGCCCTCGCAGGTCATGGCGTTGAAGTGGAATCCGGAGGCCTTGTCCCCGCACACACCGCAGATCCGCGGCGCGTTCCTGTCAAACTCATCATTGGCCAGAGTGGTGGTACTCACAGCCGTAGTCTCCATCACTACAGAAATAGAGAGAGAGAGGATGAAGAGACAGAGAGCGAGAGAGAGAAATGGGGAGAGAATGAGTGAAGGGGGTGGGATGGGTGGGAGAGAGGGAGATAGAGAAATAGAGAGCGATAGAAAGAGAAGGCGAAAGAGAAAGAGAGAAAAAAGCACATCAACGACCTTTGACCTGCAAGGCACACCGTGGGATTGGTCAGTATGTTATCGGTCCTCTGACCTCCTTCGGACCTATGGCTGCTTTGTGGGTCATGTTTGTATACTGTTGAATTGCATGGCTGCATACACTGAAACCATCCTGAAATAGGTTATCTCTCACACAGACAGAAATATCAGAGTGTTTGTGTGTGTGTGTGTATCATGTGTGTGTGCGTTTGTGTGTGTCAGAGAAGAAGGACGCTAATATTTGCAGGTGCAAATTGTTTGACAAAACAAGAGCTATTTTGTGTGACAACATCTTGCGCAAAATCTTATGGTCATTGCAGAAAAATGTTGCCTCTCAAAAGCCCAAACCATCGTCCAAGTCGTGGGAGGCGGAAACAGGTAAAGTACGGGATTGCCAGACAGGGCGAAGTATGGTGGGGTGGCTCTGCCACCCAGGCCGCTACAGCTACCATGAAGACCTGTCTGGATCCACCTGGAAACACGCTGGCCAACAGGGCTCTGGTAAAGCTAGTTGGACCAATCATCCACTTAGTGGAAAATACCATTTACAGAAATATTCACAAAGAATCTACAGCAAGATTTGGAAAAGGAAGGTGTCTCAAGTCAGACAAGAATAACGCAGCACAACCAAAGCCGAAAGGAAGTTGCAAAGTAGACCCCCTTCAACAACGGAGAACAATTCAGCGACTTCTGAGCATTCCACAACCTTGCCATTGGAGGGATTGTCTTCTACTTCTTTCTTTACAAAATAGTGCACAAGGCCACATAGGTATCTCCAGACCACGGTAAGCCAGATACGTAAATCATATATGCATCAGCAAAATGCAGCATCAGACCACCACCTCATAATAGGACTGCTCAGGCTGAAACTCAAGAAAAAACAGTTCAAGATTTAATGTCAGCCTACTCCAAGACCAGAACATGAGAGCGCTATTTCAGATCAACCTTTCTAACAGGTTCAAACCTCTTGACAGCTGATGAGGAAGAAGAGCATACCCTGGACCAGAGGTGGCAGAGAATGAAGAAGGAGTGGACAGAGGCATACAAGGAATCCAGTGGAAGGAAAACAAGACAACACAAATAATTAATCTCGGGAGAGAGTCTTGAGAAAATACAAAACCGGAAACAGGCAAAGCCAAACCTCAACAACTGTCGCACAAGAGCAGCAAAAGCACAACATGTATACTCCAAGGCATATAAAAGTATATATAGGTATAAAAGAGCATAAAATAAGACAAGAACCGGGCCTCCCGAGTGGCGCAGCGGTCTAAAGCACTGCATCGCAGTGTTGCGGCGTCACTACAGCCTGGGGTTCAATCCCAGGCTGTGTCATTAACGGCCGTGACCGGTGCAGGCGCACAATTGGCCCAGTGTCGTTCGGGTTAGGGGAGGGTTTGGCTCATCGCGCTCTAGCGACGGGCCGGGCGCCTGCAGGCTGACTTCGGTCATCAGTTGAACGGTGTTTCCTCCGACACATTGGTGCGGCTGGCTTCCGGGTTAAGCGAGCGGGTGATAATTAAGAAGTGCGGTTTGGTGGGTCATGTTTCGGAGGACGCATGACTCTACCTTCGCCTCTCCCGAGCCCGTTGGGGAGTTGCAGCGATGAGACAAGATCGTAATCACGAAATTGGGGAGAAAAAGGGAGGTAAAAATTACAATAGAATATATTACAAAAAAAAGAGAAGAACACACAAGCAGAAGCTCAACACAACATGAAGGAGCTCTACGACATCACACGGAAAATGGCAGGGAAACGCACAGCACCCCGACAGACCAATGACAGACAAAAGTGGCAAAGCACTCACAAAAACAAGAAAAGAGATGGGAAGAACACTTTAAGGAGATACTAAAACAGACCTACACCAATAGAGCCAGCCAACATACCTTAATCTGAACACCCTATTCAGGTCAATACCAACAAGGCATGTAAACATGAAATAAAGAAAGACATCCAAAAACTGAAAAGCACCAGGACCTGACAGAATACCTCCAAAAGCCATCAGAGCAGACCCTAAGAAAGCAACTAAAATGCTGCACCAACTTCTGGGACAGATTTGGGACGAAGAAAGAGTACCAACGAATGGACAGAAGGACACTTGGTAAAGCTTCCCAAAAAGGGCAACCTCAGAGACCGCAATAACTAAAGGGGCATCACGCTTTTATCTGTGCCAGGAAAAGTCTTGAGCAGGATCATCCTGGAAAGATTTTCAAAAGCACTGGACAAAGAACTCAGAGACAAACAAGCAGGATTCCGACAAGATAGATCATGTACCGACCACATTGCCACCATTCGCATCATTGCTGAACAGACCCTGGAATGGAACACAGCTCTACTCCTCACATTCATTGACTTTCAAAAAGCATTCAACAGTCTGGACCGAGAAACCTTGTGGAAGCTCATGGCACACTACGGCATACCAAAGTTATACCTACAGTCATCCTGCAGAGTAATACACAGTGGACACCTCACTGACAGCTTCCCCTAAACACAGGATTTCGACAGTGCTGCCTGCTGCCCCTTCTCTTTCTGATGGCAGTCGATAGGATAACATTTCGACAAACAGTGGACCCAACTAGAAGACCTAGACTTTGCCAACGACATAGTCCTCTTATCACACACAAACCAACAAATGCAGAACAAAACCTCAAAACTGTATTTTAGGTTTGGGCGGTATACGGTACAGTGAGGGAAAAAAGTATTTGATCCCCTGCTGATTTTGTAAGTTTGCCCACTGACAAAGAAATGATCAGTCTATAATTTTAATGGTAGGTTTATTTGAACAGTGAGAGACAGAACAACAACAACAAAAATCCAGAAAAATGCATGTCAAAAATGTAATAAATTGATTTGCATTTTAATGAGGGAAATAAGTATTTGACCCCCTCTCAATCAGAAAGATTTCTGGCTCCCAGGTGTCTTTTATACAGGTAACGAGCTGAGATTAGGAGCACACTCTTAAAGGGAGTGCTTCTAATCTCAGCTTGTTACCTATATAAAAGACACCTGTCCACAGAAGCAATCAATCAATCAGATTCCAAACTCTCCACCATGGCCAAGACCAAAGAGCTCTCCAAGGATGTCAGGGACAAGATTGTAGACCTACACAAGGCTGGAATGGGCTACAAGACCATCGCCAAGCAGCTTGGTGAGAAGGTGACAACAGTTGGTGCGATTATTCGCAAATGGAAGAAACACAAAATAACTGTCAATCTCCCTCGGCCTGGGGCTCCATGCAAAATCTCACCTCGTGGAGTTGCAATGATCATGAGAACGGTGAGGAATCAGCCCAGAACTACACGGGAGGATCTTGTCAATGATCTCAAGGCAGCTGGGACCATAGTCACCAAGAAAACAATTGGTAACACACTACGCCGTGAAATACTGAAATCCTGCAGTGCCCGCAAGGTCCCCCTGCTCAAGAAAGCACATATACAGGCCCGTCTGAAGTTTGCCAATGAACATCTGAATGATTCAGAGGAGAACTGGGTGAAAGTGTTGTGGTCAGATGAGACCAAAATCGAGCTCTTTGGCATCAACTCAACTCGCCGTGTTTGGAGGAGGAGGAATTCTGCCTATGACCCCAAGAACACCATCCCCACCGTCAAACATGGAGGTGGAAACATTATGCTTTGGGGGTGTTTTTCTGCTAAGGGGACAGGACAACTTCACCGCATCAAAGGGACGATGGACGGGGCCATGTACCGTCAAATCTTGGGTGAGAACCTCCTTCCCTCAGCCAGGGCATTGAAAATGGGTCGTGGATGGGTATTCCAGCATGACAATGACCCAAAACACACGGCCAAGGCAACAAAGGAGTGGCCCAAGAAGAAGCACATTAAGATCCTGGAGTGGCCTAGCCAGTCTCCAGACCTTAATCCCATAGAAAATCTGTGGAGGGAGCTGAAGGTTCAAGTTGCCAAACGTCAGCCTCGAAACCTTAATGACAGCCTCGAAACCAAAGAGGAGTGGAACAAAATCTTTCCTGAGATGTGTGCAAACCTGGTGGCCAACTACAAGAAACGTCTGACCTCTGTGATTGCCAACAAGGGTTTTGCCACCAAGTACTAAGTCATGTTTTGCAGAGGGATCAAATACTTATTTTCCTCATTAAAATGCAAATCAATTTATAACATTTTTGACATGCATTTTTCTGGATTTTGTTGTTGTTATTCTGTCTCTCACTGTTCAAATAAACCTACCATTAAAATTATAGACTGATCATGTCTTTGTCAGTGGGAAAACGTACAAAATCAGCAGGGGATCAAATACTTTTTTCCCTCACTGTATATACGGGTATTTGGAAATAGCCACGGGATGTTTTTTTCAATACCGTCAACACAGTTGAAACTATTTATTTGCCGTTTTTCAATACATTATAATATTTGTAGCTATTTTTTTAAGTAAATACCTGCAGTCAACTTGTGCAATGTGTTAGGAGATAAAGCAGATCACGTTCTTATTTCACCTTTCACATTATGAAGCTTACTTAAGTTCCCAGAACAGTTGAGCCAGTCACGTGTTTTTTGTAAATAGCACAACGCGAGAAAGGGGGAGCAGGTGAGTCCAGCAGTGTACAGACAGGGGTCACGTTTTATATTGTTTTATAGTGTTTCTTTTTCTTCAATAGTGTCATCAGGGGCGTGCAACTATAGTTTTCCTTCACAGAAAATACATGAATGCAACACATTCGGCATAAAATAGCTTACATTTCATCAGATGACAACAGAAGTACAACGTTATTTGGCTGGCAGCCACACAAGTAAATGAGCTTACAATGCAAAAACTATGCATGGCCATCATATTTCTAATGTTTAGGCCTATCATAGAAAGAAAGTAGCCAGCTACATTTCCTAATGTTTTGCTTAAAGTTAATATTGCATTTTACCAGAGAAAAGTAGGCTGGCTACACCGAGAAAAGTAGCTCCACATCAGTCAGAACATTGTCTGCTGATAGAATGCCCGTTCTTGAATTCTCATCCAAGTTTAGAATTAGAAGTGCAACTGAAGCACAACATTAGTCTGATGCCGAGCAGAAATTACAATAAAGAAGCATTTTAGATCTGTGTTTACAAAACGCAGCAAGATATTTCTTATGCATCTAAGTAAGTGGCTGAATTAATAAGGTGACATCATATTGTGTTAGCTTTCTGCCGTGTTTGAGAAAGCAAAGCCCTTTGGATGAGTTATTTTCTCCTCTCTATTCTCAGCCTGTCAGCTCCTCCCCCCTCTTCTCAGATCAGAGCAAGCAGGCCCATTGCCCTAGCGACTCCAGACTCCACACAGACACAGCCTGTAGACATACTGCTGGAGAGCCAGTACTGCATGCATCAAACTTTGTTCATTTGCACAATGGTACTCTCGTTCACATTCGCTTGTAAATGTCCAAACTCACCAAGAATGACATTAGGTATATTGGCCAAACACCAGAAGGAATGAAGATCTCTGGGAAATCACACAGCAAGAACAAATTGACACTCAAATAAAATGCAGGAAATGAGGCTGGATCGGGCACACCTTAAGAAAATCACTTGACCAGACATACTCTAACCTGGAAACCACAGGGGAACCAGGAAGACCCAGGAACAGCTGGAGAAGGTCTGTGAAGACAGAACGTAAAGTTGCAGGATCATCCTTGAAAGAAGCAGAGAAAACTGCCCAACACCGAGCCCACTGGAGGAAGTTTGTGAATGACCTATGCTTCCCAAAGAGCAAAAGGGTTTAAGTCAAGAACAGTGTCACAGGCCGCCAGTGGCCAATATCCCACAGTCAAGTAACCTTTGAGGACAGCTCTCTGGCTCGAGGGAGTCAAAGTCTACAATGAAAATTTTTAAATTAATCTAGACCTACATTGCAAAGAAGAAAGTATCAGGAAAGAATGAAGAAAGAGAGCAAAGTACTGCATCTCTTTTGCCCAGGTGGTTCGATACCCTAAGAATGCAGTTGCCACTGCCTTCTTAGGCCGAGGTGACTGAAAACCAGATAAACATTTTGCAAAGGTGTTTCTGACGGCTCAACCCTCAATACCTTGGCCCACCACTCACATTTTAGAAGAAATTGCATTTCCAATTTAACATTTTAGTCATTTAACAGGCGCTCTTATCCAGAGCGACTTACAGTAGTGAGTGCATACATTTTCATTCTTTTTTTCATACTGGTCCCCTGTAGGAATCAAACCCACAACCTGGCGTTGCAAGCGCCATGCTCTACCAACGGAGCTACACGGGACGATATGATTTATGTGGAGGGACATGGCACAAATGTTTTAGACCTTGCTCCTTTGCCTCATCCTCCAAATGAAGACTAAAAACAGGTAAGAGGCCACTTTAAGTAGGCTGTGTCGACATTTTGTCAGTATAACGGTCTGTATCTATGCTGCCATCATCGTGGAGAGGTGAACTGCAGTGTCTTCGTTTGCTTGGAATATTACCCGAAGGATTAAAGTGGAAAAACCCTTGTTCCAGTCCAAATGTCAGGTCTGGGTTACATTTGATTACATAGTGCTCAGAGTATCAATTTCACTTAAGAGTGTCCTTGATGGGGAAAAAACATGTCACCGCAAGGGTAGCATCCCCATAAACAAACAATCACTATCCTTTACAAAGCCTTTTCTCATTCCTTTCTCACTGCCACCGAGTGAAAGAAAAGCAGAGGCAGAGATGGAGGGATGGAGGGATGGATGGAGGGGAGACAAAGGAGGGTGACAGAATCTCAATACTGTACCGCTATGAATATAAACAAACTCACAATAATTTAAGCCGTTTTGAGAGAGCTCTCCATCATCACTTGCTGCAAACCTGGGTGTCTAAAAACCTGGGTGCTAAACCCATCTGGAGCTAGGCCTATATGTATCAAGCATGACAGAGTAGGAGTGCTGATATACATTGAATGTACAAAATATTAGGAACATCTGCTCTTTCCATGACAGACTGACTAGGTGAATCCAGGTGAAAGCTATGATCCCTTATTGATGTCACCTGTTAAATCCACTTCAAATCAGTGTAGATGAAGGGGAGGAGACAGATTAAATAATGATTTTTAAGCCTTGAGACAATTGAGACATGGATTGTGTATGTGTGCCATTCAGAGGGTGAATGGACAAGACAAAATATTTGCCTTTGAACGGGGTATGGTAGTAGGTGCCAGGCGCACCGGTTTGAATGTGTCAAGAACTGCAACGCTGCTGGGTTTTTCACGCTTAACAGTTTCCTGTGTGTATTAACTTGACAAAACTGTGGGAAGCATTGGAGTCAACATGGGCCAGCATCCCTGTGGAACGCATTAGACACCTTGTAGTCCATGCCCCGACGAAATGTTGTTCCTAATGTTTTGTACACTCAGTGTATGACAATCAATAAGATTACATGGACAGGGGGAAGATGAGTCAGACCCAGCCTACGTTTACTGGGTTTGATGAGCTTGGCAATGGCTGTAGGCCTATCTGCAATGTCCACTAAGCCAGGGGAACTGCATAACTAATGTCACTGCATAAGAACATGCTTACACGAAAAGGGAATCATTCTGATAAATACAAAAACAAAAAAAAGATTTGTGTGAATATGGCATTGCTTGCTGTTTGGGGTTTTAGGCTGGGTTTCTGTATAGCACTTTGTGACATCTGCTGATGTAAAAAGGGCTTTATAAATCATATTTGATTGATTGAGATGGCCTGAGCTAGCTTTTGCTATGAAAACCATGGCAAGGAAAGATCCAATGTTGGTGAGTAAACACTTTACAGAACCACTCAACTATGAAGCAGATTGTTTTTACAACGAAGAACAGCTAGAAGCTTGCCTCAACACCGTAACACAGAATGACAGCTCTACTCAACGGTATAACACAGATTGGGAGATCCGGTCAATATCACAGCCCAGATAGAAAGCAATACTCAATACCATGACACAGTATGAGACTTCTACTCATCAAACAGTGGTGACAGTTTGAATCAACACCGTGACGGACTTGACAGCTGCACACAACAATTTAACACCACACGTTACGACATGAAATGGGGGCGTCGGCTTTTCTCTCAGCTAACCGTGTCCAGAGCCATGTCTGCTGGATGTGATACTATAAAATATAAAGTTGTGTTACGGTGGTGACAGAATAGAAGTTCAAACTGTGTTACGGAGGTGATGGGACTGGGCCTTGTGTGGAACAGGGGTGTCTTCTTCTTTCCCCAGATTGTTTTACTGTACAGATCTTGTGTCTCTCGTCCTCAGTTGTTCGCCCCCCACCCAAGCTCACTTTTCCCCCGCACCCACCCTCCCAGATAGCCCTCACCTTCCACGAGTGCGGAGGTAAAGTACACACAAAGGGTCAACGGTCACAGAAAACAACAACATGCTGGCTGCACCAGGCAACTGGGAGGCCATTTTAGGGCAGAGGAGGAATTGGCAAATAGTGGAATCAAAGCATATGAATCATACATTAAACATTAATATGTTTAAAGAGCAGGGCCGAAGACAAATTAGCTTAGATCTATATTGCAACTTCATGATATGGCTAAGGACAGTATTTAGCCTACAATATAATAATTTCCATGGATGTTACGAAACAACAAACAGGCTCAAATTCCTAGCTGTCCATACAAAATATATTAAGTACAATAGTAGCCTAAATCAAAGCATATCATAGGCAAATACACAGTAATATAGTAAAGTATAGGCTAGTGTATAGACCTATTACAAAATAGTTTAAAGAATTGGGCTTTTATTATCTGGTTACAAACATGATATTACCTATTCATTATTTGTAGTCTACATGAAGGCTTTGTTTAACATATGGTTAACCCCCAAAACAGGACATTCCCAATGCAAACAGGATGATAGAATGAAAATACAGTTACCATGTTTCCTGTTTTTCCCCTAGGTCTCAGCTTTCCAGGTCAGTAGTTTCTTAATAACACTGATTTCATGGGAAAATGGCTTCTTTTTAGGACAATAAACACTTGAGATCAGTGTCTCACATACAGTGCAGAGGGAGGTCTTCCGGAGTCTTGCTGAGTTTTTGTGATGGGCATTTGAAAATATCCTGTAGACTTGCACATCCACAACCTAACATATTGGTTAGCCACTCTCGTTCAACCGGTTCATACAAACGCTATAGGCAAATGTGACACATAGATGTGTAGACCTATATTACATTGGCAATTTGGCACTATTGCTGCACAATTATAAAATAAACACATAGGTTGCAGAAAAGCACCCATAGGCAACAACCACACACTTACATTCAACACATACTTATCAGTACACCCAAGGCCTAGGCAGAGGTCCAACTTTCTGACTCACCCCAACTTCAGTGAACAGACACCTATTATGAAAACATTATTAATTACTTCTTCTATATCGTTCAACTCTATCAGAGAAAGTCGATCCATTGTGATTCCATTCGGCCTTGACAACCCATTAGACTAAACTCACAACAGTAAACAGAGGAGCTCTAAATAATGAATGAGTCTATTACAGCAGACCTGCTGCCACTCTAGTGCCCAACACGGAAGACGGGAAACGGTAAATAACAATAAGAAAAACCTGTGCCCCCATCCCAGTATTGATGAATTAATATGCAGACAATGTATGGTCTGGTCAGATGTGGGAGCAGTATCAATCAAGTTGCCAATATATGTTTATGCAGTGGCTTTGTTAACTATTGCTAACTCACAAACAGGTCATGGTAGTACAGTATGACATGTAATGTAGTGCAACTGTAAGAGGAGACTACCTGCTCCGTGTACATTACAAAGCCTTATGGGATTTCCCTTTGACAATGGGAGACAAAAGGGTATGTTTATGTCATTGAAAGAGAAAATCCCACTGGATCCGATGTTGAACAGCTAACGGAATGGAGTGTACGTCTGTAACGCTGATATGCTCCCAGTCCCGACTGAGACACACAGACGTGGACAACGTTTCAATCCTCATTGGAATTTTGGTCAGGATGTTGATATGCGCTAATGTTTGCATAAATACTGCAATGCAGCGTTTTATAATTGGATAGAGTCCCGTGGCTACTTGGGGCTGACTGGTGGAAGGTCCCTCTTCCAAATGTGATAAGAAGCAGTCAATCTACTTCAAGCCATAAAACAATGGGAGATAGATAGGTCAGGGTGGTTACTATCTTCCACTGTGTTATCACATGTAATTGTAGGACACCTACAGATAATTGACCATCGATGGCTGCCATAACCGGAGCCAATCCAAGTCAGGGATAGGTCAGGGATAGCAATGAAAATACAATTTTATCGTGGTGGTACAATGACGGAGAGGAGAGCATGTCTTCGGTTTGAGTTAGCGAAGCGTTGCCTAATTGTGTTCTTGAATGTTACATTGCAGAGATGCACAAAAAGTGACACACTTAAAGCGACTCTCTGGGATCTTGGCTTGAATCTAGGCCAAGGAGCTACACGGGATAACACGGCCTTACTGTCATCTATATAAAGTGTGTCACGTTCACTTCACGTTACACATTTTATATTTGATTGGCGAGCTGCTCGGGGTAAGCTCAGGTATCTCTTCAGTACGTGACCACTGAGTCGGTTTCGAGACTAGAACTGACACTAACCCAGTGTGATAACAGTGTTAAAAGACACACTCTGTGAGATTTGATTACCATACAGATTTGGGCCAGGGCCCACCAACAAAACCCTAAACCAGGGTTCCCCAACTGGCGGCCGGTGATTTAATTTGGACCCCCAAGTAAAAAAAAAAAAAATATATATATATATATATATATATATATATATAAACTCAGCAAAAAAAGAAACGTCCTCTCACTGTCAACTGCGTTTATTTTCAGCAAACTTAACATGTATAAATATTTGTATGAACATAACAAAATTCAACAACTGAGACATAAACTGAACAAGTTCCACAGACAATGGAATAATGTATCCCTGAACAAAGGGGGGGGGGGGTCAAAATCAAAAGTAACAGTCAGTATCTGGTGTGGCCACCAGCTGCATTAAGTACTGCAGTGCATCTCCTCCTCATGGACTGCACCAGATTTTCAAACAGAAATTTGCATCCTGTAATGTCCATGGAGAATAAGAGCACCTCCTCCCAGCTGCCCACTGCACTGAGGCTAGGAAACACTGTCACCACTGATAAATCTACGATAATTGAGAATTTCAACAAGCATTTTGCTACGGCTGGCTATGCTTTCAACCTGGCTACCCCTACCCCGGCCACCAGCTCTGCACCCTCCGCTGCAACTTGCCCATGCCCCCCCTTCTTCTCCTTCACCCAAATTCAGACAGCTAATGTTCTGAAAGAGCTGCAAATTCTGGACCCCTACAAATTACCTGGGCTAGACAATCTGGACCCTTTATTTATAAAATTAGCAGCCTAAATTGTCGCAGCCCCTATTACTAGCCTGTTCAACCTCTCTTTCGTATCGTCTGAGATCCCCAGAGATTGGAAAGCTGCCGCGGTCATCCCCCTCTTCAAAGGGGGTGACACTAGATTCAAACTGTTACAGACCTATATCCATCCTGCCTTGTCTTTCAAAAGTATTTGAAAGTTAACAAACAGATCACCGACCATTTCGAATCCCACGGTACCTTCTCCGCTATGCAATCTGGTTTCCGAGCTGGTCATGGGTGCACCTCAGCCACGCTCAAGGTCCTAAACGATATTATAACCGCGATCGATAAAAGACAGTACTGTGCAGCCGTCTTCATCGACCTGGCCAAGGCTTTCCACTCTGTTAATCACCACATTCTTATTGGCAGACTAAATAGCCTTGGTTTCTCAAATGACTGCCTCGCCTGGTTCACCAACTACTACTCAGATAGAGTTAATTGTGTCAAGTCGGAGGGCCTGTTGTCTGGACCTCTGGCAGTCTCTATTGGGGTTCCACAGGGATCAATTCTCGGGCCGACTCTATTCTCTGTGTATATCAATGATGTCGCTTTTGCTGCTGGTGACTCTCAGATCCACCTCTACGCAGACACCATTTTGTATACATCTGGCCCTTCATTGGACACTGTGTTAACAAACCTCCAAACAAGCTTCAATGCCATACAACACTCCTTCCGTATACTCCAACTGCTCTTAAATGTTAGTAAAACTAAATGCATGCTCTTCAATCGAACGCTGCTTGCGCCCGCCCGACTAGAATCACTACTCTCGGCGGGTCTGACTTACAATATGTGGACAACTACAAATAATTGGGGTCTGGTTAGACCGTAAATTCTCCTTCCAGACTCACATTAAGCATCTCCAATCCAAAGTTAAATCTAGAATCGGCTTCCTATTTTGCAACAAAGCCTCCTTCACTCATGCTGCCAAACATGCCCTCGTAAAACTGACTATCCTACCGATCCTTGACTTCGGCGATGTCATTTATAAAATAGCCTCCAACACTCTACTCAGCAAATTGGATGTAGTCTATCACAGTGCCATCTGTTTTGTCACCAAAGCCCCATATACTACCCACCATTGTGACCTGTACACCATTTGCACCACAGTATCTCTATTTGCACATCATCTTCTGCACATCTATCACTCCAGTGTTAATACTAATTGTAATTATTTTGCACTATGGCCTATTTATTGCCTTACCTCCATAACTTACTACATTTGCACACACTGTATATAGATTTTCTATTGTGTTATTGACTGTATGTTTTGTTTATCCCATAAGTAACTGTGTTGTTGTTGTTTTTAATCACACTGCTTTGCTTTATCTTGGCCAGGTCGCAGTTGTAAATGAGAACTTGTTCTCAACTGGCTTACCTGGTTAAATAAAGGTGCTTTTTTTTGTTGCCAGTTCTTGCTGTGAGATGTTACCCCACTCTTCCACCAAGGCACCTGCAAGTTCCCTGACATTTCTGGGGGGAATGGCCCTAGCCCTCACCCTCCGATCCAACAGGTCCCAGACGTGCTCAATGGGATTGAGATCCGGGCTCTTCGCTGGCCATGGCAGAACAATGACATTCCTGTCTTGCAGGAAATCACGCACAGAACGAGCAGTATGGATGGTGGCATTGTCATGCTGGAGGGTCATGTCAGGATGAGCCTGCAGGAAGGTTACCACATGGAGGAGGATGTCTTCCCTGTAACGCACAGCGTTGAGATTGCCTGCAATGACAACAAGCTCAGTCCGATGATGCTGTGACACACCGCCCCAGACCATGACGGACCCTCCACCTCCAAATCGATCCATGTCCAGAGTACAGGCCTCGGTGTAACGCTCATTCCTTTGACGACAAAAGCGAATCTGACCATCACCCCTTGTGAGACAAAACCGTGACTCGTCAGTGAAGAGCACTTTTTGCCAGTCCTGTCTGGTCCAGCGACGGTGGGTTTGTGCCCATAGGCAACACTGTTGCTGGTGGTTTACAACAAGCCCTCAGTCCAGCCTCTCTCAGCCTATTGTGGACAGTCGGAGCACTGATGGAGCGATTGTACGTTCCTGGTGTAACTCGGGCAGTTGTTGTTGCCATCCTGTACCTGTCCCGCAGGTGTGATGTTCGGATGTACCGATCCTGTGCAGGTGTTGTTACACATGGTCTGCCACTGCGAGGACAATGAGCTGTCTGTCCTGTCTCCCTGTAGCGCTGTCTTATGCGTCTCACAGTACGGACATTACAATTTATTGCCCTGGCCACATCTGCAGTCCTCATGCCTCCATGCAGCATGCCTAAGGCACGTTCACGCAGATGAGCAGGGACCCAGGGCATCTTTATTTTTGTGTTGAGTCAGTAGAAAGGCCTCTTTAGTGTCCTAGGTTTTCATAACTGTGACCTTAATTGCCTACCGTCTGTAAGCTGTTAGTGTGTTAACGACCGTTCCACAGGTGCATGTTCATTAATTGTTTATGGTTCATTGAACAAGCATGGGAAACAGTGTTTAAACCCTTTACAATGAAGATCTGTGAAGTTATTTGGATTTTTACTAATTATCTTTGAAAGAGAGGGTCCTGAAAAAGGGATGTTTCTTTTTTTGCTGAGTTTATATATATACACTGAGTATACCAAACATTAGGAACACCTTCCTAATATTGAGTTCTAATTGCTAAAATATACTTACGTATCAAAATTAAAAGTATACATAATTTATAATGTATTATATTAAGCAAACCAGATAGCACCATTTTCTTGTTATTTTTTATTTACGGATAGCCAGGGGCACACTCCAACACTCAGACATCATTTACAAACAATGAATGTGTGTTTAGTGAGTCCGCCCGATCAGAGGCAGTAGGGATGACCAAGGATGTTGTCTTGATTATTGTGTGAATTGGACACATTTTCTGTCCTGCTAAGCATTCAAAATGTAATGAGTACTTTTGGGTGTCAGGGAAAATGTATGGAGTAAAAAGTACATTACTTTCTTTAGGAATGAAGAAAAAGTAAAAGTAGAAAATACAAATAGTAAAGTACAGACACCCCAAAAAAGTATGAAGTAGTACTTTAAAGTATTTTTACTTAAGTACTTTACACCACTGCACACAGGAAACTGTTTACCGTAAAAACCCATCAGCGTTGCAGTTCTTGACACAAACAGGTGCAACTGGCAACTACTACCATACCCCGTTCAAAGGTCTTGCCCATTCACCCTCTGAATGGCACACATACACAATCCATGTCTCAATTGTCTCACGGCTTAAAAATCCTTCTTTAACCTGTCTCCTCCCCTTCATCTACACTGATTGAAGTGGATTTAACAAGTGACATCAATAAGGGATCATCACTTTCACCTGGATTCACCTGGTCAGTCTATGTCATGGAAAGAGCAGGTGTTCTTAATGTTTTGTATACTCTATATACAGTGAGCTCCATAATTCACTGGACAGTGACCATTCTTTTGTTATTTTGGTTCTGTACTCTAGCACTTTGAGTTTGAAAGGATACAATGACAATGAGGGTGAAGTGCAGACTGTCAGCTTTAATTTGAGGGTATTTTCATACATATCGGATGAACCGTTTACGAATTATAGAAGCTTTTGTACATGGTCCCCCCCATTTTCGGGCATCAAAAATCATTGGACAGTTTAACATAATGTAGAATAAAGTAATCATTGTTAATATTTGGTCGCATATCCTTTGCATGCAATGACTGCTTGAAGTCTGCGATGCATCGCCATCACCAGACGCTGGGTATCTTCCCTGGTGATGCTCTGCCAGGCCTGTACTGCAGCCATCTTCAGTTCCTGCTTGTTTCGGGGACTTATTGCCTTAAGTCTCCTCTTCAGCATGTAAAATGCATGTTCAATTGGATTCAGATCTGGTGATTGACTCGGCCAGTCAAGGTTTTTCCACTTTTTGGCCATCAAAAACCCCTTTGTTGCTCTAGCAGTATGTTTAGGGTCATTGTCTTGTTGCGTGATTAAGTGCCGTCCAATGAGTTTGGAGGCATTTGGTTTTATCTGAGCAGATAAAATATTTCTGTAGACTTCAGAATTCATTGTTCTACTTCTGTCTGCAGTCACATCATCGATGAAGACAAGTGAGCCTGTTCCACTGGCAGCCATACAGGCCCAAGCCATAACACCCCCTCCACCATGTTTCATGGATGAGGTGGTATGCTTTGGATCATGGGCATTTCTTTTTTTTCTCCACACTTTTGTCTTTCCATCACTCTGGTACATGTTAATCTTTGTCTCATCTGTCCACAAAATTTTTTTTCCAGAACTCTTGGGGTTCTTTTAGGTGCTTTTTAGCAAACTGTAATCTTGCCTTTCTGTTCTTCAGGCTTATCAGTGGTTTGCATCTTGTAGTGTACCCTCTGTAGTCCTGCTGGTGTAGTCTTCTGCGTATGGTAGACTTTGACACATCTACACCTGCATCCAGGAGAGTGTTTTTGATCTGTTGGGCTGTTATCAGGGGTTTTTTCTTCACCATAGAGAGTATTCTCCGGTCATCCACTACAGTGGTCTTCCTCTGTCTACCGGGTCTTTTGACATAATTGAGTTCACCGGTTGTTTTTTTCTTGTTAATAATGAACAAAACTGTTGACTTGGGCATGGCCAGGGTTTTTGCAATGTTCCTGAATGATTGATTTTCTGAGCCTTATGACGGCCAACTTCATTTGCATCGACACTGCTGTCTTCCTCATGTTGTCACACCCCAATAACAACCTCCAAAGGCAATAGCAACGTCTAGAATCATTACTATTCATCAACAGCTCTCCTGCATTCACTAACGACACAAATGAATACACCTGCCTAACGACACACATCTGTGAAGCCAATTTAACAAATACTTGTAGTACCTTAAAATGGGGGGACCATGTACAAAAGGTGCTGTCATTTCTAAACGGTTCATCCGATATGTATGAAAATACCCTCAAATTAAAGCTGACAGTCTGCACTTCACCCTCATTGTCATTGTATCCTTTCAAACTCAAAGTGCTAGAGTACAGAACCAAAATAACAAAACAATGGTCACTGTCCAATGAATTATGGAGCTCACTGTATATACAGTGAGGGAAAAAAGTATTTGATCCCCTGCTGATTTTGTACGTTTGCCCACTGACAAAGACATGATCAGTCTATAATTTTAATGGTAGGTTTATTTTAACAGTGAGAGACTGAATAACAAAAAAAAAATCCAGAAAAACGCATGTCAAAAATGTTATAAATTGATTTGTATTTTAAATGAGGGAAAGAAGTATTTGACCCCTCTGCAAAACATGACTTAGTATTTGGTGGCAAAACCCTTGTTGGCAATCACAGAGGTCAGACGTTTCTTGTAGTTGCCCACCAGGTTTGCACACATCTCAGGAGGGATTTTGTCCCACTCTTCTTTGCAGATCTTCTCCAAGTCATTAAGGTTTCGAGCCTGACGTTTGGCAACTCGAACCTTCAGCTCCCTCCACAGATTTTCTATGGGATTAAGGTCTGGAGACTGGCTAGGCCACTCCAGGACCTTAATGTGCTTCTTCTTAAGCCACTCCTTTGTTGCCTTGCCTGTGTGTTTTGGGTCATCCACGACCCATTTTCAATGCCCTGGCTGAGGGAAGGAGGTTCTCACCCAAGATTTGACGGTACATGGCCCCGTCCATCGTCCCTTTGATGCGGTGAAGTTGTCCTGTCCCCTTAGCAGAAAAACACACCCAAAGCATAATGTTTCCACCTCCATGTTTGACGGTGGGGATGGTGTTCTTGGGGTGTGTGTGTGTGTGTGTGTGTATGTATATATATATATATATATATATACACATACACAGTGGGGAGAACAAGTATTTGATACACTGCCGATTTTGCAGGTTTTCCTACTTACAAAGCATGTAGAGGTCTGTAATTTTTATCATAGGTACACTTCAACTGTGAGAGACGGAATCTAAAACAAAAATCCAGAAAATCACATTGTATGATTTTTAAGTAATCAATTTGCATTTTATTGCATGACATAAGTATTTGATCACCTACCAATGAGTAAGAATTCTGTCTCTCACAGACCTGTTAGTTTTTCTTTAAGAAGCCCTCCTGTTCTCCACTCATTACCTGTATTAACTGCACCTGTTTGAACTCGTTACCTGTATAAAAGACACCTGTCCACACACTCAATCAAACAGACTCCAACCTCTCCACAATGGCCAAGACCAGAGAGCTGTGTAAGGACATCAGGGATAAAATTGTAGACCTGCACAAGGCTGGGATGGGCTACAGGACAATAGGCAAGCAGCTTGGTGAGAAGGCAACAACTGTTGGCGCAATTATTAGAAAATGGAAGAAGTTCAAGATGACGGTCAATCACCCTCGGTCTGGGGCTCCATGCAAGATCTCACCTCGTGGGGCATCAATGATCATGAGGAAGATGAGGGGTCAGTCCAGAACTACACGGCAGGACCTGGTCAATGACCTGAAGAGAGCTGGGACCACAGTCTCAAAGAATACAATTAGTAACACACTACGCCGTCATGGATTAAAATCCTGCAGCGCACGCAAGGTTCCCCTGCTCAAGCCAGCGCATGTCCAGGCCCGTCTGAAGTTTGCCAATGACCATCTGGATGATCCAAAGGAGGAATGGGAGAAGGTCATGTGGTCTGATGAGACAAAAATATAGCTTTTTGGTCTAAACTTCACTCGCCGTGTTTGGAGGAAGAAGAAGGATGAGTACAACCCCAAGAACACCATCCCAACCGTGAAGCATGGAGGTGGAAACATCATTCTTTGGGGATGCTTTTCTGCAAAGGGGACAGGACGACTGCACCGTATTGAGGGGAGGATGGATGGGGCCATGTATCGCGAGATCTTGGCCAACAACCTCCTTCCCTCAGTAAGAGCATTGAAGAAGGGTCGTGGCTGGGTCTTCCAGCATGACAACGACCCGAAACACACAGCCAGGGCAACTAAGGAGTGGCAGTGTAAGAAGCATCTCAAGGTCCTGGAGTGGTCTAGCCAGTCTCCAGACCTGAACCCAATAGAAAATCTTTGGAGGGAGCTGAAAGTCCGTATTGCCCAGTGACAGCCCCGAAACCTGAAGGATCTGGAGAAGGTCTGTTTGGAGGAGTGGGCCAAAATCCCTGCTGCAGTGTGTGCAAACCTGGTCAAGACCTACAGGAAACGTATGATCTCTGTAATTGCAAACAAAGGTTTCTGTACCAAATATTAAGTTCTGCTTTTCTGATGTATCAAATACTTATGTCATGCAATAAAATGCAAATAAATTCATTAAAAATCCTACAATGTGATTTTCTGGATTTTTGTTTTAGATTCCGTCTCTCACAGTTGAAGTGTACCTTTGATAAAAATTACAGACCTCTACATGCTTTGTAAGTAGGAAAACCTGCAAAATCGGCAGTGTATCAAATACTTGTTCTCCCCACTGTATATATATATACACACACACACACACACACACACTTAAACATACATACATACATATACACATATATACAGTGGGGAAAAAAAGTATTTAGTCAGCCACCAATTGTGCAAGTTCTCCCACTTAAAAAGATGAGAGAGGCCTGTAATTTTCATCATAGGTACACGTCAACTATGACAGATAAAATGAGAAAAAAAATCCAGAAAATCACATTGTAGGATTTTTTATGAATTTATTTGCAAATTATGGTGGAAAATAAATATTCGGTCAATAACAAAAGTTTCTCAATACTTTGTTATATACCCTTTGTTGGCAATGACACAGGTCAAACGTTTTCTGTAAGTCTTCACAAGGTTTTCACACACTGTTGCTGGTATTTTGGCCCATTCCTCCATGCAGATCTCCTCTAGAGCAGTGATGTTTTGGGGCTGTCGCTGGGCAACACGGACTTTCAACTCCCTCCAAAGATTTTCTATGGGGTTGAGATCTGGAGACTGGCTAGGCCACTCCAGGACCTTGAAATGCTTCTTACGAAGCCACTCCTTCGTTGCCCGGGCGATGTGTTTGGGATCATTGTCATGCTGAAAGACCCAGCCACGTTTCATCTTCAATGCCCTTGCTGATGGAAGGAGGTTTTCACTCAAAATCTCACGATACATGGCCCCATTCATTCTTTCCTTTACACGGATCAGTTGTCCTGGTCCCTTTGCAGAAAAACAGCCCCAAAGCATGATGTTTCCACCCCCATGCTTCACAGTAGGTATGGTGTTCTTTGGATGCAACTCAGCATTCTTTGTCCTCCAAACACGACGAGTTGAGTTTTTACCAAAAAGTTCTATTTTGGTTTCATCTGACAATATGACATTCTCCCAATCATCTTCTGGATCATCCAAATGCACTCTAGCAAACTTCAGACGGGCCTGGACATGTACTGGCTTAAGCAGGGGGACACGTCTAGCACTGCAGGATTTGAGTCCCTGGCGGCGTAGTGTGTTACTGATGGTAGGCTTTGTTACTTTGGTCCCAGCTCTCTGCAGGTCATTCACTAGGTCCCCCCGTGTGGTTCTGGGATTTTTGCTCACCGTTCTTGTGATCATTTTGACCCCACGGGGTGAGGTCTTGCGTGGAGCCCCAGATCGAGGGAGATTATCAGTGGTCTTGTATGTCTTCCATTTCCTAATTATTGCTCCCACAGTTGATTTCTTCAAACCAAGCTGCTTACCTATTGCAGATTCAGTCTTCCCAGCCTGGTGCAGGTCTACAATTTTGTTTCTGGTGTCCGTTGACAGCTCTTTGGTCTTGGCCATAGTGGAGTTTGGAGTGTGACTGTTTGAGGTTGTGGACAGGTGTCTTTTATACTGATAACAAGTTCAAACAGGTGCCATTAATACAGGTAACGAGTGGAGGACAGAGGAGCCTCTTAAAGAAGAAGTTACAGGTCTGTGAGCGCCAGAAATCTTGCTTGTTTGTAGGTGACCAAATACTTATTTTCCACCATAATTTGCAAATAAATTCATAAAAAAATCCTACAATGTGATTTTCTGGATTTTTTTTCCACAATTTGTCTGTCATAGTTGACGTGTACCTATGATGAGAATTACAGGCCTCTCTCATCTTTTTAAGTGGGAGAACTTGCACAATTGGTGGCTGACTAAATACTTTTTTCCCCCACTGTACATACATACAGTTGAAGTCGGAAGTTTACATACACCTTAGCCAAATACATTTAATCCTAGTAAAGATTCCCTGTCTTAGGTCAGTTAGGATCACCACTTTATTTTAAGAATGTGAAATGTCAGAATAATAGTAGAGAGAATGATTTATTTCAGCTTTTATTTATTTCATCACATTCCCAGTGGGTCAGAAGTTTACATACACTCAATGAGTATTTGGTAGCATTGCCATTAAATTGTTTAACTTGGGTCAAACGTTTTGGGTAGCCTTCCACAAGCTTCCCACAATAAGTTGGGTGAATTTTGGCCCATTTCTCCTGACAGAGCTGGTGTAACTGAGTCAGGTTTGTAGGCCTCCTTGCTCGCACACGCTTTTTCAGTTCTGCCCACACATTTTCTATAGGATTGAGGTCAGGGCTTTGTGATGGGCACTCCAATACCTTGACTTTGTTGTCCTTAAGCCATTTTTGCCACAACTTTGGAAGTATGCTTGGGGTCATTGTCCATTTGGAAGACCCATTTGCGACCAAGCTTTAACTTCCTGACTGATGTCTTGAGATGTTGCTTCAATATATCCACATAATTTTCCTTCCCCATGATGCCATCTATTTTGTGAAGTGCACCAGTCCCTCCTGCAGCAAAGCACCACCACAGCATGATGCTGCCACCCCCGTGCTTCATTGTTGGGATGGTGTTCTTCGGCTTGCAAGCAACCCCCTTTATCGTCCAAACATACTGATGGTCATTATGGCCAAACAGTTCTATTTTTGTTTCATCAGACCAGAGGACATTTCTCCAAAAAGTACGATCTTTGTCCCCATGTGCAGTTGCAAACCGTAGTCTGGCTTTTTTATGGCGGTTTTGGAGCAGTGGCTTCTTCCTTGCTGAGCGGCCTTTCGGGTTATGTCGATATAGGACTTGTTTTACTGTGGATATAGATACTTTTGTACCGGTTTCCTCCAGCATCTTCACAAGGTCCTTTGGTGCGAAAAGTGCAAATCAATCCCAGAACAACAGCAAAGTACGTTCATCTCTAGGAGACAGAATGCGTCGCCTTGCTGAGCGGTATGACGGCTGCGTGGTCCCAAGGTGTTTATACTTGCGTACTATTGTTTGTACAGATGAATGTGGTCCCTTCAGGCATTTGGAAATTGCTCCCAAGGATTAACCATACTTGTGGAGGTCTACAATTTTTTTTCTGAGGTCTTGGCTGATTTGTTTTTATTTTCCCACGATGTCAAGCAAAGAGGCACTGAGTTTGAAGGTAGGCCTTGAAATACATCCACAGGTACACCTCCAAATGACTCAAATGATGTCAATTAGCCTATCAGAAGCTTCTAAAGCCATGACATCATTTTCTGGAATTTTCCAAGTTTAAAGGCACAGTCAACTTAGTGTATGTAAACTGATGACCCACTGGAATTGTGATACAGTGAATTATAAGTGAAATAATCTGTCTGTAAACAGCTGTTGGAAAAATTACTTGTGTCATGCACGAAATTTAACAAGAAATTTGTGGAGTGGTTGAAAAAAGAGTTTTAATGACTCCAACCTAAGTGTATGTAAACTTCCAACTTCAACTGTATATAATATATATATATTTTTTCTTATATATATATTTATATATTGTTGGACATAAAAGACCGTACAAACACCAGAAAATCAGCTCCAAGTGATTTTAATTTAGGAAAATCTGTTCCAAAATATTCCCACGCATAATAGAGAGATATATGTGATCGTATATAAATGTAAGCAAGGTTTGAAATGATTATATTGGTTTCAGACCCCTGACCATCCGCTCAAGAAAAAAAAATCGTCCCAATGCTGAATCTAGTTGATGATCCCTGCCTTAAACAATGGAAACAATATTTCAAGGTACTTTTGTTTTTTTTCCCACCTTTATTTAACCAGGTAAGCCAGTTGAGAACAAGTTCTCATTTACAACTGCGACCTGGCCAAGATAAAGCAAAGCAGTGTGATAAAAACAACAACAACACAGTTACTTATGGGATAAAACAAAACATAAAGTCAAAAATACAACAGAAAATATATATACAGTGTGTGCAAATGTAGCAAGTTATGGAGGTAAGGCAATAAATAGGCCATAGTGCAAAATAATTACAATTAGTATTAACACTGGAATGATAGATGTGCAAGAGATGATGTGCAAATAGAGATACTGGGGTGCAAATGAGCAAAATAAAAAACAATATGGGGATGAGGTAGTTGGGTGGGCTAATTTCAGATGGGCTGTGTACAGGTGCAGTGATCGGTAAGGTGCTCTGACAACTGATGCTTAAAGTTAGTGAGGGAGATAAGAGTCTCCAGCTTCAGAGATTTTTGCAGTTCATTCCAGTCATTGGCAGCAGAGAACTGGAAGGAATGGCGGCCAAAGGAGGTGTGTGAGATATACCTGCTGGAGCGCATACTACGGGTGGGTGTTGCTATGGTGACCAATGAGCTAAGATAAGGCGGGGATTTGCCTAGCAGTGATTTATAGATGGCCTGGAGACAGTGGGTTTGGCGACGAATATGTAGTGAGGACCAGCCAACAAGAGCGTACAGGTCACAGTGGTGGGTAGTATATGGGGCTTTGGTGACAAAACGGATGGCACTGTGATAGACTACATCCAATTTGCTGAGTAGAGTGTTGGAGGCTATTTTGTAAATGACATCGCCGAAGTCAAGGATCGGTAGGATAGTCAGTTTTACGAGGGCATGTTTGGCAGCATGAGTGAAGGAGGCTTTGTTGCAAAATAGGAAGCCGATTCTAGATTTAACTTTGGATTGGAGATGCTTAATGTGAGTCTGGAAGGAGAATTTACGGTCTAGAAGAACCCTATTTGAAAAACAGCGGTGTTGGTTTCTGTTAAGCGACCAACAGAGACATCTTGGAATCAATCACTTTTTTTCACATGAATATTCACTCTCATTAATAAGTTTCCCTCCGAGCGGTGTGGTCAAAGTTGAGTGGTCAACGTGGCATACATCAATCATTTCACAGCCTAGCTTTTAAGGTAAACAACTGGCTACCCAAAATGTGGACCGTCCAAGATAACCACACGCATGCGTCCCAAATGTTATGCTATTCCCTTTATAGTGCACTACTTTTGACCAGGGCCCATAGGGTTCTGGTATTTGGAATAGGGTGCCATTCAGGATGTATCCCATTGAGCTTGACACTAGGAATTCCTGCCACACATGAACTGCATTGATTCAAACGTTCATTAATACCTCTTTACTCTAGAATCCCTTTATCTCATTACCAAATTTATTGTGAATGAGACACAGGGCAATTGTGCTCCTCCTGACAACTATACTATTGCTTCAATGAGATATGAGTCACGACTTTAGGGTCTACATCCTCTGGTCAAAAGTACAGATCACGACTCCATTTTGCTCCTCCCTTCCTATAGGCAGAAACTCAAACAGGAAATAGCCGTGCTAAGGTCTATTCAACGCTGGTTTGACTAATCAGAATCCATGCTTCAAGATTGTTTTGATCACGCGGACTGGGATATGTTCCGGGTAGCCTCTGAGAATAACATTGATGTTTACACGGACACGGTGACTGAGTTAATCAGGAAGTGTATAGGGGATGTTGTTCCCACGGTGACTATTAAAACCTACCCAAACCAGAAACTGTGGACAGATGGCAGCATTAACGCAAAACTGAAAGCGCGAACCACCGCATTTAACCATGGCAAGGTGACTGGGAATATGGTCGAATACAAACAGTGTAGTTATTCCCTTCATAAGGCAATCAAACAGGCAAAACATCGGTTCAAAGACAAAGTGGAGTCGCAATTCAACAGCTCAAACACGAGACGTATGTGGCAGGGTCTACAGACAATCACAGACTACAAAGGGAAAACCAGCCACGTCGCGGACACTGACGTCTTGCTCCCAGATAAGCTAAACACCTTCTTCGCCCGCTTTGAGGATAACACAGTGCCAACGACGCGGCCCGCTCCCAAGGACTGTGGGCTCTCGTTCTCCGTGGCCGACATGAGTAAGACATTTAGTCATGTTAACCCTCGCAAGGCTGCCGGCCCAGACGGCATCCCTAGCCGTGTCCTCAGAGCATGCGCAGACAAGCTGGCTGGAGTGTTTACGGACATATTAAATCTCTCCCTATCCCAGTCTGCTGTCCCCACTTGCGTCAAGATGTCCACCATTGTTCCTTTACCCAAGAAAGAAAAGGTAAATTAACTAAATCGCCCCGTAGCACTCACTTCTGTCATCATGAAGTGCTTTGAGAGGCTAGTTAAGGATCATATCACCTCTACCTTACCTTACCTGACACCCTAGACCCACTTCAATTTGCTTACCGCCCCAATAGATGCACAGACGATGCAATCGCCATCGCACTGCACACTGCCCTATCCCATCTGGACAAGAGGAATACCTATGTCAGAATGCTGTTCATTGACTATAGCTCACACCACAGTACCGTCCAAGCTCATCATTAAGCTCAGGGCCCTGGGTCTGAACCCCGCCCTGTGGAACTGGGTCCTGGACTTCCTGATGGGCCACTCCCAGGTGGTGAAGGTAGGAAACAACACCTCCACTTTGCTGATCCTCAACACAGGGGCCCCACAATGATGCGTGCTCAGCCCCCTCCTGTACTCCCTGTTCACCCCTGACTGCGTGGCCACGCATGCCTCCAACTCAATCATCAAGTTTGCAGACGACACAACAGTAGTAGGCCTGATTACCAACAATGACAAGACAGCCTACAGGGAGGAGGTGAGGGCCCTGGCAGAGTGGTGCCAGGAAAATAACCTCTCCCTCAATGTCAACAAAACGAAGAAGCTGATCGTGGACTTCAGGAAACAGCAGAGGGAGCACGTCCCCCAGCCAAATCGCCGGGATCGCAGTGGAAAAGGAGGAACACTTAAAGTTCCTCGGCGTACACATCACTGACAATCTGTTTGAGGGTCTTAGGGACAGCGCCTCTTCAACCTCAGGAGGCTGAAGAAATTCGGCTTGGCCCCTAAGACCCTCACAAACCTTTACAGATGCACGATTTAGAGAATTTTTTTCGGGCTGTATCACCGCCTGGTACGGCAACTGCACCGCCCGCAACCGCAGGGCTCTCCAGTGGGTGGTACGATCTGCCCAACGCATCACTGGGGGCACACTGCCTGCCCTCCAGGACACCTACAGTACCCGATGTCACAGGAAGGCCAAAAAGATCATCAAGGACATCAACCACCCGAGCCACGGCCTGTTCACCCCGCTATCATCCAGAAGGCGAGGTCAGTACAGGTGCATCAAAGCTGGGACAGAGAGACTGAAAAACAGCTTCTAGCTCAAGGCCATCAGACTGTTAAAATAGCCATCACTAGCCGGCTACCACCCGGCTACTCAACCCTGCACCTTAGAGGCTGCTGCCCTATATACATAGACATGAAATCACTGGCCACTTTAATAATGGAACACTAGTCACTTTAATCATTTTTATACTGCTTTACTCATCTGATATGTATATACTGTATTCTATTCTACTGTATTTTAGTCAATGCCACTCCGACATTGCTCGTCCTAATATTTATATATTTCTTAATTCGATTCTTCTACTTTTAGATGTGTGTATTGTTGTGAATTGTTAGATACTACTGCACTGTTGGAGCTAGGAACACAAGCATTTCGCTACACCCGCAATAACATCTGCTAAATATGTGTGTGACCAATAAAATTTTATTTGAGTAGTGCACTATATAGGGAATAGGGTTCCATTCTCTACAGGGACAATTGGCCTGAGCCCTCCGCTGCTGCCCTCTAAATGGCCTCTCGCTGTTGACAGCCAAGGAGAGGAAGTGGCAGCCCACGGGCTGCAGAGCTAGTGTAGGAGGGAGCGAGAGGGAGGGAGGGAGGTACAGACAGAGGGAGGGATAGAGCAAAAGAGGGAGGGAGAGAGAGAACTATGGAGAGTATGAAACAGTTAGAGAGGGAGCTAGAGAGAGGTCAGAATAAGAGAAGGGAAGAAAGCTAATCAGAACCACTTACAAACAGAGAAAGAACAGTGTGTCTCAGAAATAGGCAAACGGAGCGAAAGCGAGAGAGATGGATTAAAATAGATAGAGGGATGGAGAGCGAGAAAATCAGAGAGAGAAATGGACAGTGAGAGAATGAGGGAGCGGTGGCGATGTTGCGGTGGTGACCTCCTTGTCTCAGTGACATTGTGTGTCACAAAGCCCCACTGTGCCTGATGCGGATACGGAGAAGGAGCTGGAGGCAGCCCAGGAAAAGGACCAGTGGGCCAACAGCATGAGTGAACAGAGTAGTGAAGAGGACAAACAGACTGTTTTTGTGTTATTCAAACGGCGGCTAAAAATATAGCTAGCTACACACAGAGGGCCGGGTATAATCGCTAAAAATAAAACACGACACATCTCTCTACAACTATTTATCTATCTTCTTTAGATCTATCAGATCTATCCGTTTGTATTCCGGAATGCGGAATGGCCTAATAGCTAGTGGTGTGATGTGTGGGACTTGTCTTGCGGTGTGTGTGTCTGTCTAATGTGTGCAATGTGTGTTGAAGGAGTGGGAGGGAGATGGAGGCCTCTTTTTTCCACACCCTGGCCAATCCGGCCATTGTGTACATTGACTGTACAGGAAGGAGCGGGCCGATCTAGGGCACACGGGGGGCACGAAAGTGGCCGGGGTGACATGTTACAGACTGACTGGAGCAGTGTCTGACACGCCCCCTCACGCCATGGGTCAGGGGGTCAAAGGTCACTCACTGTACAGTGTCACAATAGGGTCTCAGGTGTCGGGATCTGATTGGTTGGAGGAACTAGTGCCTGTTTCACACTATAGGACCAAACCAAGCCAAACAGAGCTGTACTGAGCTGGCCTGGTTACTCCTCCACCAAAGTTGCTGGAAACCGTGCTGGAAAGGGCATTGTGAAAAGAAAATATCCTGGCCTGCACAGCACGGTTCAAATCTGTTCTATACATGCTTAGAAGTCAAATTAGTCAGAAGACACAGAAAACAAATTAATAAAACAAAACACACAGACAAACGGACAACAATGCCATCCTTTTTCCTTACCTTTTGAATCAGAGACCGAACTGATATGGAGAAGGTCAAAGTTACTATGACCCACTGATACAGGTTCAGTTTTTGTATCGCTGTAAGGTTAAGGTTAAGGTTGAGGGTAGGGTAATCTGATCCTAGATCTGTAGTCAGGGGGTGACTCAAATCTGAATTCAAACTTGGTAACCACGTGTGTGAAATGTCTGTCTGGCCAATCAATGATTTTACCTGATCAATCAAGTGTCAAGGAGAAAGGGAAACCTGTAATACAGCAGTCTTCACACAACCCTGGTCTAGTAAAATAACTAATGAGAGAGATATGAAGTGGTGGTTAAGATGAGCAAGCGGCGAGGCGCGCTATAATTACACGCTAGGCTGCAAAATCGAGTACAACGTGCCATTTCAAGTGGGTGGTGAAAGCTACAAAATGAGCCATACCCCATCTGAGAAAAAGCAGGGGCCTGTTCAGAACGGTGCAAAAACGTAACAAAACGTTCAGATGGAAATACGTTTTGTAGAACGGATGTGATTTTCCGTCATACCACGTCTATCTGACACATGCACGAGTGCACACACACACACACACAGACACACCATCAATCAGATCAGATAACAATCTCTCAATATATTGTTTAGCTAACACTAAGGATTTGTGTGGTTTCGTGTGATTATATAATGTTTGTGATATACAGTGCCTTCAGAAAGTATTCATACCTCTTGACTTATTCCACATTTTGTTGTGTTACAGCCTGAGTTCAAAAAAATGTCTCAGCCATATACACACACACAATACCCCATAATGACAAAGTGAAAACATGTTTTTAGACATTTTTGCAAATGTATTGAAAATGAAATACAGAAATATCTAATTTACATACACTATCGTTCAAAAGTTTGGGGTCACTTAGAAATGTCCTTGTTTTCGAAAGAAAAGCAAGAAAAAGCCAGATCTCAGACTGCCCATCTTAATATTTTCTTTTTTCCTAGAAGGTCAGCATCCCGGAGTCGCCTCTTCACTGTTGAAGTTGAGACTGGTGTTTTGCGGGTACTATTTAATGAAGCTGCCAGTTGAGGACCTGTGAGGCGTCTGTTTCTCAAAGTATTTGTCCTCTTGCTCAGTTGTGCACCAGGGCCTCCCACTCCTCTTTCTATTCTGGTTAGAGTTTGCGCTGTTCTGTGAAGGGAGTAGTACACAGCGTTGTACGAGATCTTCAGTTTCTTGGCAATTTTTTCGCATGGAATAGCCTTCATTTCTCAGAACAAGAATAGACTGACAAGTTTCGGACTAAAGTTATCTGTTTCTGGCCATTTTGAACCTGTAATCGAACCCACAATTGCTGATGCTCCAGATACTCAAGGCGGCCAGTTTTATTGCTTCTTTAATCAGCACAACAGTTTTCAGCTGTGCTAACATAATGGCAGAAGGGTTTTCTAATGATCGATTAGCCTTTTAAAATGATAAACTTGGTTTAGCAAACACAACGTGCCATTGGAACACAGGACTGATGGTTGCTGATAATGGGCCTCTGTACGCCTTGTGGTGAATTATTATTAATGAACTGTAGAGTTTAATGGACTATGAGGTAGAACTGGGTTAATCAAGAGCATAAAGTTAGAATTATCTGTTACTGGGCCAGGAATTGTATTGGGTCATTTAATTTCACTGTGTGGGTGAGTAGAGAGGGAATCTACCCTAGGGTCAGATTGCTTGTTCTTTCTTAGATCCATTGTTGTCTTATCATATCAAAGACTGAAACTGGCTTGGGCCGATTGTTTTTTCTTCAAACACAGTGAAAAGAGCCAGGGTTGAACAGAGTTTAAACTAAACATGAGTGTTTTTGCAAGATAAGGATTGATTGATTGTAGTACTCTGAACTTAATGAAAGTTGAGTTTAGCCGCTCTCAGAGACAAAGGAAGTGGGCAGAGCAATAAAAGAGCGGGAAAACTGAAGAAGACCGTAAGGGGGGTGCCACTCTGCAGACTGGTATCGGCTTTGTTGAAAACTTTAATAAAGTCATTTCTTGATGCAACAAAAACTCTGTAAGACCTTATTTGTAAAAAAGTATAGTGGTTATTTTCCACAACATAATTGACACCCCAGATGGGACTGGTTATAAGAGATATTTGATTGCTTTACCATCGGAGAAAGTTTGAGCGACACACACAAATTCAGTGGCCACTGTTTAAACAAAGGTAAGCGGCGTTCTTACTTGAGCTGTGTGTTTCGATCAAGCTGGATCTGAGGGTGGGGTAGGGAAGGGTTCTCTCCAGAATTAAGGACCAAATTTAGCAGAAGAAGCAGAGTTTTTGTTGGAATGAGGAATAAGCATGCATGCAATGTAAATGAGTGTAAATAAGACAAGCAGGCTAGCATAGACGCAGGCTAGTAGTAGACAAGCAGGCTAGCATAGACACACGCTAGTAGTAGAACAAGCAGGCTAGCATAGACGCACGCTAGTAGTAGACAAGCAGGCTAGCATAGGCGCAGGCTAGTAGTAGACAAGCAGGCTAGCATAGACGCACGCTAGTAGTAGAACAAGCAGGCTGGCATAGACGCACGCTAGTAGTAGACAAGCAGGCTAGCATAGACACACGCTAGTAGTAGAACAAGCAGGCTAGCATAGACGCAGGCTAGTAGTAGACAAGCAGGCTAGCATAGACGCACGCTAGTAGTAGAACAAGCAGGCTAGCATAGACACAGGCTAGTAGTAGACAAGCAGGCTGGCATAGAAGCAGGCTAGTAGACAAGCAGGCTAGCATACACACAGGCTAGTGGACGAGCAGGCTAATACGTAGGTTTGCTCGTCCGGAGTAGGTGTGCATCATCCTGGATGAGGGGATGCACAAAATAGACAGCTAATCGGGTCTTGCATTAGGGAGAATAATTAATAGTAAGTGGATATTCATTTACTAACGTAAAGGAGAGAGAAATCCTGTTGGAGGAACAGGTCACGTGTACGGGGGTGATCATATGACGTCGACACATTGAATTTCGGGCAAGCTTTTAGGGGGTCATTACAGTTGGGAAATTTAGAAGGGATATAGGATTATGGTAAAATTAACCATAGTAAAGGAAATACCTGTAGGTTATGCAAATAGTGATGAAGCGTGTTTGAGAACAACGTTGTGTGAATGTGATATGATGAAGAGATAAAGAGGTGTGTATGATAATGTTATAGAGCGTGTGGATGATAAGCTTTTTTATATAATAATATCTTGGGGGGTGTACAACGCGGCCTGGCATAGAATAGTGTAAGATCAGTGACCAGTCTATAGGATTCTGAGAGGATGCTATGACTGAGGGACGGGGGTCTAGGTTGTTAAATTGATGTTCCACTGGGACTAGATTAGGGGAAATTAACATGTGGCAATAAAGAATCATCAGAAATGTGAATACGGTGGATGATATGAATAATATTGACATATGATGTATGTTATGTGTGGGTAATTGATTAATAGAGAGTGGATAAAAGTGGAATAATATACAGTGAGGGAAAAAAGTATTTGATCCCCTGCTGATTTTGTACGTTTGCCCACTGACAAAGACATGATCAGTCTATAATTTTAATGGTAGGGTTATTTGAACAGTGAGAGACAGAATAACAACAAAACAATCCAGAAAAACGCATATCAAAAATGTTATAAATTGATTTGCATTTTAATGAGGGAAATAAGTATTTGACCCCTCTGCAAAACATGATTTGGTACTTGGTGGCAAAACCCTTGTTGGCAATCACAGAGGTCAGACGTTTCTTGTAGTTGGCCACCAGGTTTGCACACCTCAGGAGGGATTTTATCCCACTCCTCTTTGCAGATCTTCTCCAAGTCATTAAGGTTTCGAGGCTGACGTTTGGCAACTCGAACCTTCAGCTCCCTCCACAGATTTGCTATGAGATTAAGGTCTGGAGACTGGCTAGGAGGTTCTCACCCAAGATTTGACGGTACATGGCCCCGTCCATCGTCCCTTTGATGCGGTGAAGTTGTCCTGCCCCCTTAGCAGAAAAATACCCCCAAAGCATAATGTTTCCACCTTTCCATAATGTTTCCACCTTTGACGGTGGGGATGGTGTTCTTGGGGTCATAGGCAGCATTCCTCCTCCTCTAAACACGGTAAATTGAGTTGATACCAAAGAGCTCGATTTTGGTCTCATCTGACCACAACACTTTCACCCAGTTCTCCTCTGAATCATTCAGATGTTCATTGACAAACTTCAGACGGGCCTGTATATGTGCTTTCTTGAGCAGGGGGACCTTGCGGGCGCTGCAGGATTTCAGTCCTTCACGGCGTAGTGTTTTACCAATTGTTTTCTTGGTGACTATTGTACCAGCTGCCTTGAGATCATTGAGTTCTGGGCTGATTCCTCACTGTTCTCATTATCATTGCAACTCCACAAGGTGAGATATTGCATGGAGGGGGGAGAAAGATAGATAGTTATTTTCTGTGGCACCGAATTACATTTTTGCATTTTGGTCATTTGGCAGACGCTCTTATCCAGAGTGATTTACAGGAGTGGTTAGGGTTGGGTGTCTTGCTCGGGGGCACATCGACAGATTTTTTGCCTGGTCGGCTCGGGGATTAGAACCGGCGACCTTTCCGTTGCTGGCACAACACTCTTAACCACTAAGCTACCTACCGCCCGAATGAGTTGATAATTTGAAAACTACTGAGAATAGGGTAGGAATTTGGAATATTGAATTGAATATGGATATGAATTGAGTGTATGCGGGTCAATTATATAGCCAGTGTTTGTTTTATTAATTAGAGCGTAAGCAGAAAGGACAGTTACAGAAATTGAATAGCGGGCTGGCAATTGCAATGGAGCTGGGGCAATGATTTGAAGTGAGAACAAAGGAAAATAATTTATGGCTCTAGTTCGCGGGTAAAAGAGAGACAGTCCAGCTAGATGGATTGATTACACAACAATTTATATTTTTACTAAAATCAAGGCAGCAAGTTGAAATGATTAGAATACTGGAAAGTGGTTATGGGTTTGTTATGTTATAGGTGTATATTCCACTTAATGAAACATTAAAATGTCTGATGTGTCTTGATTGGGAGTCTTTCTTCACAGATTGATGGAAATCCCCTACAGTATGAATGATGAGGGAGATGTAGGAGACCACGTCTCAAACAACATTTTAATAGATACTTGGGATCAAATCTCACTGATTCCTTACACTGAGGAATTTACCTTATTTGTGAGAGGAAAAAGTATTACATTCAGTGGGGTTAAAGAATCCTTCCGAGGGTCAAAGATAATGAATTCTGAAAGGTGAAATGTAAATTGACAGTATGTATGGGTGACAGCGCGAATGAGGGTTACAAATAGTCAAATGGTGTATCATGCTGCATTTAAACAATCACTAGAGGGGTTGATTTTGAGTGTTGTGGATTGTAGTAAAGTGTTATGGGCGTCGAATGACGATGACGCTAATGGGCGAAACCATCATTACATTAGTAAACTATTTTATAGGAGGGGGGCCACAGGGCATGTGGGAAAGTACAACCAACAAGGCAAGAGATAGGATATTTGAGTTTTCAACGTCACAAAGCATGTTGGGGGTGATTGAGTGGTAGCAGTGCGGCTAGGGAAATGCCTAGGGGTTTAAATCTTATGGGATTTTATTTCGTTTTATGTGCACTGGTTTGGGGAATTCACCGGAGAAGGGAGCAGTCACAAGTGATGTTCTTGGGGGTTGTCTGAAAGGAGGGATCAGGACATGTGGCAAGAGAGTGAGAATTTCGAATTTAGATTGTGTGGACTGATTAAGAGGTATCAAAATGGAAACTAACTAAATGTGTACTTTTTCTTACAGGAAAAAGGGGGGAGTGATTCTTTTTTCTTTGAAATATTTTCTGAGACTATAAATAAGGCCTGGCAATTTTTTTGTTTTGTTTATTGTTTTACTATATGGTGTTCAAATAACCACAAACAAACCACTTAGTATGAAATGTTAGCTGTATAGGATTTGTATCTGTATTTTAGGTTTTTTCACGGGATGGAAGTGAAATATCTTAAAGGGGCAAACACATGTAATTTTATTTACTGAGGGATAAGTAAATACATGTGATTTATTTTGAAAAGAGCTGTACTAAAGACATACTGTACGCTTGGGATACAACATTTATTAAATGTTTTGACTGTTGTTAATGAGTAGTATACTATTTGATGGAACAATTAATTGAATGATTTCAATGACCTCTGCAATCTGTCCTGGCTTTATAGTGTGGCCTGATCACCCACACTGTAAATCCGGAGGCATGTTGAATTGGGGGATTCCCACGGGGGGTATGAAAAAAAATAAAAATGTATGCACTCACTAACTGTAAGTCGCTCTGGATAAGAGCGTCTGCTAAAATGACTAAAATGTAAATGTACAACATTTTTCAAGTTCAATTATTATTTTTGGTTTAACAAGCAATATTGTTGTTGTTTTGTTTTTTGAACACATGAATCACGATGTGATCCATGTGTCCAAAGGGGGGAAGTTGTTAACGATTTTGTTTTTTTGGGCTTACAGGAGTTTTACAGGTGTTTTAATGATTTTTGGGCTTACAGAAGTTTTAATGGTTTTTAATGGTTTTAATATTTGTAATGTTTTTGTGGTAAGATATGCAAATTTTATTATGGATATGAGCAGTAGTAATAATGTGTTATGGGTTAGGTTAAATATTTTTTTTTTGTGATAGGAGGCAGGGTGTAGAGGCGGTCTGTCTATGAAATGAGTGGACTACAACGAGCTGGAAGCAAGTGCGCTTCATAATCTCAAGGCTTCTCCTGACAGATGAGAGGACATAAGTAGCATTCTGTGTCTCACCTAACCTAGCAATGTTCTTAAGATTTTTTCCCATGGGTGAAGGGAACTCTGCCCAACGGAGTAGGAGAATCTGAGTATTTTCTGCGCCCTGGAGACTATGTGATGGTAAAAGACTACGGAAGAAAGAGTTGGAAAGACCCTATGTGGAGGGGCCCGTACCAGGTGGTGTTGGCTACCTCAATGATGGTAAAAAGTGGCAGAGACAGATACTTAGATCCATATTTCCCACTATAGGAGTGTTCCAACCCCAGGAACGGAAGATGGCCCCGCCATTGGGTAGCATTGTTGTCTTTTGTGTGTGTCTGTGCTTGTGTGTCCTTGCAGCAGTAACTCCGAGCTTCCCTATGGGTAGGCTGATAGAAGGACACTCTTCGCAGACCGATGTCGATATATTGAGAGGGACTCTGGCTGATCCGGAGACCCTAGTGATGGAAGGTTAACAGCTAAAGTGACCATACATCGTCGTCCAGGTTACACCAACGGCGGTACGGATAGAGGGGAGTGTGACCTGGTATCATCTAAACCATTGTACCAGAGTGAGGGAACTGATGACTGAGAGATGAGAGAGCTGAGGATGCTGGCGAGAATCAGATGTGGGAGGAGGGCAATTACTGATGAGCTACGTGTTCTTGCTGATTCCCTCGGCGGAGGGGCAGACCACCGAGACCTTCGAGACCTTCTAGATCTTCCAGACATTCAAGACGCACCAGATATCCCCATCATTGATTTCTCTGCACTTGACTAGTTCCCTGAGAATAAGGGGAATGGGGTACTGATAATAGTAAAGAGCAGAAGAACAAGACATAGAAGGGATATAGACAGGATTAGAATGTATATTCCTGCACAGGCAGGAACCATAACTAAAATGCAGGAAGGGATCACTATTAAAATACAAGGGTTAAATGGTTATTGGTGTGGGAGGAACCAGCACAAGGAGTATGGGGAAATCACATTGGGTAACGGTGACCTTAAGATAATAAAAGAAAGACAGATGGATCATAGACATAAGGATAACAGTTCAAGACTTAGATAAACAATTTGATGTAGTACTTAGTGTTAGAGTTCCAGGAGGAAGTGTTGTTGGAGTAGTTATTCCGTGGGAAAGTGCACTAAACCCTGTACATGTTAGAGCCATACTGAATACAGAAGAAAGGGAATGGAAGGAGCCGTTAAACAATGATTGGTATAGATGAGTACAATATATTACATTACAATTAAATAAAGAAAATAGTCTAGTATCCACCACATCTCCGTTTAAAGAATTAACAGTAGTTCAAAATCTTCACAGTTACCAGGACTGTGTGCTAGGATTCAATCACAACTTTTGTAATATTTAGGAAATTCTAACTATAAACAATTTTATGATCAACCAGGATGAGGAGAGAAGTGTAAGCAATTGTTAGAATAGGAACAAGGAAAAGGGAAACACCAGAGTAATATCAAATAGACTATGAGGAAATATAGGAATGTTACAATAAAACAATTGGGTTATATAATTTGGGAGAATTCAAGGGAGAATGTGAAACTAAGGGGCATTTAAACAGATAGATTTTTATTTGAGGGGTCCCTTTATTCCAAAGGCTATCAGGCAGCAGGATCAAGTATTAGAAATGGGTATTAAGAATGAGTGGTGAAACATAATATAATTTGTCATATAGTCAATGCTTATAGGGATGTTTAGGATTAGAAATGAACTCAACTAAACTGTTATGATCTGTCCTTTCCTGAGGTTACTACGGATGGTGTCGTAATACATAGCAGAGATAATTCGGTCCAGAACGGTGTAAACCTCAAAAACCAAAAACCCTCTACCCGGCTGAAGAGGAGCAACAAAGGCGTTGAAGACGTTCCTGTCCGACACCACCTCTGCCAGGAGACCTGAATCCAGCATCAAATCAAAGCAATCAATTGCCTTCTCTTTTGTGCCTTTTCTCTCAAGAATGTGACAGGAGTCCATGTGGAGTGAGCAGGAAGAGAGATCTATGCAAATACAACATTCTTCATAGTTTGGGTATACTGGTTGGCAAAATGGCCAAAACAGAATGATGGTGGAGGTGGGGCGGAATTGGGACATTGCCATGGGCAATCCAAGATTAACTATGAAGCTATCTGAAGAACATAAGGAGGACGCCAGAAGATTGAGTGCCGGTAGAGGAAGGGAGTGTTAGTTGAGGTAGTATGTTGAATTGAGGAGGTAGTATACACTGCTAAATTTATAGTAATTTAGACTAGGAATGCATTGGGATACTGATCTGTTGTAATTCTCGTTATGAGGAAGGTCATGTTAGAATTGTGATAATATAACTATACAGTATGCCAGTGTCAATATGTGCCAAGGTGAGAGTTAACTTTGAATGATGGAACCAAGGTGACTAACTAAGAATTGTCATTCTAAATTTGTTTTGGGTAATTAATTTGAGTATGATTATGAATTATAAGCTGACTGATTGATCTGAATGAAGTTATGTGAGTTAAAGATATTGATATTATTCTTAAACATGGCCTAGGTAGTATGGCTAAAACAATGCTACGTTAGTTTTAATGTGTTAGGATACTAACACTTATATTGGAATTGGTTTAGGTAGAAATATTAATATTGTTCATTATGAGTATAACTTTGAATGCAAGGATGGTGATTGATAGCATAAACATAATATACTTTTGTAAGGTTATGGGATTAGTAATCCCATGAGGAGGGATATGTGGTGAATTATTATTAATGAACTGTAGAGTTTAATGGACTATGAGGTAGAACTGGGTTAATCAAGAGCATAAAGTTAGAATTATGTGTTACTGGGCCAGGAATTGTATTGGGTCATTTAATTTCACTGTGTGGGTGAGTAGAGAGGGAATCTACCCTAGGGTCAGATTGCTTGTTCTTTCTTAGATCCATGGTTGTCTTATCATATCAAAGACTGAAACTGGCTTGGGCCGATTGTTTTTTCTTCAAACACAGTGAAAAGAGCCAGGGTTGAACAGAGTTTAAACTAAACATGAGTGTTTTTGCAAGATAAGGATTGATTGATTGTAGTACCCTGAACTTAATGAAAGTTGAGTTTAGCCGCTCTCAGAGACAAAGGAAGTGGGCGGAGCAATAAAAGAGCAGGAAAACTGAAGAGGACTATATAAGATGGAGGGAGACCGTAAGGGGGGTGCCACTCTGCAGACTGGTATCGGCTTTGTTGAAAACTTTAATAAAGTCATTTCTTGATGCAACAAAAACTCTGTAAGACCTTATTTGTAATAAAGTATAGTGGTTATTTTCCACAACAGCCTATGTAGATATTCCATTAAAAATCTGCCGTTTCCAGCTCCAATACCCATTTACAACAATAACAATGTCTACACTGTATTTCTGATCAATTTGATGTTATTTTTATGGACAAAAAAATTGCTTTTCTTTCGAAAACAAGGACATTTCTAAGTGACCCCAAACTTTTGAACAGTAGTGTAAGTATTCACACCCCTGAGTCAATAATTTGTAGAAGCACCTTTGGCAGCAATTACAACTGTGAGTCTTTCTGTGTAAGTCTAAGAGCTTTCGACACCTGGTTTGTACAACATTTGCCCATTATTGTTTTCAAAACTATTCAAGCTCTGTTTAATTGATTGTTGATCATTGCTAGACAACCATTTTCAGGTCTTGCCATATATTTTCAAGTAGATTTAAGTCAAAACGGTAACTAGGCCATACAGGAACATTCAGTCTTCTTGGTAAGCAACTCCAGTGTAGACTTGGCCTTGTGTTTTAGATTATTGTCCTGCTGAAAGGTGAATTCATCTCCCAGTGTCTGGTGGAAAGCAGACTGCACTAAGTTTTCCTCTAGGATTTTGCCTGTGCTTATCCTGAAAAACTGACCAATCCTTAACGATTACAAGCATACCCATAACATGATGCAGCCACCACTATGTTTGAAAATATAGAGAGTGTTACTTAGTAATGTGTTGAATTGGATTTGCCCCAAACATAACACTTTGTATTCAGGACAAAAAGTGAATTGCTTTGCCACATTTTTTTGCAGTATTACTTCAGTGTTGCAAACAGGATGCATGTTTTGGAATATTTTTTATTTGTGTACAGGCTTCCTTCTTTTCACTCTGTCAATTAGGTTAGTATTGTGGAGTAACTACAATGTTGTTGATCAATCCTCAGCTTTCTCCCATCACAGCCATTAAACTCTGTAACTGTTTTAAAGTCACCATTGGCCACATGGAGACATTTTTCCTTCCTCTCCGGCAACTGAGTTAGGAAGGACGCCTGTATCTTTGTAGTGACTGGGTGTATTGATACACCATCCAAAGTGTAATTAATAACTTCACCATGCTCAAACAGATATTCGATATCTGCTTTTTTATTTTTACCCTTCTACCAATAGGTGCCCTTCTTCGCGAGACATTGGAAAACCTCCCTTGTCTTTGTGGTTGAATCTGTGTTTGAAATTCACTGCTCGACTGAGGGACCTTACAGATGTGTGTGGTACAGAGATGAGGTAGTCATTCAAAAATCATGTTAAACACTATTATTGCACACAGAGTGAGTCTATGCAACTTATTATGTGACTTGTTAAGAAATGTTTTACTCCTGAACTTATTTATGCTTGCCAAAACAAAGGGGTGGAATACTTGACTGAAGACATTTTAGCTTTTCTTTTCTTTAATTAATTTGTAAAAATTCTGAAATACATAATTCCACTTTGACATTATGGGGTTTGTGTGTAGGTCAGTGACAAACAAATCTCAATTGAATCCATTTTCAATTCAGGCTGTAACACAAAATGTGGAAAATGTCAAGGGGTTTGAATACTTTCAGAGGGCAATGTATCACTTTTGCAACAAACTGTCAAAATGAAGACCAGAATTGACGTGTTTTTCACTATAACTAAGCCTAACAGTTTGTTTCATGAAAGTTACTCTTTAAAGGCCAAGTGCATTCAAAAACGTGCCTTTCCTGTGTTTTATATATATTTCCACACTGAGGTTGGAATAATACTGTGAAATTGTGAACATGATGATAATGCCATTTTAGTGTAAGACTGCCTGAAATTTCCCCATGCTGTAAATTAGTTAGACCAATAAGAGAGTTCCAAACCTCTCTGTGAATAACAGCTAATTTCCCATTTTCCCCTCCCCACTCAGACCACTCCTATATAGTCCTAGCAAAATTCTGTCTTGAGAAATTGCTCTTCGCTAAGAAACTATTTTGGTTTCTTTTTACGATTCTTTTAAAAAACAATCACAGTAAGGTACTTAAATTGTTACCCAGAAATGATTTGATATTGAGATCAAAACAGCTGCATTGGACCTTTAAAAACAGCCTATAACAAATTCCCCGAAACACTATTCCTTGTGTGTCGATGTGTAGCATATGCAAAACTTTCTAGCCTATTGTTTTATTGGTTTTTACTTTCCTAAAACAATAATTTTCCACATCACTATTCAGCTGTCAGAGATTTGAGCAATAAATTCACTAAAATCAGGGGCATTGCATGCATAGGCCTATAGGCTTCAGCGTCCACTATATGATATTAACATTTAAAAACATTCATATAAAGGAAGAAAAGCTTAGGCCTAGCCCCAGAGAGAGAGAGATATGCCAGCGGCATGCTATGACACCGTCATGCATTTCTTTATCCTTGTCAGATAGGCTACTGCGTCTGCTATACAGATATATGGGGCGGCAGGTAGCTTAGTGGGTAAAAGCGTTGTGCCAGTAACCGAAAGGTTGCTGGTTCTAATCCCCGAGCCGACTAGGTGAAAAAATCTGTCGATGTGCCCTTGAGCAAGGCACTTAACCCTAATTGCTCCTGTAAGTCGCTCTGGATAAGAGCGTCTGCTAAATGACTAAAATGTAAAATGTAAATGTAATATAGGCATGCAGAAGGAGGCTATTTCGTGAATATTCTATCAGAATATTTTTTTTATAAAGATAAGCATTATATTGTTACATTATAGGAGTAAGTCTGGTAGGCCTAAAACATTCCTCCTCACCTCAATTTCAACTGTCAGAGTCAGTTGGAGAGCCAGTGCGCATTGCCCTACATATCATAGCCCTGCAATAGCTCAATCTTAATAATGGCCACACCAAACCTTCACAAAAGTTTCTAAACTTTATTAGGGTAATATAAAAATTAAGTCAAGCCATTGATTATAGTGAAAATACTGCAGGCTATTATATTGCAGCAAAGACAACATTACAGTTGGAACTTAATTAAACAAAGCACTTGCAAACTGGTTAAAATTTTCACAAAAGTTTTGAACAGGCTATATTGAAGCAATTACCAAAAAAGGCTAGTGCCTGCAGTACCCAACAAATGACAACAATAGGATAATGATTAATTTATTTTAGATTTTTTTACAACATCTTAAACTAAATACAGAGCACACAATAAAAAAGAGATCAAATTTCAAACGAAAACATTTCAACAGAATAAAAGAAAAACACACATTTAAAGAACTGGTATAGATGAATAAATAGGCCTACAATAATAGCAATTATATACAATACTAATAATAATAAAACAAATTATTTTAAATACGAAAATAAATAAATAAAAGTTCCAAAATTGCTTCCTTCCTGAATAGCGAGATGCACACAGTAGCCTGCATTTGGCCATGCCAACGTTCTTCTCATCTTCCACTACAATATTACAACTTATATTCAATTCCCCTTGTAGGCTTTTCACTATAGGCATACTCTCTAACTTTCATTTTACTTCAATGAAAAAGGCCTCCATCTTCCTGACAATTTGGCTGGCTACAATTGTATTTATCAGTTTCTAATTTTTTTGCCGTGGTCAAAAGTCTGAAATTACCGGCTAACGGAAACCCTGCTTAGATTATTCAACAACACCAAGTAGTGTTTCTAGGGGGGCTTTCTACTCTGTTGGAGGAATTAAAGGGAGAGTTTATCCAAAAATCTAAAATTCTTTAATATTTTCATACCTCAAGAAAGGGTCCAAAAAAGTTTTTGCTGCACCGTCAGTTATACAGTGGGGCAAAAAAGTATTTAGTCAGCCACCAATTGTGCAAGTTCTCCCACTTAAAAAGATGAGAGAGGCCTGTAATTTTCATCATAGGTACACGTCAACTATGACAGACAAAATTAGAATTTTTCTCTCCAGAAAATCACATTGTAGGATTTTTTATGAATTTATTTGCAAATTATGGTGGAAAATAAGTATTTGGTCAATAACAAAAGTTTCTCAATACTTTGTTATATACCCTTTGTTGGCAATGACACAGGTCAAAAGTTTTCTGTAAGTCTTCACAAGGTTTTCACACACTGTTGCTGGTATTTTTGCCCATTCCTCCATGCATATCTCCTCTAGAGCAGTGATGTTTTGGGGCTGTCGCTGGGCAACACGGACTTTCAACTCCCTCCAAAGATTTTCTATGGGGTTGAAATCTGGAGACTGGCTAGGCCACTCCAGGACCTTGAAATGCTTCTTACGAAGCCACTCCTTCGTTGCCCGGGTGGTGTGTTTGGGATCATTGTCATGCTGAAAGACCCAGCCACGTTTCATCTTCAATGCCCTTGCTGATGGAAGGAGGTTTTCACTCAAAATCTCACGATACATGGCCCCATTCATTCTTTCCTTTACACGGATCAGTCGTCCTGGTCCCTTTGCAGAAAAACAGCCCCAAAGCATGATGTTTCCACCCCCATGCTTCACAGTAGGTATGGTTTTCTTTGGATGCAACTCATCATTCTTTGTCCTCCAAACACGACGAGTTGAGTTTTTACCAAAAAGTTCTATTTTGGTTTCATCTGACCATATGACATTCTCCCAATCCTCTTCTGGATCATCCAAATGCACTCTAGCAAACTTCAGACGGGCCTGGACATGTACTGGCTTAAGCAGGGGGACACGTCTGGCACTGCAGGATTTGAGTCCCTGGCGGCGTAGTGTGTTACTGATGGTAGGCTTTGTTACTTTGGTCCCAGCTCTCTGCAGGTCATTCACTAGGTCCCCCCGTGTGGTTCTGGGATTTTTGCTCACCGTTCTTGTGATCATTTTGACCCCACGGGGTGAGATCTTGCGTGGAGCCCCAGATCGAGGGAGATTATCAGTGGTCTTGTATGTCTTCCATTTCCTAATAATTGCTCCCACAGTTGATTTCTTCAAACCAAGCTGCTTACCTATTGCAGATTCAGTCTTCCCAGCCTGGTGCAGGTCTACAATTTTGTTTCTGGTGTCCTTTGACAGCTCTTTGGTCTTGGCCATAGTGGAGTTTGGAGTGTGACTGTTTGAGGTTGTGGACAGGTGTCTTTTATACTGATAACAAGTTCAAACTGGTGCCATTAATACAAGTGGAGGACAGAGGAGCCTCTTAAAGAAGAAGTTACAGGTATGTGAGAGCCAGTAATCTTGCTTGTTTGTAGGTGACCAAATACTTATTTTCCACCATAATTTGCAAATAAATTCATAAAAAATCCTACAATGTGATTTTCTGGAAAAAAAAATCTCAATTTGTCTGTCATAGTTGACGTGTACCTATGATGAAAATTACAGGCCTCTCTCATCTTTTTAAGTGGGAGAACTTGCACAATTGGTGGCTGACTAAATACTTTTTTTCCCCACTGTATAAGCTAGGTCCTGCATGCATGTCTTATTCCAGAACAAATGAGAAAGATTGGCACCATCTAATTACATACAGTAAATTATATGGTGCCAACCTTTTCCATTACTTTAGTTTTAATTTCTCCTCATGCATATAGCAGGATCATATAGGCCTACACAATAGATGTAATTGAATAGGTGAAGCATTCAGCTTCACCTAGGACCACTTTTGTAAACGTCTGACAAACTTTGACTAATGGGGGAACTATCCCTTTAAAACGAATGCAATCCTTTTAAAATGGTGTACTAATAGAATATAAGCTTGGTGCTGGATGAATGCACATGAAGACATTCAATGAAAGGGTACAGGTACATGCACTCCCACAATTCCATCCAATTTAACACAGTCAATAAATCAGGAGTGCGAACCAGGCCGGGCATCCCACCAACCTGATTAGGTGGTGATGTTAGAAACCTAGCATTACGGCTAAGTAAAGGGTGATTATGGAATACAGTAATAGAGGGAGGGGAAGAAGGTTAGGAGGGGGGAAGAGGAGGAGGATGCATACAGGACTTTCTAAAAGTGATCATTTGCCTTAACTGCGCACAGACACGCAGGAAAGAGGAAGAAAAAAAAACGTCTCGGCATCATGCCTCAAGAATGTCAGCAATGAGCTTACAGACCACATCCCTGACACACAAGAGTCGTAGCCGGAATCACATCCAGACCTATAACAAAGCTGGAAAAATGAGAGGGGACGGAACGTCAGTGGAGCGAGAGAGAAGGGGGCCTTCTCCAAAACGACAGAGCCCAATGAGCGGCTCCCTACCACATCACGACGCAATCCCAGAAATCGCTCGGAAATCGCTCCCGACTGCCAAGATTTTCCCGAAAGAAAAAAAAAAGAAGAGAGAGAGAGAGGAGAAAACACAAGGCGATGTGTTTTACTGCATACCTCTGGCTGGGTCACTACGAGTACAGAACAGACATAAAACAAATCTGACCTGGAATGATCCTCGCCATGGAGAGAAAGCGAAAGGGAGAGAGAGGGATAGAGAGAGGGAGAGAGCGAGAGGGATAGAGAGAGAGAGAGAGAGAGAGAGAGAGAACTAACTGGCCTATATGGAAATACACTGGGCTTACACTCCACATCCACACACAGCAAGATCAACTAAAATCTGCAGAGAGAGAAGGGAGGGAGCGAGAGAGGGAGAAACAAGCAACTTTACGAGGCGAAGAAAAGTGGGGGGGAGGAGGGGGAGAAACGGAGAGAAAGAAGGAGAGAGTCAGAAACAAACCCGAGAAAAACAGGGAGAGAAGCGTCAGAAGAGATAGGGGACGCAGTAATGAAACCCTTAAGACAGTGATCGACTGACAGGGAAAGAAAGAGAAAAAGAACAATAGACAAAGAGAGAGAGAGAACCTGGAACAACAGAATAGGCACCGATAGACAGGAGTGACTAACTGACAGAGCAGACTAGTCCAGTCCTGTCCTTCCATTTCTCTCGGTCTCTCCCGCTTTCTTTCCCTCCGTCTTACTCCCTGCCTCGTGTTCTATTTTTTCTTTGCATTCACAGAGAAGCATGCAGAGGCAGCACATGACGAGGTGACCTGTGCCCCACAGGATGGGCTGGACTGGGGGGGGGGGGGGGGGGGGGGGGGTACCATGTTCCGTGACCAATCCCCATAGTCTCCACACACTACACACACACACACACACACACACCCCTCTCCAGGCCCCACCGCGAGGGGAGAGAGGCAGTAGCGGCCTTCCCTTTCGCTGGGCCCCTCGCTGGACTCTGGAGAGGGGAGAGAGGACGAGGCAGGGAGAGGCCCGCTTGCACACACACAAACACACACAGACAGGCAGCCCCGTCTCTGCAGAGCTCGGCAGCAATTGAGTGCTCTCACTCTCTCGCAAACACACACACACACACACACTCACACACACACTCTGAACTAGCAAGGACAGGACCGGATAGACAACAGACATGTGGGTGATGTGGGTGCGTAAGCACTTAGCTCTGGTCCCAGTTACATAATCTCAACCCAAAAAGTACAAACCTCGGCGACGTGTACTATGCCCAAAGTCAATCGTCAAGTCAATAAATTCCAGGTAATAAAGCCATGCTGACTTTGTATCATCATTATGGACGGATAGTAAAACATTCTATTTCCACACTACTAACTCATACCAACTCACTCATACTAACTAAATCATACTAACTCTTAAAGTTCATGAACAGTCAAACAGTTACATTTGATGATATTTGAAGGAAACCAGATCAAAGTATGATGACCAAAGTATGAAAAATGACTGTTGATAAAGTTCGATCATAAAGTTACTGGTCCCCTCCCCATGTCAAACACTTGGATTAATAAAGGACAAGGTGACATCACCTTAGCTCTCATTTTAATACACCAAAAAAAAAATATAATAATAATTGCACTCACTAACTGTAAGTCGCTCTGGATAAGAGCGTCTGCTAAATGACTAAAATGTAAAAAAATGTAAATGTAAAATGATATTCTCTTACTCATTTAAATAAGCACCGCCTTGTAACCAACATCGGAGAAGGCGTGTTTGCAGAGAGGCGTGTTTGCAGAGGGGCGTGGTTTATATAGCTACAGTGCCTTCAGAAAGCATTCCCACACATTTTACATTTTAGTCATTTAGCAGACGCTCTTATCCAGAGCGACTTACAGTTAGCGCATACATTATTTTATCGAACCCACAACCCTGGCGTTGCAAACGCCATGCTCTACCAACTGAGCTACATCCCCTGCCGGCCATTCCCTCCCCTACCCTGGACGACGCTGGGCCAATTGTGCGCCGCCCCATGGGTCTCCCGGTCGCGGCCGGCTACGACAGAGCCTGGATTCGAACCAGGATCTCTAGTGGCACAGCGCCACTCGGGAGAGAACACCTTGACTTGTTCCACATTTTGTTGTGTTACAGCCTGAATTCAAATTGGATTAAATAGAAAAGAAATCTCACCCATCTACACACAATTCCCCATAACGAAAAAAGTGAAAACATGTTTTTACAATTTTGTTGCAAATGTATTGATAATGAAATTCAGAATTTACGTAAGTATTCACACCCCTGAGTCAATAAATGTTAGAATCACTTTTGGCAGCGATTACACCTGTGAGTCTTTCTGGGTAAGTCTTTAAGAGCGTTGCACACCTGGATTATTCTTTAAAAAAATTATTCAATCTCTGTCAAGTTGGTTGATGATAATTGCTAGACAGTCATTTCAAGTCTTGCCATAGATTCTCAAGCCGACTTAAGTCAAAACTAACTACACCACTCAGGAACATTCAGTGTCGTCTTGGTAAGCAACTCCAGTCTATATTTGGCCGTGTGTTTTAGGTTATTTTCCTGAATTGTTCACCCAGTGTCTGTTGGAAAGCAAACTGAACCAGGTTTTCCTCTAGGATTTTGCCTGTGCTTAGCTCTATTCCATTTATTTTGTATCCTAAACAACTCCCTAGTCCTTGACGATGACAAGCATACACATAACATGATGGAACCACCAACATGCTTGAAAATATGAAGAGTGGTACTCAGTGATGTGTTTTGTTGGATTTGCCCCAAACATAAGGCTTTGTACTCCCGAGTGGCGCAGTGGTCTAAGGCACTGCATCGCAGTGCTAGCTGTGCCACTAGAGATCCTGGTTCGAATCCAGGCTCTGTCGGAGCCGGCCGCGACCGGGAGACCCATGGGGCGGCGCACAATTGGCCAAGCGTCGTCCAGGGTAGGGGAGGGAATGGCCGGCAGGGATGTAGCTCAGTTGGTAGAGCATGGCGTTTGCAACGCCAGGGTTGTGGGTTCGATTCCCACGGGGGGCCAGTATGAAAATAAAATAAAAAGAATGTATGCACTCACTAACTGTAAGTAGCTCTGGATAACAGCGTCTGCTAAATGACAAAAATGTAAATGTATTCAGGACATAAAGTTAATTTCTTTCCCACGTGTTTTTGCAGTTTTCCTTTAGTGCCTTATTGCAAACAGGATGAATGTTTTGGAATATTTTTATTTTGTACAGGCTTCCTTCTTTTCACTATGTCATTTAGGTTAGTATTGTGGAGTAACTACAATGTTGTTGGTCCATCCTCAGTTTTCTCCTATCACAGCCATTAAACTCTGTAACTGTTTTAAAGTCACCATTGGCCTCATGGTGAAATGCCTGAGCGGTTTCCTTCCTCTCTGGCAACTGAGTTAGGAAGGACGCCTGTATATTTGTAGTGACTGGGTGTATTGATACACCATCCAAAGTGTAATTAATAACTTTGCCATGCTCAAAAGATATTCAATGTCAGTTTTTTTACCCATCTACCAATAGGTGCCCTTCTTTGCAAGGCATTGCAAAACCTCCCTGGTGTTTGTGGTTGAATCTGTGTTTGAAATTCACTGCTCGACTGAGGGACCTTACAGATGTGTGTGGTACAGAGATGAGGTAGTCATTCAAAAATCATGTTAAACACTATTATTGCACACAGAGTGAGTCCATGCAACTTATTATGTGACTTGTTAAGAAATGTTTTACTCCTGAACGTATTTATGCTTGCCAAAACAAAGGGGTGGAATACTTGACTGAAGACATTTTAGCTTTTCTTTTCTTTAATTAATTTGTAAAAATTCAAAAATTTTGAAACACCAGAGTGAGTCCATGCAACTTATTATTTTACATTTTAGTCATTTAGCAGACGCTCTTATCCAGAGCAACTTACAGTTAGTGAGTGCATACAAATGTTTACTCCTGAACTTATTTAGGCTTGCCATAAGAAAGGGGTTCAATACTTATTGACTCAAGACATTTTAGATTTTCTTTTTTTATTAATTTGTCAAAATTTCTACAAACATAATTCCACTTTGACATTATGGGGTATTGTGTGTAGGCCTGTGACACAAAATATCAATTTAATCAATTTAAAATGCAGGCTGTAACACAACAACATTTAGAAAAAGTCAAAGGGTGTGAATACTTTCTGAAGGCTCTGTAGATAGATAGCTATTCTGCTGGTGCCAAAATTTGACAGGAGGGTGTAAGCAAATATAATAAAAATGTACCCTATTCATCTATGGCAAAGATACTTATATGTTTCCCCTTTCATCTGTGTCTGGTGTTAGCTAGTTACTGGCTAGCTAGGTCTTCAGCCAGCATGGTACAAAAGGGGGGAGGCGTCGTTCAAAATGCCAACGCAGCTGTCAAGTCAACACATCCGTCAGTGCTGCTGTGAACCGCATCACAAGAGACACGCCAAACGGGAGTTGTATAAAAAAACATATATCATTGATGCAATTTGAATGTTGTTGTTGCTTTGTGTATCACCACATTTGCTTAAGATCAGTTTACAACAAAACTGCTCACTGCATCCAAGTTGCTTGACATAGGCGTTTCAAAGAGCTGTCAGTCAAGGCGAGCTCATGAATATAAGCTCCCAGCCCACTCAGCCTGTCTTTAAACTTCCTGGTAGTTAGCCATGAGAGTAAAATTGATTTTCAGAATGACTTTTCAGGACCTTTAATAGTAACTCAGTCACACTAATTCCCTCATACTAACCCCCTCATACTAACCCCCTCATACTAACCCTCTCATAGTAACTCATACAGCAACCAAACAAAGCCAGCTGGGTTTCTCCTTTGCTCACGTTCCCAAGAAGTCGTATTATTCTACATGACTACCGCCCGCCTATACTTCAAACAGTAAACATTACATGTGACGCGTCGAGCGTAGGAACTGGACGTTTCAACGTGGACCCAACACTAAAGGGCTATTTATACCCTATGGAGACTGACCCTACGGTGCGTAGCGCAGGGTCGCAATGTCGTTTTTCGTCACAAAACCAAACTCTGTGTAGTGTGCTCCAACATTCTATGTACTCTCGTGCCACATGAAAATTGTAACGCACCGTATAATTCCTTGAGTAGCCATGGAGGCAGCGTTGTGCAAGCAATGAAGTTCGCTTGGTTCCTTTATCTGATCTATAGGCTATGCTTCAAAGTAAACTATTTTGCATTGATAAGTAAATATAATCTCAGCGACTGTTCAAACAATAAACCAAACAACATCGTAGCCTTATTAGAATCTCCACCAAAATGTATTTTGTTTAGAAGTAATAACTATTGATTCCAGGCTATTGGTAAAAACAGCTGCGAGATGTGCTTTCTCTCTGCGTCCAAAACATGACATTCTATTTTTAGCTGATATGGGAGTGAATACACTGAAGCAGCATATCAAATTGGAATAATGTTGTAGGTTACACTGGCCAGTATAAGAATATTTGCCAGGGCATATCATTGAATTATAAATCGGATTATTTCACATGGCGAACTTCAACATTGCTGTTTCGGTTTAGCTTGTCATTAAATAAGCAGCCTATTTTGCATTGATAACCAAATATAATCTCAGCGACTGTTCAAACAATAAACCAACCAACATTGTAGCCTTACTAGAATCCCCCCAAAATATATTTTGTTTAGAAGTGATAACATTATTCTAGGCTATTTGGAAACGTAAAAAACGATAGACATGCTTTTTTTTCTCTGTGACATTGTATTTTTAGCAGATATGGGAGCAAATACACTGAAGCGTCATATCAAATTGGGATACTGTTGTAGGTAAGTATAAGAATATGGGCATATTATTTAATTATAAATCGGATTATTTCACATGGCGATGTGGGAAGCGAAAAGGCTAGCTAGGGAAGACAAGAGAGACTCTTCTTTCGCTTTCACAACAAATGAGAAGACAAGAAAGCCTCTGTCACCCCCTTGTGAATGTTGCTATTTGGGAGTCTGGATTGGCGAGGTATCATTTTACCAAAAGGTGCATGTTGCTAAAAAGAAAATCTAACTCCCCCAGCGCGCGCATGCAAATAGGTCTACGAATGTTAAGTGTGTTGAAACCTTAACAGTTGGAACTTAATGTGTCATTACTCCCAACAACAACTTAAAACGTGCCCTATATACACGCCACACACTCACACAAAAGCCCAGCTAGTAAAGGGTAGCTCTATAGGAGGCCTGTTACATGTGGGAGAGGAGGAAGCAACCAATTACAGTGGTCACGGCTGGGGTGGGGGTGGGTTGGATGACTGTACTGCTGTTGCAGAGTGGGACAGAAAGCTAATGGACTATACCAACACGACTGCTTGGCGCTTGTACACAATCTGCCATTGTTGTAGCAGTGACTGGCCGGAGCTGAACATGAGCCTACATTACAATGCCCTCGGCTACTGTTCTAGGTTCAGCTCTTGTTGTGCAGCTCATAGTGGGATAGAGTTAGGAGAGATGCGGGAGGGCTGTTCCGAAGTCAGTTGTTAAGGGCACAAAGTAACCACTGTGTGCCAGTGAAGCTCTCCCTCAATGCTTTCTAATGAATCGCTGAAAGAATAGCTTGGTCTGAAATGAAAACAACCACCTACGCCTTTGGTGTTTCAGATCGGAAGGGACTGGATAGGTGTAAGAAGAGGTAAGCAAAATGGCCGAAGCTCCCCTAAGACCATTGAAAAAGACTAGGTGGAACCGCCACCATCACATTGCTGACTTACACTTATCCACTCAGTCAGATCTGAAAACACGGAAGAAGTGGGGGCTGGGGGAAGGGAATATGAATTTGTTTTCTTTCAACCGAGAAGGACTTCTGCTTTCTTTAGATCGTATCACGTTTATCCAAGTCCTCCAATTCTCTAGACCAAGTTGTTGAAAAATATGGCTCTTTTGCAACTTGTGGATAAAATCTTTACAGCCCTTAAAAATGAATACGCTCTTGGCATCTTTTAAGATTTATCCAAAGCGTTTGACACGGTTGATCATGAAATATTACTTTCTAAATTGCATTATTACGGTTTTCATAAATATACATATAATTGGCAGTGGTGGAAAAAGTACCCAATTGTCATACTTGAGTAAAAGAAAATATACCTTAATAGAAAATGACTCAAGTAAAAGTCACCCAGTAAAATTCTACTTGATTAAAAGTCTAAAAGTACTGGGTTTAAAATATACTTAACTATCAAAAGTAAATGTAATTGCTAAAATATACTTAAGCATCAAAAGTCAGTCAAAGTGTTAATAATTTCAAATTCCTTATATTAAGCAAACCAGATGGCACCATATTTTTTTTATGTATTTACGGATAGCCAGGGGCACACTCCAACATTCAGACATAATTTACAAACGAAGCATGTTTGTTTAGTTAGTCCACCAGGTCAGAGGCAGTAGGAATGACCAGGGATGTTCTGTTGATAAGTACGTGAATTGGTACTTTTGGGTGTCAAGGAAAATGTATGGAGTAAAAAGTATATTCTTTTCTTAAGTAAAAGTAATTAAAAACATAAATAGTAAAGTACAGATACCCAAAAAAATAACTTAAGTAGTACTTTAAAGTATTTTTACTTAAGTACTTTACACCAGTCTAGACCAGTGGTTCTCAAATTTGGTCCTGGGGACCCAAAGGGGTGCACATTAGAGTTTTTGCCTTAACACTACACTGCTGATTCAAATCTTCAACTCATCATCAAGCTTTGATGATTTGAATCAGCTGTATAGTGTTAAGGCAAAAACTCTAATGTGCACCCCTTTGGGTCCCCAGGACCAGGTTTGAGAACCACTGGTCTAGACTCTAGAGGTGAATGCACTGTATGTTGATTCTACAGGCCTCTAAACATGTCCACTTGGCAACTTGACTTCACCAATTCTCTCGTCGTCCCCTCTTTGGCAGAGGAAGTGTGATTGAGCAAAGCAGTGTGTTGGGGAGAAATTTGGCACCCCGACCGGGTTCAGATAATCTTATTACACGGTCTTGTACATAGCAACCAGGAACTGCACGTTCCACAACAAGAGTGGCAAGTCCAAGTGTTGCTGTGTGCAACGGACTTAATTAGGGGTGCTGCAGTCTACGCTGCAACTTATCAGTACGTTATCATCTGCTTATAAATGCTCTCGAGTCCCATCTGAGGTGATGGACTATCACATTAAGGCAATTTCCTTAGGATAGGATACATCTTTATTGTCCCTAAAGGGGAAATTGTCTTGGACACACAGTACTGCTGTAGACTATAAAACATTAACACTATACATTACACACTTGACACATACATACTACAGGCCAACATTGCATGTTACCCCTGTCATGCGCATCATACGGATCTATCCTTAGTGGGTAACATAGAACTTTGGTCAGCAGTAGGCCTATCCCTTGAATTGATGATGCTACTGTCATATTGTGTGTCGAGAAAAAAAAGGGGGGTCACACTTCACATTACAGTGCTCTTATGACTCTGTGTACAGGGTAAACACTATTGTCATGACTTATTGTTACACTGCATGTAGGATTAGGATATGGTTTAGGGCTAAGATTAGGTATAGTCTACGGTTGTAATACAGTAGAACAATGAGTAGGCCTTACACTCTGTTATACTGTACTTGCATGTATATTTACACAGGAATAAGAAGACTGTGGTGTAAAGTGTTAAACAACAAGGCTATTCTAATGTGGTTGAAGTGGTTTATTGGTCTAAACCTTTTCAAACAACTGGTCGCTATTACACCACTATTTACCATTACCGCATGTCAGAGGCATGAAGAATGAGTGAATGGGCTCGACAACGGGTGTTAGCCTATAGCCTACGCTCCAAAATGCGATGTGGTTCGACAAGAACATTGACATTTTGCCAAGGTAGAGATTAGTGGCTGAGACACGCAAGGACAGCAGTGGACGCATATATTCTGGCATAATGACAATTGGTGGTCCTCTGTAGCTCAGCTGGTAGAGCACGGCGCTTGTAACGCCAAGGTAGTGGGTTCGATCCCCGGGACCACCCATACACAAAAAAAAAAAAAATTATGCACGCATGACTGTAAGTCGCTTTGGATAAAAGCGTCTGCTAAATGGCATATTATTATTATTATTATTATTATTATTATAATTGCCATTACACTTTTTGGTGTTTTGTGTAACAGATGTCTCTTTCGATTCACCACTGTTTGGAGGCTGGAAATGTATTGTGAATGTAACAATGTGTGCTGGAAGCCTATTAAAGGAGCACTTTGAAGTGATTGTTTGACAAGCGCACATAGGTGGTCCCATACTGGGAAGAAATGTATTCTACTTTCACCCCTGCTTATATGTCGCCTATTTCCAGGATAGTTTTATGCATATGGTGCACATTTGGATGAAAAACAACATGATTTGTTTCAAATATACACTACATATACAAAAGTATGTGGACAACCCTTCAAATTTGTGGATTCGGCCGTTTCAGCCGCATCCGTTGCTGACAGGTGTATAAAATCGAGCACAGCCATGCAATCGCCATAGGCAGTAGAATGGCCTTACTGAAGAGCTCAGTGACTTTCAACGTGGCACCGTCATAGGATGCCGCCTTTCCAACAAGTCAATTCGTCAAATTTCTGCCCTGCTTGAGCTGCCCCGGTCAACTGTAAGTGCTGTTATTGTGAAATGGAAACGTCTAGGAGCAACAACGGCTCAGCCGCAAAGTGGTAGGCCACACAAGCTCACAGAACGGGACCGCTGAGTGCTGAAGTGCGTAGCGCATAAAAATATTTTGTCCTCGGTTGCAACACTCACTACCGAGTTCCAAACGGCCTCTGGAAGCAAAGTCAGCACAATAACTGTTCGTCGGGAGCTTCATGAAATGGGTTTCCATGGCCGAGCAGCCGCACACAAGCCTAAGATCACCATAAGCAATGCCAACGTCGGCTGGAGGGGTGTAAAGCTCGCTGCCATTGGACTCTGGAGCAGTGGAAACGCGTTCTCTGGAGTGATGAATCACGCTTCATCATCTGGCAGTCCGACAGATGAATCTGGGTTTGACGGATGCAAGGAAAACGCTACGTGCCTGAATGCATAGCGCCAACTGTAAATTTTGGTGGAGGAGGAATAATCTCGGGCTGTTTTTCATGGTTCGGGGTAGACCCCTTTGTTCCAGTGAAGGGAAATCGTAACACTATAGCATATAATGACATTCTAGACGATTCTGTGCTTCCAACTTTGTGGCAACCTTTTGGGGAAGGCCCTTTCCCATTTCAGCATGACAATGCCCCCGTGCATAAAGTGAGGTCCATACAGAAATGGTTTGTCGTGATCGGTGTAGAAGAACTTGACTGGCCTGCACAGAGCCCTGACCTCAACCACATCGAACACCTTTGGGATGAATTGGAACGCCGACTGCGAGCCAGGCCTAATCGCCCAATATCAGTGCCCGACCTCACTAATGCTCTTGTGGCTTAATGGAAGCAAGTCCCCACAGCAATGTTCCAATGGAAAGAATTCCCAGAAGAGTGTAGGCTGTTATAGCAGCAAAGGGGGGACCAACTCCATATTAATGCCCATGATTTTGGAATGAGCAGGTGTCCACATACAGTGAGGGAAAAATGTATTTGATCCCCTGCTGATTTTGTACGTTTGCCCACTGACAAAGACAATCTGGACTATCCAAGTAAAGTGTGACCGATAAATTGTGACAGACTACTACTATTTTACATTACAGGAATTACATTTTAGGCTTCTGTCACTAGACCATAAAACTATGTAAATAGGCCACTCTTGATGTCTCACATTACATTTTTTCTGCGATTGAACATCTGCCATCTTTTTAATGGGTTCAATATGTAGGTTAAATCAAATATACAATACATGACCAAATATACATACCTGGTGGCCAACTACAAGAAACGTCTGACCTCTGTGATTTTGCCACCAAGTACTAAGTCATGTTTTGCAGAGGGGTCAAATACTTATTTCCCTCATTAAAATGCAAATCAATTTATAACATTTTTGACATTCGTTTTTCTGGATTTTTTGGTTGTTATTCTATCTCTCACTGTTCAAATAAACCTACCATTAAAACTATAGACTGATAATTTCTTTGTCAGTGGGAAAACGTACAAAATCAGCAGGGGATCAAATACTTTTTTCCCTCACTGTACTTTTGGTCATGTATTGTATATTTGATTTAACCTACATATTGAACCCATTAAGAAGATGGCAGATGTTCAATCGCAGAAAAAATTTAATGTGAGACATCAAGAGTGGCCTATTTACATAGTTTTATGGTCTAGTAACAGAAGCCTAAAACGTAATTCCTGTAATGTAAAATAGTAGTAGTCTGTCACAATTTATCGGTCACACTTTACTTGGATAGTCCGGATTTTCCATCTGTAGATGCTCTAGAGGTGGTCATACTATTAACAAACTATCTGTTGATAAGCAACTGCTTGCTATGGTTACGGTTAGGTTTAGAATAAGGGTTAGAGTAAGGGTTAAAGTTAGGGTTAAGGTTAGGGTTAGGATAAGGGTTAAGGTTAGGGCTAGGGTTAGTAGATAGTTAGTTGAAATGTTATTGATGTTATGTTATCTGTAGAGATAAAATACCAGGAAAATATTAAACCCTAGTCAGTAGAGTAGGGATCATCAACTAGAGTCAGCCGCGGGACGATTTTTTTCGTGAGCGGATGGTCAGGGGGCCGGAACATTAATTACAAATTATTTGTAGACTGCAAATTGACCGCAAGAAGCGCAAACAAATATAATATTTGATTAAAGCATAATAATCTCAAATCTTGCTTACATTTGTATACGATCACATCTCTATTATGCGTGGGAATACTATGGAACACATTTCCAAAATTATAATCACCCAAGAGAACTTTCTTCGGTTATAGTCACGGGCGTGTATATCCCCCCTCAAGCCGATACCCCGATGGCCCTCAAAGAACTTAACTGGACTTTATGCAAACTGGAAACCACATATCCTGAGGCTGCATTTATTATAGCTGGGGATTTTAACAAAGCAAATTTGAGGACTAGTCTGCCGAAGTTCTATCAACATATCGACTGTAGTACTCGCGCTGCTAAAATCCTCGACCATTGCTATTTGAACTTCCGGGATGGTTATAAGGCCCTCCCCCGCCCTCCTTTCGGCAAATCTGACCACGACTCCATTTTGCTCCTCCCTTCCTATAGGCAGAAACTCAAACAGGAAGTACCCGTGCTAAGGACTATTCAACGCTGGTCTGACCAATCAGAATCCACGCTTCAAGATTGTTTTGATCACGTGGACTGGGATATCTTCCGGGTAGCTTGCGAAAATAATTTAGACGAATACACTGAAAAGGTGACTGAGTTTATCAGGAAGTGTATAGGTGATGTTGTGCCCACTGTGACTATTAAAACCTACCCTAACCAGAAACCGTGGATTGATGGCAGCATTTGCGCAAAACTGAAAGCGCGAACCAACGCATTTAACCATGGCAAGGTGACTGGGAATATGGCAGAATACAAACGGTGTAGCTACTCACTCCGCAAGGCAATAAAACTGGCAAAACATCAGTATAGAGACAAAGTGGAGTCGCAATTCAACGGCTCAGACACAAAACATATGTGGCAGGGTCTACAGACAATCACGGACTACAAAAAGAAAACCAGCCACATTGCTGACACCGACGTCTCGCTTCCAGACAAGCTAAACACCTTCTTCGCCCCCGCTTTGAGGATAACACAGTGCCACTAATGAGGCCCACAACCAAGGACTGTGGCCTCTCCTTCTCCGTGGCCGACGTGAGTAAGACATTTAAGCATGTTAACCTCCGCAAGGCTGCCGGCCCAGACGGCATCCATAGCCACATCCTCAGAGCATGCGCAGACCAGCTGGCTGGTGTGTTTACGGACATATTCAATCTCTCCCTTTCCCAGTATGCTGTTCCCACATGCTTCAAGATGGCCACCATTGTTCCTGTAGCCAAGAAAGCAAAGGTAACTGAACTAAATGACTATCGCCCCGTAGCACTCACCTCCGTCATTATGAAGTGCTTTGAGAGACTAGTTAAGGATCATATCACCTCTACCTTACCTGTCACCCTAGACCCACTTCAATTTGCTTACCGCCCCAATAGATCCACAGACGACGCAATTGCCATCACACTGCACACTGCCCTATCCCATCTGGACAAGAGGAATACCTATGTAAGAATTCTGTTAATTGACTATAGCTCAGCATTCAACACCATAGTACCCTCCAAGCTCATCATTAAGCTCGAGGCCCTGGGTCTGAACCCCTCCCTGTGCAACTGGGTCCTGGACTTCCTGACGGGCCGCCCCCAGGTGGTGAAGGTAGGAAACAACATCTCCACTTCACTGATCCTCAACACTGGGGCCCCACAAGGGTGTGTGCTCAGCCCCCTCCTGTACTCTCTGTTCACCCATGACTGCGTGGCCAAGCACGCCTCCAACTCAATCATCAAGTTTGCAGACGACACAACAGTAGTAGGCTTGATTACCAACAATGACGAGACCGCCTACAGGGAGGAGGTGAGGGCTCTGGGAGTGTGGTGCCAGGAAAATAACCTCTCATTCAACATCAACAAAACAAAAGGAGATGATCGTGGACTTCAGGAAACAGCAGAGGGTGCATCCCCCTATCCACATCGATGGGACCGCAGTGGAGAAGGTGGTAAGCTTCAAGTTCCTTGGCGTACACATCACTGACAAACTGAAATGGTCCACCCAAGCAGACAGTGTGGTGAAAAAGGCGCAACAGAGCCTCTTCAACCTCAGGAGGCTGAAGAAATGTGTCTTGGCACCTAAAACCCTAAAAACTTTTACAGATGCACAATTGAGAGCATCCTGTCGGGCTGTATTACCGCCTGGTACGGCAACTGTACCCCTTGCAACCACAGGGCTCTCCAGAGGGTGGTGCGGTCTGCCGAACGCATTACCGGGGGCAAACTACCCACCCTCCAAGACACCTACAGCACCCGATGTCACAGGATGGCCAAAAAGATCATGAAGGACATAAACCACCCGAGCCACGGCCTGTTCACCCCGCTACCATCCAGAAGGCGAGGTCAGTACAGGTGCATCAAAGCTGGGACCGAGAGAATGACAAACAGCTTCTATCTCAAGGCCATCAGACTGTTAAATAGCCATCACTAGCACATTAGAGGCTTCTGCTGCCTATTGAAATCACTGGCCACTTTAAGAAATGGAACACTAGTCACTTTAATAATGTTTACATATCTTGCACTACTAATCTCATATTTATATACTGTATTCTATTCCATAATATTCTACTGTATCTTAGTCCATGCCGCTCTGTCATTGCTTGTCCATATATGTATATATTCTTAAATGCCATTCCTTACTAGATTTGTTTGTATTGGGTATATGTTGTGAAAATATTACATATTACTTGTTAGATATTACTGCACTGTCGGAGCTAGAAGCAGAAGCATATTGCTACACCCGCAATAACATCTGCTAAACACATGTATGTGACAAATAAAATATGATTTGATGGTGTTTTTAGTATTTTATGCCCCCCCAAAAAAAAAATTAACAAATGATAAATATATATAGTGGAAATGTTGTACAAACTAGGTGTCGATAGCTCTTAGACACAGAAAGACTCACAGCTGTAATTGCTGCCAAAGGTGCTTCTACAAATTATTGACTCAGGGGTGTGAATACTTACACTACTGTTCAAAAGTTTGGGGTCACTTAGAAATGTCATTTTTTTCTAAAGAAAAGCATTTTTTTGTCCAGTAAAATAACATCAAATTGATCAGAAATACAGTGTAGACATTGTTAATGTTGTAAATGGCTATTGGAGCTGGAATATCTACATAGGCGTACAGAGGCCCATTATCAGCAACCATCAGTCCTGTGTTCCAATGGCACGTTGTGTTTGCTAATCCAAGTTTATCATTTTGAAAGGCTAATTGATCATTAAAAAACATTTTTGCAATTATGTTAGCACAGCTGAAAACTGTTGTGCTGATTAAAGAAGCAATAAAACTGGCCTTCTTGAGACTAGTTGAGTATCTGGAGCATCAGCAATTGTGGGTTCAATTACAGGCTCAAAATGGCCAGAAACAAATAACTTTCTTCTGAAACTCGTCAGTCTATTCTTGTTCTGAGAAATGAAGGCTATTCCATGCGAGAAATTGCCAAGAAACTGAAGATCTCGTACAACGCTGTGTACTACTACCTTCACAGAACAGTGCAAACTGTCTCTAACCAGAATAGAAAGAGCAGTGGGAGGCCCCGGTGCACAACTGCGCAAGAGGACAAATACATTAGAGTTTCTAGTTTGAGAAACAGACGCTTCACAGGTCCTCAACTGGCAGCTTCATTAAATAGTACCCGCAAAACACCAGTCTCAACGTCAACAGTGAAGAGGTGACTACGGGATGCTGACCTTCTAGGCAGAGTTTCAAAGAAAAAGCCATATCTCAGACTGGCTGATAAAAATAAAATATTAAGATGGGCAAAAGAACACAGACACTGGACAGAGGAAGATTGGAAAAAAGTGTTATGGACAGACAAATCGAAGTTTGAGGTGTTCGGATCACAAAGAAGAACATTTGTGAGACGCAGACCAAATGAAAAGATGCTGTAGGAGTGCTTGATGCCATCTGTGAAGCATGGTGGAGGCAATGTGATGATCTGGGGGTGCTTTGGTGGTGGTAAAGTGGGAGATTTGTACAGGGTAAAAGGGATCTTGAAGAAGGAAGGCTATCACTCCATTTTGTAACGCCATGCCATACGCTGTGGACGGCGCTTGATTGGAGCCAATTTCCTCCTGCAACGGGACAATGACCCAAAGCACAGCTCCAAACTATGCAAGAACTATTTAGGGAAGAAGCAATTAGCTGGTATTATGTCTATAATGGAGTGGCCAGCACAGTCACCGGATCTCAACCCTATTGAGCTGTTGAGGGAGCAACTTGACCGTATGGTACGTAAGAAGTGCCCATCAAGCCAATCCAACTTGTGGGAGGTGCTTCAGGAAGCATGGGGTGAAATCTCTTCAGATTACCTCAACAAATTGACAACTAGAATGCCAAAGGTCTGCAAGGCTGTAATTGCTGCAAATGGAGGATTCTTTGACAAAAGCAAAGTTTGAAGGACACAATTATTATTTCTATTAAAAATCATTATTTCTAACCTTGTCAATGACTACATGTCCTAAGCCTTTTACTATATTTCCTATTCAAACTAATTTCATGTATGTTTTCATGGAAAACAAGGACATTTCGAAGTGACCCCACACTTTTGTACGGTAGTGTGTATATATATATATACAGTGGGGAAAATAAGTATTTAGTCAGCCACCAATTGTGCAAGTTCTCCCACTTAGAAAGATGAGAGAGGCCTGTAATTTTCATCATAGGTACACGTCAACTATGACAGACAAAATTAGAAAAAAAAATCCAGAAAATCACATTGTAGGATTTTTTATGAATTTATTTGCAAATTATGGTGGAAAATAAGTATTTGGTCACCTACAAACAAGCAATATTTCTGGCTCTCACAGACCTGTAACTTCTTCTTTAAGAGGCTCTCTGTCCTCCACTCGTTACCTGTAAAGGACACCAGAAACAAAATTGTAGACCTGCACCAGGCTGGGAAGACTGAATCTGCAATAGGTAAGCAGCTTGGTTTGAAGAAGTCAACTGTGGGAGCAATTATTAGGAAATGGAAGACATACAAGACCACTAATAATCTCCCTCGATCTGGGGCTCCACGCAAGATCTCACCCCGTGGGGTCAAAATGATCACAAGAACGGTGAGAAAAAATCCCAGAACCACACGGGGGGACCTAGTGAATGACCTGCAGAGAGCTGGGACCAAAGTAACAAAGCCTACCATCAGTAACACACTACGCCACCAGGGACTCAAATCCTGCAGTGCCAGACGTGTCCCCCTGCTTAAGCTAGTACATGTCCAGGCCCGTCTGAAGTTTGCTAGAGTGCATTTGGATGATCCAGAAGAGGATTGGGAGAATGTCATATGGTCAGATGAAACCAAAATATAACTTTTTGGTCAAAACTCAACCCGTCGTGTTTGGAGGACAAAGAATGCTGAGTTGCATCCAAAGTACACCATACCTACTGTGAAGCATGGGGGTGGAAACATCATGCTTTGGGGCTGTTTTTCTGCAAAGGGACCAGGACGACTGATCCGTGTAAAGGAAAGAATGAATGGGGCCATGTATCGTGAGATTTTGAGTGAAAACCTCCTTCCATCAGCAAGGGAATTGAAGATGAAACGTGGCTGGGTCTTTCAGCATGACAATGATCCCAAACACACCGCCCGGGCAACGAAGGAGTGGCTTCGTAAGAAGCATTTCAAGGTCCTGGAGTGGCCTAGCCAGTCTCCAGATCTCAACCCCATAGAAAATCTTTGGAGGGAGTTGAAAGTCCGTGTTGCCCAGCGACAGCCCCAAAACATCACTGCTCTATTGGAGATCTGCATGAAGGAATGGGCCAAAATACCAGCAACAGTGTGTGAAAACCTTGTGAAGACTTACAGAAAACGTTTGACCTGTGTCATTGCCAACAAAGGGTATATAACAAAGTATTGAGAATTTTTTTTTATTGACCAAATACTTATTTTCCACCATAATTTGCAAATAAATTCATTAAAAATCCTACAATGTGATTTTCTGGATTTTTTTTTCTAATTTTGTCTGTCATAGTTGACGTGTACCTATGATGAAAATTACAGGCCTCTCTCATCTTTCTAAGTGGGAGAACTTGCACAATTGGTGGCTGACTAAATACTTTTTTCCCCCACTGTGTGTGTGTGTGTGTGTGTGTGTGTGTATATATATATATATATATATATATATATATATATATATATATATATATATATATATATATATATATATATATATATATATATATATATATATATATATATATGTGTGGAGGTTCCTCTGAGGAGGAAGGCGAGGACCATCTTCCTCAGTGAATATCATAAAAATTGTAAAACATTAAAAAAAGTTATATTTTTTGGATAAAACTATACTAAATATATTCATATGACACCAAATAATAAATCTACAGTAGCCTCAACAGCACTCTGTAGGGTAGCACCATGGTGTAGCCGGAGGACAGCTAGCTTCCGTCCTCCTCTGGGTACATTGACTTCATTACAAAACCTAGGAGGCTAATCGTTGTCACCCCTTTCCATAGACTTACACAGTAATTATGACTAGGGCTGTTGCGGTGACCGTCATTACCGCCACACCGGCGGTCACGAGTCATGAGAGCAGTCAAATTCCACGTGACCGTTTAGTCACGGTAATTCGTTTTCTCCAACCTCTGATGCTGCTGATGGTCAGTAGTAGCCTACCAAACTTGCTAACTGCCTGGTACTCAGCACTCTATTGTCCCTCTAATCACTCTGACATCAATGAAAATGTATTTGAAAATCTAATCAAACACTTCATGAGAGCCCATGAGTTCATGTTGCGCAACATTTCAACAGGCTATACAATTGCACGAGAAAACTGTGTGATGGCCTCTACTAAAAAGAGGAGAATCAGCTTTCTATAGGCTAGGCCTACTATATTTATTTTTCAACATTCCTAATATTAAGCACATTGCTTATATTTACAACAGGAGTATAGCCTACCTGGCTGGCACGAAAATAAACCACGGGGAAATGCGTCCTCCATTTGTTATTTAAGTGCATAGATTACATGTATTTTTTCCCGCTGCCCCTGTTTTGATACAGGTGCACGATAATGGTCCATTCTAAATAAAAACAAATTTCACTCATATATTATTTAGCATATGTAAAAACAAGATTAAATCAAGAATAGTCTGATGGGTGACAATATTTGCCTATCATTGTGAATTATATATTATCACTTGTGAATGATGCCCAGCATAAGAAACAAGCAACTTTTTTAAATTATAGTCGCACACCTCAGTTAGCCTTGCCCATAGGCCTATATGTTTTAATACGGTTTGTAACACAACTAAAGTGGCCAAATAACTTCTTAAAATTAAGCACATTAATCCGCTTTACAAGGGGTGTAGAGCCTAACTGGCATACATACGCAGCGCGTGAGTTTCAAGTTTGGGGAAGATAATTTTCCCCATAAAAATGCACCTTTATAATAAAAGCATTACATGCATAATTGCATTTGCGTTCACTTTTGATAATGGTGTTTTCCGCTAATGTAACATTTGCGCTTACAGCTTACTACCATGTGCGCATTTCTGTGCTTATAATGTGAAGAAATAGCCTAATAGTTTATCAACATTTAAGCTAAAAGTTCTGATCTGTTGTGTTAGCCACATTGCGTAAAAATGTTTTTTAATGCTAGTGGTTGTATTAATTTGGGATCTATCGCATCCCACAACTGTCCCAGACTATGTTTGGAATATTTATTTCTCGCACAGAATAGGTCAACTTTTGTACTATGGGGGATAGTAGATTGACATAGGCTAGTGCTGTTGCTGTTCATTAGGCCTACTCATCTTGTTGGCTGACGAAAAGTAAATGTGGACAGTTCTTCCAATATCTTCAATATGCACCTCGGAATTGGATAAGGACGCGTGCAGTTGCCTCCCCGATGTGATTGTCTTCACTTATAGCATGTGAGAAAGACCCGATCACGTGATGGAGAGACATGTGAGTGAGAGGTGATTCGGAGCGGCAAGCACTCAGGGAGAAGGGCACAACGGCCACTAGTCGCAAAAGGCATGAATTTTATTAGGGTGCATTACAGCCACACAAAGGGGATGCCGCCATGAAATTCTAGGCATTATCATGCTTGTCAAATTGTGAATGAGTGAGCTTGTCAAATCATCATTAGTCGCATCATGCAGCCTTACAATGTATTACAAATCTAAACATATAGCCCAACGTTTGTAGAACAACTTAAGTTACATTAATAACTCTAAATTAAGCATATAGGAATACCTATTTCTTTTTTAACCGCTCAACACAGAATAGCCGCATGTGCGCACTCCCTCAAATCGTTTGGAGAAAATATCCTTTCTATTTTATTCAGCTATGTTCAATTGCATTCTTCACACTATAAAATAATGCCAAGGAATTCTAAGTAAATCTTGTCTGCTAAATGAACTAGTGTAGCCCACAGCCATTTGGCATAGCCAGATTAGGACCTAACATACAGTGAGGGAAAAAGGTATTTGATCCCCTGCTGATTTTGTACGTTTACCCACTGACAAAGAAATGATCAATCTATAATTTTAATGGTAGGTTTTATGAACAGTGAGAGACAGAATAACAAAACAAAAATCCAGAAAAACGCATGTCAAAAATGTTATAAATTGATTTGCATTTTAATGAGGGAAATAAGTATTTGACCCCCTCTCAATCAGAAAGATTTCTGGCTCCCAGGTGTCTTTTATACAGGTAACAAACTGAGATTAGGAGCACACTCTTAAAGGGAGTGCTCCTAATCTCAGCTTGTTACCTGTATAAAAGACCCCTGTCCACAGAAGCAATCAATCAGATTCCAAACTCTCCACCATGGCCAAGAACAAAGAGCTCTCCAAGGATGTCAGGGACAAGATTGTAGACCTACACAAGGCTGGAATGGGCTACAAGACAATCGCCAAGCAGCTTGGTGAGAAGGTGACAACAGTTGGTGTGATTATTCGCAAATGGAAGAAACACAAAAGAACTGTCAATCATCCTCGGCCTGGGGCTCCATGCAAGATCTCACCTCGTGGAGTTGCAATGATCATGAGAACGGTGAGGAATCAGCCCAGAACTACACAGGAGGATATTGTCAATGATCTCAAGGCAGCTGGGACCATAGTCACCAAGAAAACAATTGGTAACACACTACGCCGTGAAGGACTGAAATCCTGCAGCGCCCGCAAGGTCCCCCTGCTCAAGAAAGCACATATACAGGCCCGTCTGACATTTGCCAATGAACGATTCAGAGGAGAACTGGGTGAAAGTGTTGTGGTCAGATGAGACCAAAATCGAGCTCTTTGGCATCAACTCAACTCGCCGTGTTTGGAGGAGGAGGAATGCTGCCTATGACCCCAAGAACACCATCCCCACCGTCAAACATGGAGGTGGAAACATTATTCTTTGGGGGTGTTTTTCTGCTAAGGGGACAGGACAACTTCACTGCATCAAAGGGACGATGGACGGGGCCATGTACCGTCAAATCTTGGGTGAGAACCTCCTTCCCTCAGCCAGGGCATTGAAAATGGGTTGTGGATGGGTATTCCAGCATGACAATGACCCAAAACACACGGCCAAGGCAAGAAAGGAGTGGCTCAAGAAGAAGCACATTAGGGTCCTGGAGTGGCCTAGCCAGTCTCCAGACCTTAATCCCATAGAAAATCTGTGGAGGGAGCTGAAGGTTCGAGTTGCCAAACGTCAGTCTCGAAACCTTAATGACTTGGAGAAGATCTGCAAAGAGGAGTGGCACAAAATCCCTCCTGAGATGTGTGCAAACCTGGTGGCCAACTACAAGAAACGTCTGACCTGTGTGATTGCCAACAAGGGTTTTGCCACCAAGTACTAAGTCATGTTTTGCAGAGGGGTCAAATACTTATTTCCTTCATTAAACTGCAAATCAATTTATAACATTTTTGACATGCGTTTTTCTGGATTTTTTTGTTGTTATTCAGTCTCTCACTGTTCAAATAAACCTACCATTACAATTATAGACTGATCATGTCTTTGTCAGTGGACAAACGTACAAAATCAGCAGGGAATCAAATACTTTTTTACCTCACTGTAAGGACAACTTAAGAGTATGGTATTCTGTTCTTCTGAAATAGACTACATTTTCTTCATATCATGCTTCTTTAGACCTGTCTAAAATAAATAATGGATTAATTGTGAATGTGTAGGCTATATTACATGGATTTATTACACTTTTTTAAATGTAGACGTTCCAAATGTCAGCATCAGTGGCTTGTAGGCTAGGAAACCGAACGAAACGGGGATAAACATACCTGAATTTGTCCAACAGAAACTCTTGTTTGCAACTGTTGGACTAGATGCAGGCAAGAGTGTGCAAGGCTGTATTGAATGTGTCACGGTCTGTCACCTCAAAGTTCTCTCCACCTGTGTGCACCTATGTTGTAAACTTTCATTCATAGGCTAGGCTGTAGCAACCTCATGATGAGTATAGGGAAAATTGGAGTATCATGTAGCAGCTGAAACCTATGATGTTACAATGAACTGGGTGAATGGAATATGAATGACAGTCATTCAATATGCTGTAATAGAAATAAGGCCCTGCTCACGAGAAGAAGAAAAAATCCTCCTCCCTCATCTTAAACTGCACCGACCACCACTGACATATATATACACATATTACAATTGCTTGGAAAACTGGGTGGGCAAAATTCAGCCCGCCATTTGGGGAACCCTGCTGTAGAGTACTAGCCTATCTATACATTTAGACAGATAACACATATTTGGAAATGTCCAGCTGAGATTAAATGCATGCATTTTATACAGATGTAGTATGGCTATGAATGCATGGATTTAAAGCAGATCAAATTAATTTACCTGAGATTTTGGCATGCCCTTGTTTGTAGATGGGGGATAAAGACTTGGCAACTCTCTTCTTAACCATAAAGATATCTTTAATCCTGAAAAAATAAGAAATTGGCATCATCAATTCAGACCTTGTTCCAGACAGTTTGGATGTTTGAATAACACACTTTTCATCTATTCTCTGTAAAGAAAGGAATGACAATTATTTGAGCAACATGCGTGCAATGGTTCGATTGTAAAGATTATTTTGGTAAACTGACAGCCTTGTAACGCTGCGTTTGTTTTGAGCTTGAGCCGCAGAATAGTTTCAGCTTTCACATTCCTTCTCTGGATGTGAGTTTCATACATGCGTACAACTTTTTCCAAGACTAAATTGCCCTTAATCCGTTTGTCGTCGTCAATCTCTTGAAAAGAAATGTCTTTCCATGTTGACTTGTAGTATGAGATACTGTGTAATAACTGCGTTTTACAAATATCCGCATGTGATAGACTCGAAACGTCAAAACTATCACGCCCAAGGTTCTAAATGTTGGCTGGCGAGCTGATACTGATTGCTACCGTGGCTAGATGGCTGGTTAACCCTAAATTGCTGTATCAAGTTTAGGCGATATATCAACTATATTCAGACCGAACGCGACTTCAATGAACGAATACGGCTAGGAATACTGGTTACGATATTTACCTTGTTCGCATGCTCTACAAAAGGCGAATTCTATAGAATAGCTATGATAGACGAGAAATCCCCTGGCCAGACCCTAAATAGATGGCCATTACTTTTTGGTATGCCCCGCCCCCGCACTTCCACAAAATGGGATATTTTCCCCAAGCCTCTCCAATAACCAATCAAAGGTGCAATCTGCGTGTATCCCGTGTATCCCGTGTTTTGGTTGGTGACATCTTACACCAGCCCTGCTTTGCTTGGTCAAATCCAATGCTCGTAACGTGTGTGAGCGACTCCCCTTCCCCCAAACAAAGGGGTGTGTCATGACGTCAGAGGTAACGAAGAGGTAAACAACTTTGACCGCGTGAGGTTTAAAGCAACATTGTTTCATCGCAAGCACTGACACAGTGCTACAATAACATTGTAACAATATGATAATAGATGCGCTGAAAATGAAATTATATCATTATATACCACAAGTCTTTGCTACGCACTCTCCTTTGTTATGTGGCCACACAGGTGGCAGCGTTGTAATAAATTATCGAGTTACAGACAGGCTTTGAATTAAACATTGTAGCGACATATTCGCCGATGGGGGAATGGTCTCGTAGTTTGTATTATTATTATTATTTTAATCTTCCTTAGCATTGTGCGTATGCGGAAGCGTGTGTGTGTGAGTGAGAGAGAAATAAATAATAGGAGAGAGTGAGAGAGAGGAGTCTGCGGTGTGCTGCGGATGGCGTGTCAGCTGCCTGAAGTAGCACAAACATGCTTTGTTGCTATGATTGTTATGTAATGTACTTGTGGATCAAACTATAGAGTACCATGATACTCCTTTATTTTCAGACACAGCCTGGGATACCCACTGAAGTATGGTTAGTGAGGTTAGCTACAAACATTCAAATTCAACATTGGTTCTGAGGATGCTTTATGCAAAAATCCAGCAATATTTTACATAGGTGGTTTCAGTTCGGTTCACATGCATTTGCATGATCTATTGAAGGATTAGTGCATATTGTATGTTTTGTCAGTGACATACACGTTGTGTTGGAATTCATGCAGGATTGGGGGATGGGGGTTCGGGTGAAGGGCAGGGGTGTGTCGACAGTGTAAACATAGTACATGCGACAGAAATGATGGAGAGAGGGGCTCCATCCCGGCCCATACATCCCCTTCCAATCTAAACTCATAGTCCCTACAAAGTCACGGGAACGGCAGGGAATGGAATAGGGGGGTGCATATTTAATTAGGAATGTTGAAAATGTTGCCTTTCAATTAAACGTAATTACATGTATTAAACGCCTGGTCAATGTCCCAATAGTAATACATTGAAGCTTTATTTCATGGCCTAATCAAACTGGTTTAATCTTTCTATTTTGGGGGCTATTTTATTTACCTATTCACATATTCTGTCAAATAAGCTAGTGCGTCTTCCTATTGTGTGTTTATAAATGCAATTCAATTTATCCAATTTATTTTAAGATGTATATTTCTAAAAATACGCAAATGCACTATGCTTGAAGCCAGTGGTAGGGTTTTTTCCTCCAAAGAGAACAAAATGCAGCGATATCTCCTTTCAAATCTACTCGTACCATGTTGTGTTTATCAAGCGTATATTGCAGTCTCATCCCCTCTCCACTTTTCCTTGGATCGATCCAGCCATCAGCACAAGGTTAGCACGATGCTGGGGGCCGCGCTCTGTCCCCTCCTCTTCCTCTCCCCCTTGCTGTTTCGGCACCACTGACTGAAGGTTCCACTTCCACCATTTTCTGCAACATAACACATTCCATTAGATTCCACGGCTTCAGCCGCACATCTGTGTGGTTTAAGTGACGGGACATCACGTCAATTCAAATCATACAATGGAATAACTATATCCATATATAGAATTTACCATATGCCACGTGCAAATGCCACCTAAATGCCAACCTGTACAAGTAGGCACTGTGTCTAGGCTTACCTATGAATGCATCATTTTTTACCTCATACAAAACCCTAGAAATACTGCATCTGGCATTGAGTGAGTGTGTTGATATATTGGGTTTTTTCTCATAACTAAGTGTGAGTGTTACGTTTAGAAGCCTTGGCCATGTGTAGTGGAGAGTTGATCCTTGTCCTGAGGCTTGGGTCGCCTTCAAACTGGCACCGGCTCGGGATCAAGCTGTTCTGTTAACAAGGATTTATTTGGCTCCATGACACCTCTGTCAGATCCATTTTCCGGCACGGCCATTTTGTGTCCTCAAATGCTCAGTCGATCACCCAGTAGCAAGGCTGGACGGTTTTCTTCTTATTTTAAAGCCCATTTAGGGGCTGATGCTGGAAAGTAACATAGGCACATTTTAGTAAGTAATTTTAATCTAGGGACTGAAAAATGAGTGTAAAAGCTTGATGGTGTAATGCATCTTATTATTCAATGTGTCAATGTTTTAATTGCATCTGTCCCTATTCAAATACATGTTGTAAATAAATACAGTAATAGGCCTATGGAGGTCATAATGTAACATAGTAATATAGAGTTATTCGTTAATATAGGACATGGCGAGTATGAGAATATAGGGCTCTGTGATGTGTTGAGTCTCGTCTCTATAGGTTTACCAATCATACAGAATTGTAAAGCTACAGTACAACCTCGGTCTTGAATTGAATGTTGTCAAACTAAATAATAATATAATAATAATAATAATTCTCAGAAGAGGGGAATAATTATTACATTGATGAACTGTATGAATTAAAGATCTCTATCCTCCTCAGCACGAACATGTATATGTATTCATTGATCTGTCAACACTTCCAAAAAAGATTAGCACATTACTAGGTATCTCTCTAGGGTAATATCATTATGATATATGGATATCTTTCTGGGGAAAATATTTAACATGTGACATAGTGTATCGTCACGTGTTCTCTAGTTTCATAGCAGAATGGTAAACACATACTCTGTGTAGAAAACATTAGGAACACCTGCTCTTTCCATGACAAAGACTGGACAGGTTTATCCAGGTGAAAGCTATGATCCCTTATTGATGTCACTTCTTAAGTCCACTTCAATCAGTGTAGATGAAGGGGAGGAGATAGGTTAAAGAATACTTTTTAAGCCTTGAGACAATTGAGAGGGTGAATGGGCAAGACAAAATATTTAAGTACTTTTGAACGGGGTACGGTAGTAGGTGCCAGGTGCACCGGTTTGAGTGTGTCAAGAACTGCAATGCTGCTGGGTTTTTCACGCTCAAGAGTTTCCCATGTGTATTAAGAATGGTCCACCACCCAAAGGACATCCAGCCAACTGAACAGAAATATAAACGCAACATGCAACCATTTCATTGATTTTACAGTTCATATGAAGAAATCAGTCAATTTAAATACATTCATTAGGCCCTAATCTATGGATTTCACATGACTGGGAGTACAGATATGCATCTGTTGGTCACAGATACCTTTAAAAAATGGCACTCACAATGGGCCTCAGGATCTCGTCACGGTATTTTTGTGCATTCAAATTGCCATCGATAAAATGCAATTGTGTTTGTTGTCCATAGCTCATGCCTGCCCATACCATAACCCCACTGCCACTATGGGGCACTCTGTTCACAACGTTGACATCAGCAAATCGCTCGCCCACACAAGGCCATACACATGGTCTGCGGTTGTGAGGCCGGTTGGATGTACTGCCAAAGTCTCTAAAACGACATTATGGTAGAGAAATGAACATTCAGTTCTCTGGCAACAGCTCTGGTGGACATTCCTGCAGTCACCATGCCAATTGCACACTCCATCACAACTTGAGACATCTGTGGCATTGTGTTGTGTGACAAAACTGCACATTTTAGAGTGACCTTTTATTGTCCCCAGCACATCATTACTTTAAGACATGATGGTCAGTCAATCCGGAAAATTTCAAAAACGTTGAAAGTTTCTTCAAGTGCAGTCCCAAAAACCATCAAGCGCTATGATGAAACTGGCTCTCATGAGGACCGCCACAGGAAAGGAAGACCCAGAGTTACCTCTGCTGCAGATGATAAGTTCATTAGAGTTACCAGCCTCAGAAATTGCAGCCCAAATAAATGCTTCACAGAGTTCAAGTAACAGACACATCTCAACATCAACAGTTCAGAGGAGACTGCATGAATCAGGCCTTCATGGTCGAATTGCTGCAAAGAAACCACTACTAAAGGACACCAATAATAAGAAGAGACTTGCTTGAGCCAAGAAACACGAGCAATGTCCTTTGGTCTGATGAGTCCAAATTTAGGTTCCAACCGCCGTATCTTTGTGAGATGCGGTGTGGGTGAACGGATGATCTCTGCATGTGTGGTTCCCACCATGAAGCATGGAGGAGGAGGTGTGATGATGTGGGGGTGCTTTGTTGGTGACACTGTCAGTGATTTATTTAGAATTCAAGGCACACTAAACCAGCATGGCTACCACAGCATTCTGCAGCAATATGCCATCCCATCTGGTTTGCGCTTAGTGGGACTATCATTTGCTTTTCAACAGGACAATGACCCAACACACCTCCAGGCTGTGTAAGGGCTATTTGACCAAGAAGGAGAGTGATGGAGTGCTCCATCAGATGACCTGACCTCCACAATCACCTGACCTCAACCCAATTGAGATGGTTTGGGATGAGTTGGACCGCAGAGTGAAGGAAAAGCAGCCAACAAGTGCTCAGCATATGTGGGAACTCCTTCAAGACTGTTGGAAAAGCATTCCAGATGAAACTGGTTGAGAGAATGCCAAGAGTGTACAAAGCTGTAATCAAGGAAAATGGTGGCTACTTTGAAAAATCCAAAATCTAAAATATATTTTGATTTGTTTAACACTTTTTTGGTTGCTACATGATTCCATATGTGTTATTTCATAGTTTGATGTCTTCACTATTTTTCTACAATGTAGAAAATAGTAAAAATAAAGAAAAACCCTTGAATGAGTAGGTGTGTCCAAACTTTTGACTGGTACTGGGTGTATGTATGTATATATATATATATATATATATATATATATATATATATATATATACACACATACTAGGAAACCTTGAGGTCCCCAAAAAAACACAGCCAGTTGGGGAACCCTGACATATAGACTTCATAGAAAGGCATAGTCTTCCCTTTCAACATAAAAACGAATTAACACAGCCACAGTATAAACCTCCTTTATTGTGTTGCATGTGTTAAGTGAACTTGGGTGTGAACTTGGGAGTGAAGACACTTCAACCGCAGATGGAGATAGGAAGGATTTATCTGTAGCATAATAATATTTGCGTTAACTCCTTACATCGGACTTGAACTTGAGTTTAGAGTGAAACCAGGGAGACATCTATTTTGTCGTAACCTGGCACTTTCTTTTACCAAACTGTGGCAATATTATTATATATATTTACATTTAGCTGTTGAATTAATAATGATTCGTAATATGCAGTGGTGTAAAGTACTTAAGTACAAATACTTCAAAGTACTACTTAAGTAGTTTTTTGGGTTATCTGTACTTTACTTTACTATTTATATTTTGGACAACTTTTACTTTTACTTCGCTACATTCCTAAAGAAATGAATGTACTTTTTACCCCATACATTTTCCCTGACACCCAAAAGTACTACATTTTGAATGGTTTGCAGGAAAGGAAAATGGTCCAATTCACGCACTTATCCCTGGTCATCCCTACTGCCTCTGATCTGGCGGACTCACTAAACACACATCTTTGTTTGTAAATTATGTCTGAGTGTTGGATTGTGCCCCTGGCTATCCGTAAATAAATAAACTAACAAGAAAATGGTGCCGTCTGGTTTGTTTAATATAAGGAATTTTAAATTATTTATACTTCTACTTTCACATTTTAACAAGTACGTTTACTTTTGATACTTAAGTATATTTAAAACCCCAATACTTTTAGAAAGCAGTATTTTACTGGGTGACTTTTACTTGAGTAATTTTTTATTAATGTATCTTTACTTTTACTTTTACTGTATAACAATTAAGTACTTTTTCCACCACTGGTAATATGATACAATTAGTAGGCCTACTACCCATTTTCATATTAGAAAGACGGACCCTTATTTCTTGTAATATAATAATATGCCATTTAGCAGACACTTTTATCCAAAGCGACTTACAGTCATGTGTGCATACATTTTTACGTATGGGTGGTCCCGGGGATCGAACCCACTACCCTGGCGTTACACGTGCCATGCTCTACCAATTGAGCTACAGAGGACTTGTCTTATGCAGAGGACTTGTCTTATGCAATTGTTTGCACTTAACCAATCCTTAACATTGTTGAGATTCTTCAACTTGGAGAGTGTATATCTTTGTATATTGACCACATGATAGAAAACCATTAGTAGGTTAAGCATTGATTACTGCTGTGCTATTGGCTCTGACCCCTGGCCTGTGACTCTCTATCTCCCTCTACAGGCTGTATCTACATAATCTACCTACAACACAGCATTTCTGAAGAAACATTGTATGCTTGCAACAGTTATGTTTTACTATCGAGAGAACATTAAATCATGGGGTTGTCATAGTGGGTTAGGATTGTAGGTTGATGTAATGCTTTGGTAAGATACATTACCGTATACTGCTGTTCCATTGATAGGCCAAACAAAAAAATATATACATTATTTGCACTAATCGTGGAATAAGGAATAGCAGTTACATTATGGTTGTGTATTTTCATGTAAATGGTCAGCAAGACAGGAGAATAAACGGAATATTCCGCTAAAACTGGACAAGGTGGCAAATCTTGTACTACCAACAATTTTAGCATGAAGTTCAAATAAATAAAATCTCTTAAATATCCCTAACTTGTTTTCAAACAATATATGGTCGATTTAACTTTGTAGTAAGAGACGTTATCCGCTCTTTGCGCTGTTCTTTTATAGAGGCCATGGCAAGATCTTTAGAGGCGTTCACAGAAATGAGAAAAGCTGGGAAAGACTGTCTCAGTTAAAGGTTCTGTGAATGTGTGTAGGTGTGTGTCATTAATAGGGTCAGAGAATGACAGCTTTCCTCTGTCCCAGATAATCTGTGGTGTCTGTCTGGCTTTGGTGGGGATTTTTTGCTGAGTATTCAGAATAAGCTCCATTATAATATAGACATGAATCCACTGGGTATGAGTTAAAGCCCTCAGAGCCCAGAACCATTCTGGGTTGTCAGGAAGCTGTTATGTCCCATGCCCAAGTCTCACACTGGTCAGATCCTCAGACAAGATGAGAGATGGGTGGCCAGTCTTGGGGTCCAGAGCAGTAGCGGTGCGTGGGTAAAATCACTGGGGAAGCCAAGCCAATAAAAAAGAAAAATGAATAAATTCAACCACACCTTTGTTTCATCACAAAACCGGAGAGCAACCTATGTCCAGTGAAGTCCACAAAGCATATTGCATGTAACAAACAGTTACATGTCCTACAGCATGGTCAAGCAAGTTAATGTTTCCGACATTTTCGGACTACTAAACAACTATTGATTTAGAACCACAGAGAGTTACCGCAAGTCGCAAAAAAACAGGAGCTGCCTCCACTATTCCAGCACCATTTCAACTTCAACATCATCAAATCACCTATGCTTAGTCTAATACGATGACAACTAAAAGATACCAAAAACGATTTAGTCCAATCAATGTAAGCTAAATATGATGTGGCTGTCCATGGTTCTGATTTGAATGTGTGTGTGTGTGCGTGCGTTAAAGTAGAAAAACCATGTTGACTCACCCTACTTGCAGAGAAACGCCAATATCATCCTCCTCTCTTTCATGTTGATGAAGTGGTCTATCACTCTGTCATACAGTACAGGCTTTTATTTTTTGTTGTCCCAGGCTACCTGGCTAAAATGCTTGCTCGCTAGCGTAACTTCCTTTCATGGGTAACGTTAGCCAGTTAACATTAGCCTTCTACATTTTACATTGACATCATTTAGCTACATATTAAACTTGCATCCTCTCAGCCAGGGGCACAATGTATGAATTTATGTTTGGATCAGAATCGCCGTTATAATCATTGGCCAGTACAGAGAATTAAGTAAAAACACAAGTCCAAATCCCTGTCGCCATCCATGGCTAATTTAGAAAAGGGCCAATTGACTTGTTCAAAAGTATTTTGGAATTGAACAAGTCAGTAAAATCAAACGCGGTGGCGATGTTGACAAACACGGAAGGTCCAGAGAGATGTTCTGGATCCATTCCTTAGATACTTTAGTCCCCAGAGGTCTTAATCTACAGAAGGACTATAGTATTTTTTTGTGAAGGGCCCCATCCCTTTGTTGGCCCAGTGACAACCCCCCCATTTGTACTTCTTGTTCACACATGGAGGGAGCTTACTAGCTCACCAACTTTGTCCAAACCAGTTGTTACCCAATACCCAACATATTCAACATGTATTATATAGTAGTGGTTGTATATCAATTAAACCTACTGTAGTTGAAAAAAGCTTGTCCAGTTTTCCAATTGTTGTTTATTAGTTTCACTCCTGTATTTCATCACTAGGTGGAGACATTGACCACAGCACACCACACCCTGAATACTAACCTGTACGATCTACCACACTGTCTCTCATTAGCACCACCAGCTGAAGAGAGTTTTCTCCCCAATTGTCTTCCCCGTGCTCTATATCCCTCAAACTCAACTCTGGACCTCGAAGCCAGTTCCACTGCATTTTTTCCATTGTTGCTCTCTAATCAGGGACTGATTTAGACCTGGGACACCAGGTGGGTGCAATTAATTATCAGGGAGAACAGAAAACCAGCAGGCTCCGGACCTCGTAGTGTAAGAGTTGAATACCCCTGCGCCTTTCTGAACTTCTCTATTCCCTTTGTGATTATTCTGAAGAAGGCCATTGAAGGCCGAAACGTCAATCTTTTAAACTTGTCTAATAAAACTACGTATTTTTAGTGGTGAGCGAGCGTTGCACCTTTTCCTGTCCAATGATGTCTACACATTTTTAGGTTGCACCTCTACTCAAGTTGGTTGAGCACCTTCAATTTCTTTATAAATGTTGAAAGAGTCAGGTGATGGCAGCGGATGAATGGCACGACAATGGGCCTCAGGATCTCCTCACGGAATCTCTGTGCGTTCAAATTACCATCAATAAAATGCAATTGTGTTCATTGTCCGTAGCTTATGCCTGTCCATACTATAACCCAGGGTTTCCCAAACTCGGTCCTCGGGACCCCATGGGGTGCACTACACAGTTAATTCAAATAATCAACTAATCATCAAGTGTTTGAATCAGCTGTGTAGTGTTAGGGCAAAAACCAAAACGTACACTCCTTGGTGTCCCAAGGACCGAGTTTGCGAAATGTTGCCATAACCCCACCGCCACCATGGGGCACTCTGTTCACAATAATGACATCAGCAAACCGCTCGCCCACACGACGCCATACATGCTGTCTGCCAACTGCCCGGTACAGTTGAAACCGGGATTCATCCGTGAAGAGCACACTTCTCCAGCGTGCCAGTGGCCATCGAAGGTGAGCCCGCTGAAGTCGGTTACGACATCGTACTGCAGTCAGGTCAAGACCCTGGTGAGGACGATGAGCGCGCAGATGAGCTTCATTGAGACGGTTTCTGACAGTTTGTGCAGAAATTCTTCGGTTGTGCAAACCCACAGTTTCATCAGCTGTCCAGGTGGCTGGTCTCAGACAGTCCCACAGGTGAAGAAGCTGGAGGTGGAGGTCCTGGGCTGGTGTGGTTGTGAGGCTGGTTGGACGTACTGCCAAATTCTCTAAAGCGACGTTGGAGGCGGCTTATGGTAGAGAAATGAACATTCAATTCTCTGGCAACAGCTCTGGTGGCATTCCAATTGCATGCTCCCTCAAAACGTAAGACATCTGTGGCATTGTGTTGTGTGACAAAACGGCACATTTTAGAGTGGCCTTTTATTGTCCCCAGCACAAGGTGCACCTGTGTAATGATCATGCTGTTTAATCAGCTTCTTGATATGCCACACCTGTCAGGTGGATGGATTATCTTGGCAAAGGTGAAATGCTCACTAACAGGGATGTAAACAAATTTGTTCACAACATTTTAGAGAAATATGCCTTTTGTCCGAATGGAAAATGAATGGGATCTTTTATTTCATGTCATGAAACATTGGACCAAGACTTTATATGTTGTGTTTATAGTTTTTGTTCAGTGCATTTGTTCCCCCTGGAAAAATAGTTACTTTCCACAAAGCATTGTTAAAAGTATAGTTATCCCAGGTCTGCATCCGTGCAAACATTTTTTAAATAATAATTTAAGTAACGAGTTGATTTTGGCTTTGGCCTTGACATTTTGAAAATTGCACAGTTGCTCCTATCACTCACATAGATGTTTAGCTAGCGGTGGCTAAAGTTATTACACTATATATAAAAAAGTATGTGGACACCCCTTCAAATTAATGGATTCGGCTATTTCAGCCACACCCATTGCTGACAGGTGTATAAAAGCGAGCACACAGCCATGCAATCTCCATAGAAAACATTGGCAGTAGAATCGCCTTACTGAATAGCTCAGTGACTTTCAACGTGGCACCATTATAGGATGCCACCTTTCAAACAAGTCAGTTCGTCAAATTTCTGCCCTGCTAGAGCTTCCCCGGTCAACTATAAGTGCTGCTATTGTGAAGTGGAAAGCTCAGCCACGAAGGGGTAGGCCACACAAGCTCACAGAATGGGACCGCCAAGTGTTGAAGCGCGTAAAGATCATCTGTCTTCGGTTGCAACACTCACTACAGAGCAACATCAGCGCAGGAACTGTTTGTCGGGAGCTTCATGAAATGGTTTTCCATGGCTGAACAGCCGCACACAAGCCTAAGATCACCATGCGCAATATCAAGCATCGGCTGGAGTGGTGTAAAGCTTGCCGCCATTGAACTCTGGAGCAGTGGAAAAGCGTTCTGTGGAGTCATGAATCACGCTTCACCATCTGGCAGTCCGATGAACTTATCTGGGTTTGGCGGATGCCAGGAGAACGCTACCTGCACGAATGCATAGCGCCAACTGTAAAGTTTGGTAGAGGAGGAATAATGGTCTGGGGCTGTTTTGCATGGTTCGGGCTAGGCCCCTTAGTTCCAGTGAAGGGAAATCTTAACGCTACAGCATACAATGACATTCTAGGCGATTCTGTGCTTCCAATTTTGTGGCAACAGTTTGGGGAAGGCCCTTTCAAGTTTCAGCATGACAATGCCCCCATGCACAAAGTGAGGTCCATACAGAAATGGTTTCTCGGGATCAGTGTGGAAGACTTTGACTGGCCTGCACAGAGCCCTGACCTCAACTCTATCGAACACCTTTGGGATGAATTGGAACGCCGACTGCGAGCCGAGCCAGTGGTGTAAAGTACTTAAGTAAAAATACTTGAAAGTACTACTTAAGTAGTTTTTTAGGGTATCTCCACTTTACTTTACTAATTATGTTTTTACTTTTACTTCACTACATTCCTAAAGAAAATTGTATACTTTTTACTCCATCAATTTTCCCTGTGACCCAAAAGTACTCGTTACATTTTGAATGCTTAGCAGGGCAGGAAAATGGTCTAATTCACACACTTTTCAAGAGAACATCCCTGGTCATCCCTACTGCCTCTGATCTGGCGGACTCACTAAACACATGCTTTGTTTGTATATGATGTCTGAGTGTTGGAGCGTGCCCCTGGCCATCCGTAAATTTAAAAAACAAGAAAATGGTGCCGTCTGGTTTGCTTAATATAAGGAATTTGAAATTGTTCATACTTTTACTTTTGATACTTAAGTATATTTTAGCTATTACATTTACTTTTGATACTTAAGTATATTTAAAACCATATACTTTCAGACTTTTACTGCAGTAGGATTTTACTGGGTGACTTTCACTTTTACTTGAATCATGCCCATGATTTTGGAATGAGATGTTCGACGAGCAGGTGTCCACATACTTTTGGTAATGTAGTGTAAATTATACTAACCCACTGGGGACATACGTCAGTTCAACGCCTAGTTTTGATTTACCTTTGGTTGTCAACTAACGTGAATTCAGCGTGAAATCACCATGTCTTTGGATTGAGGTTAAAAGTTGGGTGAAAAAAAGACAAAATGCCCTTAAATTGATGACTTCTTGCAGATCCAATCAGTTTTCCACGTTGATTCAACATCATCATAGCTGTTTAAAGAAAACTGAGCCATGGATTACAGTTTCTCCTGGACCATATACTACGCTCAGGGTGAGGAACCATCTAACATCATGTTGTAAAATTCTGAACTTCCCCTTTAATGTTTTGTAATTTAACTGTACCCAATGAAACATTGAGGTATGTTTATGCACTTGTTTTTCGATTTTTTTTGTAAATGAATGTATTATCTTAGGTTAGTTAATTAACGTGTTCATTGTAACATAACAATCATACTCACTGTATTGAGCAAACACAATTTTCCTGCATCTTCCCACAGAATCAGGTTGTCAAGATGCTTGGCCACATGGATCAGTGCTCCTGAAACGCTCTCTGGATCCGGCAATGTGCACTGGGCTCTGGAAGAATATTCAGGAGTCGGTTCAAATGTGGGGTTGGGTTAAAAACCAGGGATAAGAGACAGAGACAAGCGGCAGATCACTTACCTTGCTTTCACTGTGGCCTTATAGTTCTGTGGAAAAACAAAGACCAAATGAGTAATACATCCTCATAATACATGAGATTAAATCAGTTCATCAATAAATGTATCTCAAATAATGTCTTCTTTGCACAGAACTGTTGGTTCTTACCTGCAAGAATGGGATACCTTCTGCTTTAAGCTCCTCTACGGCTCTGATTGTGTCTGAAGGGAGCAGTATACTTCAGCCTTGTTTAGTCAGGTGTGCTTTCAAATCTCAGTATTGATGCAGTTTTATCTTGCTCTTCGGAGTTGCAATCTTGTAGTCATAGAAAATGTTAGAATAACTTTGATTCCTATATCGTATCCAATGTCGAACACAGCAGGTAAATTACACCTATAGCTGATACAAGCTGAATGCTACAGTGTGAGGGACTTTACCCAGGACAGAATTCACTGTTATAAAAAGTTAGTTACTTGTATTTTATGTCTTGATGACTTATCCATGGCCATATACAAACACACCAGAGGTGTAAATGAAAAAAGGAAATCACTTTGGGACCCTACAATGCAAAATCCTTGAATTGCCAATGTATTTTTTTTCTCATAAATCCCAGCTTTAACAAATCCATTCATACTGACCACATAAAAAAGAAGCACAGTTTGTGGGCCTAGTTAGGTGGCAAAAATTATTGATTAAAAAAAATTATTGATTTAATGAATATTCCTCTTTGGTTGAGCACTATAGTAATTATTGGTGACTCTGGCCTGACCCTGACCCTGGGCCTTGACTCTCTAGCCCTCTGCAGGCTGTAACCACCACACTTGGATAAACTAGAAAAGCATACATTTCTGAAGAAACTTTATGTGCTTGCTCCAGCTGTCGAAAAGTATGCTATACTAGTTTGAGAATATTAAATAATGGGAGTGGGTTAGGCTAGTGGGTAGGTGTAATGTTATGGTAATACAGTATCAACTTTAACTGTGTTATTCCACTCTTACAGACAAAACAAACAAAAATTGCATGTATTCGCTTTAATCATGGAATAGGGAATGACAGTTACAGTATGGCTTTGTATTTCCATGCAATTGATCATATACTTAAGCCAATAAGAGCTAATGATTAACAAATCAAACTTATCTAATACAAAGAAGAAACAGGATTATACTCGACTTAACTTCGACTAGGTGTCAGTTTTCTACTCTCTTGTGCTTTATCAACAGTTTGAGCATTAAGTTCAAATCAATCAAGTCTTAATAATATCTTAACTTGTTTTCAAACAGTAGATGCTTGATTTAAAAGGTGCAACGTGCAGAAATCGCTCTGCCATTTCCTGGTTGCTAAAATTCTAATAGCTCGCCTAATTTCAGTTTATGTGACAAAACAAGCAATAGAGAGAATCATTGTACCATTTAAACCGCTGTGAAATATATTTTCATAACCAAAAATGTTGTATTTCCAGCTGTGTGAAGCTGGTGTACAAGACCAAAAGTAAAAGATGCAAAAACTATACTTCAGAACGGGAAGCATAGAAATAGCGCACATAGAACAGCTCTACCGCTTCTTAGACTTGCTTTCAATGAAAATTACATATCTATGACTCACCTTTCTATGTGAATTTGGTCGGGTCGCCCTAAAGGTTACATATTGCAGCTTTAAAGTTGTGATAAGGGAAATTATAACTTCCTTATCAGCTCTAACTGTGCTGTTCCTAGACAAGAGGCCTTATCAGCTCTAACTATGTTGTTCCACTGTTACAGAGGCCATGACAAGATCTTCAGAGGCTGGCATTTACAGCGATTACCAAGGCAGGGAAAGACTCTCTCATTGAAAGTGTGTGTGAATGTGTGTAGGTGTGAGTTACTAAAAGGGTCATGGAATGACAGCTTTCCTCTGTCCCAGTCCAGCTGCACTCGGATCCTCTGCGGTCTCAGGCCCAACGTGAAGGGAATGGTTGAATTTGGTAGGGAATATGCCCTGTATTCCCCTGCTTTATAATTTAGACCCCAGAGTCCACTGCGCATTCCTCCCTTCCTCGGGACAGTCTCTGTAACCACACCCAGGGTCCAGCCTACACTGTCCCCAACCTCAACATCCCAGATGTGTGTCCCTGAGTTAAAGCCCTCAGAGCCCAGGACCATTCTATTGTTATCAAACCTCTCTGGGTTGTCAGGATGCTTCTGCGTCCCATCACCAAGTCTCACAGTGGTCAGATCATCAGACAAGATGAGAGATGGGTGGGCAGTCTTGGGGTCCAGAGTCACAGCAGCTAAACAGAGAGAACAGAGATTCTATAGGAGGTTTTCAAACAGAAAATGTTGGGCTTAGGCCAGGGCCAAGCAACGTTTCACACTTGCATCAAGTAGCATTATGTATTAACTATGGTTAGTAACTGAACATCTTGTCAATTGCAACAATACAATTATACTCACTGTAGTGAGCAAACACTTGAACAATGTCCTGCATCTTCCCACAAAATCTGTGCAGGTTGTCAAGGTGCTTAGCCACATGGATCAGTGTTCCTGAAACCCTCTTTGGATCCGGCAGTGTGCACTGGGCTCTGGAAGAATATTCAGGAGTCAGTTCAACTGTGGGGTTGGGTTAAGAATAACCTTGGCACCCTAGGTTAGGAAACACAGAGAAGAGAGAGCGAAGAGGCAGATCACTTACCTTTTCACTGTGACCTTGTAGTTCTGCAGAATAATAAAATACCAAATTAATAATAAAGGATGATAACACATGACATGTAATCCAGCCTGGCCTCAGAGCCAATACGTATGATATGTTACAAATGATTGGGTTACTTAAAACAGACACGAAAGTAGCATTTTATCTGATTAGCACCTATTGCTAACTACAACCATAGCGTTTTACAACTATGATGCATTTTATCTAACCCTCACCCCCTAACCCTTACAACTAACTTTAGCAACAAATGCTAAAGCAACAGTGACTGTTGTTTAAGACGTATGATACTGTATCATACGAATTGGAAGGATGTAACAAATAATACGTATTGGAGGGACCCCAAAATAACGTGCCAAATCCTACATGTGGGTGTGAGATGACGTGAAATCAGTTCATCAATAAACGTATCTCAAATAATTTCTGCTTATTATTGAGTTATTGTTTTTTACCTGAAGGAATGTGACGTCTTCTGCTTTCAGCTCCTCCTCTACTGCTTTGATTGTGTCTGAAAGTGATGATAACCCTCCAATCATCTCCTCAATCTTCTTCTTCATCATCTGACTCTTCTGCTCCTCTTCTTCCTTCAGAGTAGCTAATCTGGCTACCTCGTCCTCTCGAAGCAACTGGTGAAGCTTCTCAAACTCCTCCTTAATCTGCCTTTCTGTGTCCTCTGCTTGTAGCTGCAGACAGTGAGAGGAATATGTGAAATATTATTATTACCACAGCAATTCTCACAATCAATCCACAAATGCACAAAGGCATTCAGGTACAGTTCAACTGCACTGTAGCATTAGACAACAGAAGTCCACATTCTCACCTTAATATGGGTTGCTGTTTGATGGCAGGTTAGTTTCACCCTATGGAAGATCTCAAACTTCTTCTGTAAGGGCTTCAATGAAGTCTTGAGTTCCTCCTGGAATTGAAAATTGACACTGCATTGAAGAGAGTCAACCTGCTTTTATTACTTTGTATGAATCAGATTACTGATTATTAGTGTGTAGTTACTTTCAACGGCATAAAACGTGTCATAAGAACCTAGAACAAACATGAAATATACACCTACAGGAGTGGGGAATGAAACACTCACCAATTCTACCATACAAACATGCTGTCCATAAGGACACCAGAGTTTGTAGGTATAATGGAAATTAAGCACTAACATTGCTTTTTCTGCTGGTGTAAAATGTCAGCAAAATTATGTTGTGGTAATGTTATTATAAGACCTCTACCTTAAAATCCTGTGCAGCTTCATCCATGGGACAGAACTTGTGGTTTGCATGTTTTTTAGAGGTTTGACACACAAAACACACTGGCTGTTTATCATTCAGACAGAAGAGTTTGAGTTTTTCGTGGTGCAGACTGCATAGCCCTTCAGATCCTGCTGAATCTCTCTGACTCTTCCCCTCTGAGAAGGCCTCACACAGTTTCTTTAAAATTAGGTTACAATGAGGTTCTTCCGTTGAGGATATTCTACTGCAAACTGGACATTCCAGAGATTCCTTTTGTTTCCAGAATTTTTTGAGACAGACTTTACAAAAGCTGTGGCTACATGACAGGATTACAGGATCCTGGAAGATGTCACTGCACACTGGACAGAAGAAATCCTCTTCTTGGAGAGAATGTTTGGAAGCCATTTTCTTTAAGAAATCCCTGTCACGATCTTCTGTAATGACTTCTGAAGGGAGCAGTATACTTCAGTTTTGTTTAGTCAGATGTGCTTTCAAAATCTCAGGATGCAGTTTGCTCCTGCTCTTCGGAGTTGCTTTCTTGTAGTTGTAGAAAGTTGTCCTATATCGTATCCTATGTCGAACACAGCAGGTAAATTACACCTGTAGCTGATACAAGCTGAATACTACAGTGTGAGGGACTTTACCCAGGACAGAGTTATAAAAAGCCAGTCTCATACACAAACACACACAAAGGTGTGTTATCAATTTCCGTATTAGCCAGTCAGCTGATCCTCTGTCCTCTGCAACTCCTTATTTACACAAGAGCCAAAGTTTTTTTCTCCTCATAAATCCCAGCTTTAACAAATCCATTCATACTGACCACATAAAAAATAAGCACAGTTTGTGGGCCTAGTTAGGTGCCAACAATTATTTTTTTAATGGATATTCCTCTTTGGTTGAGCACTATAGTAATTATTGGTGACTCTGGCCTGACCCTGACCCTGGGCCTTGACTCTCTATCTCCCTCTGCAGGCTGTAACCACTTACCTACAACACCAGGTCAAACTGGAAAACGTTGCCCCCTATAGCGGAAAATAATGCCGCCTATAGTGAGATTGATTGTCTATTCGAACAATTTTAAAGTAAATGCTACAGCCCACCTTTAGTGGAAAAAAAAAAAACGCGCTGCTCATGCGAGCGGTTTCATTTAGAAAGGGGAGAAAACTAATATGACTATTGTGCCTTTGGCTACTGGACAATGAAATAAAGTTGAATCCCAACAGAACATGAGAGAAATTCTGGTTTCAATGGCATATGAGGAAGTGTTTATAAAATAAATATGGTCGGATTTTTCCTAGGCTACTTTGAAACAAGGTAAGACTTCGCTCATAAAATGACAAAAAACATCCAGGTTTTTTATTTATTTATGGTTAAATGCTGCCTGCCTCTGCTCAGATTGCAAGGTGGGTGATGTTAATGTTAATTATCCTACATTATATTTGTCAAACATGACTGGCGTTTTACCTATATATGTAATAAAAAGTCTGGCTACATTTTCTATCACCTCCCTTATGTCAGCGTCGGTGTGGTATGGACATGAAAGGCTGTAGCTAATACGCATAGTCTATCACTTACACTTTGACATGGAGGCTAATTATTTATGTACATTTACTTCGCTTGTGTTTTTCTTAACAGAATAGCTAGTGTTTTTTGGTTTTCTAATCAATTTAATTGGCTATTTTGGTTAATGGCCTTGGTGCCCTGGCAGATGGCCTTGGTGCCCTAGCAGATTGGGCATCTCTTGAAGGCCAAATGGTCGTGCCCTTAAAATCAGGAAATTCCAGGGCTGCCCGGAACATATCCCAGTCTGTACTAGCAAAACAGTCTTGGAGCTTCACGTCTGCTTCATCGGACCACTTCCGTACTGAGAGCGTCACTGGTACCTCCTGTTTTAGCTTTTGTTTGTAATCAGGAAGTAGGAGGATAGAGTCTTGGTCTGATTTGCCGGAGGGAGGGCGAGGGAGGACCTTGTATGTTTTTCTGTGGGTAGAATAAAAGTGGTCCAGAGTTTTGGTGCCCCTTGTGGCGCATGGAGACATGTTGGTAGACGTTAGGTAGAACGGATCTTAGTCTTCCCACACCTCTGGTTGTGCGGTTTCTTGTTTGTTTACGGCCCCATACAATTTGTTGAGTGACAGGTGGTGTTGGCTTGTGGTGGGATGTAGACAGCAGTGATAATTACGGATGAGAACTACCTTGGTAGATAAAAAGGTCTACAGCTTACCATGAGGTATTCTATGTCAGGTGAGCAAAAGCTTGATATTTCCTTCTCACTGGAAGTAGCGCACCAGTTGTTGTTTCCAAAGAGGCACACCCCTCCCCCTTTGGACTTGTCCGAAGCCGCCATCCGATCGTGATGCTGCATGGAGAAACCACTGAGTTGTATATCCATAGATTCAGTCAGCTAAGACTCTGTAAAGCATAGAATATTGCAGCTTTCAAGTCTCTTTGTTAGGAGACTCCCGAACAAAGCTCATCCATCTTATTCTCAAGTGACTGGACATTTGTCAATAGAACGGAGGGGAGTGCCAGTCAATTTTCTCTCCGTCACCAGGATGCCAGCCCGTCTTCTGCATCTACGACTATGGCGCGCTTAGGTATCCCAAACAATGGGGTAGGATCCGGTGTAAGTTTGTACTTCAGTAAGATCACAGGATGGACCACCGCCAGGTAGCGCTCCACACAGATACAGGACTGGAATACGGGTCAGTGTAGATGAGACGGGAAGAAAACGTAGTCATGTATCGAAGAACATGTCCCAGGACATATTGGTCCAGATAGTACAAGGCCGCTCAGAGACAGTAGAGGATTTCAGACACGGACAGGTTGAGAGCGGAGAAGTCCTGAGGCCACCAGACCTTCCCCTCCGGTCACTATTAGCCACAGGAAATATACATTGTTTGGGACACTTAGAATGATGTTGGCTACTGCAGGCACAAGGTAGAGCAAAGTGATTTCTGCAAAAGCAGGATCCAAAGGGACGGGTGAAAGCAGTAGTGAAGTTATTTGCAGTGGAAGTATTAATTTCCTTGATACCGTATGTCAGTGGTTTCAGTGGATTTGATATGTCGGTGGTTTCAAAGAGACAAAATAAAAATAATAGTCAGGAACTTCCGTTGTAGAGGGAGCAGTTTGGGTACCGGATAACCAAAACCTAAAAATAAAATGTTTAGTTCATTTCCCAAAGTTACTGCATCAGACTGGAATTTACATCAACCCTTCATACCATACAAAAGAGACCATAATGTTTGAAATCCAAAAATTTGAATTTTCTCAAATACAAAGTTTTCAGTCTAAAAGAACACTTCATTACATCTGTGATGGTTGCTAACAATTGTTACAATTGTCTAACTTATAAAAAGCCATACCTTGGTTGAAGGAGTTCGGTTTGCATTCATGGGGTGGATGTTGTGTGTGAGTCTGAAGAATCAGTGCTTGATAAATCTAAACCTCTGCAAAATGTGTTTACGGAACAAACAAACACAGCCCATCATCTGGAGCACGGTATGCAAATGTAGAGGAAAATCAGCACTCATTGTTCCATCCCCGGTTAAAGGGAGCGGATTATTTTGATCTTGGAAGGAACACGACAGTGTATAGGAGTGCATCACGAATAAGACGGCTTATTTTAACATTGAAAGAGGAGACAACATGGCTGTTCCCAGAGATCTCTCCATCTTCCCGCTCAAAGGGTAGCAGTATTATTACACAGGCCATCCACCAACGAGGACCGTCAATTAAGATGTTATTAACCAATAAGGAGGATGCATTATGTGATGCACCTTTAAACAGTGCATGCACCTTTAAACAGATGCAACGTGTGCATAAAAACAGTTTGCTGTCTATTCTGTCATTCAGAACACTCATGACCACTCTCATCAGTCCATTATGACATTTTACATTCTGTACACACTCAGGTTGTACATTGTCTAGCTCAGGACTCTCCAACCCTGTTCCTGGAGAGCTACCATCCTGTAGGTTTTCGCTCCAACCCTAATCTAGCGCACCTGATTCTAATAATTAGCTGACTGTATACAAAGGTGTTTAGCAGACAACTTTTTTCTGCTCACTGCATAGTCAGTTGCGTGAAAAAGGCTTGATTTATATCTCTTGCGATGCAATGCAACTGAGTTGCAGGCAATTTTTTGGGAGTGACATTTTTTTACATTTTACATTTTAGTCATTTAGCAGACGCTCTTATCCAGAGCGACTTACAGGAGCAATTAGGGTTAAGTGCCTTGCTCAAGGGCACATTTACGTCATTTAGCAGACGCTCTAGTCCAGAGCGACTCACAAATTGATGCATTCACCCTATAGCCAGTGGGATAACCACTTTACAATATTTTTTTTTTTTATTTGTTTATTATTATTTAAAAAAAATTAAAAATTTTTTTTTGGGGGGGGGGGGTAGAAGGATTACTTTATCCTATCCCAGGTATTCCTTAAAGAGGTGGGGTTTCAAATGTCTCCGGAAGGTGGTGAGCGACTCCGCTGTGTGTGGGGGGGGGGGTAGAAGGATTACTTTATCCTATCCCAGGTATTCCTTAAAGAGGTGGGGTTTCAAATGTCTCCGGAAGGTGGTGAGCGACTCCGCTGTGTGTGTGGGGGGGGGGTAGAAGGATTGCTTTATCCTATCCCAGGTATTCCTTAAAGAGGTGGGGTTTCAAATGTCTCCGGAAGGTGGTGAGTGACTCCGCTGTCCTGGCGTCGTGAGGGAGCTTGTTCCACCATTGGGGTGCCAGAGCAGCGAACAGTTTTGACTGGGCTGAGCGGGAACTATGCTTCCGCAGAGGAAGGGGAGCCAGCAGGCCAGAGGTGGATGAACGCAATGCCCTCGTTTGGGTGTAGGGACTGATCAGAGCCCGAAGGTACAGAGGTGCCGTTCCCCTCGCTGCTCCAAAGGCAAGCACCATGGTCTTGTAACGGATGCGAGCTTCAACTGGAAGCCAGTGGAGTGTGCGGAGGAGGGGGGTGACGTGAGAGAACTTGGGAAGGTTGAACACCAGACGGGCTGCGGCATTCTGGATGAGTTGTAGGGGTTTAATGGCACATGCAGGGAGCCCAGCCAACAGCGAGTTGCAGTAATCCAGACGGGAGATGACAAGTGCCTGGATTAGGACCTGTGCCGCTTCCTGTGTAAGGCAGGGTCGTACTCTCCGAATGTTGTAGAGCATGAACCTGCAGGATCGGGTCACCGCCTTGATGTTGGCGGAGAACGACAGGGTGTTGTCCAGGGTCACGCCAAGGCTCTTCGCACTCTGGGAGGAGGACACAACGGAGTTGTCAACCGTGATGGCGAGATCATGGAACGGGCAGTCCTTCCCCGGGAGGAAGAGCAGCTCCGTCTTGCCAGGGTTCAGCTTGAGGTGGTGATCCGTCATCCATACTGATATGTCTGCCAGACATGCAGAGATGCGATTCGCCACCTGGTTATCAGAAGGGGGAAAGGAGAAGATTAGTTGTGTATCGTCAGCGTAGCAATGATAGGAGAGGCCGTGTGAGGATATGACAGAGCCAAGTGACTTGGTGTATAGGGAGAAAAGGAGAGGGCCTAGAACTGAGCCCTGGGGGACACCAGTGGTGAGAGCACGTGGTGCGGAGACAGCTTCTCGCCACGCCACTTGGTAGGAGCGACCGGTCAGGTAGGACGCAATCCAGGAGTGAGCCGCGCCGGAGATGCCCAGCTCGGAGAGGGTGGAGAGGAGGATCTGATGGTTCACAGTATCAAAGGCAGCAGACAGGTCTAGAAGGACAAGAGCAGAGGAGAGAGAGTTAGCTTTAGCAGTGCGGAGAGTCTCCGTGACACAGAGAAGAGCAGTCTCAGTTGAATGACCAGTCCTGAAACCTGATTGGTTTGGATCAAGAAGGTCATTCTGAGAGAGATAGCAAGAGAGTTGGCTAAAGACGGCACGCTCAATGGTTTTGGAAAGAAAAGAAAGAAGGGATACTGGTCTGTAGTTGTTGACATCAGTGGGGTCGAGTGTTGGTTTTTTGAGAAGGGGAGCAACTCTCGCTCTCTTGAAGACGGAAGGGACATGGCCAGCGGTCAAGGATGAGTTGATCAGCGAGGTGAGGTAGGGGAGAAGGTCACCGGAGATGGTCTGGAGAAGGGAGGAGGGGATGGGGTCAAGCGGGCAGGTTGTTGGGCGGCCTGCAGTCACAAGTCGCAGGATTTTATCTGGAGAGAGAGGGGAGAAAGAAGTCAAAGCATAGGGTAGGGCAGTGTGAGCAGGACCAGCAGTGTCATTAGACTTAACAAACGAGGATCGGATGTCGTCAACCTTCTTTTCAAAGTGGTTGACGAAGTCATCCACAGAGAGAGAGGAGGGGGGGGGGGGGGGGGGGGGAGGATTCAGGAGGGAGGAAAATGTGGCAAAGAGCTTCCTAGGGTTAGAGGCAGATGCTTGGAATTTAGAGTGGTAGAAGGTGGCCTTAGCAGCAGAAACAGATGAAGAAAATGTAGAGAGGAGGGAGTGAAAAGATGCCAGGTCGGCAGGGAGTTTAGTTTTCTTCCATTTCCGCTCCGCTGAAGCAACCCAGATGCAAGGAGCAACCCAGATGCAACTTTGTTGCAAGCAACTGAAACTGCATCCAGATTGTTTCGTGTGACATCATCTTAAGGGCTGCTTCAATGTAGTCTTGAGTTCCTCCACAGACTTAAATTTGAGGAAAGTCTCTCTATTCCTGCTTTTATTACTTTTGATATTTATATTGCAGTAAAATGTATATGTTTCAGCAAAATGTGGTTGTAGTCATAGATTTATTACCGGTATGTCTTACAAGAGTGGGCTTTGCTTCTACCTTATAATCCTGTGCAGCTTCATCTATGGGACAGAACTTGTGGTTTGCTTGTTTTTGGTAAAAAGTTTGACACAACTCACAGGCTGTTTATCATTCGGGCAGTACAGTTTGAGATTTTCTCTGTGTAGAATGCAGAGCACCTCAGACCCTGCTGAAGCTCTCTGACTCCTCTCCTGTGAGAAAGCCTCACACAGGTTCTTTAAAATCAGATTACAAGGAGGTTGTCCTGTTGAAGACGTTCTCCTACAACTGTCCAGAATTCATTGAGACAGGCTTTACAGAAGCTATGGCTACACGACAGGAAGACAGGATCCATGAAGATGTCACAGCACACAGGACAGGATAAATCATTTTCTTGGAGAGAATGTTTGGACGACAAAATAATCCCTGTCACGGTCTTCTGTAAAGGCTACTTGAGTTTACTTTAGTCAGATGTGCTTTCAAATCTCATCATTGATGCCGTTTACTCCTGCTCTTCGGAGTTGATTTCATGTAGTCGTATAAAGTTGGAGTACGTTTGAGTCCTGTATCGTATTTTATGTCGAACATAGCAGGTAGATTACACCTGTAGCTGATACAAGATTAATGTTACAGTGTGAGCCTTTGGACTTTACCCAGGACAGTTGTCACATTAGTCACAGTCACATGAATTGTTAAGTATTTTACAGTGCATTCGGAAAGTATTCAGACCCCTTGACTTTTTCCACATTTTGTTACGTTACAGCCTTATTTTAAAATTGATTAAATCGTTTTCCCCCCCTCATCAATCTACACATAATACCCCATAATGACAAAGCAAAAACAGGTTTTTGCAAATTTATAATTTCAAAAAAAACTGAAACATCACGTTTACATAAGTATTCAGACCCTTTACTCAGTACTTTGTTGAATCACTTTTGGCAGCGATTACAGCCTTGAGTCTTCTTGGGTATGACACTACAAGCTTGGCACACCTGTATTTGGGGAGTTTCTCCCATTCTTCTCTGCAGATCCTCTCAAGCTCTGTCAGGTTGGATGGGGAGTGTCGCTGCACAGCTATTTTCAGGTCTCTCCAGAGATGTTCAATCGGGTTCATCCGGGCTCTAGCTGGGCCACTCAAGGACATTCAAAGACTTGTCCTGAAGCCACTCCTGCGTGTGCTTACGGTCGTTGTCCTATTGGAAGGTGAACCTTCGCCCCAGTCTGAGGTCATGAGCGCTCTGGAGCAGGTTTTCATCAAGGATCTCTCTGTACTTTGCTTCGTTCATCTTTCCCTCGATCCTGACTAGTTTCCCAGTCCCTGCCACTGAAAAACATCCCCACAGCATGGTGCTGCCACCACCATGCTTCACCGTAGGGATGGTGCCATGTTTACTCCAGACGTGACGCTTGGCATTCAGGCCAAAGAGTTCAATCTTGGTTTCATCAGTACAGAGAATCTTGTTTCTCATGGTCTGAGAGTCTTTAGGTGCCTTTTGCAAAACTCCAAGCGGGCTGTCATGTGCCTTTTATTGAGGAGTGGCTTCCGTCTGGCCACTCCAGCATAAAGGCCTGATTGGTGGAGTGCTGCAGAGATGGTTGTCCTTCTGGAAGGTTCTCCCATCTCCACAGAGGAACTCTGGAGCTCTGTCAGAGTGACCAACAGGTTCTTGGTCACCTCCCTGATCAAGGCCCTTCCCCCCCGATTGCTCAGTTTGGCCTGGCGGCCAGCTCTAGGAAGAGTCTTGGTGGTTCCAAACTTCTTCAATTTAAGAATGATGGAGGCCACTGCGTTCTTGGGGACCTTCAATGCTGCAGACATTTTTTGGTACCCTTCCCCAGATCTGTGCCTCGACACAATCCTGTCTTGGAGCTCTACGGACAATTCCTTCAACCTCATGGCTTGGTTTTTGCTCTGACATGCACTGTCAACTGTGGGACCTTCTTAGACAGGTGTGTGCCTTTCCAAATCATGTCCAATCAATTGAATTTACCCCAGGTGGACTCCAATCAAGTTGTAGAAACATCTCAAGGATGATTAATGGAAACAGGATGCATCTGAGCTCAATTTCGAGTCTCATAGCGAAGGGTCTGAATAATTATGTAAATAAGATCGTTTTTATAATTTTTTTAATTTGCAAGAATTTCTAAAAACCTGTTTTCGCTTTGTCAGTATGGGTTATTGTGTATAGATTGATGAGGATAAAAAAAAAATCAATTTTAGAGTAAGGCTGTAACGTAACAAAATGTGTAAAAAGTCAAGGGGTCTGAATACTTTCCGAATGCACTGTATGTCTTGATGACTTATCACTGGCCATAACCCTCCCCCAACTCTCTCTCTCTCTCTTACACACACACTTAAAGCATTAAAGCACACATATTATGGGACTTTCCAGTCAGAACATACTTTTCTGTCAATGTGAAAAGATGCAATTAACAAGTCTTTGTTTCTCACAATTCCCAGCTTTAACAAATCCATTCATACTGCCCATATAAAACAGAAGTATAGTTTGTGGGCCTAATTATACCCAAATATGTATTATTTACAGAATATTCCTCTCTGGTTGAGCATTATATTACTTGTGACCTAGGCCTGACCCTGGCTTGTGACTCTCTAGCCCCCTCTACAGGCTGTATACAACTTCAGCCGCAATATTATAGCCAGGGCCAAGAAAGCAATGCCATCATGTACATGCAGCAAAACCACACTTGCAGCAGAGCTAGCTAGCTAGCTAAGCTATTAGAACGAAAAGGACGGCGATTAGAACGTTATGCCTGCTATGTCATGTAGAAACCGAGATAGATTATTCTTCTGCATTTAGGAACCTTCTTGTGGGATTGCCTTTTTGGGTTAAATTTAGCTAACTAGCCAACAGCCAGCATTACTATGCTAGCGTTAGCTGGCTAGCTAGCTAGTAGCTAGCTAGTGACTTTTGCTTGTTAGGACAAATATCAACACCCTCAGCTCGCTGTTGAAAATAGAAGCGAGGACGACAAATAAATATCTATTATCGGTGTTAGTATTTGTAAGCAAGCTACGTAGGAAAAAACAACGAAGGGAAAAGCTAGCTGCCATGCTGCTCTGTTCAGCTAAGCTAGCTAATTAATTAGCGTGTTTGGTAGCTAGCAATGTCTCTTTCTTTTAGCTAGCATTTCGGCTTGCATGTTATTGCAATTCCACGTTGTAAATGTCGGTTGTCAAAGTTGCTACTGAATTGTATTACCGAAGCACGAGTAACTAGCCACATCTTTTAAGGGGTGTAATCGGCACGCGCTTGTACTGGATAAGAACTCTGGTTTTGCCTATTTCTTTTAAGTGGTCCTATGGTGTAATGGTTAGCACTCTGGACTTTGAATCCAGCGATCCGAGTTCAAATCTCGGTAGGACCTCGTCCTTTTGATTTAAAATATCCTTAGAATTTACAAATTGCCCATATTATTGACAGTAAAATTATCGGTAGTTATATCTCAGATATGCATAAATCAGCATGGATAAATGTGGATTTGTAGTCTCCTGTCAAAAGGTGAAATACAACAGGTGGTGAGGGCCTATCACCATAGATCAGGGTTCCCCAACTGGCCTGAGTGGTTTTATTTGGCCCCCCAAGTTTCCTGAGCAAAAAAACCTCCACATTTATTTTAATTGTTGGTCTGTAAAACACCAGGAAATCAGCTCCAATTGATTTTAATTTAAGAAATTTGTTCCCAAGTATTCCCACGCATAATAGAGAGACACGTGGTCGTATATAAACGTAAGCAAGGTTTGAAATGATTATATTTTAGTCAAACATATCTGTTTGGGCTTCTTGTGGTCAATTTGTAGTCTCTAAATTATTTGTAATTATGTTCCAGCCCCCGTCCATCCGCTCAAGAAAAAATAGGCCTGCGGCTGAATCTAGTTGATGATCCCTGCCATAGATACAGTGCCTTCAGAAAGTATTCATACCCATTTTAGTCATTTAGCAGACGCTCTGATCCAGAGCGACTTACAGTTAGTGAGTGCATACCCCTTGATTTATTCCACATTTTGTTGTGTTACAGCCTGGATTAAATTGATATTTTTTAAACACAATACCCCATCTACACACAATATCTCATAGTGATTAAAGTAAAAAAAAACACACATGTTTTAAGAAATCTTAGCAAATTTATTGAAAATGAAATACAGAAATATCTAATTTATGTAAATATTTTACACCCCTAGTCAATACATGTTAGAATCACCTTTGGCAGCGATTACAGCTGTGAGTCTATAAGAACTTTGCACATCTGGATTGTACAATATTTGCACATTATTATTCTTTTGTAATTCTTCAAGCTGTCAAGTTGATTGTTGATCATTGCTTGACAGCCATTTTCAAGTCTTGCCATACATTTTCAAGCTGATTTAAGTCAAAACTGTAACTAGGACACTCGGGAACATTCAATGTCATTTTGGTAAGCAATTCCAGTGTATATTTGGCCTTGTTTTAGGTTATTGTCCTGCTGAAAGGTTAATTTGTCTCTGTGTCTGTTGGAAAGCAGACTGAACCAGGTTTTCCTCTAGGATCTCGTCTGTGCTTAGCTCTATTCCGTAGTTTTATTATCCTAAAAAACTCCCTAGTATTGATACACCATCCAATAGGTGTCCTTCTTTGCAAGGCATTGGAAAACCTCTCTGGTCTTTGTGGTTGAATCTGTGTATGAAATTCATTGCTTGACTGAGGGGCCTTATAGATAATTGTATGTGTGGGGTACAGAGATGAGGTGTTCATTCAAAAATAATGTTAAACACTATTATTGCACACAGAGTGAGTCCATGCAACTTATTACGTGACCTGTTAAGCAAATATGTACTCCTGAACTTATTTAGGCTTTCCATAACAAAGGGGTTGAATACTAATTGACAAGACATTTCAGCTTTTCTTTTCATTTTTTTATAGATTTTGTAAAAATTCTGAAAAACTTAATTCCACTTTGACATTATGGGGTTTGTGTGTAGGCCAGTGACAAAAACATCTCAATTTAATCCATTTGAAATTCAGGCTGTAGCAACAAAATGTTGAAAAATTCCAGGGGTGTGAATACTTTCTGAAGGCACTGTAAATGGTCTACCACCACTAAACATAGGTGTATTATGCCTGGCATGTTTTTACTGGTTCTAAAGGCCTATTAGAATTAGGATGGATCCAATAAAATCCCTTGGAAATATCACAACATTTTTGGGAGGTAATTGCAATTAAGGCAGACAGAACACATTTTTTCCCCAACCCTTTATTTACTAAATGTTCTGTTAAAAATATAAATATTTTTATTACACTGCTTTGTTATAAACTTTTTCAGAGACTGAAAATATATTATTTCTGTCATAAACGCCATATGAAAAATACAAACAATAAGTAATTAATCTAAATACTGCACTGTTTTTGTCATATAAAACACTCAATAACAACAAAACAGCACAAACGAGTATACAAGAATCAAGCCTCAATAATACAGTATTCCTTTACAAAACAAAATATGAGTGCTTGGTTGTCTTTGGCTTCAGTGGAATTTATGGCTATACAGCATGTTTGGTTTAATACAAAGCAAATTGCAGGCCCTGGAAATTGGAAAAAAAAGGAATTCGTACTCCTAAAGTGTTGATGGAAACCTTTTTTCTAATCTACTGTGATCTGACAATATAACCCAATAAAAATGAGATCATAAAACTCCTATTTTTTTTGCCCAAAGATAATCTCCAGTTCAATCTTTTCTGTCATGGTTTTCATTTATCTTGCTGTAGCCCATCCTTTGAAGGATGTTGAGCTATGACTCATTTTAAGTTACAGGGTTCACTCTCAGGTTGATTTCATTTACATACAGTATGAAATATATTTTGATATCATATGAAAAATACGTTTTAGGGGGAAAAACACGATTATTTTCTGATTCTCAATGCAAGACCCATATCACTTGGGACATGGTGAGCTACGCTCACAGTTATCAATTGGTACATTGAAGTGCATAACGTACATAAACATTGTGTAGGAAAGTTCTTATATGGTTTGGAAAATATGCTTTGGGATATTGTGTGTAAATTTAAACTGATTTCAAACGTCACAGTTCATCGTATCAATATAGCATTTAATCAACTCTTCAAATAGCTCTCCATGGGATCACTTGCTTTTACTCTCTTTGGCATGTCAGCCCAATGTAACCACCTCAGTACTGGCATGATAGAAAAAACAAAAAAAAGACCATGGTCATGTTCATTAGGGCACGCAAGGGAAAACATTTAAAAAAGGTTTCGCAACAGAAAATGAGCAAGTCCAGGTTATCCTTTGTTTCAGTACGTTTCGTACATAATGAACACGACCCAGGATATGCTGCCATTCCAGTTTAACTGTAAATGCAATAAAATGACTCCCAATCCGATTCCATTTCTGACATTCCATTACACTCACACATACATTTACTGTATAACCACCTTCTGTGCTGTTTTGTCCAACTCGTCAAAGAGGTTGACTATACAGAAATTGGGTAACATAATACTGACCAATAAAAAGTGATTTTCCATATCTGCTTGTGTGCAAACTGGGTAGTCATTGACATTGTATAGGCTTTTTATAAGGCTTGCCTATTTACAATTACACATACATAGTAATAAACAATATGATTAAATGAAAGGTGATGGCAAACAGTACTGAATGGACAAAAAATATATAATAGAAATCTCACCCAGCAGAGGTGGTGTTAATTGACTCACTCAACCGTAGAGGAAAAGCTTAACGCTATCACCTCAAAATATGTTCTCTAACCTTTCTAATGTACCGTCCAGATGGACATAATTCCTGTTCAATCCGGTTCCTCTCTTGGATCAGCGGACAGCTATCTTCAAACATGCACACACACACACAAACCAATTTGCAGACCCACACCCACCACTTTGTACACACAAACACACCGACCAATTTGCAGACACACATACCCACCAATTATCGCCCACCCAAACCCACCAATTTTCACATTGTGACCCACACACTGTTATCCCCTGTTGTGGCCCTTGCTCTGGGGACCCTAGCTCATCTGCGTTGCTGCTGGGGCCCCAGCATGACCTTGTTGATAAAGTTGACGATGGCCACAGCTGGCTGCTCCGGGTCCATCTCAGCAAACAGGTGACACACGTTCTCCGATGTGCTGCCCGTCCGCCTGGCCACAAAACCAAACACCCTACAGGAGAGAGGGATGATGGGGGTGGTGGGGGGGGGGGGGGGGGGTGAGAGGAGGTGATGAAGGGGACCAGAAAAAGGATGGAGTGGGAGATTAGATTAACAGACGGGTGAATCAAAGAGAATAGGTTTTGTGGTTGTTGTTTTTAGATCTATGAATGTAGAAAATAGTTCATTTTTCAGTGCGCTCAGTGTGTTCTTCTAATGAGAATCACAGATACAGTGCCTTGCAAAAGTATTCATCCCCCTTGGCGTTTTTCCTATTTTGTTGCATTACAACCTGTAATTTAAATGGATTTTTATTTGGATTTCATGTAATGGACATACACAAAATAGTCCAAATTGGTGAAGTGAAATGAAAAAAATTACTTGTTTAAAAAAATTACACAAAATAAATAACGGAAAAGTGGTGCGTGCATATGTATTCACCCCCTTTGCTATGAAGCCCCTAAATAAGATCTGGTGCAACCAATTACCTCCAGAAGTCACATAATTAGTTAAATAAAGTTGACATGTGTGCAATCTAAGTGTCACATGATCTCAGTATATATATATATATATATATATATATACACCTGTTCTGAAAGGCCCCAGAGTCTGCAACACCACTAAGCAAGGGGCACCACCAAGCAAGCGGCACCATGAAGACCAAGGAGCTCTCCAAACAGGTCAGGGACAAAGTTGTGGAGAAGTACAGATCAGGGTTGGGTTATAAAAAAAATAAACATCCCACGGAGCACCATTAAATCCATTATAAAAAATTGAAAGAATTTGGCACCACAGCAAACCTGCCAAGAGAGGGCCGCCCACCAAAACTCACAGACCAGGCAAGAAGGGCATTAATCAGAGAGGCAACAAAGAGACCAAAGATAACCCTGAAGGAGCTGCAAAGCTCCACAGCAGAGATTGGAGTATCTGTCCATAGGACAACTTTAAGCCATACACTCCACAGAGCTGGGCTTTACGGAAGAGTGGCCAGAAAAAAAGCCATTGCTTAAAGAAAAAAATAAGCAAACACGTTTGGTCTTCACCAAAAGGCATGTGGGAGACTCCCAAAACATATGGAAGAAGGTACTCTGGTCAGATGAGACTAAAATTGAGCTTTTTGGCCATCAAGGAAAACGCTATGTCTGGCGCAAACCCAACACCTCCCATCACCCCGAGAACACCATGTTTTTCATCGGCAGGGACTGGGAAACCGGTCAGAATTCAAGGAATGATGGATGGCGCTAAATACAGGGAAATTCTTGAGGGAAACCTGTTTCAGTCTTCCAGAGATTTGAGACTGGGACAGAGGTTCACCTTCCAGCAGGACAATGACCCTAAGCATACTGCTAAAGCAACACTTGAGTGGTTTAAGGGGCTCTACAAAGTATTGACTTTGGGGGGGTGAATAGTTAAGCATGCTCAAGTTCTGTTTTTTTTGGTCTTATTTCTTGTTTGTTGTTTGTTTCACAAGAAAAAATATTTTGCATCTTCAAAGTGGTAGGCATGTTGTGTAAATCAAATGATACAACCCACCCCCCAAAAAATCTATTTTAATTCCAGGTTGTAAGGCAACAAAATAGGAAAATGCCAAGGGGGGTGAATACTTTCGCAAGCCACTGTATGAGAAGAAACATCACTTGACTTATATTAACTTATCTTTTAAGGATCATTAAATGTAAGAATCAATTTGATAAAAGTAATATTTTATAAAAGAGGAGTACAGTATGATAAATTGCCATGCACACACATAATGCTATCCACACACACAGACACAAGCAGAGACACACACAAGCACTTACTTGCTTGACTTATCAGAATTAGTCCACCTGAAGCAGACAGACAGACAGACAGACAGGGACATAAAGACAAGGCTTAGAGAATCACATGAAGGATGAGACAGATAGAGCTTCTCAAATAGACCAAGAAGAGCAGTCATACAGTCACAGCTGTTGTACTATAGTTGCACACTACACAAAGAGGTTTATACTGTACCAGTATTTAGAAACATTCAACATTCTAGCTGTAACAGTGTTCAGCCATAATAGTGCAATACAGGGTTAATACAGTTATTAACCCTACCACATTTAGCCACAACAGGGTTGGGATCAATTCGATTTGAAATAACATTGAACGAGATGAATTGACCCCAACCCTAAACCACAATGCAATATATGTGTACCAAATGAAGCAGTGTTTAGCAATGACAAAACACAAGGTCAACATCACTACATAGTTAAAGACCCTTATGGTCTGTATTTGCTCAACACATAATTTTTCACTGTTCATTCGGTGGTATTCACATAGAAACACGGTCTGTGACAGTGGTTGCATATTGACATAAAGCTAGAGTGTCAGAACCTATCGTTCCATGTGTTGTCTAAAGGTTACTCTAACGTTTGCCTGACGTTGGGCCCACCTCTGGTCCTGAGGATCCACGCTGCTGAAGGTCACACTGTTGATGGGGTAGTGTCTCCTGAAAAAGAGTCTGAGGAAAAGATAGGAGAGGATGAAAGGTGGGTAAAAGGAGACGGGGAAAAAACAGTCAGAGGATGATAGTGTGTATCCCTAAACAAAAAGATAGCTCTACTGAGGTTTAAGTTCCATTAAAAATAAAGAATATAAGAATTTGGTTAGTTATGAGAATAGGTGCCAGCAATGATAAACATAAGTTATTCTGTAGACTCAAAGAATGATACAAAAATTTCATGTAAAAGTATATTGATACTGTATATTTAAAATCCCTTCAAATAGTTTTAACTTTTAAAAAGTTGGATAAGATTTGAAACACTGGAATCAAGACATCTATCTACAGTGGGGAAAAAAAGTATTTAGTCAGCCACCAATTGTGCAAGTTCTCCCACTTAAAAAGATGAGAGAGGCCTGTAATTTGCATCATAGGTACACGTCAACTATGACAGACAAATTGAGAAAAAAAAATCCAGAAAATCACATTGTAGGATTTTTAATGAATTTATTTGCAAATTATGGTGGAAAATAAGTATTTGGTCACCTACAAACAAGCAAGATTTCTGTCTCTCACAGACCTGTAACTTCTTCTTTAAGAGGCTCCTCTGTCCTCCACTCGTTACCTGTATTAATGGCACCTGTTTGAACTTGTTATCAGTATAAAAAGACACCTGTCCACAACCTCAAACAGTCACACTCCAAACTCCACTATGGCCAAGACCAAAGAGCTGTCAAAGGACACCAGAAACAAAATTGTAGACCTGCACCAGGCTGGGAAGACTGAATCTGCAATAGGTAAGCAGCTTGGTTTGAAGAAATCAACTCTGGGAGCAATTATTAGGAAATGGAAGACACACAAGACCACTGATAATCTCCCTCGATCTGGGGCTCCACGCAAGATCTCACCCCGTGGGGTCAAAATGATCACAAGAACGGTGAGCAAAAATCAGAGAACCACACGGGGGGACCTAGTAAATGACCTGCAGAGAGCTGGGACCAAAGTAACAAAGCCTACTATCAGTAACACACTACGCCGCCAGGGACTCAAATCCTGCAGTGCCAGCCAGTACATGTCCAGGCCCGTCTGAAGTTTGCTAGAGTGCATTTGGGTGATCCAGAAGAGGATTGGGAGAATGTCATATGGTCAGATGAAACCAAAATATAACTTTTTGGTAAAAACTCAACTCGTCGTGTTTGGAGGACAAAGAATGCTGAATTGCATCCAAAGAACACCATACCTACTGTGAAGCATGGGGGTGGAAACATCATGCTTTGGGGCTGTTTTTCTGCAAAGGGACCAGGACGACTGATCCGTGTAAAGGAAAGAATGAATGGGGCCATGTATCGTGAGATTTTGAGTGAAAACCTCCTTCCATCAGCAAGGGCATTGAAGATGAAACATGGCTGGGTCTTTCAGCATGACAATGATCCCAAACACACCGCCCGGGCAACGAAGGAGTGGCTTCGTAAGAAGCATTTCAAGGTCCTGGAGTGGCCTAGCCAGTCTCCAGATCTCAACCCCATAGAAAATCTTTGGAGGGAGTTGAAAGTCCGTGTTGCCCAGCGACAGCCCCAAAACATCACTGCTCTAGAGGAGATCTGCATGGAGGAATGGGCCAAAATACCAGCAACAGTGTGTGAAAACCTTGTGAAGACTTACAGAAAACGTTTGACCTGTGTCATTGCCAACAAAGGGTATATAACAAAGTATTGAGAAACTTTTGTTATTGACCAAATACTTATTTTCCACCATAATTTGCAAATAAATTCATAAAAAATCCTACAATGTGATTTTCTGGATTTTTTTTCTCATTTTGTCTGTCATAGTTGACGTGTACCTATGATGAAAATTACAGGCCTCTCTCATCTTTTTAAGTGGGAGAACTTGCACAATTGGTGGCTGACTAAATACTTTTTTTCCCCACTGTACATATGATAGCCATAGGAACTGGAATGGCGCTGGAGGGAATAGCGACCGTTTTACAGGCTCCTGACCAATTGTGCTATTTTGTTTATTTATTTTGTGCTGATCTGAACCTTTTTTTGTACATAATGTTTCCACCATCAAAACCACAAACCGATGCTGGCACCAAGACCGCACTCAATGAGCTGTATAGGGCCAGAAGCAAAGAAGAAAATGCTCACCCAGAGGTGGCGCTCCTCACAATCAAATGCCGACCGTATTATCTCCCAAGACAATTTTCTTCGGTTATAGTCACGGCCTTGTATATCCCCCCTCAAGCCGATACCCTGACGGCCCTCAAAGAACTTCACTGGACTTTATGCAAACTGGAAACCACATATCCCGAGGCTGCATTTATTGTAGCCGGGGATTTTAACAAACCAAATTTGAGGACTAGGCTGCCGAAGTTCATCAACATATCGACTGTTGTACTCGGGCTGCCAAAATCCTCGACCATTGCTATTCGAACTTCCGGGATGGTTATAAGGCCCTCCCCCGCCCTTCTTTCGGCAAATCTGACCACGACTCCATTTTGCTCCTCCCTTCCTATAGGCAGTATATACCCGTGCTAAGGACTATTCAACGCTGTTCTGACCAATCGGAATCCACGCTTCAAGATTGTTTTGATCACACGGACTGGGATATGTTCCGGGTAGCTTCCGAAAATAATTTAGACGAATACACTGAAACGGTGACTGAGTTTATCAGGAAGTGTATAGGTGATGTTGTGCCCACTGTGACTTTTAAAACCTACCCTAACCAGAAACCGTGGATAGATGGCAGCATTCGCGCCAATCTGAAAGCGCGAACCACCACATTCAACCATGGCAAGGTGACTGGGAATATGGCAGAATACAAACAGTGTAGCTACTCACTCCGCAAGGCAATTAAACTGGCAAAACATCAGTATAGAGACAAAGTGGAGTCGCAATTCAACGGCTTAGACACGAGACGTATGTGGCAGGGTCTACAGACAATCACGGACTACAAAAGGAAAACCAGCCAGGTCGCCGACACCGACGTCTCGCTTCCAGACAAGCTAAACATCTCTTCGTTCGCTTTGAGGATAACACAGTGCCACTGACGAGGCCCACTACCAAGGACTGTGGCCTCTCCTTCTCCGTGGCCGACGTGATTAAGACATTTAAGCATGTTAACCCCCGCAAGGCTGCCGGCCCAGACGGCGTCCCTAGCCGCGTCCTCAGAGCATGGGCAGACCAGCTGGCTGGTGTGTTTATGGACATATTCAATCTCTCCCTTTCCCAGTCTGCTGTTCCCACATGCTTCAAGATGGCCACCATTGTTCCTGTAGCCAAGAAAGCAAAGGTAACTGAACTAAATGACTATCGCCTTGTAGCACTCACCTCTGTCATCATGAAGTGCTTTGAGAGACTAGTCAAGGATCATATCACCTCTACCTTACCTGTCACCCTAGACCCACTTCAATTGGACTGGTTCACCTTCCAGCAGGACAATGACCCTAAGCATACTGCTAAAGCAACACTCGAGTGGTTTAAGGGGAAACATTTAAATGTCTTGGAATGGCCTAGTCAGAGCCCAGACCTCAATCCAATTGAGAATCTGTGGTATGACTTAAAGATTGCTGTACACCAGCGGAACCCATCCAACTTGAAGGAGCTGGAGCAGTTTTGCCTTGAAGAATGGGCAATAATCGCAGTGGCTAGATGTGCCAAGCTTATAGAGACATACCCCAAGAGACTTGCAGCTGTAATTGCTGCAAAAGGTGGCTCTACAAAGTATTGACTTTGGGGGGGGTGAATAATTATCATTTCAGTAATTTAGCAGACGCTCTTTTCCAGAGTGACTTACAGTTAGTGAGTGCATACATTTTTTCATACTGGCCCCCCGTGGGAACAAAATAGGAAAAATGCCAAGGGGGGTAAATACTTTCGCAAGCCACTGTATACACTATATTTACAAAAGTATGTGGACACCCCTTCAAATTAGTGGATTCGGCTATTTCAGCAACTCCAGTTGCTGTCAGGTGTATAAAATCGAGCACACAGCCATGCAATCTCCATAGACAAACATTGGCAGTAGAATAGCCTTACTGAAGAGCTCAGTGACTTTCAATGTGGTACCGTCATAGGATGCCACCTTTCCAACAAGTCAGTTAATCATATTTCTGCCCTGTTAGAGCTGCCCCGGTCAACGGTAAGTGCTGTTATTTTGAAGTGGAAATGTCTAGGAGCAACAACAACTCAGGTGCGAAGTGGTAGGCCACACAAGCTCATAGAACGGGACCGCCGAGTGTTGAAGCGCATAGCACGTAAAAATCGTCTGTCCTCGGTTGCAACACTCACTACCGAGTTCCAAACTGCCTCTGGATTAACGTCAGCACAAGAACTGTTCGTCGGGAGCTTCATGAAATGGGTTTCCATGGCCGAGCAGCCTAAGATCACCATGCGCAATTCCAAGCATCGGCTGGAGTGGTGTAAAGCTCCCTGCCATTGGACTCTGGAGCAGTGGACACGCGTTCTCTGGCGTGATGAATCAAGCTTCACCATCTGGCAGTCGAACGGACGAATCTGGGTTTGGCGGATGCCAGGAGAACACTACCTGCCAGAATGCATAGTGCCAACTGTAAAGTTTGGTGGAGGAGGAATAATGGTCTGGGGCTGTTTTTCATGGTTCGTACTAGGCTCCTTAGTTCTAGTGAAGGGAGAACGCTACAGCGTACAGTGACATTCTAGATGATTCTGTGCTTCCAACTTTGTGGCAACAGTTTTGGGAAGGCCCTTTCCTGTTTCAGCATGACAGGTCCATACAGAAATGGTTTGTCGAGTTCGGTGTGGAAGAACTTGACTGTCCTGACCTCAACACCTTTGGGATGAATTGGAATGCCGCCTGCGAGCCAGGCCCAATTACCCAATATCATTGCCCAACCTCACTAATGCTGTTGTGGGTGAATGGAAGCAAGTCCCCGCAGCAATGTTCTAACATCTAGTGAAAAGCCTTCCCAGAAGAGTGGAGGCTGTTATAGCAGCAAAGAGGGGACCAACTCCATATTAATGCCCATGATTGTGGAATGAGATGTTTGACGAGCAAGTGTCCACATACTTCTGGTCATGTAGTGTATGTACATATCTACCTCAATTACTTCGTACCCCTGCACATGGACTCGGTACTGGTACACTGTGTATATAGCAAAGTTAGCGTTACTCATTGTGCATTTATTCCTTGTGTTATTCTTTTACTATTTTTCTATTATTTCAACAACAGGAAATCTCTGCATTGCTGGGTAAGTAAGCATTTCACTGTTATTCTACACCTTTTGTTTAGAAAGCATTTGATTTTGGATCTAAAACAGACTAGGTTAGGTGTAGGCCTAATCCTAACCCAGGTAGTACACACCTTCTCTGGCTGTCAGTCAGCGTGATGCCCTGAGTGGATACTTTGAAGTGGACCACAGAGGCGGTGGGCCGAGGACTCTGGGTCAGAGTGCACCTGGTCGCCTTGGAGACAGCCTGAGGCCCCGTCAGTGACTCTGTCTCCACAGAGTTCAAGTAGAGTACATTACAGGCTGGAGGGAGGGAGGGATGGAGAGAGAGAGGGATGGAGGGAGGGATGGAGAGAGAGAGGGAGGGATGGAGGGATGGAGAGAGAGAGGGAGGGATAGAGAGAAAGAGAGGGGGATCGAGAGAGAGATGGAGTGAGGGAGAGGTGGTCAGGGAGGGAGGGAGGGAGGGAGGGAGGGAGGGAGATTTGGAATGATGGATTTCCATGGATTAACATGAGCAGTATTTAGAGATGGAATTGGGTCATGTCACACCTACACAAGGCAAACCTAACTTGAGATGATCTTGCCGAGCTTCATGCAATGATAGACAGTGAGTGTGGATTGATGTAAATGGGGTGACTATATTTGCTAAATCATGCTAGCATTCCACGATGTTTTCCTATCTCTCTGTGGTGATTCAGGTACCACTACTGGCCAAAGCCTGCATTGCAGCTGTATTTGACATTTCAAGTTTGAACTCTCTCTTACCTGCGCCCTGTTTGAGGAGGTCCGCTGCAGTACTGGTGTTGCTGGCACTATGAATCTCCTGCAGCTCTCCAACCAGATCTGGAACACAGTGACAACGTTAGGACAACATCTTCCCATGACTCACCTTTAAACCATGCAAACACTGTGTATATACACAACACAAACACACAACACACTCCCAATACACACTTCACATGCACCCCATACACTCTTTCTAATGTAAATATACATTGTATATTATGTAGTGCACATATATAGCCTATGCGCTATTGATACACACGTAGTATCTGCCGCATATTGTTCGATTAAAAGTAATGTATTTGAGGGATTTACCTTTCTCTGGGATGCACAGGGCACATGGCAGGGAGATAGGAGTGATGGAGTGCTGGTACACCAAGGCAGTTAAACTTCCTAAAACACAGACGCATATCAGATCAGCACAGGTGAAGGAGAGGAGGCGAGGAAGGGAAGTCACCATTTTCACACTACTGAGTCGAGTATAGTTGTACAGCGCTGGCCTGGTTACGCATCCACCATAGTTGCTGGAATTGTGCTGTGAAGACAATGTCAACTGAAAAATATCTGAGCCAGCACAGTAGGTCTACGGTTTGGGTCTGCGGTGTACGATAGTGTGAAAAGGGTATTAGAGCAATGATAGACGTAAATGTGAGGCCAACAGCGACATCTGAAGGACGGAAATAGGACTCACCGAAATAGGACTCGTTCTGACAGCCCTTTATCTTGACCCCCCGCGAGCCCGTCTCTATGAGGAAATGTCTGACCAGCTGCTCCTGAGAATCCACTGAGACAGACAGAGAAAAGGAGAGAGGAAGGGAGAGAGAGAGAGAGAACGAGAAGAGAGAGAGGTAGACCTCAATGAATGCTAGCTAGTTGTAGTTGCCATAGTATCAACAACAACTACGCTGGTCATAGTAGTGAACTGTTCATAAGTAGTGCACAACAGGCATTGCCAAATAAGAACGCTCACCCTTTCTTTAGCTTAATCTTCCAACAAAAATGAAATTATGATAAAGCAAAACAGTAAAGTTAGTAAACTGTTACATGAACCAAAACCATGGCCTTTGCCTTTTGGGAGCATAAATATTAATTGAATTGAATCTGTCACTGCCGTTACCTTTACTACAAGCGTTGTTGACGTTGTTTGAAGGATGGCTGGCCACCTTGAGGGCCAGGCCGTAGGCCCCTTGGAAGGAGCTACTGTCCCGGATCAGGAAGGACCCCGGCTCCTTGTCCTTCAACACAGCGATGGCTACATGGAGGGAGAAGAAACACGTATCATGGAAGAAATGAGTTACTAAGACTTTCATTTAGAAAATATACACTACAACAGTGTTTCTCAACTCAAGATAATATAGTACCAGATGTTTGCATATAAACAAAGTTGCAGTTGACACTAGATCATATGTGGGGGACTATCCACATAAAGTGAGAACCCTTCAAAATCTCAGTAGAGGCCTGCACCCTTACCTTGGTCTCTTGAGATGCTAGGCTTGTACCAGAACTTGGAGCTGTCCTGGACAAACTTGGCATTGACCTTACTGCTCTCCACCACCTCCTCTCTGACACCAGGGGGCGCCAGTCCTCGTCTGATAGACGGGGGGAGCTCCCCCACCGGGGGTGAGAAGGTGACCTGGAGGAGGCTGGACTGGGGAGAGAGACCCATAGGTCCTATGGCACCCAGGGAGGCCCTAAGAAGAGACTGGGAGCCGTACCCGTTGGGGGACCCTGGCATTGAGGACAGGTGCCTCTTTTCGGGGAGTGGGGGCTGGGTGGCGGGGATGGTGACGGCGCTGTAGCCTGAGTAGGGGACGTGGGGCACGTTGAGTAGAGGGTAGTAATAGGACGCCAGGGGAAAGGTGGGGGTGTTGTACCCATCTGGGACAGGCGACGGGGGTTTGTGGTCGCTGTCACTCACAGGGGTCAGTCTTCGCCCAGCTGGGTCCGTGTCCAATGGAGAGAGCTGAGGGGAGGGGCATCGCTCTGGGGAGCCAATGTAAAGGTGCAGAGAGGTAGGGGCGGAGCTGGTGCTGGAACAAGGGGTCAGGGATGTGCCACTGCCTTTTTCTGACTGGGGGGAGTCACTGGGAAGGGCGGTGCCATTGAGTTGCACTTGGACTGGGACGAATGAATGCCTTGGGTTCGGGACAGAGGCGGCCGGAGTGGACATCTCAGTTCCGCTAGACCCCTCTGTTACACTCTCTACGACCTTCAATTCTCCATCTTCAGCTGTAGTTGGAGGTGGATGCACACTTACACTTACAGTGTGCACTTGGGTTGAGCCAGTAGGGTTTACGCGTTCATTCGGCATCTGTACGGTCTCTTCAGAAGAAGAGATGTCATCTTGGTTTTGTGTCTCCGCCAACTTTGGTGGTGTCGTGGAGTGTCCATTCGGCAGAGTCCATTCGGTTTCTGGCGTGCTACTGTTGCTGTTGGTGTTAGGCTCCCGCATGGTGGAGTGGGAGGGTGAGGCTTCAGACACTGGGGCCCCACTGAAGGACTCTATCTGCTGGGGCCCTTGACTTGGCTCCTGGGGCTCCTGGGGGCCTGCTGGAGGACTCCAGGTGGAACCCTCGGTGGGGTCACACATCTTGTCTTCATCTGGCTTCTTCTCACTAGAGCAGATACATTAGAATGTTAGTTTCTACTCAGTGTACCAAAGACAACATAGAAGAGGTAGGTGATGACACAGTAGAGGGAAATGCCAACAATACAGGGAAACATAGTATTTGTAAATACAAAAATGTGTTTTGTGATACAGTGGCTTGCGAGAGTATTCACCCCCCTTGTCATTTTTCCTATTTTGTTGCCTTACAACCTGGAATTAAAATGGATTTTGGGGGGGGGTTGTATCATTTGATTTACACAACATGCCTACCACTTTGAAGATGCAAAATATGTTCTATTGTGAAACAAACAAGAAATAAGACAAAAAAACAGAACTTGAGCGTGCATAACTATTCACCCCCCAAAAGTCATTATTTTGTAGAGCCACCTTTTGCAGCAATTACAGCTGCAAGTCTCTTGGGGTATGTCTCTATAAGCTTGGCACATCTAGCCACTGGGATGTTTGCCCATTCTTCAAGGCAAAACAGCAATCTTAAAGTCATACCACAGATTCTCAATTGGATTGAGGTCTGGGCTTTGACTAGGCCATTCCAAGACATTTAAATGTTTCCCCTGTAGTTTAGTGATTTATGTAGTTTAGTGATTTATCTTAGCTTAGATGTAAGTGTTCACTGCAGGCTGACTAGCATCTATTATGAACTCCTGAGTGGCGCAGTGGTCTAAGGCACTGCATCGCAGTGCTAACTGTGCCACTAGAGATCCTGGTTCGAATCCAGGCTCTGTCGCAGCCGGCCGCGACCGGGAGACTCATGGGCGGCGCACAATTGGCCCAGCGTCGTCTAGGGTAGGGGAGGGAATGGCCGGCAGGGATGTAGCTCAGTTGATAGAGCATGGCGTTTGCAACGCCAGGGTTGTGGGTTCGGATTCCCACGGGGGGCCAGTATAAAATAAATAAATATGTAAGCACTAACTGTAAGTCGCTCTGGATAAGAGCGTCTGCTAAATGACGTAATGTATTAAGTTGCAATGTCGAACAAATTAAATGCCCAAATCATCTCTTAAAGTATCTACAAAAACATGTTTTTTTAAAGAATATATGTCAAATATAATGTTTTGGTTGTTGATTTTTTTTGAGAAATGTGAAGCGGGGCATCCGTTATACAGTAAATCAAATTTGTATGGCCTTTGTAGGGAAAAATGCAAAACTGACCCAAAATCAGCAACTAGAGGCAACTTCACCCAACACCTGGACACATAACAGGAGACTGAGGGGTTACCCACCTGTCTTCACTGTGTGCAGGGCTGCTGGTGATAGCTGTGTAGTCTGGATCAGAGTCTGATAAGCGGGTGGGGCAAGCGGGCTGTCCATCAACCTCTGCTTGCCCCAATGACCCCTGGGAAGAAGAGTCCTCCATACCCACACTGTTCTGCACCACCTCTAACACACCTAGAGAGAGATAGAGAAAGGAGAGAGGGAGAGTAAGAGAAAGAAGGTCCAGTTAGATCTGATCCATCTAGTGTAAACATGTGCATAATACAGTACGAGATTGCATAATACAGTACGAGATTGCGTCACTTACCATTGTGCCCATCAGTCTGTTGCTGCCGGTCGGTGAGTGGTTCAGAGGGGGAGGCACCAGTGTTTGGGCCACCAGGGGGCAGGGGCGAGGCAGACACGGACTGGTACCCCGAGGCGTACCCCCGGCTCCCGTGGCTCTCTGAGGGGGAGGCCTGCTGGTAGGGCTCGCAGGGGCAGGAGTGTAGGGGGGGTTGAGGGGTGTGGTACCCACTGCTACCACGGGGGTTGTCCAGGAGGGGGTGGGGGCTGGGGTACCCAGGCAGGTTAGGGCCCAGCAGGAAAACAGAAGGGTCGTGACCTTGATCCAGAGGGGACTGATAGCCTCTATAGGACGACATCCCTCCCACTGACCGCTGCCAAAACTCTGCCTTTCGCTCCGCATCCCACAGATTCTCCGCCTTCCAAAGCTGAGGAGGCCACTCTCTCCCCCGCCTCAGCCCCGCCTCCCTGTCCCATAGCTCAGAGTCCCGCCCTCGAGCCCAGTGTGGGCTCTCTGGTTGGTCCGGGCGCAGCGGGTGGAAGGCTCTGGCTGAAGCCGATTGGTGCTCTCGCCTGCAGGTGCAGTCCTGACATGGGCAGCCACCAGGAGGAGGAGCCGCCGGGCTGTAAAACATCTCCCTATATGGACTGGAGGGCAGCGATTGGTGGGAGAGACGAGGGGAAAGGGGGGCGTGGGCGGGGTAATGAAAGAGCTGACACTCCTCCCTGCCACAGAAGACCCTATTGGAGGCCGGGAGGGTGTGGGTGTGTGGGTGGACGTTTTCAGGGGCAGGGTAGGGGTAGCAGGGACGATGGAGACAGGGTAAAGGGGGCGGAGGGTGTTCCCACGGCAACTCGGGCAGGGGATGGGCGCTATGGCGATGGCACAAGTTCAGGTGGGGCGAGAGAGGGCGAGGAGACGTGGGCAGCTGGGAGGGTAAGGCGGGTAGCGTTCGGCTCTTTGGATTCCCCTTGGTTCTGTTACAGCGGTCCATATAATGTCCATTTGCAAGGCATGGCTCCCTCTCACTCGCCCTCTCCCAACCCGGTGCCTCCCCACACCTCTGACATCTTGGACCATGGCCCGCTTGAATGCAACATGACCGTTGCTCCCGCTTCGACCCTCCGTCCGGCACAGACTCTCCGTCATCCAAAATGGCCGTCTCCCTGTCCCTCTCCCTCTGCCTCACCCTTTCCCTTCCTCCGCCCTCCCCCTCTACCCTCCTCAGAAGACCATCCATCTCTTCCTTCTCTTTCTCCAGACGGACAGGGGGCGAGGAGGGGGGTCCTCCAGGTGTTCTGAGGGGGTGGAGGAGTGCCCCGAGTCGGAGCTGAGGGACAGGGGCTGGGTTTGAGGCTGGGCCTGGGGCTTGGCTGTGGGGCTGCTTGGGGGGCATCCATTGGGAGAGGCCCCAGAGGCACCGACACATGCTGGGCCCCGACGCTTCTTCACCTGGGCGTACAGGCTGCCATCCAGGGGGCCCCGCGTATGGGAGATGTCTGACAATTAGAGAGGGATACAGGGTTAGCTGTGAGTGTGTGTGTGTTCTCTCTGAGGTGTCCTGGTGGTATAGGTTTGTGTGTGTGTGTGTATGTGCATGCATGATATAGTGTGTATGGGTGTCTGTTTGTCTGTAAGTGTGTGTGTGCGCGTGTGTTTCACCCTTACCTCAATGCTATCCTGGTGGTGAAGGTTGAAGTTCTCATAGGAGTCCCAGCGCACCACAGGGTCTGAAGTGTTGTAGTCCACTGTAACAGAGGGGTCGCTCTTACGGTACTCTCGCCCTGTGAAGAAAGAGAAGTAGGATATAACACACACTTCTGGACTGCACAGACGTATACACAGGCATACAGTATACAAACAATAACAAGTATGTTAAAACGCATACAAACAGTACCTTTCATTTTCTCTGGGCCGTAGGAGAAGATAAACTCCACTGTAGCATCTGGAGGGAACCGGTCATCTACAGAGAGATAGACTAAACATCACAGAAAATTCTTCTCATCTCTCGCTCTCTCGCCTCTCTCTCTCTCTCTCTCTCTCTCCTCTCTCTCTCTCTCTCTCTCTCTCTCTCTCTCTCTCTCTCTCTCTCTCTCTCTCTTTCTCTCTCCTCCTCTCTCTCTCTCTCTCTCTCTCTCTCTCTCTCTCTCTCTCTCTCTCTCTCTCTCTCTCTCTCTCTCTCTCTCTTCTCTCTCTCTCTCTCTCTCTCTCTCCTCTCTCTCTCTCTCTCTCTCTCTCTCTCTCTCTCTCTCTCTCTCTCTCTCTCTCTCTCTCTCTCTCTCTCTCTCTCTCTCTCTCTCTCTCTCTCTCTCTCTCAAAAAAATTACAGTAAACATTACACTCTCAAAATACTTTTCAAATGTCATTATGTGCAAATGGTTAAAGTACAAAAGGGAAAATAAACTATATATTGAGTTGTATTTACCATGGTGTTTGTTCTTCACTGCCCTTTTCTTGTGGCAACAGGCACAAATCTTGTTGCTGTGATGGCACACTGTGGTATTTCACCCGATAGATATGGGAGTTTGGCAGGAGGTTAGGAAGTGCAGCTCAGTTTCCACCTCATTTTGTGGGCAGAGTGCACATAGCCTGTCTTCTCTTGAGAGCCAGGTCTGCCCTACGGCGGCCTTTCTCAATAGCAAGGAAAGGGAAAGGGGCATACCTAGTCAGTTGTACAACTGAATGTATTCAACTGAAATGTGTCTTCCTCATTTAACCCAACCCCTCTGAATCAGAGAGGTGCGGGGGGCTACCTTAATTGACATCCACGTCATCGGCGCCGGGGAAAGGCTATGCTCACTGAGTCTGTACATAGTAAAGCTTTCCTTATGTTTGGGTCAGTCACAGTGGTCAGGTATTCTGCCACTGTGTACTCTCTGTTTAGGGCCAAATAGCTCTGGTTTTTTGTTAATTCTTTCCAATGTGTCAAGTAATTATATTTTTGTTTTCTCATGATTTGGTTAGGTCTAATTGCTGTCCTGGGGTCTGTGGGGTCTGTTTGTGTTTGTGAACAGAGCCCTAGGACCAGCTTGCTTAGGGGACTCTTCTCCAGGCTCATCTCTCTGTAGGTGATGGCTTTGTTATGGAAGGTTTGGGAATCGCTTCCTTTTCGGTGGTTGTAGAAATTAACGGCTCTTTTCTGGATTTTGATAATTAGCGGGTTTTGCAGAATTCTGCATGCAAAGTCTCAATTTGGTGTTTGTCCCATTGTGTGACTTCTTAGATGGTGAGAGGAACCCAGACCTCACAACCATAAAGGGCAATGGGTTCTATAACTGATTCAATTATTTTTTTGCCAGATCCTAATTGGTATGTCAAATTTTATGTTCCTTTTGATGGCACAGAAGGCACTTCTTGCCTTGTCTCTCAGATCGTTCACAGCTTTGTGGAAGTTACCTGTGGCGCTGATGTTTAGGCCGAGGTATGTATAGTTTTTTGTGTGCTCTAGGGCAACGGTGTCTAGATGGAATTTGTATTTGTGGTCCTGGCAACTGGACCTTTTTTGGAACACCATAATTTTTTTGTCTTACTGAGATTTACTGTCAGGGCCCAGGTCTCACAGAATCTGTGCAGAAGATCTAGGTGCTGCTGTAGGCCCTCCTTGGTTGGGGACAGATGCACCAGATCATCAGCAAACAGTAGACATTTGACTTCAGATTCTAGTAGGGTGAGGCCGGGTGCTGTAGACTGTTCTAGTGCCCTTGCCAATTCGTTGATATATATGTTGAAGAGGGTGGGGCTTAAGCTGCATCCCTGTCTCACCCCAAGGCCCTGTGGAAAGAAATGTGTGTTTTTTGCCAATTTTAACTGCACACTTGTTGTTTGTGTACATGGATTTTATAATATTGTATGTTTTTACCCCAACACCACTATCCTTCAATTTGTAGCAAAATGTGGGTCATGCCAAATTGAGTCAAAAGCTTTTTTGAAATCAACAAAGAATGAGAAGACTTTGCCTTTGTTTTGGTTTGTTTGTTTGATCAATTAGGGTGTGCAGGGTGAGTACGTGGTCTGTCGTATGGTAAAATGCCAATTTGACATTTGGAAATGTACGAGTCTGCTGTTAATGATAATGCAGAGGATTTTCCCAAGGTTGCTGTTGACGCATATCCCACGGTAGTTATTGGGATCAAATTTATCCCCACTTATGTGGATTGGGGTGATCAGTCCTTGGTTCCAAATATTGGGGAAGATGCCAGAGCTAAGGATGATGTTAAAGAGTTTAAGTATAGCCAATTGGAATTTGTGGTCTGTATATTTTATCATTTAATTTAGGATACCATCAACACCACAGGACTTTTTGGATTGGAGGGTTTGTATTTTGTCCTGTAGTTCATTCAATGTAATTGGAGAATCCAGTGGGTTCTGGTAGTCTTTAATAGTTGATTCTAAGATTTGTATTTGATCATGTACATGTTTTTGCTGTTTGTTCTTTGATAAGAGCCAAAAAGATTGGAGAAGTGGTTTATCCATACATCTCCGTTTTGGATAGATAACTCTTTGTGTTGTTGTTTGTTTAGTGTTTTCCAATTTTCCCATAAGTGGTTAGAGTCTATGGATTCTTCAATTACATTGAGCTGATTTCTGATGTGCTGTTCCTTCTTTTTCCATAGTGTATTTCTGTTTTGTTTTAGTGATTCACCATTGTGAAGGCATAGCATAGGCTCAGGTTTTCTGGGTCTCTGTTTTTGGTTGGATAGGTTTCTTAATTTCTTTCTTAGGTTCTTACATTCTTCATCAAACCATTGTTGTTAATTTTCTTAGGTTTTCTGCTTGACATTTTTAGATTTGATAGGAAAGCTGAGAGGTCAAAAATACTGTTTAGGTTTTCTACTACCAAGTTTACACCTTCACTATTACAGTGAAACGTTTTGTCCAGGAAGTTGTCTAAAAGGGATTGAATTTGTTGTTGCCTAATTGTTTTTTGGTAGGTTTCCACACTACTTTCCTTCCATCTATAGCATTTCTTAATATTATTCAGTTCCTTTGGCTTTGATGCCTCATGACTGAGTATTGCTCTGTTCAAGTAGACTGTGATTTTGCTGTGATCTGATAGGGGTGACAGTGGGCTGACTGTGAACGCCCTGAGAGACTCTGGGTTGAGGTCAGTGAGAAAGTAGTCTACAGTACTACTGCCAAGAGATGAGCTATAGGTGTACCTACCATAGGAGTCCCATCGAAGCCTACCATTTACTATGTACATACCCAGCTTGCGACAGAGCTGCAGGAGTTGTGACCCGTTTTTGTTGTCGTAGTTGTGCCTAGAGGGGCATATGGAGGAGGGAATGCTGTCACTTCCAGGTAGGTGTTTGTCCCCATGTGCTGAGGGTGTCAGATTCTTGTCCAGTTCTGGCATTTAGGTTGCCACAGATTAGTACATGTCCCTGGGCATGGAAATGATTGATTTCCCCCTCCAGGATGGAGAAGCTGTCTTCATTAAAGTATGGGGATTCTAGTGGGGGGATGTACAGTTGAACCATTTCAAGGAAACAGATTCTGGCAGAACGCAGATGTTTTTGTTTAGTTTTTTAGAACAAGTCATTTTATTTGTGTTGGAATAAACAACATGTTTCAAGATATATATATTCTTTGTTGCCGTATGTACTCTTGAATTATATTTAAAATATGGTAACTTGAAATGAAAACAAATCTGTAATAACTCTGTAATGACAAATGTAATTGTAATGTTAGAATGTTAAGACATCATAATCGAAGATAGCAGCTCAAGCCATTCTATTTTGATTTGAAACAGTCCATGCCCATTCTATTTCACTGCCATGGCAATTTTGATTCAAACAATACAAATTGCATTTGAATACGATGATATCACAATCAAGCATATCAAATGTTTTAGAATTTTAGAATTGAGAATGTTTGGTTGGTAGGGGACAATGTTTGTTTGGAATTCAGTTTTGGTGGCAAAAGCCCCAAGCCTAGACTTGAGACTTGTAGGGCCCTATAAAATCTATTATTATTTAAGTTTTTCCCAGTTTTCACTCTTAAAATCTCACTTTTTTAATATAAAATGTTAATGTTTAGCAATGTTTCTGTATGAAAAGCCTTTCCATCTCTACCAGAAGGTTATCATTAGCATCATCGCTAACGGCTACACAAATTGTAGACATACGCGCACACACACAGACAGGAGCATTCCTGGATTCTGTGATTCCGCAACGCAGATTTTATAGGGCCCTAGACTTGTCTCTGCTATCGAAGATCATATAAAATGTGCCGAATTCAGCATCTTCCTTGGACACCATCCTTGGTGCTGTCCCTTTGGACAGAGTGGACAGAGGAGGAGGATGACGATGTCATATACATGGGGACGATTCACCCGCCTGCTGCCTCAGATGTTGAGGAAGTCTCAGCCCTACAGACATTCAGTCTCACTTCTAGCCCCAGCCGAGTCCAGTCCAGTCAGTCTCTGCTGCAGGGGAGGGAGACTGGTGTACAACTCAGCCCGTGTTCACCAGCTCTGTAAGTGCCTCCATCTACCTCGCCCTTGCTCTATTCTGTACCAGTGCAGGCAGCCGCCACCAGTCTCCCAGAGTTTTACATGGAACAGGACTTCTGGTACACATTCATGTCCACATACTCCAGTACAACATGCTCCAGTACAACATCCAGTGCTTTTACGAGTGCTTTTGACAGCTTCAAGCCTTCTACTACAGAGAGCTGATGCAGAGGGCTGACTTTGAGAGAGACGCCCACATGCACCCAGTGACACAGAAGAGACAGGCCTGGTCTGACTCTGTGGACACTGAGGACGAAGAAGTAGTGGAACCTCCACAGCAGAGGCAACATGGGAGCTCTGACGTGCAGTGGCTCTTTCTGATGAGGAGATGGAGGCCATACCAGGGGTGTTGGAGTTGGCAGTGAAGATGGGCTTCCTCTCTGCTTCTGAGGTATTAGTTAGGCTATTGGTAGGTGTACGTTTGCTAATACATTGTTTATTTGTATATCAATATACTATTTGAAAAGATTTGTTAAATAATGTCATCATTTTGTTTCTTGTATTTTCGGAGTCAGATATCTGTGTATGTGACTGAGCGTGCGTGCGAGCCAGTGAGAGTGTGTGCTTGAGCGTCTGTCTGACTGCTTCAAATAATAAGCGATTGCACTTCGTCCTGAAACACAATCATTCCCTTCTCCCTCCTCCCCTCTCCCTCCTTCCTAAACTCCCCGACGTTCCCCTCTATTTTATTTACTTTTATTTTATTTAAATCTTATTTTACCACGTAAGTTGACTGAGAACACATTCTCATTTACAGCAACGACCTGGGGAATAGTTACAGGGGAGATGAGGGGGGATGAATGAGCCAATTGGAAGCTGGGGATGATTAGGTGGCTATGATGGTATGAGGGCCAGATTGGGAATTTAATCAGGACACCGGGGTTAACATCCCTACTCTTACGATAAGTGCCATGGGATCTTTAGTGACCACAGAGAGTCAGGACACCCGTTTAACGTCCCATCAGAAAGACGGCACCCTACACAGGGCAATGTCCCCAATCACTGCTCTGGGGCATTGGGCTATTTTTTTAGACCAGAGAATAGAGTGCCTCCTACTGGCCACCCAACACCACTCCCAGAAGCATCTGGTCTTCCATCCAGGGACTGACCAGGACCAACCCTGCTTACCTTCAGAGGAAAGCCAGCAGTGGGATTATGGGTGGTATACTGCTGGCCAATCAGACCCCTGGTACCTACCTGCACAGGCCAGGTCCAGCTCTCCTTTGCCGAACCACAGCTGAGCTCCATGGACCGTACAGGTGTGGAACTGCAGCCTGAACACCGCCTCCCTCTCTGAGCCATGTGGCCGCCGGTGGTAGCATTTCACCTGGGGAGAGAGACAAGAAAGAGAGAAAGAGAAACACAGAGAGAGATTATGTGGCCACACTATTATTTACACAAGCACTGTGTTTGAGACTTAGGATAACTAATAGGGGCCATGTTAGATGCAAAAGCTCCAAGACAATTACATTCTAGTTCAAATTACAATGTTATTGTCATGGAATATTTGGTGGCAACATGGAGGATAATTTGCCTGAATGTGGATCCATGGCTGGAGCTTTACAGATATGAGCTGTTGAAAGGGTCAAAGAGAAAAGGAGAGGGGACTGGTAGATAAAGATGGAGAGGAGTGATGACTAGTTCCTGTGTGTCCATTTTGTTTAACACTCACCATGACGTCCCCCTTCAGCAGTAGCGCCGGCTCGAGTGTCACACACAGCTTTCTCGCCCTGGAGCCCTGGGGGTCGCTACACAGAGACAGACGAAAACATAGTCAAAACACATTCGAACATCTGTAAAACACACCTCAACATAAAACACAGACAAACAATGTTCAGTTGGAATAAACACAGACCATTACACATGTAAACACAGGCGGTAGCACATATAAACAAAGTCCCAACAAAGGTACCCAAGTACCTACCGTGTCTGAAGGTGGAAAGGGAACAGAGTGAAAAATGTACTGATCATATAGTATTAACAACATAATTAACTCACTAAATGCCTGATGTGTAGACCAGCTGTAGAGACTGGTAGATCTTCAGGAAAGGATAATAACCTGCACAGAAAGCGAGTGAGTGTAGGAATGAAGGAGTGGAGAGACAGCAGGGGGAGAAAGATGGTGTTGATGTGAGGTCATTAAAGAAGAAGAGGAGGCAATATATCCCCCCAAAGTTGTTTGAAGTGAAAGAAATTCTAGATGCAAATTCTAAAAAATACTCATATTAATACTCCTAAAGGCGTCCACATGCTTCCAAGCCGAAACAGTTCGGAATACTTAGTGCATATATTATGACGACACAACATTTTGTGACGTTTTTGTTTGTTCTGGACTTTTTTCAGCTGTTCGGGCACACAAAAAGTTCTCAAGGCAAGCCGAAGTCGGTAGCCGAAGTCTACGCCCCTTCTTTGGTTATTTGTTTAACAGTAGGGATTCTTCAATAAAGTCTTTGATGTCATTCAATGAGAGACGACTTGTTCTCATGCATATTTTTTAATTGAGAAATACTGCACCCAACATCTTAGATCACCTCGGCAAAAAGGTCAAAATTAATGACATATTTCTTGAGTTATCTTAGATTAATTCTGAGTATTTTGAGGAAGTGTATACTGGCTACGGCGTCTCAAAATGGACAAACAGTACTATTGCCGCTTCTTTCTCGTTTTTCAAGCGAAGGTCTTTTAAGGAAGTACGAAAGCACACTCGTTCGGTTCACACCGAGCTCGGCTAGGCGCCAACTGAACTGAAGAATGCTGACGCCTTAACAGTACTAAACTAACAAGTTCCAACTCATTTGATAGCCACACATGGACCTCCTCATTTGCATCTTAAAAAGAAGAGGAAGGCATTGTGGTAAGTTATCTTTTCAAGTTGAAACAACTCCGATTTGACAGTACTACATCACATTGTACAGGAGGACAGTGGGACACTGACCTCCTCCTGCTGCCTGGAAGTTCGGCAGGCTGGGGATGAGGACCTGGTGGAGGAACAGAGGACTGCTATTCATCCTGATCGCCCCCGACAGCAGACCACCAAAGTAGTAGATATACCTGGGGAAGAGAAGAAAGAGAGGTGGGAGAAAGATTGGGGCGTTTAGAATTAGGAGGGATGTGCAGACTCAAATAGGTGACAACCTAGCTACAATATACAAGGAGGAGAAAAGTTGGAAAGATGGAGGGAAAGTGGCAAGACATAAAAGAGAGATGCTCTTGCCTGTTTTGAGAGGGCTGTAGCGAGGAGGAAACTTTATCTTCACAGAACTTCCTCATGGCCAGAGTGTTCAGGGCCTGGTCCACCCTGCACACACACAAACACAGTATCAATAACTCTCTGTACAAGTGTACCCACGTACGGCGTCAATAAGACTTTGACAGTACGTACACATTCACGCACACACACAGTCATCACATACCCTGCAGATATCTTGCTGTAGTGCATGTAGGCAGCCACAATGACCCCCGTCTTCCCCTTGTTTCCCTGTGATAGAGAAAAGGAAAGAAAAAGAGAGAGAGACATGTAGGCTAACTGGACATATTTGAACAGAACAAACAACACAATACAAACAATGCAACAACACAACAGTAGAGCATCTCCCCTGACCTTGCAGTGCAGGACTACCACGTTGCCGGGGTCAGAGGTGAGCCAGGTCTCCATGGCCTTACACATGGCACAGATCTTGTCCAGGGGAGGGGCATGCAGGTCTGGCCAACCAAAGTCTTCAACCTGAGTTTGGCACACACAGTGAAGTTATCCATCTCTGGATAAACCTTCTATGGGAAGCAGTCCATCGGAACCAGAATTTGAGAGCACTGTACTAGTAGCACTCTGGAGTGCGGTCCTCACACACTCAATTACAGGTATATTGCATCACTATGGTGGTCATCCTACCTTGGGGTGGAGTCTGGTGATGTCATGACGCTTCTCAGACAGGTTTAAGAGCTGGGAGAGGCAGACATTGAGACAAAGAGAAGAGGAAATCAACAATGTCATACCCAGTAACCACACAACAACCACACAACGTTGTCTCAACATTGACTACAAATTGTCTGACATAATATGCACAAAACGTTACATTGAAGTGCTGGGTGGAGCAAAACAATTACCTTCTGTTACAAAAGAACAATATACTGATTGTATTGCTTCTTTATAACACCACACAGTAACATAGTTAATATACCCAACCGGGCCCTAAGAATGAGCAATCGTCACTTGCTAACTAAACTCGGCAAAAAAAGAAACGTCCCTTTTTCAGGACCCTGTCTTTCAAAGATAATTCATAAAAATCCAAATAACTTCACAGATCTTCATTGTAAAGGGTTTAAACACTGTTTCCCATGCTTGTTCAATTAACCATATACAATTAATGAACATGCAGCTGTGGAACGGTCGTTAAGACACTAACAGCTTACAGATGGTAGGCAATTAAGGTCAAAGTTATGAAAACCTAGGACACTAAAGAGGCCTTTCTACTGACTCTGAAAAACACCAAAAGAAAGATGCCCAGGGTCCCTGCTCATCTGTGTGAATGTGCCTTAGGCATGCTGCAAGAAGGCATGAGGACTGCAGATGTGGCCAGGGCAATAAATTGCAATGTCCGTACTGTGAGACGCTTAAGACAGCGCTACAGGGAGACAGGACGGACAGCTGATCATCCTCGTAGTGGCAGATCACGTGTAACAACACCTGCCAGGATCAGTACATCCGAACATCACACCTGCGGCACAGGTACAGGATGGCAACAACAACTGCCCGAGTTACACCAGGAACGCACAATCCCTCCATCAGTGCTCAGACTGTCCGCAATAGGCTGAGAGAGGCTGGACTGAGGGCTTGTAGGCCTGTTGTAAGGCAGGTCCTCACCAGACATCACCGGCAACAACGTCGCCTATGGGCACAAACCCACCGTCGCTGGACCAGACAGGACTGGCAAAAAGTGCTCTTCACTGATGAGTCGCAGTTTTGTCTCACCAGGGGCAATGGTCGGATTCGCATTTATCATCGAAGGAATGAGCGTTACACCGAGGCCTGTACTCTGGAGCGGGATCGATTTGGAGGTGGAGGGTCCGTCATGGTCTGGGGCGGTGTGTCACAGCATCATCGGACTGAGCTTGTTGTCATTGCAGGCAATCTCAACGCTGTGCGTTACAGGGAAGAGATCCTCCTCCCTCATGTGGTACCCATCCTGACATGACCCTCCAGCATGACAATGCCACCAGCCATACTGCTCGTTCTGTGCGTGATTTCCTGCAAGACAGGAATGTCAGTGTTCTGCCATGGCCAGCGAAGAGCACGGATCTCAATCCCATTGAGCATGTCTGGGACCTGTTGGATCGGAGGGTGAGGGCTAGGGGGGTCAGTATGAAAAATGTATACACTCACTAATTGTAAGTCGCTCTGGATAAGAGCGTCTGCTAAATCACTAAAATGTAAATTGGATCACTAAAAAATACAACTGGGCCCTGTGTAGCTCAGTTGGTAGAGCATGGCGCTTGCAACGCCAGGGTTGTGGGTTCGATTCCCACGGGGGGCCAGTATGAAAAAAATAAAATAAATGTATGCACTCTGGATTAGAGCGTCTGCTAAAAAAAAGGTTAAATTCCCCCCAGAAATGTCCGGGAACTTGCAGGTGCCTTGGTGGAAGAGTGGGGTAACATCTCACAGCAATAACTGGCAAATCTGGTGCAGTCCATGAGGAGGAGATGCATCTGGTGGTGCATCTGGTGGCCACACCAGATTCTGAGTGTTACTTTTGATTTTGATCCCCCCCTTTGTTCAGGGACACATTATTCAATTTCTGTTAGTCACATGTCTGTGGAACTTGTTCAGTTTATGTCTCAGTTGTTTAATTTTGTTATATTCGTACAAATATTTACACATTAAGTTTACTGAAAATAAACGCAGTTTGCTGAGTTTATATAAAAGAGTAATGGAAGAAGATGGCGCAAGCTCAGTGGTTCGTAATCGTTCACAGATTGTGATAGAAAACACTGTTGTTCACGGACCACGAACAAACACATCTTTGTTTCGGTTTTTATAAAAATGTAGGGGAGAAACAAGCATTGGCAACACATTGTCTCAAATGTTTACTAACTTTATGAGATGGCAGACTGAGTATACTGTTGTGTAATACACTGCATCATTCAACAAATTGTGTCCTTTCATCTTCATTCAGACCAGGGCCCATACTCAGATTAGTGAGTGCTGATCTAGGATCAGTTTTGCCTTTTGGATCATAATGAATAAGATTACATGGACAGGGGGGCCCGGATCCCAGATCAGCACTCCTACTCTGAGACACTCTGTGAATATGTGCCCAGATGTGGGCAACCTTACCTTGCGAGGCCAGTGAAGGTGCAGGCTTTTGCTCCAGCCCAGCAGTAACCTAATTTTAAAACTCAAAGCCTCGATTGAGGACTATGATTAGTTGATAAGTTGAATTAGGTGTGTTACTGCTTGGCTGGAGCAAAAGCCTGCACCTACATCGACCATCTCAGGTTGTCGACCCACCCCTGGCTGACATAGACAATGAATCAACTTTTGGGAGTATGCAGGCCTCTTGTTAGTCATATGTTTCGATTGATGTACCCAGCACCAAAGTCATGTACATTAGCACACGCACTGGAAAAAGTACATTAGCACACGCAATAGAAAACGTTTTTTAAATGTTTCATAACTGAAAATAAAAATGAATGTTTCTCATTGGACAAATCCCCAGGTAGTCCTTACCTGTTTCGGTCTACTTTGTTATGTTTGGGGCCTGAACGTTCACATTTTGGATGTGTGAATTGCCTTTTTCCAAGTACGGTACTCATTCCCCCCCAACTCACCAGGAACTTGTCTTGGTGTTTGGACTTGAGCATGGCGGCCACTTCCTGTAAGTTGCCACAGTAACGTTGTTCTTCCAGATCGGGCAGGAAGAAAACAGAGATGATCCTCTCAGTGATGTAGGTGAGGTCAAAGTCATAGTGCCTTGCCATCACTCTCTCCATCACACACTCCACACTCTTACTCCTGGAGGAGAGGAGAGAGATGAGAGAGAGAGAGAGGCAGTCAGTTCATCTCTTTCATTTATTATATCCTGGGGTTATACCCATGGGCGGCGCACAATTGGTCCAGCGTCGTCTAAGGTAGGGGAGGGTTTGGCCGGAAGGGATGTGGGTTCGTTTCCCACGGGGGGCCAGTATGAAAAAAACAATGAAAAAAAACATGTATGCATTCACTAACTGTAAGTCGCTCTGGATAAGAGTGTCTGCTAAATGACTAAAATGTAAATGTAAATGTTAAAGCAAAACAAATCCCATGACTTCTTAAGACAATCTCAGATCGATTGTCTGGGGCCAAGTTAACCTCCCCTTTCACGTAAAAAAAAATCATGACCATCATGCTTTTAGGGAATGAGGATCATTCGAATTTGACCAATTCCAGTCCCCTTTCTTAGTGGGTCCGGGGTCCTCCCCCGGAATAATTTCTATGTAGGACTGAGAAACTCAGTTCTGGTGCCTTTTACTCCAAAATGAAAGAAAATACAATTATGCTGACACCATCTAAAATATAATTTCCACCTTTCCAAAATAAGCCTAATATTATACTGGTAAAAATTACGTTACAATTATTTTAACATATTGGACCATGCATATAGCCTATGCATGATCTGTATTATCAGATGTCCCATTAGCAATAAGCATTATCACCTGTAGCCCAACTGATGCAGCATAGTGGCTATAAATACATAGGTTGAAGCAATTCTTCCATCTGCATTTACCCCATTACCTCCATTGGACATCCTGATTGTTATAATTAATTATTATTATAAAAAATTGTTATTAATAATGATTATATTACAAAGTATGTCATTGCCCTTTTAAGATGCCATTGAACCTTTAAGAGCTCTGTTGCGCAGCTGCGCCTAAACTCCGGTTGTGTGGTTGTAACTGCATTTTTAAAACGATGCCACGCAAGCAATTGTAGGAGTAGAGAAATAAACATGTTAGCAATGGAAAGCTGGGATCCCCTCTTTTTTTAACAACGGCCAAAACACAAAAGTGTTTTCACTGTGATTGCATTAAGAATTGTTGTGCATTGACTGCTTGCATAGGCGGCGCATAAGTTTCAAGTTAGGGGAAGCAAAAATATTTATTAACAAAAATAATAATAAAAAAAATGCTGTTTAAGATGAGGGAGGACGATTTTTTAAAAATGAGCATGGCCTTATTTCTATTAAAGCATATTGGATGACTCTCATTCATATTCCATTCACCCAGTTCAATTTAACAGCGACAGGTTTGGGCTACTACATGATACTAAATTTTCCCTACACCCATCATGAGGTTGCTACAACCTAGCCTATGAATTAAAGTTTACAATGTAGGTGCACACAGGTCGAGAGACAAATTTGAGGTGACACATGGACAGACAGTGACATTTAATACCGCCTTGCACAGTCTTGCCTGCGTCTAGCTGATATAGGGTGTAATCATTAGTCTATACAGTTGCAAGCTAGAGTTTCTATTGGACAAATTCAGGTATGTTTATCCTTGTTTGTTCCGTTTGCTTCCGTTTAAGAAACGCTTTCAACAGAATCGGCGTAATGAATACACCCCTGATCACGCGTAAATACAGTTCACTTTCATAGCAGCCACATTGTATTCCTCCTCCGGAAGTTGTCATAATTACTGTGTAAGTCTATAGAAGGGGGTGAGAACCATGAGCCTCCTAGGGTTTGTATTGAAGTTAATGTTCCCAGAGGAGGACGGAAGCTAGCTGTCGTCCAGCTACACCATGGTGCGACCCTACAGAGTGCTGTTGAGGCTACTGTAGACCTTTGCAAAATAGTGTGTTTTAATCAATTATTTGGTGACATCATTATATTTAGTATAGTTTTAAGGATAAAAAGGATATGTATTATTTTTATGAAATTCACTGATGAGGATGGTCCTCCCCTTCCTCCTCTGAGGAGCCTCCACTGTATTTGGTTGAGACGTTGATCAATGAGATAAAAACCTATATACACCCACTCAAAAAGACACCCAAAAGTTGGTTTAATTTCAAATGTCTATCACTGCACTTTCAACCATTTAAAAGCACAGCAAAGTTCAAATGGGAATACAATGTCAGATATTTTGTTTATTTATACAACAGATTAATGTATTATCACTGTGCTTCATCTAATAGCAGAACCAAATGATCTGGATTGCAGTTGAAATTACAGTGCTTTCAGAAAGTATTCACACCCCTCGACTTCTTCCACATTTTGTTGTCTTTAAAATTGATAAAGTTTAGATTTATTTTGTCACTGGCCTACACACAAAACCCCATAATGTCAAAGTGGAATGTAATTTTAAAAAAACTTTACAAATTAATTAAAATATGAAACGCTGAAATGTCTTGATTCAATAAGTATCCAACCCCTTGTTTTGGCATGCCTGAATAAGTTCAGGAGTAAACCTTTGCTTAACAAGTCACATAATACATTCCATGGACTCACTCTGTGTGCAATAATAGTGTTTTGAATGACTACCTGATCTCTGTAACCCACACATACAATTATCTGTAAGGTCCTTCAGTTGAGCAGTGAATTTCAAACACAGATTCAACCACAAAGACCAGGGAGGTTTTCCAATGCCTAGCAAAGAAGGGTAGATGGGTAAAAAAAAAAAGCAGACATTGAATATCCCTTTGAGCATGGTGAAGTTATTAATTACACTTTGGATGGTGTATCAATACACCCAGTCAGTCACTACAAATACACAGGCGTCCTTCCTAACTCAGTTGCCGGAGAGGAAGAAAACTTCTCAGGGATTTCACCATGAGGCCAATGTTGACTTTAAAAAAGTTACAGAGTTTGATGACTGTGATAGGGGAAAACTGAGGATTGATAAACAACATTGTAGTTACTCCACAACACTAACCTAATTGACAGAGCAAAAAGAAGAAAGCCTGTACAGAAAAAATATATTCCAAAATATGTATCCTGTTTGCAACAAGGCCCTAAAGTAATACTGATGTGGCAAAGCAATTCACTTTTTGCCCTGAATACAAAGTGTTATATATTTGGGGCAAATCCAATACAACACATTAATGAGTACCACTCTCCAGACTGTCAAGCATAGTGGTGGGTGCATCATGTTATGGGTATGCTTGTAATCGTTAAGGACTGGGGAGATTTTCAGGATAAAAAAGACATGGAATGAAGCTAAGCACAGGCAAAATCCTAGAGGAAAACCTGGTGCAGTCTGCTTTCCACCAGACACTGGGAGATGAATTCACCTTTCAGCAGGGCAATAACCTAAAACACAAGGCCAAATCTACACTGGAGTTGCTTAACAAGAAGACAGTAAATGTTCCTGAGTGGCCGAGTTACAGTTTTGACTTAAATCTACTTTAAAATCTATGGCAAGACCTGAAAATGGCTGTCTAGCAATGAACAACAAACCATTTGCAAGAGCTTGAAGAATTTAGAAAAGAATAATGAGCAAATGTTGCACAATCCAGGTGTGGAAAGCTCTTAGAGATTTACCCAGAAAGACTCACAGCTGTAATCACTGCCAAAGGTGCTTCTACAAAGTACTGACTCAGAGGTGTAGATACTTATGTAAATTAGATATTTCATTAGGAATACGTCAAGTGGTATGAATACTTTCTGAAGGCACTGGCTTAATTCCATTCTTTAACTTTTATTGTTGGTTGAGTTGGAGACGTGAATTCAACATATTACTAATTACTAATTTGTAGACTAACTGGAATTAAAGCCAGACTAAATCAGTGGCACAGATGGAACTATCCAAGCCGAAGATACATTTCCTTCAAATGTTGATATTTTGTTGCTTTGACAACCAAACACAATTCAATATCACTAAATATCATTACACTTGAAATCAACCAGAGCTTGAAACCCTAGGCCTATTGTACTCTATTTTTAGTTTAATTCTGTGTTGAATTGAAACAATAGCTGTTGATGACTGCAAATCATATCTAGGCCTAAATGGAATTATTGATGATACGAGTGTATGGTCACATTTAATTTGCTCTGTTAAACGTACCCTTTGGAATGACTTTGATACAGTGAATCTATTTCGTTTTTAAGTGGAGATCTCTCAACAATCAGTCTCATGATAGCACATTGGTAATAGTCAGTGACAAATATCATAGCTAAGCATGGCTGGGCTTTGGTTAAAACCCTGGATGGGAGACCAAAGGGTAGCTATAGATAGACCAATTCTCCAGTAGGAGGTGCTGCCCAGCCTAGTTTTTTTTTCTGACATTGGATATAACGTTGAAGATCTGACGTTGTTTTAAAGGTACAAATTCAATATATTTCGTACAAGGTTTGTCTATGTTGAAATTCGGTTACCATGATGTGGTTGACATTTCACCATCAAAACAACAGTTTACGTTAATTACTTTTTTTCAAATCCAATGTATTTTGCACGTAGATTTCACGTCACAATACGCTGACAAATTACATTGAAACAACCTTGATTCAACCAGTTGTGCCCAGTGGGAACTGACTCACTGTTAGCAAAAAAAGACCGTTCTGATTTTCTTTTCCTTTCTGTTCTTTGCACACATCCAGAGCTCAGCCCCAGCTAGAGGGAGATGTTTTAGGAGGACCCGAGAGAAATCTGAGAAAAAATGTGGCCTTTTATATAAATATTTCATGCAATTCTATGACACTTTTACTCTCCATGATTGGAGACAATAGCAGCATCTTAAATACCAAAAAAATGAAAGGGTAGGCTACTCTGCTGACACTGGCAAACTGAGATCAATAAAAAACGACCTTGTCTTTGAATGCAACCATCTAATCAAGGCCTATGAAAAGGGGAGACATATTGTAGACTATGACGTCCATCTACCCTGGAGGAGGAAATTATTGTCCCCAAAAAACTTTCCAGGAGCATGTGATAAAGACAGTGAATATGCGCACTCACCGGGGATATGGCCAATGCTATAGTGCCAGTAAGATAGGATACTGTTCGCTCAATAGCCTATTGCGAGTTCAGGATTTTGATAGCCTAACTAAAGACATGTCCGTTTCTTCTTTGTCTCCTCTCTTTTTTTCCCCAGCCACCGTATTCTGAAATATTACGATAGGCCTAGGCCTAATTTAGATGCTTTTCACTAACAGCCGCAAATCAACAATCAGCTATTTGATATGTTGTAAGTGCTACCCAAATTGTGTGCATCCCAACTGTAGGTTATACTCTGGCGATTTAAAACAATCCACAGCAAAACATTTTTAAAGAAGCTAATGATCTTCTGTGGCTAAACCGTGCTCTCTGGTGGATTTTATGTATTTTTGTATAAACAGAAGTAATTATATGGCAAGTTCAATTCCATTTAGCCTATGGGACACGACACCTATGACTGCTTGTCACTCAGAATACATGTTTCCCTTCCTATGCAGAGTGGTGACAGAAAAATAACCTCTCCCTCAACAAAACAAAGGAGCTGATCGTGGACTTCAGGAGACAGCAGAGGGAGCCGCATCCACATCAACGGGGCTGCAGTGGAGAAGATGAAAAGCTTGAAGTTTCTCTGCGTACATATCACTGACAATCTGAAATGGTCCACCCACACAGACAGTGTGGTGAAGAAGGCGCAACAGCACCTCTTCAACCTCAGGAGGCTGAAGAAATTCAGCTTGGCCCCAAAGACCCTCAGAAACGTTTACAGATGCACCATTTAGAGCATCCTGTCGGGCTGTATCACCGCCTGGTACGGCAACTGCACCGTCCGCAACCGCAGGGCTCTCCAGAGGGTGGTGCGGTCTGCCCAATGCATCAATAGGGGAACACTGCCCTCCAGGACATCTACAGCACCTGGTGTGACACGAAGGCCATGAAGATCATCAACGACCTCAGCCACCCGAGCCACGGCCTGTTCACCCCACTACCATCTAGAAGGCGAGGTCAGTACAGGTGAATCAAAGCTTGGAATGAGTGACTGAAAAACTTCTATCTCAAGGCCATCAGACTGTTAAATAGTCACCACTAGCCGGCCTCCGCCCAGTACCCTGCCCTGAACTTTAGTCACCGTCACTAGCCGGCTACTCTAACATGCACCTTAGAGGCTGCTAACCTATGTACATAGTCATTGAACACTGGTCACTTTAATAATGTTTACATACCATTTTACCCACTTCATATGTATATACTGTATTCTAGTCAATGCCTATCATATTTAACCATTGCTGTACATATACTATTCTTCAGATATACTACATATTCTATCCATATACTGTCCATATTGTCTATACATCCCATCACATCACACAAATATACATAGCATTCGGAAAAGTATTCAGACCCCTTCACTTTTTCCAAATTTTTGTTACGTTACAGCCTTATTCTGAAACGGATTAAATTGTTTTTTCCCCCCCTCATCAATCTACACACAATACCCCATAATGACAAAGCAAAAACAAGTTTGTACATTTTTGCAAATGTATAAAAATAAAAAACTTAAATATCACATTTAACATAAGTATTCAGACCCTTTACTCAATACTTTGTTGAAGCACGTTTGTCAGCGATTACAGCCTCGAGTCTTCTTGGGTATGACGCTACAAGCTTGGCACACCTGTACTTGGAGAGTTTCTCCCATTCTTCTCTGCAGATCCTCTCAAACTCTGTCAGGTTGGATGGGGAGTGTCGCTGCACAGCAGCATTTCAGGTCTCTCCAGAGATGTTCGATCGGGTTCAAGTCCGGGCTCTGGCTGGGCCACTCAAGGACATTCAGAGACTTGTCCCGAAGCAACTCCTGCGTTGTCTTGGCTGTGTGCTTAAGGTCGTTGTCCTGTTGGAAGGTGAACCTTCGGCCCAGTCTAAGGTCCTGAGCGCTCTGGAGCAGGTGTACTTTGCTCTGTTCATCTTTGCCTCAATCCTGACTAGTCTACCAGTCCCTGCCGCTGAAAAACATCCCCACAGCATGATGCTGCCACCACCACGCTTCACCGTAGGGAATGCTTGGCATTCAGGCCAAAGAGTTCAATCTTGGTTTCATCAGACCAGAGAATGTTGTTTCTCATGATCTGAGAGTCTTTAGGTGCCTTTTGGCAAACTCCAAGCGGGCTGTCATGTGCCTTTTACTGAGGAGTGGCTTCCATCTGGCCACTCTACCATAAAGGCCTGATTGGTAGAGTGCTGCAGAGATGGTTGTCCTTCTGGAAGGTTCTCCCATCTCCACAGAGGAACTCTGGAGCTCTATCAGAGTGACCATCGGGTTCTTAGTCACCTCCCTGACCAAGGCCCTTCTCCCCTGATTGCTCAGTTTGGACGGGAGGTCAGCTCTAGGAAGTGTCTTGGTGGTTCCAAACTTCTTCCATTTAAGAATGATGGAGGCCACTGTGTTCTTGGGGACCTTCAATGCTGCAGAAATTTGTTGGTACCCTTCCCAGATCTGTGCCTCGACACAATCCTGTCTCGGAGCTCTACGGACAATTTCTTCGACCTCATGGCTTGGTTTTTGCTCTGACATGCACTGTCAACTGTGGGACCTTATATAGACAGGTGGGTGCCCATCAAAATCATGTCCAATCAATTGAATTTACCACAGGTGGACTCCAATCAAGTTGTAGAAACATCTCAAGGATGATCAATGGAAACAGGATGCACCTGATCTCAATTTCGAGTCTCATAGCAAAGGGTCTGAATACTTATGTAAATAAGGTAATTCTGTTTTCAAGTGGTAATACATTTGCAAACATTTCTAAAAACCTGTTTTTGCTTCGTCATTATGGGGTATTGTGTGTAGATGAATGAGGAAAATAATTAATTGAATCAATTTTAGAATATGGCTGTAACGTAAGAAAATGTGGAAAAGGTCAAGGGGTCTGAATAGTTTCCAAATGTACTTTATATAATCCGACATTGCTCTGCCTAATAGTTCTATATTTCTTAATTCCATCCTTTACCTTTTTAGATTTGTGTGTATTGTTAGATATTCCTGCACTGTTGGAGCTAGGAACACAAGCATTTCGCTACACCCGCAATAACATCTGCTAAATATGTGTATGCGACCAATAAAATTGTATTTGATTTGATGGCTCTTGCAAATTGAATGTGCCTTGAGATGAATATTTATCTCGCATAGAACACACAACAACAGGCTGACTAGGGAAATAGGTAAACTATTCCATTATGGGGTTGTCTGATTTTGTAGCCTTGGAAAGTTACATCCTAACTGATAAAGTTTAGGATTTGAATTACTTTGCCAGCAGCTACAGTAGGCTACACTGCTGTTTGAGTTGAGGGCCCTGGTGGAGCGCATTATAGACTTATCTTATTCCCTTCAAGGGAAGTGTCAGAAAAAATCATGCAAGTCTGTGCCGTACATACAATGTAACATATGTTTTTTTGTTGTTGTTGAGAATACATTTATTTGGGAATGTATTTCGTAGAACAGACATACTTCTGTATTAGGCTGTCATCTCCAAAACGTCCATATGACGGAAATCTGTCGGAGTGACGGAGGACTTTAACCCCTGATTGTATCACTGGCTTCATTTATCACTATCTGCTATTGATTGAATCCCGTTCCAAGTCCTTTACTACAAAGTATAAAAAGTGTTTGGTACCTGGGAAGGGAGCTCCTCTTCTTATGGGACAGGGACTTAGTGGACCCTTGCTGAGAAAGAGGCATAAAAAGAGAGAACACATTACTAACGCTGTACAGAGTTCAAACAATAGAAGTAAGAATGATACTGAATAAAAAGAAGAAGAAACTACACTATGAAACAAAGATAAATGACATAAAGAATGATAGTAAAAAGCTTTGGAGCACCTTAAATGACATTTTGGGAAATAGGCAAACTCAGCTCCATCATTCATTGAATCCGATGGCTCATTCAACACAAAACCAACTGATATTGCCAACTACTTTAATGATTTTTTTCATTGGCAAGATTAGCAAACTTAGGCATAACATGCCAGCAACAATTGCTGACACTACACATCCAAGTATATCTGACCAAATTATGAAAGACAAGCATTGTAAATCTGAATTCTGTAAAGTGAGTGTGGAAGATGTGAAAAAATGATTGTTGTCTATCAACAATGACAAGCCACCGGGGTCTGAAAACTTGGATGGATAATTACTGAGGATAATAGCGGAGGATATTGCCACTCCTATTTGCCATATTTTCAATTTAAGCCTACTAGAATGTGTGTGCCCCCAGGCTTGGAGGGAAGCAAAAGTCATTCCGCTACCTAAAAATAGTAAAGCCCCCTTTACTGGCTCAAATAGCCAACCAATTAGCCGGTTACCAACCCTTAGTAAACTATTGGAAAAAATGGTGTTTGACCAGATACAATGCTATTTTACAGTAAACAAATTGACAACAAACTTTCAGCATGCTTATAGAGAAGGACATTCAACAACAAGCACAGCACTTACACAAATGACTGATGATTGGCTGAGAGAAATTGATGATAAAAAGATTATGGGGGCTGTTTTGTTAGACTTCAGTGCGGCTTTTGACATTATCGATCATAGTGTGCTGCTGGAAAAACGTATGTGTTGTGGCTTTACTCCACCTGCTATTTTGTGGATACAGAGTTACCCATCTAACAGAACACAGAGTGTGTTCTTTAATGGAAGCCTCTCCAACATAATTCAGGTAGAATCAAGAATTCCCCAGGGCAGCTGTCTAGGCCCATTATTTGTTTTAATCTTCACTAATGACATGCCACTGGCTTTGAGTAAAGCCAGAGTGTCTATGTATGCGGATGACTCAACACTATACATGTCAGCTACTACAGCAACTGAAATGACTGCAACACTTAACAAAGAGTTGCAGTTAGTTTCAGAGTAGGTGGCAAGGAATAAGTTAGTCCTAAATATTTCTAAAACTAAAAGCATTGTATTTGAGACAAATCATCCACTAAACCCTAAAACTCAACTAAATCTTGTAATAAATAATGTGGAAATTAAGCAAGTTGAGGTGACTAAACTGCTTGGAGTAACCCTGGATTGTAAACTGTCATGGTCAAAACATATTGATACAACAGTAGCTAAGATGGGGAGAAGTATGTCCATAATAAAGTGCTGCTCTACCTTCTTAACAGCACTATCAACAAGGCTAAATAATAATAATAATAATGGGGATCCATAATAAATACAAATGATACAGTGCATTCAGAAAGTATTCAGACCCCTTCACTTTTTCCACATTCTGTTACAGTACAGCCTTATTCTAAAATGGATGAAATTGTCCCCCCCCCCTCCCCCCAAAAAAATCTACACACAATACCCCACAATGACAAAACAAAAACATGTTCAGAAATGTTTCCCCCAAAAATATCACATTTACATAAGTATTCAGACCCTTTACTCAGTACCTTGGCAGCGATTACAGCCTTGAGTCTTCTTGGGTATGACGCTACAAGCTTGGCACACCTGTATTTGGGGAGTTTCTCCCATTCTTCTCTGCAGATCCTCTCAAGCTCTGTCAGGTTGGATGGGGAGCTTTGGTACACAGCTATTTTCAGGTCTCTCCAGAGATGTTCGATCGGGTTCAAGTCCGGGCTCTGGCTGGGCCACTCAAGGACATTCAGAGACTTGTCCCGAAGCCACTCCTGCGTTCTCTTGGCTGTGTGCTTAGGGTCGTTGTACTGTTGGAAGGTGAACCTTCTCCCCAGTCTGAGGTCCTGAGTGCTCTGGGGAAGGTTTTCATCAAGGATCTCTCTGTACTTTGCTCCGTTCATCTTTCCCTCGATCCTGACTAACAGACTGTCTCTCAGTACCTGCTGCTGAAAAACATCCCCACAGCATGATGCTGCCACCACCATGCTTCACCTTAGGGATGGTGCCAGGTTTCCTCAGGCCAAAGAGTTCAATCTTGGTTTTATCAGACCAGATAATCTGGTTTCTCATGGTCTGAGTCCTTTAGGTGCCTTTTTGCAAACTCCAAGCGGGCTGTCATGTGCCTTTTACTGAGGAGTGGCTTCCGTATGCCCACTCTACCATAAAGGCCTGATTGGTGGAGTGCTGCAGAGATGGTTGTCCTTCTGGAAGGTTCTCCCATATCCACAGAGGAACTCTGGAGCTCTGTCAGATTGACCATCAGGTTCTTGGTCACCTCCCTGACCAAGGCCCTTCTCCCCCGATTGCTCAGTTTGGCCAGGCGGCCAGGTCTAGGAAGAGTCTTGGTGGTTCCAAACTTCTTCCATTTAAGAATGATGGAGGCCACTGCGTTCTTGGGGACTTTCAATGATGCAGACAATTTTTTGTACCCTTCCCCAGATCTGTGCCTCGACACAATCCTGTCTCGGAGCTCAGTTCCTTCGACGTCATGGCTTGGTTTTTGTTCTGTATTGTACTGTCAACCGTGGGACCTTATATAGACAGGTGTGTGCCTTTCCAAATCATGTCCAATCAATTGAATTTACCACAGCTGGACTCCAATGAAGTTGTAGAAACATCAAGGATGATCAATGGAAACATGATGCACCTGAGCTCAATTTCGAGTCTCATAGCAAAGGGTCTGAATTAGGTTTCTGTTTATTATTTTTAATAAATGTGAAATTTTTTCTAAAAACCTGTTTTCACTTTGTAATTATAGGGTATTGTGTGTAGATTGCTGAGAAAAAATATATTTCATGCATTTTAAATAAGGCTGTAACGTAACAAAATGTGGGAAAAGTGAAGGGGTCTGAATAATTTCTGAATGCACTGTATATGAAATAATTCTATGGCTCAAACCAACCAAAAGAAGGGATACGTACAGAGTAAAAACTGAGTAAAATGAATCCCCACCAGTTCTGGGGCTTGGACGCAGGTGGATGTCACCTGAAATACAGTACCAAATCTACACTCCAATACAAACACAGTTTTTGAATATAGTGTACTGTACTTCATTTGGATTCACAATGCAATATTGGAGTATAAAGGACCAAAAGATAATGCTTTCATAATGACGGAAACTAAATTCTCTCTCTCTCTCTCTCTCGTCAATATTGCCAAAGCAACAATCGATACAATATACATTGTAATAAAATAATTTATTATAATAACATAGTGATATAAAAAAAGTACTTATAAAAACAATAAAATGGTAACAGTGAATAGTAATACTACACGTACCACTACTATTTGGAGTAATAATCACGACAATAATAATAATAATAATAATAATAATAATAATAATAATAACAATAATAACAATAATACTAATAACAAGTAAGTTACTACTTACTATGCAGATATTATTATTGTGTCCCCCAAAGGCTATGGCAGGCAAATACATCTTTGGCTGCAAGAAGAGCGATCCTTCATCCATTAGTATTTTTTTATTTGGTTTAATAGGACAATTTCTAACCAAGAGGTTAATCTGCGAAAAATGAATCTCTTGGTGAGGAATATTTCTCACAGTAGAGGAAAAAGTGCATCTCTGTCTCTACCTCCCCTGTCGTGCAGTGACCACATACACGCTCCTTTTTGGGTAGCCATGTCTTTTTATGTCTGCCGGTTTCTTTTGCAATTGGTGGTCACTCAGCCTGTACTTGGTAAGGATCTGTCTCTGCGTCGTAGCTCTGATCTCGGCCAATTCATATTCTCTGTTTAGGGCCAGATAGCAATTTAGTTTGCTTTGAGATTTTATTTCCTTTTTCCAATGTTGTAAATATGAGTCCTTTGATTCATGATTCAGGATTTTGTTTATTTTTATTCCTTGTTTTGAAGCAGTAATGGTGTCAGCTTGGTTGGTTAGGTCCAACACCAGCTGACAAGGGCTCGTTTCTGGGCTCAACTCTTGAGTTTGAAGTGCTTTAAATGGGAGGCTTGAATTTGGACTTCAATTTAGATGTAGCCAACATTTTAATTATATTTTTTGTATTTTCCTTACCAGTTACCTAATTCTCCCCTACATGCATTAGTTGGTGTATTTCATTGGACTTGTAGAATTTACTGACAGAATTCTGCAGATAGCGCTTCAATTGGATGTTTGTCCCACATTTTAAAGTTCAGTTAATTGAGTGGCCCCTAGACCTCACTTCCGTAAAGAGCTATTGGTAGGATTACACTGTCAAATATTTTGGTCCATTGAATAATTCAATTTTTATTGTGTACAATGCTCTGCAATAAAAATAATCAGCATATAGCAGGTATTTTACCTCTGTCAAATAGCGTGAGTCCTGGGGCAGCAGAAGGGTCCAACATGTCTGCTATTTCATTTATATAAATGTTGAATAGGTTTGGACTAAAACTTCAGCCTTGTCTCACACCTCGACCAATAATGATGTTTTTTGGTTTTAGATTTTTATTACACACTTGTTTTCTGTGTACATACATTTTATTAACACATTCACCAACTTTGGAGAATTTTGAAGAATAAACCTTCATTCAATTCTATTTGGCGTGCTTTTTAATTATCATGTGTAAGGTGTATATTTGGTCAGTAGTACGATGATTAGGGAGAAAGCCAATTTGACATTTACTTATTAATTTTCTTGAAGGTTTGGATTCTTAAATTCAAAATGCTACAGAAAACATTTCAAGTTGCTGCTTACATAGATTCCCCTGTCATTATTGGGGTATGATTTGTCTCCACTTTTTTGGATAGGGGAGATGAGCCCCTGGTTCCAGACATCAAGAAAGCAGCCAGAAGTAAGTACCATGTTGAACAATTTAAGCACAGCATTTTGCAACTCAGGTGTGCTTGTTCACATCTCATTTCTGATGTTATCTAGACCCCAAACCTTCTTTGGTTTTTACAGATTTTTGATTTTAATTTAGTTATTGTTGGGTTATTGGGTAATCTAATGGATTTGGGATGCTTTTAATAACTGATTCAAGGATGTTCGATTTTTCTTGAATTTCTAATTGGTTATGTTGTAAGTCTTTTTGTGTGATATTTTTATATAGACGATCAAAATACGTTTTCCAAATTCCTCCATCTTATATGGGTAATTCTTGTGGTTTTGTTGTGCTTAAATTGTTCCACATATACCAGAAATGATTTTGGTCAATTGCGTTTTCAATTTCATCAAGTGTCTTAATGGTGAAATAAAATGTATTACATTTCAGTGTATGTTTATACTGTTTCAGAGTTTCAAAATATTCATAGTGGAGTGCTGGGTTGTTTTGCTGCTTATGTTTTCATTTGACATTTTGCTTAAGTGTTTTCTAATTGTTATCAACATTTATTTCAGAAATGTTTAGTTTTTTGTTTCTGATGTTGCATTTCTTTGGTTTTCTCAGATTTGCTTTAAATGCTGCTTTTTGGAATATGAAACTGATGTCTTTAGTAGCCTAATTGACACCTTTATTGTTTTGGTATTGTGTGTTATTGAAGACCTGAATAATTTGATTTGAGTTTAATGTTTCAATTAATTTCTCTGCACTGTTTGGAGTCAATTTGTATGATTGGTTCAGGTTGTACAGCTAACTGGGCTGCTTTTTCTAATCAGTCTTGCTGGTAAAAAACAAAAATCAGAAACACGTTGATCTGACTGGGATCTGACAATGGTGTCTGTGGTCTGAAAGTGAATGCACTAATGGAGGAGAGGTCCATGTCAATGATGGCATTATCGACTACACTTGTCCCAAGAGCTGAGCAGTAAGTCAACCGAGGTTTTCTGTCTGTAATAAAGCCCTTTTGTGGGGAAAAACACATTCTGATTTGCTGGGCCTGGCTCCCCAGTGGGTGGGAACTGGCTCCCCAGTGTGTGGGCCTATGCCCTCCAAGGCCCACCCATTGTTGCATCCCTGCCCAGTCAGTCGGCAAGACAGAACAGCTGCCTCCGGTAAGACAATGGGTGGCAGTCTGTGTCTATTTGTCAATAACAACTGGTGAGCAAAATCTAATATTAAGGAAGTCTCTAGGTTTTGCTCGCCTGAGGTAGAGTATCTCATGATAAGCTGTAGACCACACTATTTACCAAGAGAGTTTTCATCTATATTTTTCGTAGCTGTCTCTTTACCACCACAAACCGATGCTGGCACTAAGACCGCACTCAACGAGCTGTATAAAGCCATAAGCAAACAAGAAAATACTAATTAATGCAGGGAAACGTAAATCCGTTTGACCTAATTTCTACCAGTATGTTACATGTGCAACAAGAGGAAAATACATTCTAGACCACCTTTACTCCACACACAGATACGCATACAAAGCTCTCCCTCGCCCTCCATTTGGCAAATCTGACCATAATTCTATGCTCCTGATTCCTGCTTACAACTAAAGCAGGAAGTACCAGTGACTCGCTTAATACAGAAGTGGTCAGATGACGTGGATGCTACGCTACAGGACTGTTTTGCTAGCACAGACTGTAATATGATCCGGGACTCATCCGATGGCATTGAGGAGTACACCACATCAGTCACTGGCTTCATCAATAAGTGCATCGATGACGTTGTCCCCACAGTGACCGTACGTACATACCCCAACCAGAAGCCATGGATTACATGCAACATCCGCACTGAGCTAAATGGTAGAGCTGCCACTTTCAAGGAGCGGTACTCTAAGCTGGACGCTTATAAGAAATCCCGCTATGCCCTCAGACGAACCATCAAACAGGCAAAGTGTAAATACAGGACTAAGATTGAATCCTACTACACCGGCTCCGACGCTTGTCGGATGTGGCAGGGCTTGCAAACTATTACGGACTACAAAGGGAAGCCCAGCCGCGAGCTGCCCAGTGACACAAGCCTACCAGACGAGCTAAATTACTTCTATGCACGCTTCGAGGCAAGCAACACTGAAGCATGCATGAGAGCACCAACTGTTCCGGACGACTATGTGATCACGCTCGCCGTAGCTGATGTGAGCAAGACCTGTAAACAGGTCAACATTCACAAGGCCGTAGGGCCAGATGGATTACCAGGACATGTACTCCGAGCATGCGCTGACCAACTGGCAAGTGTCTTCACTGACATTTTCAACCTGTCCCTGGCCGAGTCTGTAATACCTACATGTTTCAAGCAGTCCACTATATTGCACTCAACACTGCCCTTTCCCACCTGGACAAAAGGAACACCTATGTGAGAATGCTGTTCATTGACTACAGCTCAGCGTTCAACACCATAGTGCCCCCAAAGCTCATCACTAATCTGGGACTAAACACCTCCCTCTGCAACTGGATCCTGGACTTCCTGACGGTCCGCCCTCAGGTGGTAAGGGTAGGCAACAACACATCTGCCACGTTGATCCTCAATACGGGGGCCCCTCAGGGGTGCCTGCTTAGTCCCCTCCTGTACTCCCTGTTCACCCATGACTGCATGGCCAAGCACCACTCCAACACCATCATTAAGTTTGCCGACGACAACGTGGTAGGCCTGATCACCGATAACAATGAGACAGCCTACAGGGAGGATGTCAGAGACCTGTCAGTGTGGTGCCAGGACAACAACCTCTCCCTCAATGTGATCAAGACAAAGGAGATGATCATGGACTACAGGAAAAGGAGGGCTGAGTATTCTCATCGACGGGACTGTAGTGGAGCAGGTTGAGAGCTTCAAGTTCCTTGGTGTCCACATCACCAACAAACTAACATGGTCCAAACACACCAGGATAGTCGTGAAAAGGGCACGACAATGCCTATTCCCCCTCAGGAGACTGAAAAGATTTGGCATGGTCCTCAGATCCTCAAAAAGTTATACAGCTGTACCATCAAGAGCATCCTGACTGGTTGCATCACCGCCTGGTATGGCAACTGCTCGGCCTCCGACCTCAAGGCGCTCCAGAGGGTAGTGCATACGGCCCAGTACATCACTGGGGCCAAGCTTCCCGACATCCAAGACCTCTATACCAGGCGGTGTCAGAGGAAGGCCCTAAAAATTGCCAAAGATTCGAGCCACCCTAGTCATAGACTGTTCTCTCTACTACCGCACGGCAAGCGGTACCGGAGCGCCAAGTCTAGGTCCAAAATCCTTAACAGCTTCTATCCCCAAGCCATAAGATTGCTGAACAGCTAATCAAATGGCTACCCGGACTATTTGCATTGAGCAATAGATGCTCTGCTCTCCATCTTGAACTGTTGAATCAATTAAAGCTCGTTCTCTCTGTGCTCTCTGCTTCGACTAGAGAGAGGGTGTTGAGGAAACGTTGTATAGCAGGTGTTCTTGGTGTTGTAGGCATGTTTCTTGGTTGTGTCTACTGCAGGTGAGGTAGGTAGGGGGACATTGAGGGCTTCTTGCTGGGTCACAGAGGCTGTTGGGGGTGTTGGGCCTGCTCTTCTCTATCATCTCCCTCCTTTACTCTTTCCTCAGCTTCTGAGATGAGCTCAGCTTCTACTTTTAGGGTAGCAAACACATTCTCAAAAGCCTGGAGGCTTGAATCATTGCCTTGCATCAATACAGCTCCACTATTGTATAGGTTGACTGTTTGATATGTGTTGTTCTGGTTAGCTTTTTTAAAATTCTGATCTGACAGCCTTGGCTGATGCCTCTCTTTTTTTGTGAAATGGAAATGGTTGCAAATAACCCTTTTCCATATGTGCCCTCATTTGATGTTAAATATAACATTTGCTCTGCTTTTGCAGCTGGTAAAATCTGCAAACATGGTTGTGTCCATTATCAAAACTTTTCTTAGCTTTCTCCATCTGGTGTCTGGTAGGTAAACAATTTCCATAGCAACACTGGAGACGTTGGCTACAATGTTGCAACAGAAGCCTACATTTTCCAATAGAAGCCTACCTTTTCTTGTATTTTTTGTCTCTAGTGTCTTTAGAGAACTGTTTTACTTTGATGTCCTTTGTCCTTATTTTGTATTTTATATTGTGTGGTTAACTAGCTATTTTGGAGTTAGCTAGATAGCTTATTTTAGGAGAGTCCCTAGCAACTGTTTAGCAATGGGTAAACAATCCAACTAGCCAAGCTAGCTGCACAATTTTATAAAAATAGAGAATTTTTCACAAGCATATTTTCTTCTTTTGTTGCTTTTTTTTGTCTCCCATTCAGTCTTGCAGTTTTCCTTCATTTAAAAAAAAATGTAAAACATGTACATTTCAATATTTATAGGAGCACATTTTTTCAGCTGCTGCTGCTCAATTTTGGAACTCTCTCTCACCCTTTTCAGACATGCGGAATGTGTCGCCTTGAAAGGGCCTCGGCTACGGCATGTTTGTCCGTAAGGGTATACTACGGCTTTTTAAATGCAGACACAAAACCTTCTCTGCCACTGAAGAAGCATTTTTACTTGTCTGTAAAGGAATGCCGCTTCTGACTAATGTCCATCACTAACATAAAAAAAACAGCATAAAAACAACACAGCACTGCAGCACGTCAATCAGCAACATTTAACGTCGTCAGGGAAACAATACAGAACATTCTATGCCAGAGCAGAATTCTACTGTCTGAAAAGGTACAGACGCGGCACAAAATTGTCTGAAGGTTATCAATTGTCACTATCGACACGTTACTGTAGTGGCTTTCTATGTCTGTAAAGCAGGGGTCACCAACCGGTCGATCATCAAACATTTCTGTAAAAAACCAACAACGATAAAGCCTTGCGTTCCTATTTTTGTATTTGTTTCACGCTGTTAGCGGTAGGTGCAGTTGATTCAGCAATCCTAGCGCAGGGAAGGCAACGTGTTCCCATTTTTAACCATTTCATGTGTCTGAAGGTAGAACTCCGCCTACCCGGCAGGCCCAGAGAGCAAATCAAGTGCACCTATAGGTCTACCGCTGGTCAATCAGATCACCGTGTCTGCACAGTTTCCTCGAGCCATAGACTGTAAAAAGAAGCCTGGAGGGCACAGCAAAGTCGATACTGTGAGATTTCAAAACTTTTAAAACCATGACTAGAGAGAGACTCAACGAATAGAGCAAAGAGCTGCTGTTTTTATGAGTTCATGTTTAAGTTGTTTCAGCACTGTCAACACTTCGTTCAACACTTTTATAAGCCATCAAATGCGCATTCTCCCTACTTCCTCTCACGCTACAACCAGCACTATAGCTGCAATAATTGAGTATAGCAAAGTGTTTCTATAAGCTTGCATTGTTAGAGTAACAACATTAATTAGTGCCCGAGGCAGAAATAATGAAATGAGACTTGAGTTTCGCCATCAGCCGGAAGACTGCCCCCTTTTCTCAGAGGAGGGAGAACGGAGGGACATTGAGTCGGGTGCAGAGCATGTGAGCAGAGTTGAGCGATTGGAAATCCCGCTCATCGCTCATGGAGCGGTGAGTCCTTTCCTACCGCTCTTCTAAAAACCTTTCCGCACTCACAGGGGAAAAAACTGCCTTCACTCCATTCATTAAAATCACAATTTAACCAACACCAATATATTTGTGTGACTACCTGGACCTACCAATTGGTTTTTAAGTATTGAAACCAAACCATATGGATTTGAATGAAATGTATTTGAATAAACATGAAAAGGTGAATGTAAGAAGCAAACCTTATTTCAAATAGGCTACATGTCATTTTAAAAAGCATATAAACACTCTAAATAGGTCAGGAGCCAGACAGGGAGCTTAAGAAGGGAAAATTAATTATTTAAGCTATATTATTTCAAAGAAATACATTGTGAAGCATTTGCGAGTGCGACACAATAGGCTGGTAGGGACATAAAACATTTAATTGTTTAAATCATTATAGTCTATAAATTGTGCATATACGATGTGACTTACTTAGAATTCAATACAAATTAAACTAAAAATGACTTATTAGTATCTTTAAATTCATTTTTAGAATTCATTTTTAGAAACAGGAGTTTGGCCAGTCTGTGGCTTCAGGCTCATGAGATGGTGCCTGGAGAGCAGGCCAGCAGCGCACTTACAGAGCCACTGGGGATGCTAAACACCCTTTTGGCCACTCTTGCCAGGCTGGGCAGAGATGCTGTTTATATAGGTAGGCCTAAAAGGTTTTTAGGAAAAATAACCGAATCAAAATGGAAAACTCCTTGAATGTGGGAACATGCCAGGCCTATTGGGCCAAAATCAATTATGGCCTATTGTATAGATAATAGAACGAAAATGAACGAAACGTTTAAGAGATCTGATTTTTTGTTTATAAATACTTTTCTACAATGACACACTTTGTTATCTACCCACCTCATTCCTTTCTTTTAGCATGTGCACGTAGTAAGTACACCATCATGCTTTTGGGATACGTGTCTTTTATGATTCTTTAGTTGTGGACACTACATCACCGCACTCCCTCTCTTGCTCTTGGTCCTCATCTTTGTAAGTCACGTTGATTTAGCACCTGTGTGTTTTCTCAGTTTCTTTATGAAAATATTTAGCGAACTCCATGACAGTAGCTAAAGCAAGGGGCTATAGCAGCACACAAGTAGACTACAAATGCATGCTGGGGCGGGCATGCCCTGAGATCAGGAAGTAAGCCCTACTGGAGCAGGCGAGAAGGCCGACGCTCCAGCCTTTGGAAATCTCGCTCCACACTCCAGTCAAATTGGGCACGCTCAGCTCCTCGCTCCGCTCCAGCTCTGCTCACATACTCTGGTCGGATATAATAATAATATATAATATACCATTTAGCAGACGCTTTTATCCAAAGCGACTTACAGTCATGCGTGCATACATTTGTGTATGGGTGGTCCCGGAGATCGAACCCACTACCTTGGCGTTACAAGCGCCATGCTCTACCAGCTGAGCTACAGAGGCAGACACCGCTAGCTTTGATGCAACCAAGACAGTTTTTACACAGCACAATGTAAAAACTCTGTAACAACGCTTGGTTGCGTCAAAGCTACCTCACCGCTGTTCTTTCCCTTTTTTAAATGATCTAAGAAGAACAACATTGACAGGGCAATTCAAGCATAGCTAATTTGCAGTGATAATGTATTGGGCCTATAGCCTACTGCACAAACCTCACGCTACGTAACTGTTAATGCCTTACGTTTTTTAAGTCAGGTTTAAAAATAAATCTGAGAGGTAAATCTCGGCTTGCATTTTGACTCAGGTTGGTGACCACTTCTGTAAAGGGCATCTCTCTCAACAGCTGCAGTCATGCTGTCATCACAGATTTCCCCTTCCACATGACAGACCAGTGGAGCATGACGGCAGACTGTCACACACACACACGTATGCACTGCACAGATATAGAAACTGGAGAGAGGCAGAAATGAATGTCTAAACTGCTCTGTAGTCCTACACTGAAATGTGCCATATACTATACTTCACAACATGTGATAATACAGAAAGATATGTAGTCATCAATGTTCAATGAATGAGGCACAGTAAGTGAGCAAGTGCGCACTGCACACATTGGAGAGAATGACAGCCCTTATATCATAGGGGATTCTGTTTGGTATTTCACACTTGTTTAGCCTGTTTGTCTTTTTTTATTTAACTAGGCAAGTCAGTTAAGAACAAATTCTATTTAAAATGACGGCCTACCCCGGCCAAACCCAGACAACGCTGGGCCAATAGTGCGCCGCCCTATGGGACTCCCAATCACGGCCCGGATTGTGAAATAGCCTGGAATCGAACCAGGGTCTGAAGTGACACCTCTAGCATTGAGATGCAGTGCCTTAGACCTCTGCGCCACTCGTCTAACAATCTATTAACATAATTAAATCTGCTTATTGTTTATTGTCACACTATCCCTCCTTATCTGAGAAAGGGAGGAGAGGAGGGGGAGTACAGAGTAGGGCCAAAATAAACACACACCAGATTACATCTCCCTCCCTAGCTGGCAATTAGACAGGCGTTTCCTGAATGCACAAAGGCCTCCACTTCATTCCACAAACGTATGAACAAATGTGAAGTTAGAAAACAAACAAGCCAATATACATTTACGAAAGCACAAAATGCACACTGTCCCACACAGACACACACAATAACACTATTTATTAGGCCATTTTATTAGGTACACCCATCTAGTACCGGGTTGGACCCCCCTTTGCCTCCAGAACAGCCTGAATTCTTCACGGCATGAATTCTACAAGGCGTGGCCTTCAAACGCTGCTCAATTGGTATCAAGGGACCTAACGTGTACCAGGAAAACATTCCCCACACCATTACACCACCAGCCTGTCCCGTTGACACCAGGCAGGATGGGGCCATGGACTCATGCTGCTTATGCCAAATCCTGACTCTGCCATCAGCATGACACAACACGAACTGGGAATTGTTGGACCAGGCGATGCTTTTCCACTCCTCAGTTGTCCAGTGTTGGTGATCGCATGCCCACTGGAGCCGCTTCTTCTTGTTTTTAGCTGATAAGAGTGGAACCTGGTGTGGTCATCTGCTGCAATAGCCCATCCGTGACAAGGACCGATGAGTTGTGTGTTCCGAGATGCCGTTCTGCACACCACTGTTGTACTGCGCTGTAATTTGACTGTTTGTGGCCCACCTGTTAGCTTTCACGATTCTTGCCATTCTCCTTCGACCTCTCATCAACGAGCTGTTTTCGCCCACAGCATTGCCGCTGACTAAATGTTTTTTGTTTGTCGCATCATTCTCGGTAAACCCTAGACACTGTCGTGTGTGAAAAGCCCAGTAGGCCGGCCGTTTCTGAGATACTGGAATCGGCCCACCTAGTACCGACGATCATACCCCACTCAAAGTCGCTTAGGTCACTCGTTTTGCCCATTCTAACGTTCGATCGAACAGTAACTGAATGCCTCGATGCCTGTCTGCCTGCTTTATATAGCAAGCCACGGCCACGTGACTCACTGTCTGTAGGAGCGAACCATTTCCGTGAACGGGGTGGTGTACCTAATCAACTGGCAACAGAGTGAATGTTCGTGTGTGTACAGTATGTCTTCTTCTATGCATCGTCGTGTGTGTGTTTTCTTCTATGTGTGTGTCCTTGTATGAGTCTGGAATGAAGAGGAGGCCTCAGTCACACGCACACAAGCTGTGTACCAGTTTTAAGAAATCAATACCATATGGATAAGTGCTGTTGTTTTATAGACTACTGCACACGTGTCAATATCAGTGGACCACATTGTACAGTACAAATCAGCCACAGTAACATACGGACCCTGACTGAGCACAGGGGAATGATATTATACCCATGTTACCATGTAAACTCACATCTGCCATTTTGTGATGAATTTAACTAAATCTAATCTTTGTTTCAGACACAATGCAGATGACTGGACTGAAAACATGTCAGGGAAAAATGTGAAGATGTGAAACTAAACTGGGAGTCAGGGAGAGAAGACCAGAAACAAGAGCAGAGAGGGGGACAGGGAGTGAGGGATGGAGGGGAAGAGAGAGAGAGAACGCAAGAGAGAGGAGATGGAGATATAGAGAGATTTATACAGTGCATTCGGAAAGTATTCAGACCCCTTGACCTTTTTCACATTTTCATACGTTACAGCCCTCATCAATCTACACACAATACCCCATAATGACAAAGTGAAAACAGGTTTGTAGAAACTTTTGCAAATTTATAAAAAAATAAAAAACAGAAATACCTTATTTACATAAGTATTCAGACCCTTCAGACAGTGCATGTCAGAGCAAAAACCAAGCCATGAGGTCGAAGGACTTGTCCGTAGAGCGCCGAGACAGGATTATGTCGAGGTACAGCTCTGGGGAAGGGTACCAAAAAATTTATTCAGCATTGAAAGTCCCCAAGAACACAGTGGCCTCCATCATTCTTAAATGGAAGAAGTTTGGAACCACCAAGACTCTTCCTAGAAACTGAGTAATCGGGGGAGAAGGGCCTTGGTCAGGGAGGTGACCAAGAACCCGATAGTCACTCTGACAGAGCTCTAGAGTTCCTCTGTGGAGATGGAAAACCTTCCAGAAGGACAACCATCTCTGCAGCACTCCACCAATCAGGCCTTTATGGTAGAGTGGCCAGACGGAAGCCACTCCTCAGTAAAAGGCACATAACAGCCCACTTGGAGTTTGCCAAAACGCACCTAAAGACTCTCAGACCATGATAAGCAAGATTCTCTGGTCTGATGAAACCAAGATTGAACTCTTTGGCCTGAATGCCAAGCGTCACGCCTGGAGGAAACCTGGCACCATCCCTACTGAGAAGCATGGTGGTGGCAGCATTGTGCTGTGGGGATGTTTTTCAGCGGCAGGGACTGGGAGACTAGTCAGGATCGAGGGAAAGATGAACGGAGCAAAGTACAGAGAGATCCTTGATGAAAACCTGCTCCAGAGCACTCAGGATCTCAGACTGGGGTGAAGGTTCACCTTCCAACAGGACCATGACCCTAAGCACACAGCCAAGAGAAAACAGGAGTGGCTTCTGGACAAGTATCTGAATGTCCTTGAATGGCCCAGCCAGAGCCCCGACTTGAACCCGATCGAACATCTCTGGAGAGGCCTGAAAATAGCTGTGCAGCGACGCTCCCCATCCAACCTGACAGAGCTTGAGAGGATCTGCAGAGAAGAATGGGACAAACTCCCCAAATACAGGTGTTCCAAGCTTGTAGCGTCATACCCGAGAAGACTTGAGGCTGTAATCGCTGCCAAAGGTGCTTCAACAAAGTACTGAGTAAAGGGTCTGAATACTTATGTAAATATTATATTTCAGCTCTTTATTTTTAATAACTTTGCTAAAATTTCTAAAAAACGTTTTTTGCTTTGTCATTTTGGGGTATTTTGTGTAGATTCATGAGGGGAAAACACAATGCCTTCAGAAAGTGTTCATATCCCTTGACTTATTCCACATTTTGTTGTGTTACAGCCTGAATTCAAAATGGATGATATATTATTTTTATTTCACCCATCTACACACAATACCCCATAATGACAAAGTGCAAACATGTTTTTATAAATGTTAGCAAATGTATTGAAAATGAAATACAGAAATATCTAATTTACATAAGTATTCACTTCCCTGAGTCAATACTTTGTAGAAGCACCTTTGGCAGCAATTACAGCTGTGAGTCTTTCTGGGTAAGTCTCTAAGAGCTTTCCACACCCGGATTGTGTTACATTTGCCCATTATTCTTCTTACAAAATTCCCCAAGCTCTGTCAAAATTGGTTGTTGATCATTGCTAGACAACCATTTTCAGGTCTTGCCATAGACTTTCAGGTAGATTTAAGTCAAACTGTAACCCAGCCACTCAGGAAAATGCACTGTCTTCTTGGTAAGCAACTCCTGTGTAGATTTGGCCTTGTGTTTTAGGTTATTGTCCTGCTGAAAGGTGAAATCATCTCCCAGTGTCTGGTGGAAAGCAGACAACCACGTTTTCCTCTAGGATTTTGCCTGTGCTTAGCTCCATTCTGTTTCTTTTTTATCCTGAAAAACTCCCCAGTCCTTAACAACTACCAGCATACCCATAATATGATTCAGCCACCACTATGATTGCAAATAGTGGTACTCAGTAATGTGTTGTATTGGTTTTGCCCCAAACATAACACTTTGTATTCAGGACAAAGTTAATTTCTTTGCCACATTTTTGGAAGTATTACTTTAGTGCCTTGTTGCAAACAGGATGCATGTTTTGGAATATTTTTATTCTGTACAGGCTTCCTTCATTTCACTCTGTCCATTAGGTTAGTATTGTGAAGTAACTACAATGTTGTTGATCCATCCTCAGTTTTTTTCCTATCACAGCCATTAAACTCTGTAACTGTTTTAAAGTCACCATTGGCCTCATGGTCAAATCCCTGAGCGGTTTTCCTTCCTCTCCGGCAACTAAGTTAGGAAGGACGCCTGTATCTTTGTAGTGACTGAGTGAGTCCATGCAATTTATTTGACTTGTTAAAACTTGTTAAGCACATTTTTACTCCTGATCTTATTTAGGCTAGCCATAACAAAGGAGTTGAATACTTATTGACTCAAGACATTTCAGCTTTTCATTTTTATTAATTTGTAAACATTAGAAAAACATAATTCCACTTTGACATTATGGAGCCAATGATTTAAAAACAAATCTACATTTAAACCATTTAAAATTCAGGCTGTAACACAACAAGATGTGGAGGGGTGTGAATACTTTCCCACCATGAAGCATGGAGGAGGAGGTGTGATGGTGCTTTGCTGGTGAAGAGGCAACTCTCCCTCTCTAGGCAGAGTTGCAAAGAAAAAGCCATATCTCAGACTGGCCAATAAAAAGAAAAGGTTAAGATGGGCAGTCTGAGATATGGCTTTGTCTTTGCAACTCTGCCTAGAAGGTCAGCATCCCGGAGTTGCCTCTTCACTGTTGACGTTGAGACTGGTGTTTTACTGTAGATAAATAAATAAGAAAGAGAGAGAGAGCGAGAGAGAGAGAGAGACAGAGAGAGAGAGAGAGAGAGAGAGAGAGAGAGAGAGAGAGAGAGAGAGAGAGAGAGAGAGAGAGAAAGCGAGAAAGTCAGAATCAAAGACGAAGAGAGAAAAAAGGGAAGAGAAGAGAGAGGGGGTTGAACAGGATATGAGAGAGAGATGAAAGAGATGAAACAATGAGAGAAAAACAAATATTAGAGAAAGAGATTAAAATATATATATATATTTCATCTTTTAAATGTTTTGGGTGTTCTATTCACTGAGAGACATTAACTAACAATGCTCCAAGATGCCATTATAAAAAGTGATTGTAGAGATTAGGTGTGTGAATGTTAAAACGTTTAAACAAAATTGGGATCCTTAACGTTAAGAAAAAGATAAAAAAATCCCCCACAAAATTTAAATCACATTGTAGTTATCACAAAACATATTATTTTCTGTGTTATAGCCTAACTAGACGATAGGCTATAAAGGCTTTGGGTAAGTTGTGTAATTTAAAAGGTAGACTCAAAGATACAGTATGAAGTAGATGCAGAAAGTAAACAGCATAGTGGGTAAATTTCCGCAACAACTAAGAATGGTGAAGCGCCAGGCTCTGGTGCTCTGGCTACCACGCTGTGAACAGCGAACCCGTGCACAGATACTGTGTGTGACTGTGTGAGAGCAAAGTGTTGCTCACTCATCTCAATATCCTAACCTATAGAGCCCCACAGTGGAGATGTCATAATACCCAGACCCTTGGGGTCAAACAGGGAAATGGTTCCAATCATTTTCCCACCATACATTTTTCCCAGAGGGAATTTTAGAAACACTTAAAATAAGGATGTTTTGATAACCATGTAAATCTCTCTCGGGCAAGGTGACTTTTATCAGTATATTCGGCTCCATTTACTTTCAGATCCGAAAATACTAATTAGCATCAAAGTAGATATCATGCAAGACTACAAATCCCTGCAAGATCCTGCACGTCATCTCTAGCTGACACCAATGCTAACAGGTATTGTGTGAATTAAAAACTTGCACAAGACAGTTCACAGAATTGTCCATTTAAAATAAATGTAGCCAATTTATTAATGACTAAATTTAGCTAACATTAGATAGTTAATCCAGAGATTCTTTGCCTCTATTCGGCAGTTTCATCCAGATCATCATGGCATTTGTAGTTCTTTATGATAGCCACAAATACAGACAAATATATTGATAAAAGTCAACTTGTCCTAGAGACATTTACACGGTTATCAAAACGTCATGCCAGGGTAAGCCTACGCGAAACACAGCCAATATTTTAAGTGTTTCTAAAAGCCCCTATGGGAAAAATGAATGGTGGAAAAACGATTGGAGTCATTTCATTGTTTGACCGCTAGGTATTAAGTGTATTATGACTCATACCGTGGTACTCTATTAATTGATGATAGGTCCTGCTTTACTGAAGTTGCCAGACATTGCAAGCCAAGAAATTGCGACATACAGCATTCCATTGCGAGATACAGCTCTTGATTGCCGATAGATATGCCTAGTGCACGGTTCTGACTGTCTGCCCGGTGGCCGATCTGCCTATACTGTGCCCCTCCCCTCTCTCTCCGTCCTTCGCTCGTTATGAAAGATGCGAGTGTTTGTGTTCTCGGAAGTACGACAACTAATCAGTATCCTCTGTTCCAAAAGTACTGAATCTTAGGAGTCGATTCTTAGCGGAATCGAATCTTGACACTCAGAAATGGGAGTCGACTCTCCACCACTACGTCATCATCGTTAACAGTTGGAAAAATGGCAGAGAAAGGCAAGCGACAGCAGCGAAGTCCTGTATGGCAATACTTCGAGAAGTTAAATGAGAAGGAAATGCTAACTTTGTGAGGTGGAATTGAGGTACAGTAATGGTAGTACAGGTGCAATGCTTAACCATCTGAAAGGGATACACTGTGAGACCAAAACCGTTGCTGGCAGCAGAACAGCTGCAATGTGAATTCACATGTAATTATATGAATGTTTAATGGAAAACCGATAAAAAAAAGTCAGTTTAAATGTTAAGAAAACTGTCCATTTTTCACATCCCTAGTAGAGATGCAGCAGAAGTTTGTGTGTACACGTGTGTGTGTGTTTTACGTAAAAGGAAGTGATGACATCATCACTACGTGAACTGTTTACCAGGGTCACGTTCAAAATGTTGCAACCCTCTCAATGTTTCAGATAGAAACGTCTCGCATAGAGCTGACAAGATTCCCTATCCTACATGACAGAGAAGCATGTCTGTTCCATTTAGTCTATTTCTATCTGAATGTTCTCCAACATTGCATCCCAGTAAACGTGACCCAGACGAGAAAGAGCACAATAAATAAGTAATATTTTGGAAGTGCAGTGTGCAGTCAGTTCTAGGCTGCGTCACAAAAGGTACCCTATCCTAGGACTCTGGTCAAAAGTAGTCCTTTAAATAGGGAATATGGTACCTTTTGGGACCAAATATTTACCCATGGGGGGAGGGAAGGTACTGTTAATGGGTTGTAATAATGGTGGTTAGCTGGATGAAATAGTGGAGTAAGCCACAGGAACAAAAGGATGCCGACAGACACGGACTGAAGCCCCCCAAGATTGAGGTTGAACTCAGTAGTAAAGTCGCATATACTGTATACACACACACACACACACACACACACACACACACACACACACACACACACACACACACACACACACACACACACACACACACACACAAAGTCAACAGGATGCAATTTGCAACAGGACACCGTTGGTCGCTCAACCTTACATACACGTGGACGTCCGCACACACGCTCGTGCTGTACACTAGCTAACATGCATTTGGCGCATTCATGTGTGTAGCCTATTTACACGAATATTGTAAATGCACGTACGCATGTTGACATGGACGGACACAAACGCACTCACGCACACACACACTGAGGGCCTGACAGTCTTTATTAGTTCATTTTGCCAGTGTGCTGCTAGGGCCATCTGGATACATTTGCCTTGTTCGTCAGCTAGACTAGCTACTACTTATAGAGGTACCTGCCAGTCCCCTATCTAACCCTGGGACTACTGCCCATGTGTCCCTACCTACAGCCAGCATGAGACAGAGAAATAATAGACATAAAGAAGAATTAGACAAAAGGACCTCAGTGCAGTTCTAGCCTACAGACCTATTAGTACTATAACATCACTATGGTAGAAAGATGACTGGATTCCAATTAATGGAAATGCCACATGACTTCAAAATACCACTTCAAGATGTTGTCAATGGCATCATGGCACAATTTGGATGGATTCCAATGAACGGCACATACAGCGCATTCGGAAAGTATTCAGACCCCTTCCCTATTTCCACATTTTGTTATGTTACAGCATTATTTTAAAAATGATTAAATAAATAAAAACCTTCAAAAAAATACACCATAATGACAAAGCAAAAAAAGGTTTTTAGAAATGTTAGCAAATTTATTAAAACTTATTTACATAAGTATTCAGACCCTTTGCTATGAGACTCGAAATTGAGCTCAGGTGCATCCTTGTGTACATTGATCATCCTTGAGAGGATTCTACAACTTGATTGGAGTTCACCTGTGGTAAATTCAATTGATTGGACATGATTTGGAAAGGCACAGGATCGATATAACGTCCCACAGTTGAAAGTGAATGTCAGAGCAAAAACCAAGCCATGAGGTCGAAGGAATTGTCCGTAGTGTTTCGAGACAGGATTGTGTCGAGGCACAGATCTGGGGAAGGGTAACAAAACATTTCAGCAGCATTGAAGCTCCCCAAGAACACAGTGGCCTCCATCATTCTTAAATGGAAGAAGTTTGGAACCACCAAGACTCTTCCTAGAGCTGGCCGCCCGGCCAAACTGAGCAATCGTGGGAGAAGGGCCTTGGTCAGGGAGGTGACCAAGAACCCGATGGTCACTCTGACAGAGCTCCAGAGTTTCTCTGTGGAGATGGGAGAACCTTCCAGAAGGACAACCATCTCTGCAGCACTCCACCAATCAGGCCTTTATTGTAGAGTGGCCAGACGGAAGCCACTCCTCAGTAAAAGGCACATGACAGCCCGCTAGGAGTTTGCCAAAAGGCACCTAAAGGACTCTCAGACCATGAGAAACAAGATTCTCTGGTCTGATGAAACCAAGATTGAACTCTTTGGCCTGAATGCCAAGCGTCACGTCTGGAGGAAACCTGGCACCATCCCTACAGTGAAGCATGGTGGTGGCAGCATCGTGCTGTGGGGATGTTTTTCAGCGGCAGGGACTGGAAGACTAGTCAGGTTCGAGGGAAAGATGAACGGAGCAAAGTACAGAGAGTTCCTTGATGAAAATCTACTCCAGAGCGCTCAGGACCTCAGACTGGGGCGAAGGTTCACCTTCCAACAGGACAACGACCCTAAGCACACAGCCAAGACAACGTAGCCAGAGGCCGGACTTAAACCCCGATCTAACATCTCTGGAGAGACCTGAAAATAGCTGTGCAGCAACGCTCCCCATCCAACCTGACAGAGCTTGAGAGGATCTGCAGAGAATAATGGGACAAACTCCCCAAATACAGGTGTGCCAATCTTGTAGCATCATACCCAAGAAGACTCTAGGCTGTAATCGCTGCCAAAGGTGATTCAACAATGTACGGAGTAAAGGGTCTGAATACTTATGTAAATGTGATATTTGCAAAAATTTCTACAAACCTGTTTTTGCTTTGTCATTATGGGGTATTGTGTGTAGATTGATGAGGGGGAAAAAACTATTTAATCAATTTTAGAATAAGGCTGTAAAGTAACAAAATGTGAAAAAAGTCAAGGGGTCTGAATACTTTCCGAATGCACTGTAAGCCTGCAAACATTTTCAGAATGTTTCCATGTTGCTCAAATTGACACCAAGTAACAGACTAACTAGATGTAGCGGATGGCAAATTGCAACTGCCTTCCTGAGCTCTAGAGGTACTGTTATCCCAGATCCAGATGCCTTGGCTGTCAGGGCGGAATTTCCACTCTGTCACATTTGAGTGACCCTTTTTTTTGGTAAAAAGGGAAGAGAAGAAGGAGAGAGGAGGAAGAAGTGAGTAACCAACCAAACCCTGAGAATATTGAACTGAGAATATTCTTTATGACAGCAGTTCAGAACAATGACACTTGGTAACCCTCTCAAGCATCTTCACCTCTCCTCCTAACCACTGTCTAATTGAGTTAAAGAGACTTTCGTTTCAGACAGCGCCAACATTTCATCAAGAACACAGGCTAGATTTAGGAGCCGTGTTTCTGTGGCTAAGTAAGTATTCATCTCCGTCTGTCCGTCTGTTTCTGTCTGCCTGTCTGTCTGCCTGCCTGTCCCATAGGATCTTATGTCCAGGGGCTACAGTAAAATTTAGACTAACCACAGTCATGCCCGCCATGGGACACAAGCATGGACCCCAACCCCCACAACCCTTGCCCCAAATAAACACTACTATAACGAGATGTCAAAACACACAGAGATTAAGATAATGCACGAGAGGTCGGGGGGAGTAAGAGGCATGGGGGAGGAGAGAGATTGGAGAGAGGGAACTGGGCACACAGAGCTCAGAGGGAGAGAAAGCTTGGGGGAGAAGGCGAGAGAGCAAGATTGGGTGAAAGTAAAGGGGAGACCTTGGGGTCTAGCCAGAGAGAAATAATGAGGGAGAAAATGAGAGGGGGAGAGAGAGTAAGAGCGAGACAGGGAGTGAGCTAGTGAGTGAGTGCTTGGGGGGGAGAGAGATCAACAGCTGAAAATGCCTTCCAACCATCGAGAGCAGACAGAGATTTTCGGGAGCTAATTTGACAGACCTCCTTATTTTAGATCCTGCTCTGCTCTGAGCGCTCATCAGGTCATTTGTTTGTTTGTCCATCCGTCAACTCAGATCTCTACTTGCTTTTCTTGTAATGGCTATGACGAAGTGTACAGACCCTGCTATGGAACCATGTTTCTTGACACCGGCAAATACCCAAGTACATCAAACATGTCATGTCCGTTACACACAAACGCGTTGCTCTTTAACTCTTTTATGCTTCTGGATATTCCTATAACTAGTGTCGTCAACTTTATAGGCAAAAGCTACTATATATATGATTCATGAAAATGAATGAAACCCTACAAAACCCTATAAGCCTCAGTAGTACCAGAGGACAGAAAATAGAAACCCTATAATCCCTGTAACATTAGATGAGACCTATCATTGTCTGTATCTTCCAGCTCAGCTACACAGGAAATTAAAAAACACTGGGTAAATATAAACACACATACTTGTGTGTTTGTGTGCGTGTGTGTATGCACGCATTCTCCCTTTATTGCTTCCGTACTCAGCCGGTAGAGAGCTTAAGTCATTAACGCACTATGGTGGTGCATGCAGCATCCACTACAGTGTATACCCCAAGGTTAACATACAGAGGCTGCAGCTGGAATGGTGACAGAGATGACAGTGACAATTCTGTGATGGTGATGACTCCACACTGTTACCAATAAGCTCAACACCGTCACATTTGTCCAGGCCATTGCCTTGACACTAAGATCTAAGGCTGCATGTCCTTTCTAATAAACAATCCACTTTACCTCCTCTGCTATTGAACTCTAGCACTAGAGCGCTCTATCTGTATTGACAGAACTATTTCTGTCTTGTAATCAATATAACCTTAATACACTTAGAGCTTGCAATCAAGGGACAGGATGTCTCGCTTGTAACTGGTTGCGATAACATCAAATCTTGTTTGTGTCTTTGACATGCTGCCCAAGGTATTCCACATGAGCGAATTTCACCCCAACCAAGACACTCTGCTACTACTTGTATGTTGCCATGGTATTTTTCTTAAATAATACATTAAATCTATTGTATAATACATGTAGAAAGCAGGTCATTGCACAGTGCAATCCGCATTCATAGTCCACAAAGTACTTAAGTACTTATGTTTTTGACACTTCTATAAACCAAAAAATCCATCCATCCATTATCACATAATAGCGTAACATATCACTGTAATCTCTACCTCAATTAATTTGTCAACAGAGCAGTGCATTATTTGAACAGCTGACAAAGTGAATACATCATGATCATTTCTAGCTTACACGACCAGAAGCGGTTGATTCACAGATGTTGTTAGGACAGCTGACCGTTTCCCGACCATTCTGTTTCTTCTGTGTCCTCTCAAACAGAACCTTCCACACACACACACACACACACACACACACACACACACACACACACACACACACACACACACACACACACACACACACACACACACACACACACACACACACACACACCCGAGGTACGCTTCTCTAGGTCTTTCTCCCGTTCCCAGTTTTGCTGTGTGATGTACAGTAATACTCAATCTATATACTCAATATTCTCAATAGTCCATACTCTCTTCTAGTCATGTCTGCCAGCCTTCATATCAAATAGATAAGGGTTCAATATCAATCTATTGCTCGATCAAAAACAAACACAGAACACAAAGCAGTGCACAAGAGGGGAAGACTCAGAGTATAATATTTCCCTTCAGTGCCCACTATAAACTCCAGACTACCCAATATCATGAATGAACCACTGAGCGAGTTTTACCTTTCATCAAGCTGCTTCAGTTCCCCCTTGCTCTTTCTCTTCAACCTCTGTCACCGACAAGCCTCTCTGTAGAGAGATAGTGATACAGTCCCGCTTTCTCTCTATTCCTCTCTCTGACTGCAACACACGCGACACAGTACTGTTCTACCTCCCTCTTTCGCACGCACACACACACAGTGCAGCTGTGCCAGTGCACACACACACAGACACACACACAGACACACCCTGGGCACCACTCCAGAGTCAAAGGGCTCTGGTTTCTGACGCCCTCTTCACTGCCCTGGGATGAGACACTGATAGAGGGAGGGAGAGGGAGATGAAGAGGCAGAGTTGATGAGAGAGAGAGAGAGAGAGAGAGAGAGAGAGAGAGAGAGAGAGAGAGAGAGAGAGAGAGAGAGAGAGAGAGAGAGAGAGAGAGAGAGAGAGAGAGAGAGAGAGAGAGAGAGAGAGAGAGAGAGAGAGAGAGAGAGAGAGAGAGAGAGAGAGAGAGAGAGAGAGAGAGAGAGAGAGAGAACTTTAGGGAGAGCTTAATGCCTCACATAAGAAAAACATCCCCATTCGAAATGGCAACATCTGGAAAAACTACTTTGAAAACGATATGAAAATCCAGAATGTCCGAACTTTAACGAGACTCAGACCAAATTAGTTGATCAATTAAACAACGTAGAAACAATTAAAGACCAACAAAACCCATTAGATATACCCATCACAATAACAGAGCTGAAAGAGAAAATCAAAGCCCTCAAGTGCGGTAAAGCCTGTGGGCCAGACACTATCTGCAATAAGATGTTGAAGAAAAGCAGCACTAAGCTGCAGGAAGCCAGACTCAAGCTCTTCAACCTAGTGAAAAAAGTATTTGATCCCCTGCTGATTTTGTACGTTTGCCCACTGACAAAGAAATGGTCAGTCTATAATTTTAATGGTAGATTTATGTAAACAGTGAGAGACAGAATAACAACAAAATAATCCAGAAAAACGCATGTCAAAAATTTTATAAATTCATTTGCATTTTAATGAGGGAAATAAGTATTTGACCCCTCTGCAAAACATGACTTAGTACTTGGTGGCAAAACCCTTGTTGGCAATCACAGAGGTCAGACGTTTCTTGTAGTTGGCCACCAGGTTTGCACACATCTCAGGAGGGATTTTGTCCCACTCCTCTTTGCAGATCTTCTCCAAGTCATTAAGGTTTCGAGGCTGACGTTTGGCAACTCGAACCTTCAGCTCCCTCCACAGATTTTCTATGGGATTAAGGTCTGGAGACTGGCTAGGCCACTCCAGGACCTTAATGTGCTTCTTCTTGAGCCACTCCTTTGTTGCCTTGGCCGTGTGTTTTGGGTCATTGTCATGCCGGAATACCCATCCACGACCCATTTTCAATGCCCTGGCTGAGGGAAGGAGGTTCTCACCCAAGATTTGATGGTACATGGCCCCGTCCATCGTCCCTTTGATGCGGTGAAGTTGTCCTGTCCCCTTAGCAGAAAAACACCCCCAAAGCATAATGTTTCCACCTCCATGTTTGACGGTGGGGATGGTGTTCTTGGGGTCATAGGCAGCATTCCTCCTCCTCCAAACACGGCGAGTTGAGTTGATGCCAAAGAGCTCGATTTTGGTCTCATCTGACCACAACACTTTCACCCAGTTCACCTCTGAATCATTCAGATGTTCATTGGCAAACTTAAGACGGCGCTGTATATGTGCTTTCTTGAGCTGGGGGACCTTGCGGGCGCTGCAGGATTTCAGTCCTTCACGGTGTAGTGTGTTACCAATTGTTTTCTTGGTGACTATGGTCCCAACTGCCTTGAGATCATTGACAAGATCCTCCCGTGTAGTTCTGGGCTGATTCCTCACCGTTCTCATGATCATTGCAACTCCACGAGGTAAGATCTTGCATGGAGCCCCAGGCCAAGGGAGATTGACAGTTATTTTGTGTTTCTTCCATTTGCGAATAATCACACCAACTGTTGTCACCTTCTCACCAAGCTGCTTGGCGATGGTCTTGTAGCCCATTCCAGCCTTGTGTAGGTCTACAATCTTGTCCTTGACATCATTGGAGAGCTCTTTGGTCTTGGCCATGGTGGAGAGTTTGGAATCTGATTGATTGCTTCTGTGGACAGGTGTCTTTTATACAGGTAACAAACTGAGATTAGGAGCACTCCCTTTAAGAGTGTGCTCCAAATCTCAGCTCGTTACCTGTATAAAAGACACCTGGGAGCCAGAAATCTTTCTGATTGAGAGGGGGTCAAATACTTATTTCCCTCATTAAAATGCAAATCAATTTATAACATTTTTGTCATGCGTTTTTCAGGATTTTTTTTGTTGTTATTCTGTCTCTCACTGTTCAAATAAACCTACCACTAAAATTATAGACTGATCATTTCTTTGTCAGTTGGCAAACGTACAAAATCAGCAGGGGATCAAATACTTTTTCCCCTCACTGTAGGATACTTTCCAGAAATATGGAATAAAGCCATAACACCCATACTGAAAAGTGGAGACAAATTCCACCCTAATAATTATCGCAGTTTCTGCGTGACCAGTAATCTAGGGAAGGTTTTCTGCAACATAATACATTTGGGAATACAAACCTTCCTCAACGAAAAGTGTTTTAAGTGCATGTTAAATTGGCTTCTTACCGAAACAAAGAACATCTGACCACATCTACACCCTCCACACCCTTATTAAAAAACATGTTTATCAGTCTACCAAGGGTTAAATATTTGCCTGCTTTTTTTACTTCAAAAAAGCATTCGATTCCATCCAGCATAAAGGACTCTTCCTCAAGCTCATCCAAAGTGGAGTTGGAGGAAGAACCTGTGACATTATTAAATCAATGAACATTGAAAATAAATGTTATGTTAAAAAAAAAAAAAACTTTAAACCAGGGGTGAGGGGGTCACCAGGGGCAGCAATCTGAGCCCAGCACTGTTTAATATCTACAGTGGGGTCTGGAATTATTGGATCCCTTGATAAAGATGAGCAAAAAAGACTGTCAGTGTTTCCCTATATGCATTTAGCTGCTAAATCGTGGCCGCCACAACATTATTATATATTTATATATTTTTTATAATCTTTGTGATGGTAAAACGTTTTCAGTGCAAACTTAAACGACTAAAACCAGATTTAAAGTATGTATAAAAGATAATGGCACAATATATTTTTTAAATAAGATCATCTTTGAGAACAAGCACCAAAATAAAAAATAGACAGTCAGGGAGAATTGAAAATGTCAAAAATAGACATGAAAATAGAGCTCTTTGGCCACGCATAACCCCATACCTACTGTAAAATATGGTGGTGGATCTTTGATGTTATCGGGCAGTTTGCTTCCACTGGTGTTGATATAGATAATTTTTGTTGCTCAAACATATTGTTAATTTATGCAATACTTCACATACATCTCTTTGGCAACAGTGGCAATCACCCATTCATGCCAATAAAGCATTTATTGAATTGAGAGAGTTAATAATGGAAAACATATTGACAGGCACAGAGAGCAATGGTGAGAGAGGAGAGCGAGAGGAGGGAGAGTGAAAGAGAGAAGAGCAGAGAGATAGCATGCTGTGAAGCTTTTAAATAACATTTGTAACCTTGTCTCGTGTCCCTCATGTATTTATGTATACTCCCAGATGGGAGCTGTCTAATCATTCTCTCTCACCCTCTGTCTCCAGCTGCCATACACTTATTTGCGCCCGCCTTCAATCGCTCCCTCACCGGCATCCCGAAAACGCCCATTATTTCCTAGTATCCTTTTTATATTGATCATTACTCACTGTGATGCGCACTCTGCTCCGTGTCACGTAACTCTCTGTTGTTTTTGGTCATGGTACCATAACTATAATACCACAGAGGAGGAGTACCAAAATATATAATCCTCTTTTAATGCATGGTGAGCTAGACACAACAGCTGGTGCGGAGTCACACACCATTATGTTTTGAGTGTGTGTGTGTGTGGAGGGGCACACCATTATGTTTGAGTGTGTGTGTGTGTCTGTCTCCGTCTGTGTGCGTGTGTGACAGAGAGACTGAAATGTGGTGGTATGTGGTAGCATGTCAAATACAAGGTTGCAAGACAACAGAATGGGATTTGATGCTTTAGTAGAGTAGAGGCATTTTCACAACAACGTGGCATAAGCTTGGGACACAGGGGACAGGGGATAAGACAATGAGGGACACACACACACACACACACAACTGTTCTCTCTAGCATGGTCATCTTGCTGCTTAGTGTGCTTCTCGTCTCTCAATGTCATACCAAGCCATGTTGGACTTGCTTAATGACCATTCCAGAATGAACAAAACATGTCAAATATATTTGTTCTTCATTTAGGGTTATGGTTAGAGTTAGTGGTTAAAGGTAGACTCCACAATATTACATCATCATACAAAGCAGGGCAACATCCTGCGTACACTAATGCTCATCCCACTTTGCACTCCTCCTCCCAGCTTGAGGCTTGCCTACACTGTAAAAAGCCAATAGAGGCAGTCTTGGCCGATCTGAATTCTCAATTGTATTCAGGGCACTTTTGCAACGGAAAACTCTGTTTCTTGTTGGACAAGTTCCGGTAGTACTCCCTGTTTTAGTAAATGTTTTCCCATTTGCCAAATGAATACAATCCTGTTGATGATTTCTGTAAACAGGAAGTCGCCCGGGTATGTGTGATAATGGCATCATGCGGAGTGTAACTTTAAAATCCCATGTGGTTAGAAATCATAGCATCCTTTCTGGCATTGGACTACCTGGTAATCCCAACCAGCCCCCTAGTGAGCTACTACTAAGCCCAAAGAGACACAGGCTATAAAGTTGTCTCATTAAAGAGCGGAAGCCAGCAGTAATTTGTCCTTCCTGTGCTTTCTTGTCCTATCTAACCCCTGACTGTTGCCCAGTGAACCTGAACGCTTGTGTTGACTGTCTGCCTACCCAGTCAGTCCACAACTCACCACTGCCCCTCTCTGATGTTTTAGTTCTGACTGTAGTGTGTGTAAGTGTGTGTGTACGAAGTCTGTGTACCAAGCTTTACACATAAGCAGCACATAAAGTACACACACATTTACATTTTTAGTCATTTAGCAGACGCTCTTAGCCAGAGCGACTTACAGTTAGTGAGTGCATACATTTTTCATACTGGCCCCCCGTGGGAATCGAACCCACAACCCTGGCGTTGCAAGCGCCATGCTCTACCAACTGAGCTACACACACCTCAGACGATTCAATCCTGAATAAATGTGTCGGGAGGAATTGTTGGCACAACATAGCCCATAATCCGATGTCATTTTGGGCCACTTGGCATGTAGTACAGTAGTCAGTGCCAAGAGGTAATAACATTTCTTGGCATCCTTCAAAAACATAGCCAGTATTTTTTAACAGCTTCCCTCTTATAGATACATCTAGACCACTGCTAGCCTAGTCATAGGTTTGTCTAGTTCTTGCAAATTTCTATGGTGATAATAACCATAGTAGATGGCGAGACAGCACAAACAGATCTAGGACCAGGCTACAATTCCCTTCACAATGTTAACATTTTAGAGGTTTCTATGGTGAACCTTGTAGACCACACAAAACAGATTTACTCTAGACAAGCAATTTTCTTTTTTTAAAGATGGCTCAAGACCTACCTTGGCTTCACATTCGTGATGAACGGCTGTCTTGCACTCTGCAATGAGAGAGAAAAGAGACCGTGTGAGAGTTGGTTGTGTGTGTGTGTGAATTGTGTGTGTAACACTCTGTACTCACCCCCGGGGATGTCGACGGCCTGTCGTTTCATCCTACAGCTCTTCTCTGTGAACGCGTGGGACACGGCTCCTTTACCAAGCTGTAACAGAACACATCACAATGTGAGGGACAGAGACTGTGATTGAGAGTGTTTGATGGTCACATGTACAGGGTTGCAGGTGTGATTGCAGGCTACAGTGAAAATCTTAGGCTTCGAGCTCCAACATAGAGGACAAAGTGAAACTGGTCATATAAAACAATAGAAATAGAACTATATGCATCATAACAACTGTAGCAGTGATTAATAAATAAATGTCCATTGGGGTGGAGGCAGAGTAAAGGCTGCTGAGAGGGTGGGGGGTGGGGGGTGGGGGGGGATGACCATAGGGGGAGCAGCAGCATGACCATTGAGGGGATGTGGGGCTCAAGTAAAATAAAAACAATAAACATAAAAAATAAAAAAATAATAATAATAATATACATATTAACAACTGCAATAGTGATGAATGTCGTTGGGGGGAATGTCAATAGGGGGAGTAGTAGGGGTACAGGGGGAGTAGGTAGCTGACTAGTGGTGGCTATTCAGCAGCCTGATGGTCTGGGGTTAGAAACTATTGGCCAGTCTTTCGGTTTTTGCCATGATGCTCCTGTACTGCCCACGTCTGAGCGGGGAGAACAGGGCATGGCTTGGGTGGCTGGGGTCCCTGATGATCTCCTTGAATGAGTAGGTGTGTCCACACTTTTGACTGGTAGTGTATGTCTATATGTCCATGTCTTCACTCTTTGTGTTACAGGTTGAAGGGATGGAAGGATTCAGACTAGAGAGAGAGGCACCACTACTATTTTCCTTACAACAGGGAGAGAGGTGATGTTTGCACAGCTGCCTAGACTGGCACAGTGCAGTACAGGCACCCTTTCAGTGGAAACCTAGGCTAGACAGTGGGCACTGTGCTGTGCACTGCCAACAGGCACCAGTGACTAAAACTAGAACGCCAAAAAAATTAAACTCAAATTATTATCTAATCTGTTTAAAAAATGGTGGCTCAAAACCCACTGTTTGTGGCTAAAGCTTAGTAGTTACTGGCTAGAAATATTGCTTTGTTAATTTGTGGGTCGCAATATATCTTGAAAAGCTTTATCTGAATCACATCGCAAAGAAGTTTGGGAGCCACTGAGTAAAGCTGAGAGGAGAGGCAGAGAGAAGAGAAGTAGAGACAAGAAGGGCTTGGTTCGATGAGAGAACATCATCTGTCAGAAAACTAAAATGGGAATGGATTTAGAGTTTCATTCCATTGCTGCTGCTCATTTTACAAGTGGACATTTGCTCAGACAGTCTTGACATTGGGAAATGGATGTGCTAATTCAATAAGCAAGATCAAAACATACAGGAACATTGAATGGACTACATAAAAACAGCTGGTTATGCATGCACACACACATACACACACGGGATTCAGACTCACCTGCCTACAAGATACAACACTTATTTTAAGCAACACAGTTACATTCATACACATATTTAAACATAGAAATCAAAACAACTACATTCATACACACACATACACACACACACACACACACACACAGTCCCTGTGAGGGTGTACAGTGCCTTGCAAAAGTATTCATCCCCTTTGGCGTTTTTCCTATTTTGTTGCCTTACAACCTGTAATTAAAATGGATTTTTATTTGGATTTCATGTAATGGACATACACAAAATAGTGCAAATTGGTGAAGTGAAATGAAAAAATAACTTGTTTCAAAAAATTCTACAAAATAAATAACGGAAAAGTGGTGCGTGCATATGTATTCACCCCCTTTGCTATGAAGCCCCTAAATAAGATCTGGTGAAACCAGTAGAAGGATTACTTTATCCTATCCCAGGTATTCCTGAAAGAGGTGGGGTTTCAAATGTCTCCGGAAGGTGGTGAGTGACTCCGCTGTCCTGGCGTTATAAAAAAATATCTGAAACATTGAACATCCCACGGAGCACCATTAAATCCATTATTAAAAAATGGAAAGATGGCACCACAACAAACCTGCCAAGACTCACAGACCAGGCAAGGAGGGCATTTATCAGAGGCAACAAAGAGACCAAAGATAACCCTGAAGGAGCTGCAAAGCTCCACAGCGGAGATTGGAGTATCTGTCCATAGGACCACTTTAAGCCGTACACTCCAAAGAGCTGGGCTTTACAGAAGAGAGGCCAGAAAAAAGCCATTGCTTAAAGAAAAAAAATAAGCAAACACGTTTGGTGTTCACCAAAAGGTATGTGGGAGACTCTCCAAACATATGGAAGAAGGTACTCTGGTCAGATGAGACTAAAATTGAGCTTTTTGGCCATCAAGGAAAACGCTATAATAATAATAATAATTGGTCATTTAGCAGACGCTCTTATCCAGAGCGACTTACAGGAGCAATTAGGGTTAAGTGCCTTGCTCAAGGGCACATCGACAGATTTTTCACCTAGTGGGCTCGGGGATTAGAACCAGCGACCTTTCGGTTACTGGCACAACGCTCTTAACCACTAAGCTACCTGCCGCCCATGTCTGGCACAAACCCAACACCTCACATCACCCTGAGAACACCATGTTTTTCCATCGGCAGGGACTAGGAAACTGGTCAGAATTGAAAGAATGATGGATGGCGCTAAATAAAGGGAAATTCTTGAGGGAAACCTGTTTCAGTCTTCCATTGATTTGAGACTGGGACGGAGGTTTACCTTCCAGCAGGACAATGACCCTAAGCATACTGCTAAAGCAACACGCGAGTGGTTTAAGAGGAAACATTTAAATGTCTTGGAATGGCCTAGTCAAAGTCCAGACAAACGTCTGAGGACGTCCTAAAGCGGTGTCATCTGATTGCATGTGAAGTACATTAAGTCATTAATCTATCCTCCCCAGAAGGGAGGAGGAGAGTGTGGTCTAACTAACACAAACTCCAGTGACAAACACATGTATTTATTCACTCACTCCATCACAAGGCACACCTCTCCATTGGCCGCCCCTCCCTCCTTCTCTCCCTCCATCCCACATTCTAAGAGGAGGCATAATCACACACTATGTAGCTTTGTTGTGATTTAAAAGGTTGCTTTAAAGTCTCTGTGTGTGTGTTCTATCAAGATCAATTGAGTTTATGTAGACCACTGAAGTTGCCCCTGGCTTGTTTTTAACATGCATGGATGTTAAAATAGCATGTTCAATAGCATAGTGGTCATCATACAGACATTCAGATTGCCAGAGCACAGTGTGAAAATACATACAATGATGTATTGATATGTGTCCAGACTGTTCAATTTGTGGTCACTTTGCATGTTTACTAAACTGCTACTGGACTCATCAGAATGGATGGATGGATGGATCTGTCATTATAACTGTGTGTGTTTGTTACCACTAGCATGGGAAGTGGGAGAGATGACTAATCTGTAAATTTCAATCTCTGTCTTTTTGTCACTCGCTATCTACCCATTTCTGTCTTTCTCTGTCGCTCGTTAGATACTAGGCATACATCTTTTATTAGATCCATCAGCTGGTATACTGTTATATAACTCATGATTAGGGCTGTCTCCTAGAATCAATTTGAGTTATGCAATTCAGTGTCCATCCTTTAAAAAAAGAATGGTCAAGGGCAAGGGAAATGAGCTGATGAATCTGGAAAGATAAACACTGAAGAAACAAAACTTGCGTGGTGTACACACTATGTGAACTCGCCTACACCCCTGGAAAAGACCAGTGACTTAACTTGTTTAATTTGAAACTAATACTTTCCATCCATGGAAAATTAGACTTCTTACATAAGACATTCAGGAAGCAATCCAGGAATCTCAAGTGACACAAGCTCAAATGAAATTAACTGTTGGGTAAAACTGGACATAAAGTTAAGTGGGAGTCGAGGTTCGTGGTTGTTAAAGAGTGTATTAGGTTAACCGTTAAGAGTACAATAATTAGGAAATCCGGTAGAAATTGGAGTCATGCTGTTTTCACTCGCTTTTGTCAGCAGATAATAAGAAACTGAAAAATGACAGAAGTACCCACATACAGTTGAAGTCGGAAGTTTACATACACTTAGGTTGGAGTCAATGAAACTCGTTTTTCAACCACTCCACAAATTTCTTTTTAACAAACTATAGTTTTGGCAAGTCAGTTAGGACATCTACTTTGTGCATGACACAAGTAATTTTTCCAACAATTGTTTACAGACAGATTATTTCACTTATAATTCACTGTATCACAATTCCAGTCGGTCAGAAGTTTACATACACTAAGTTGACTGTGCCTTTAAACAGCTTGGAATATTCCAGAAAATGATGTCATGGCTTTAGAAGCTTCTGATAGGCTAATTTACATAATTTGAGTCAATTGGAGGTGTACCTGTGGATGTGTTTTAAGGCCTACTTTCAAACAGTGCCTCTTTGCTTGACATCATGGGAAAATCAAAAGAAATCAGCCAAGACCTCAGAAATAAAATGGTAGACCTCCACAAGTCTGGTTCATCCTTGGGAGCAATTTCCAAACACCTGAAGGTACTACGTTCATCTGTACAAACAATAGTACGCAAGTATTAACACCATGGGGCCACACAGCCGTCTTACCGCTCAGGAAGGAGACGCGTTCTGTCTCCTAGAGATTAACGTACTTAGTTTGGTGCGAAAATGCAAATCAATCCCAGAACAACAGCAAAGGACCTTGTGACGATGCTGGAGGAAACAGGTACAAAAGTATCTATATCCACAGTAAAACGAGTCCTATATCGACATAACCTGAAAGGCTGCTCAGCAAGGAAGAAGCCACTGCTCCAAAACCGCCATAAAAAAGCCAGACTACGGTTTGCAACTGCACATGGGGACAAAGATCGTACTTTTTGGAGAAATGTCCTCTGGTCTGATTAAACAAAAATAGAACTGTTTGGCCATAATGACCATCGTTATGTTTGGAGGAAATAGGGGGGGCTTGCAAGCCGAAGAACACCATCGCAACCGTGAAGCACGGGGGTGTGGGGGTGCTTTGCTGCAGGAGGGACTGGTGCACTTCACAAAATAGATGGCATCATGAGGAAGGAAAATGATGTGGATATATTGAAGCAACATCTCAAGACATCAGTCAGGAAGTTAAAGCTTGGTCGCAAATGGGTCTTCCAAATGGACAATGACCCCAAGCATACTTCCAAAATTGTGACAAAATGGCTTAAGGACAACAAAGTGAAGGTATTGGAGTGGCCATCACAAAGCCCTGACCTCAATCCTATAGAAAATGTGTGGGCGGAACTGAAAAAGTGTGTGCGAGCAAGGAGGCCTACAAACTTGACTCAGTTACACCAGCTCTGTCAGGAGGAATGGGCCAAAATTCACACAACTTATTGTGGGGAGCTTGTGGAAGGTTACCCAAAACGTTTGACCTAAGTTAAACAATTTAAAGGCAATGCTACCAAATACTAATTGAGTGTATGTAAACTTCTGACCCACTGGGAATGTGATGAATTAAATAAAAGCTGAAATAAATAATTCTCTCTACTATTATTGTGATATTTCACATTCTTAAAATAAAGTGGTGATGCTAATTGACCTAAGACAGGGTATTTTTACTAGGATTCAATGTCAGGAATTGTGAAAAAACGAGTTTAAATGTATTTGGCTAAGGTGTATGTAAACTTCCGACTTCAACTGTAAATTATCCATAATAATCTAACACAGAAGTGTTACTAGTGACGTGTGAGCTGCAGACATCCACACCCAAGTACACGTTTTTCAAATAAATTGTCGAGATATTGATTAATAAGAATTGGCTATGGTGATTACAATACAAGTCCTCTTACCTTACTCATCTCGGGATTTGGTCACCTTTTAAAACCTGTGCACATTATTCATATCATTAATGACGTCAAATATACTTCTTACCATTACGCATCCTCTGGGGTCTTTCAGATCTTTTACCGACGTAGGCGGAGTCAAAGCCACAACAAAACCCCAGAGGATTTTTTATTTTACAGACTTGAGTGAATCTATTGGCCAGAGTGGCCAAAAACTCTTGCTTGATCGGTTCAGATAAACCTACATCTATATCTACATGCTGAAGTAGTTTAATGTGAATAATGTTACCACATTCATTAGGTGTAAATATTAAAAACATAAAAAATACGATAAATTCTTCACACTATCACCTTTGCACGTCATGTCACTGTTCTTCACGTCTACGAGTACAAAATATTAGACAATAGCCGCACCTAGTGGTGAGAAAGGAGAAGAGCAGCTCAGTCTCCAACATGAGAACCATAAAAGGCACATTGCATACCAAACAAATGTAGAGAATACTCCTTTCTCTCTCATAGTATTCATATTTTTCAATTATCTTGATTAATTTCACTATTTGCATGAGGAAGATGTCTTGAATCCCCCGCAAAGGAATACGATTATGGGCCTTTAGTAAAGGTGGTTCAAATCAAATCGTATTTGTCACATGCGCCGAATACAACTGGTGTAGACTTTACAGTGAAATGATTGCCTACGAGCCCTTCGCAACAATGCAGAGTTTAAAAATAAAATAGTAACACAAGAGGAATCAAATAAAATACACAAGAATGTAGCTATATACAGGGAGCACCAGTACCAGATCAATGTGCAGAGGTACGAGGTATTTGAGGTAGATATGTACTGTACATGAAGGCAGAGTAAAGTGACTAGGCATCAGGATCGATAATAATCAGAGTAAAATAAAGAACACAGCACTAGTAGCAATGTGGAGTGTAAACGTGTGTGTATATATGTATGTTTGTATTGTGTCGGTCTGTATGTAGTGTGTAGTGTGAATATGTGAGGGTTTTGTGTGGTAGTGTCAATGAAGTGCGTTTGAATATTTATGCAATCAAGATATTAGTGTTTATTTTTCCACTTTTACAGAGTATTTTGTGTAGATCGTTGACATAAAAAGACAAATCAATTTTAAGCCCACCTTGTAACACAACAAAATGTGGAAAAAGTGAAGGGGTGTGAATACTTTCTATAGGAACTCTACACCCCAGTTGTCCCGGTAGACTTGCATGACTATTTGTGAAATTACTGGATTTGAGCACCCCACCCCTTTTGTCATGCTCCAGCCAAAGGCTAGCTCATTCCCAAGGAATCTCCAACCATTACAGCCCCAAAGCACTCAGCCTCTAATATGGAGATGGGAGAGGAGCAGCCAGTGCCAGTGATTCATACATAGTGGATTTCATTATTACCTTCTGGTAGATGTGCTTTTTTGGTGTGTGAACGGTAAGCCAGCATCCTCCTCTAACTCTCTCCCTCCTCTAACTCTCTCCCTCCTCTAACTCTCTCCCTCCTATAACTCTCTCCCTCCTCTAACTCTCTCCCTCCTCCAACTCTCTCCCTCCTCTAACTCTCTCCCTCCTAACTCTCTCCCTCCAACTCTCTCCCTCCTCTAACTCTCTCCCTCCTATAACTCTCTCCCTCTAACTCTCTCCCTCCAACTCTCTTCCTCTAACTCTCTCCCTCCAACTCTCTCCCTCCAACTCTCTCCCTCCAACTCTCTCCCTCTAACTCTCTCCCTCCTCTAACTCTCTCCCTCCTATAACTCTCTCCCTCCTATAACTCTCTCCCTCCTATAACTCTCTCCCTCCTATAACTCTCTCCCTCTAACTCTCTCCCTCCTATAACTCTCTCCCTCCTATAACTCTCTCCCTCCTATAACTCTCTCCCTCCTATAACTCTCTCCCTCTAACTCTCTCCCTCTAACTCTCTCCCTCCAACTCTCTCCCTCCAACTCTCTCCCTCCAACTCTCTCCCTCTAACTCTCTCCCTCTAACTCTCTCCCTCCTCTAACTCTCTCCCTCCTATAACTCTCTCCCTCTAACTCTCTCCCTCCTCCAACTCTCTCCCTCCTCTAACTCTCTCCCTCCTCTAACTCTCTCCCTCTAACTCTCTCCCTCCTATAACTCTCTCCCTCCTATAACTCTCTCCCTCTAACTCTCTCCCTCCTATAACTCTCTCCCTCTAACTCTCTCCCTCCAACTCTCTCCCTCCAACTCTCTCCCTCTAACTCTTTTCCTCTAACTCTCTCCCTCCAACTCTCTCCCTCTAACTCTCTCCCTCCTCTAACTCTCTCCCTCCTATAACTCTCTCCCTCCTATAACTCTCTCCCTCCTATAACTCTCTCCCTCCTATAACTCTCTCCCTCCTATAACTCTCTCCCTCCTATAACTCTCTCCCTCCTATAACTCTCTCCCTCTAACTCTCTCCCTCTAACTCTCTCCCTCCTCTAACTCTCTCCCTCCTATAACTCTCTCCCTCCTATAACTCTCTCCCTCCTATAACTCTCTCCCTCCTATAACTCTCTCCCTCCTATAACTCTCTCCCTCTAACTCTCTCCCTCTAACTCTCTCCCTCTAACTCTCTCCCTCCTCTAACTCTCTCCCTCCTCTAACTCTCTCCCTCCTCTAACTCTCTCCCTCCTCTAACTCTCTCCCTCCTCTAACTCTCTCCCTCCAACTCTCTCCCTCTAACTCTCTTCCTCTAACTCTCTCCCTCCAACTCTCTCCCTCTAACTCTCTCCCTCCTCTAACTCTCTCCCTCTAACTATCTCCCTCTAACTCTCTCCCTCTAACACATGCACTTGGATATTTATTCTTGCATGCACACACACACACTGCAGCACACATACTACGCTACACTGTAGTCACACACCACTTGCACACATAGACCTACATAAACCTCTCCAAATACACTACCACAGAGACACCCCTTTCCAAAAAGTGTGTGTGTGTTCTCAGTGACAGCCTGTTGCTGACGACATGCTGAAGTATGGGTCTTGGCTTTGGGTAACACACTCACACACACAGAAGGGACGGGAGCAGGTGGGAAACCCGAGGTATGCTCCACGATGTGTATTTATATCCCCACATTCCATGAGCAGAAGAGTGTCACCTCTAAAAGAGCCATGAAACTCCCAGAATAGGTACAGGAACACATGCGCGTGTGAATCGACCTAGTCAACAAGCACCCTATTTTTGGCTTGGGTTAAATACGCATGGCACCCAAAAAGAATGGCAATGTCATTCAAGAGAGCAATGTGCATTGGACACAATGCAATACCTGGGGTTTGGAGTAATGCAATGTCAACTTTGCCCAACAAAATTACACATTATACGACATACAAACACAACAAATGCATTGCATGCCAATGTTTCTTTCTCTAGGGCAGGGGTAATCAAATCCTACCCTATGAGGTCCGGAGTACTGCTGTTTTTCTGTTCTATCTGATAATTAACTGTACCCACATGTTGTCCCAAGTCTAAATCAGTCCCTGATTAGAGGGGAAGAATAAATTTAAAAAACAGTTGAACTGGCATCGAGGTCCAGATTTGAATTTGAGGGCTGTAGAGCATCGGCCAGGTATTGATACAAGTATTAACAGCACACAGTTGAGCTCGTCAACTGTCACAGCCATACCCTCATACCATAGTAGTTTCACTGTACTGCTATCACAAAAACCAAAACAATATAACAGCACTCACACACAATCAAATTCAATGATTGAATTATGATTTATGACATAGGCCTTGATCATGTCAAGCCCTCCCCGGCGTGAAATCGTACATACATGCAGTTCACATTTTTGGAACAGACTAGTAAAGACCCACTGGAGCCATGTTGCAATGTGGCCGCTCCTAAATACGGCTATATCAGACACGCAGACCACGCGACGCATAGGAGAGTAACGGACACCAATTCCTCTTAAACTTTGACCACCGGGGAACAGACTAGAACAGACATGATTAACACCCTTCGATCACCTCCAACTACCATCCCCCGCTCTCTCTCTCTTCACTTGACCTCTTTAATCCTGACCAGTATATGACCCCTTCTCGCCTTCTGACAGTGAACTAAATGGGACTAGTGACATTGTGTGCGGCGAATGCCGGGGATACTTGAATACCTTTGACTAAACACGGCAGGGCTAACATTTTCCCCTGGGGGCACTGGTGCCACTAACTTTTTCAGTTGGTGGCACCAGCCCATGATTTGGTGGCAATCCCCCCAAAAATGTGCACAGCGTCACACAATAGAAACAATTAGAGTAGGCCTAATCATCTTATAAAGTAATTACAATGCTTTATTAAGAAGTGTAATAGACTACTGACATGGTATTCAATAAATACATTTTTACATCTAACATGTCCAAGCAGAAATGCATGAATCACATATATTTTGATATGCAACCTAATCTAGGGTTGTCATGAATTTTGGGTTGACAATTAGGCAATTTTAGTTATATTTTACTGTCATAACAGGGCTACATAAATGTTCAGATGTATTTTGTTCAATTGAGATTAATTTGCCTTAATCTTTATGTGCAATATGATATATATATATATATAGGCCTAATTAAATTGGTGCTAATTCACTACCTGAGGAAGTGGAAAATCAAAAAACATTAGCTAGATCGCTAACTCTAAATACAACACATACTGCTAGTAGCCATGTATAAATTTAACAGTAAATGTAATGTCTTTAAAAAAAATTGCAATGAGGCCTAGTGCACTCTCAATGGCCGATGCGCATTTTCGCGCTCCGTATTTCAAAGCAATATCAAATATCTTGATTGTAAAACAGTGTGCTTTGAGCTTATTGATCGTTGAGAAATAAAGATTATACCTACAGAAAGCTGAGACCATCCTCTCTTTAATATGGACAAGTAGTTGCTTCCAAAGTTGTAATCTTTCCCCGCAATTGCATTTTAAAATGTTGTACAATCACGAGGGGCGCAAGAGGGTGGCGAGAGAGTGTGAGAGGTTCGCTCATTACAGCAGCAGGCCCCAGCGAAACAGGCAGGCACAGTGGCAGGGCAGACACTTTTATTACAGGATTCATAAGGATAATGCAATTTACTGTCTGACAAATCCATGGTTTTATCCACCAAAAAATAGGATGTTTTGACTGAGGTAATCTAACTACCAGGCGTAAAAGAAACGCCTGAAACTATATCCCCTACATACTGGTCTTGACGAGAAGGGAAAAAAAACTGTCGGGGGAGGTTCTCTTCTGCACTGTTCAACCAATCCAGTAAATGTGGAGGAATTAAGATGGAGTGTCGCCATTGTTAATGTCCAAAAGCGGAAGTCACGTCACAGGCTCTCTTTCCATTTCCCCTGAAAACTGGAACATCCGGTTGTTCGGGACTTGGCAGAGGCTATGATTGAAGTGACCAGGTAGAATGTGCAGCTCGCACCAGACCTCTGCCAAACTAGGATCATAGTGTCTACTGTGTAGAACTGGTTTTTGTTAGGCCAACAGGCGTATGTACATTCGGAAAGTATTCAGACCCCTTCACTTTTTCCACATTTTGTTACGTTATAGCCTTATTCTAAAATGGATTAAATCGTTTTTTCCCCCTTATCAATCTACACACAATATCACATTTACATAACTATTCTGACCCTTTACTCAGTACTTTCAAGCACCTTTGGCAGCGATTACAGCCTTGAGTCTTCTTCGGTATGACACTACAAGCTTGGCACACCTGTATTTGGGGAGTTTCTCCCATTATTCTCTGCAGATCCTCTCAAGCTCTGTCAGGTTGGATGAGGAGTGTCGCTGCACAGCTATTGTCAGGTTTCTACAGAGATGTTTGATCGGGTTCAAGACCGGGCTCTGAATGGGCCACTCAAGGACATTCAGAGACTTGTCCCGAAGCCACTCCTGCGTTGTATTGGCTGTGTGCTTAGGGTCGTTGACCTGTTGGAAGGTGAACCTTCGCCCAAGTCTGAGGTCCTGAGCGCTATGGAGCAGGTTTTCATCAAGGATCTCTGTACTTTGCTCCGTTCATCTTTCCCTCGATCCTGACTAGTCTCCCAGTCCCTGCCGCTGAAAAACATCCCCACAGCATGATGCTGCCACCACCATGCTTCACTGTAGGGATGGTATTGGCCAGGTGATGAGCAGTGCCTGGTTTCCTCCAGACGTGACGCTTGGCATTCAGGCCAAAGAGTTCAATCTTGGTTTCATCAGACCAGAGAATGTTGTTTCTCATGGTCTGAGAGTCCTTTAGGTGCCTTTTGGCAAACTCCAAGCGGGCTTCCGTCTGGCCACTCTACCATAAAGGCCTGATTGGTGGAGTGCTGCAGAGAAGGTTGTCCTTCTGGAAGGTTCTCCCATCTCCACAGAGGAACTCTGGAGCTCTGTCAGAGTGACCATCGGGTTCTTGATCACCTCCCTGACCAAGGCCCTTCTCCCCCGATTGCTCAGTTTGGCCGGGTGGCCAGCTCTAGGAAGAGTCTTGGAGTTTCCAAACTTCTTCCATTTAAGAATGATGGAGGCCACTGTGTTCTTGGGGATCTTCAATGCTGCAGAAATTTTTTGGTACCCTTCCCCAGATCTGTGCCTCGACACAATGCTGTCTCGGAGCTCTACGGACAATTACTTCAACCTTATGGCTTGGGTTCTGCTCTGACATGCACTGTCAACTGTGGGAACTTAGATGTGTGTTTCTTTCCAAATCATGTCCAATCAACTGAATTTACCACAGGTGGACTCCAATCAAGTTGTAGAAACATCTCAAGGATGATCAATGGAAACAGGATGCACCTGAGCTCAATTTCGAGTCTCATAGCAAAGGGTCTGAATACTTATGTAAATAAGGTATTTGTTTTTAATTGTAACACATTAGTAAACATTTCTAAAAACCTGTTTTCGTTTTGTCATTATGGGGAATTGTGTGTAGATTGATGAGGATTTTTATTTATTTAATCCATTTTAGAAATAGGCTGTAACGTAGCAAAATTTTGAAAAAGTGAAGGGATCTGAATACTTTCCAAATGCACTGTATGCTTTTGTTCCAGCCCAGCACTAATACTATCAGATTCAACTAATCAGGGTGTTGATTGAGGACCATGATAAGTTAGATCAAGTGTGGTATCCATGGGCTGGAACAAACAAATGATTGCACACACACCTAGCCTCCAGGAGCTGATTTTGAGACCAATGATTTGAATTTCAATCCAAACTGTTTGAGAGTGTGTTGCTGTTATACCTCACATCATGACACTATCCATAAACATGCCCCATTTCCATAGGGTAGGTTGCAGTTGACACCTTATGGGCTGAGACTTGGGGCCCTGGCTAGACATATTGGTGTGATGGGTCACAAGACAACTCCAAAAAGCAGTAGGCGAGTCACTCACAGCACAATCAATCGAGAACATGAAGTTTGACCATGATTCTGTACTTTTTATTCATACCCCAAATATTGTCTCCTGAGGTGATATAATTAGCAGCCGCCTAAAGCAACTAACAGTAGTGCATGCATACATCTTTGGATGGGTGGCCCCAGCGTGAATTGAAGCCACAACCCTGACGTTGTATGTGCCATGCTCTACCAACTGAGCCGCAGAAGGGTTACACTTTTAGAGTGTTGCAGACAGAGATTTCAACAAGTGCGTTGCCTACCTCAGCCAGCTGTAGAATTTCAACGGGGATATGGTGGACTTTTGGGGATCCCTCAGGTTCCGGAGTGCGTCTCTTTCCGCTACAACGCTGGGTACTGTGAATGCACCCCATAGATCCTGTGGTTCTCTCTTCTTCTCCTTTTTCAGATTTTATCCACAAGTTAGTTATCCGGTTATCCCAAGGACCTGCTTTCCTTCTCTTACTCCTCAGGCTCCACTCGTCTTTTCAAAAGGGACCCACTCTCCTTTCCTCCTCCTTTTCACTCTGATACAGTGAAGCTAGGTCCTTCCTTTGCTTCTTTGACACCCCAAAACCCCTCTCCCTTTTCTCCCTGTGAGCCCTCTCACACCCCTGTCCAAGCTGATCTTTCTCACTCTCTACTCAGCCAGGAGTGGAACCCTCTCAACCTTAACTCAGTCCACCCCTCTTTCTGTCTCCACACGTCTCTCCCTCTTCTTTCAGCAAGCACAGGGCCCGCTCTCTCGCACCCTTCTGCCGTCTCTCTTGCCGTTTTTGCACTCTTCTTTCTTCGGTCAGCCTGTACACACAAACGTCCACTCTTCCGCACTCCTTTTACTTCAACACCGTTCTCTCTCCCTCGCTAGCTGTTGTCCCTTCCCTCCCAGCATGCACAGACCCTCCACTCTCTCCTCTTACTCTTCTCTGGTTGCCCTCTTTCTCCCCTTTCGGCCTTCAATGAAACACCCTTCTCTCTCTCATTCCCCCTCTCCTCTTACAACCCTCTCACTAGCTGTTCCCCCTCTGTCAGCCTGCTGCACAAACCCTACACTCTTCCCCTCTCATTCCCCCACTCCCTCTCTCTCCCCCTCTCCCCACAGCTGTTTAGGTCAGACTGACTTCAGGCCCTTCCCTTTTTCTTGCTGTGTTCAGCCTCTCTCTCCCTCTTTTCCTCCATCGTTCCCCCTGAGATTAGATGGCGCCGCTCAGTCCGACACCCCTGTCGACCCTCCGGACTCTGCAACTTTGCGTGTGAGGGGAGGGCATACACAGTGCAACGGTTCCATCGTCCTATTTTTCCTCTCCTTCCTTCCCCTCATGTCATGGGGGAGCGACTAGATAGTACCCTGCCCACCCAGCCCCTGCATGGGGAGAGAAGACACACACAGGACATCTGGACTGTGGTTCTCGACACAATTTCATATCTTCTCCCTCCCTCGCTAATACTTCCCTTTAACATAACTCTCAACTGAAAACAATAATAGGCTCTGTTCCTTTAGATCTTTGTAGACCTCCTCGGAGAGCCAGCTGGTATTCCGCCAAACCATCAGGATTAACACCCCACAGCAGAGCAGGAGGTGGGGAACAAACACAGTTAACACACTATCAGCCCCCCCCCCCCACACACACACACACTGACTGGCATCTGCTGCAGTAGAGAACTACTCAAACTGTGAGATACACAAACAGACTAGTCTCAAATTAGCCCAATAAACCCCACATACATATACACACACAACCACGCAGGGTATGGCGCAACAAGAGGCTGAAATACAAATTATTGCATCTGACTGCAGGAGAACCCACAAAACACACACCTCCCCCTCTGGAGTGATGATACACACAACATATTGCCTGTCAGCATTCCTGCGGTAAAACATCAACACGCTGATGGCTGTTTTTAGCAGAGGGATCTGGGATCCCCCTGTCACTGTCGAGACAGGCCAGAGGGAAGGGGACGGGGACACAGCAGGACCCTCCACACCTGCCACCATGAGTCCTGTAACCAGCAGGGGGTGAAAAGTGCTCTCCTCAAGAGAAACATCAAACTGACGTTTATGTTCAGGACCACCCCTGATGGGTAGCCAGCTAATTTTGATACGCAACCAGAGGGGTATTCTACGAATCATGTTTAAGGAGTTAGCGAGGTAACTTTGGTCAACACTGAGTTCAACTCAAGATAACCAGTCATACAAATGTGGTTCACTTTTTAGTCAGGTACATTTATATGGCAACAAATTCTTCAGAACTAACCTGCTCCCGAGCAGGCTAAGTCAGGGCTAACTCCATTAATTCTGAATGAAGTGTCTGACCCGCAAGTTGAGAAAACAAATGAAATCAGATTCCCTCCCTCTTGCAAAGATTGCATCACTATCCCCTACATTTGAGGAAGACTGATTCAATATTTTATTAATCAAATGTGTTTTTGTTGTTGTTGAAATGTTTAAAATACCTATCACATGATTTAGTAATGACAGAATGCATTTGAAACTTCACACACATAACACAACCCTATTCTCTAGGAGCAGTAGTGTCTGGGATAGAATCTATTGTAGGTTCGCTAAAGGAGAATCTGACACAGGCACAAGGGTTGTTTTAAAAGAAGAAGAAAAAAAACAGCACATTTATTACATAGACACAAATTCATTAATACACACACAGTATAAAAACACAGTAAAAATGGTCTCAGTCCCAAATTGAAAGTATCAGTGTATCTGTTCAGTTTCTAGACCTACTACCCGGGTAGTGTGCATGTGCACGTTGAAGCTCTTATCTGTACCCAAGATTGATCCAATTAATAAGTGTGAATTCAATTAATTGAAGAAGCAAATACATGCTAGCTCAATGGCTTTTCTCAGTTGCCATGCTACTGTAGTAGAAAACAAGCTACGTAACTCACCAGTTTCCACATGGATTTTGAAAAAAATAAATCTTGAAACACTGTTCTTGACAAACACACCGTCTTGAAACAAAACCATCTTGAAAACTTGAAAAGAAATATCACTCAAAACACTATATAATTAAACTCTGTGGTAAATCTCCCTTGCTAGCTCGTGATGGTATCTGACTGGCGTGGTTTCTATGATCATATACAATACTATAGTGCCCTCTAGGGGAATTACAATGTATTGACTAAGGAAAAAACCAAATTCTACATTGGTGTAAATTGTGTGGGTTAAATATTTTCAGAATCTGCATACGTCCCTTCATGTACTACTCGTCTTAAGTCGTAGGAGTCAACTGGCTTATGTTGGGGGGGATGAGTAAACTCAAGGGCTTGGGAGAAAGCTTCGTCTAAACCATTTAGAATAGAATGCATAACTAAGAGTATGGGGTTGCCTAGGGATTTGTATGTCAGCTCTTCGACAGGATTCATCTCAGCGTGGTCATCTTCTGGAGTAGGATTGACTCTTGCTCAAGGGATTTCATGGACAATGATGATTGTCGGGTAGCTGATCTCTTTCTGAGCAGACTGAGGGTTGTAGTACTCCACCTCTTCGTCATTTCCACCTTGTTGTTCCGTCTAATCTTCCTCTTCAGATACTGGACTTTGCTGAGGAGTTGTTAGTTTGGATCTCTGTTCCCGGTCTTGGTCCTCTTCAACTTGAGCAGATGGGGCAAGGAATCCACAGGGCAAGAGAAGATCTCAGTGTAGCTTCCTCTCTGGACAGTCAGAGGTTTCCGGTAGAGGACTGATTTATTCATCCTGCTCCCGCCCACAGCTTTACATATCACACCTGCTGGCTTTCTGTCCTGCTCCTACCCGCAAAAACTGGTCCCGAACCCAACTGCAGTCCCGCAATGTTATTTTAGGGCGTATGTGATGCAGCTCACTTGCCAGCCACGGTCCCAGCAATTTTTAGCCCTATAGGCAATATTAGGTTAAATTAGGTTAAATTACCAGAGATTCTCATGTGGCCCATTATATTAGGCTATCAGTATTACTGGGCAATATCAGCCAATAGGATAGACATATTTTGTAAGAGCAGAGTTGGAGAGATTTGCACTTTCTCTTGAGCTATGTTTTATAGCCTTTTCGGAGTGGGACAATTTTCAGACGGAGACAAATACGGGTGATCAATATTTATTTATAGGCAATGTAGTAAACTATAGCCTAATCACATTTTATTTGTCACGTGCCTAAATACAACAGTTGTAGACCTTACCGTGAAATGCTTACAAGCCCTTAACCAATAATGCAGTTCAACAAAGAGTTAAGAAAATATTTACTAAATAAACTAAAGTAAAAAATTATAAATATACGAGGCTATATACAGGGGGTACCGGTACCGAGTCAATGTGTGGGGGTACAGGTTAGTCGAGGTCATTTGTACATGTAGGTAGGGGTAAAGTGACTATGCATAGATAATAAACAGTGAGTAGCAGCAGTGTAAAAACAAAGGGGGAGGGGGTGTCAATGTAAATAGTCCGGGTGGCCATTTCATTAATTGTTCAGCAGTCTTATGGCTTGGGGGTAGAAGCTGTTAAGGAGCCTTTTGAACCTAGACTTGGCGCTCCGGTACCGCTTGCCGTGCGGTAGCAGAGAAAACAGTCTATGACTTGGGTGACTGGAGTCTTTGAAAAAATGTTGGGCCTTCCTCTGACACTGCCTAGTATATAGGTCCTGGATGGCATGACGCTTGGCCCCAGTGATGTACTGGGCCGTAAGCACTACCCTCTGTAGAGCCTTACAGTTGGATGCCGAGCAGTTGCCATACCAGGTGGTGATGCAACCGGTCAGGATGCTCTCGATGATGCAGCTGTAGAACTTTTGGAGGATCTGGGGACCCATGCCAAATCTTTTCAGTCTCCTGAGGGGGAAAATTGTTGTCGTGCACTCTTCACGGCTGTCTTGGTGTGTAATCATATCTATAGCCATACATAGGCTATAGCCTACTCTATTTAATTGAGACCACATGCGCACCTGATCTCGCACATATGGCAACAACTTGAAGCAGCAAGAATGATGAGAGCGGACACTTGCACTTTCTCTTGAGCTACGTTTTGCATATAGGATATAGCCTATCTTTTAGGAGGACGATTTGCAGGCAGAAACAAATAAATGGGTAATCAATATTTATTGAAAATGAAAAGGTAAAACGCTCGCTCACCATGGTAGCATATGCGCACATCGCAAATCTTTCTTTTCAATGATGATCAAATTTTTTAATGCACCTCGACTCACACCTCCACCTCTTTCCATTATCAATATTCATTTAGGAACACTGTAGTCAACTATAGTCTAATCATATTTAATTACATTTCCTTGGAAAGTTAACTGCCACGTGATTCTCCACCCATGCATTGGCTGCCTACATTATTTCATTGAGACCACACATATACTAGGCACACTTGAACTTGCACGCCCAACTAGGAGAGGTAGACTACTTAACTTGAAGCAGCTAATTCTGAAAGTGTGTGAATAATGCGACAAAGATATGCTTTTAATACAATATGTAGGCTAACGCATACAAAGCAGAAATACTACCATTTCCAAATAATCTGCGGGACAACAAAAATATTTTCATCCCAAAGTTGTCTATCTGACCGACTGCTCCCAACTGCAGCATGAAAAATGCAGACCGCGCCACAATGATCTCTGTCGGGATCCTCTAGTTTCCGGTGCTACGACGTAGACTGGGTCGTCGCCGATGTGCTTCACCACCTTGTACAAGGTCTGGCTCCATCTGCCATCTATCTTGTGTTTCCCTCGTATTCTGACATTTGATGAAAAACCTGTCTCCTGCCTCAAGGATGGACTCTTACTTTCAGGTCATACCTCTGCTTGTTTCGCTGTGCAGTCTTATCGCTGTGTTCGATGGCGATCTTGTAGCTCTCTTGGAGACTTTCCCTCAACTTCTTGATGTACTCAGTGTGAATAACTGTCCTTTGACCTTCTGGGCAGAGTCCAAACGGCACGTCGATGGGAAGGCTGTCTTCCGAACACCAACTGGTATGGGGAGTGCCCAGTTGTGTCATTCTTGGTGCAGTTGTAGGCATGAACCAAGGGTTGCACAAAGTCACACAACTTCAACTTGTCTTCCTCTTGAAGTGTTCCCTGTATTTCAAGGAGTGTGCAGTTAAAATGTTCCACGGGATTGCCATGTGGATGGTAGAGCGTAGTTCTTGTCTTCTTTATCCCGAGCAGCTGACAGAGATATTTTATGGAAGTCGCAGCCTTGGAGGCACTCAAGTTGTTCCACAATGTCTTGGCAACAGTCTTAGCTTTCTGGTCTGCTGTAGGAATGGCAACAGCATACTTAGTGAAGTGGTCGGTGATGACCAAGATGTTCTTCGTGCATCTGCCATCAGGTTCTAGGGAGAGGTAGTCCATGCACACAAGCTCAAGAGGTCGACTGGTCTTGATGTTTTACGAGAGGAGCGTTCTTCTCTGCCTTTGCCTTCTGTCTGATGAATATTTCACAGGTCTTGATCTTGTTGTCGACATCCATGGACATCCTCAGCCAATAGAATCTTGTGCGGACGAGATCCGTTGTCCTGTTGATTCCCATGTGAATACTGCATTGTTGAGACCTTCGAGAGCCATTTTTCTGTACTTCTTTGGGAGAATGAGATAGTAGAATGCTTCCCCTCTGTTGATCAGTTTCCTGTAATGACTCCATTGTTGAGTACGAGCTGATCCATGATTGAGCATGAGCTGTACTGCTTTTTCTTCCTGCTGCCTAACGCGATAGGACAGACATTTCCCAGTGGTGACTATGGTAATCACTCTGCTGATGGTGGGATCATTCCTATGCTCTGCAGCCCAATCTTGCGGTGACATCTTGGGAAGAGTGCTTGAACCAGGGAGTAGATTAGTGTGGAAGAACTCAGCTGGTATGGCACCCACATCCATGGCGAGGCACTGGACAGCGACAGGTGAGTCAGTACTGCCATCTTCTGCGCTTTAAGATCTGTAGAGTTTGTCTCTCTGAACCACAGCTTTCACAGCTTCTCTTGGGAACAGGGTTCACTGTCTTCCTTCATGAATCGCACAATGAACTGCTGGACTCTGTAGTCTTCAGCTTTGGAGCGGAGGTCAGTCTCGGCTTGGTCGTGTGGACGTCTGGACAGACCGTCTGCATCTTGATTCCTCTTGCCAGCTCTCTACTAGATGTTGAAGTTGGACTGATCGGCAAGTCACCGTTGTCCCACAGCGTCGAGCTTGGCAGACGTTAGCACATCAGTGGGTTGTTGTCAGTAATGACGGTAAATTCAGCTCCGTAGGGGTAGTCAAATTAATTGTCAGTGACAGCCCACTTGAGAGATAGAAACTCAAGCTTGTGAGTGGGGTATCTTCTCTCAGTTTGACAGCTCTCAGCTGGCATAAGCGACGACTCATTCGTCCCTGTTGTTCTTGGTACAGAGCTGCGCAGAGTCCAAGCAAACTGCCATCCGTGTTGAAGATGTAGGGTTGCTTGGGGTTTGCAAACCCTTGGAATGGAACAGTGGTCAGATTCTCAATGAGTGATCTGAATGCACTTTCACATGTTTCAGTCCACTTCTCATTGAATGGTTTCTTAAAATCTGTGCTGGAGAATGACTTGGGACCTTTTGTTTTCCTCTATGGTGGGAGATAACCAGCAGTCAGGTTGTTCAGAGGCTTTGTGAATTTGGAGTAATCCTTGACAAACCTGCAGTATACAGTGAAGCCTAGGAAGGATTTCAGCTGTTGTTTAGCCTTGACACATGGTCAGACCAGTGATCTTGTCAGGGTCGGTTTCCATTCCCGGAAACGATATGGCCCAAGTATCAGACTGACTTCCTGAAGAAGTGACACTTTTCAGGTGACAGCTTGAGACCGAACTCACTCTCAGCCTGTTCATGACACGCATCAGCCGTTCTTCATGTTCTTTGAGCATGTCTGAGAACACAATGAGGTTGTCAAGGAACACAAGGACTTCGTTCAGGTTCACGCTGCCCATATATACACTGAACAACAATATAAACGCAACATGCAACAATTAACAATTTTACTGAGATACAGTTCATATAAGGAAATCAGTCAATTGAAATAAATAAATTAGGCCCTATTCTATGGATTTCACATGACTGGGCAGGGGCGTAGCCATTGGTGGACATAGGCTTACCCACTTGGGAGCCAGGCCCAGCCAATCAGAATGAGTTTTTCCCCACAAAAGGGCTTTATTATAGACAGAAATACGGTTTCATCAGCTGTCCGGGGGGCTGGTCTCAGACGATCCCGCAGGTGAAGAAGCCGGATGTGGAGGTCCTGGGCTGGCGTGGTTACACGTGGTTTGCGGTTGTGAGGCCGGTTGGACGTACTACCAAATTCTCTAAAATTATGTTTGAGGTGGCTTATGGTAATGAAATGAACATAAAATTATCTGGCAACAGCTCTGGTGGACATTCCTGCAGTCAGCATGCCAATTGCATGATCCCTCAAAACATGAGACATCTGTGGCATTGTGGTGTGACAAAACAGCACATTTTAGAGTGGTCTTTTATTGTCCCCAGCACAAGGTGCACCTGTGTAATGATCATGCAGTTATCTTGGCAAAGGAGAAACGCTCAATAACAGGGATGTAAACTAATTTGTACATACAATTAGAGAGAAATAAGCTTTTTGTGCATGTGGAAAATGTCTGGGATATTTTATTTCAGCTCATGAAGCATGGGACCAACACTTTACATTGCATTTATTGCGTTTATATTTATTTTCAGTATACTTCTCCATGACATGCTGAAAAGTGCCGGGTGCATTCGTGACTCCTTTTGGCATCTGGTTGAACCCCAGAATCGCATGGATGTGACAAAAGCAGTCTTCTGTTTGTCTTCCTCCTCCATTTCAACTTGATAGTATCCCGACTGCAAGTCCATGACAGAGAATCACTTCGAGCCTTTTAGAAATGATAAGGTTTCCTCTATGTTTGGTAAGGTGTATGCGTCTGATGGTCTGGTTGTTCAACCTGTAGTCGATGCATAGCCGGATGGCACCCCTCTTCTTCACAAAGACTATCGCTAAGACGAAGGGACTGTCAGACTCTTGGATGATGTTGGCGTCACAGACCTCTTTCAGGTGAAGTCGTACAGCTTGGTAGTCAGATGGATGGATCTGGCTCTCTGCTTGAAAGGAGTAGGATCAGAGAGACCAATGCGGTGCTTGACTGCAGTTGTGTGACCATAGTCAAGGTCACTCATGGAAAACACTTCAAGGATGGAGCTCAGCTTGCTTGTCAAAAGTGATGGTGTTTTCAGGGCCTGACAGACTCAGTGTTGCACTCAGCAGTGGGGATGGGAGAGTGTGACACTGTTCTTGAACTTTGCTTCTGGATGTTGGCAGTGAGGGGAGGGACGAGGGGATGGAGAGTTCTGCAATGTTGCGGTTTGCTGGCACTGTGATGTCATGAGCAGTCTCGTTCTTGAGTAGGATTGGTACTTTAAACAATTACGTTCTTGGACTTGACAGGATGTAGCTACAGAAGAGCAGACCACCTGGTACACTGGCATGAGTGGGATGCTCCACCAGCAGTGGGACTCCAGCAGCAGTGGGTACTTTTCTTGTGTAGCCATTCAACACCATCTTCTGTGCTGCTGGAACAGTGACACCCTTCTTGCATTGCAACTTGACTTTCTCCACTTTGCTAGGAGCTCTGCTGTCTTTGTCGGCTGTACATGCCTTGTACAGGATGTTGAGGATGACTAGGGCTAGTGTTCACAGTCTCGTTTTTTCCAGCGATGTTCTCGGGAAAGAGGACGTTGACCTCGACGTAGCCTAGGTAGGGCACAGCTTGACCTCCAGCACCTTCAACCTCTGATGTTATTCAGGGGGAGAATAGGCAGGGATGGAAGGTATTCATCATGGAAGAACTTAGAGATTGTTGTCACTTGTAAGCCTGAGTCGAGATGGGAATTGCACTGGTTTCCTTCGATGATGACGACAGCAGTGCATCTTGGTCCTACTAAGCCTGGTTCTAACAGTAGACCTATAAGCTTGCAGCCAGCTTTTAGCAAACTGTTGGAAAAAATTGTGTTTGACCAAGTACAATGCTATTTCTCTGTGAACAAATTAACAACATACTTTCAACATGCTTATAGGGAAGGGTGCTCAACATGTACTGCACTAACACAAATGACTGATGATTGGTTGAAAGAAATTGATAATAAGAAGATTGTGGGAGCTGTACTGTTAGATTTCAGTGCAGCCTTTGATATTACTAACCATAACCTGTTGTTGAAAAAAACGTATGTGTTATGGCTTTTCAACCTCTGCCATATCGTGGATTCAGAGCTATCTATGTAATAGAACTCAAATAGTTTTCTTTAATGGAAGCTTCTCTAAATGTCAAACATGTAAAGTGTGGTGTACCACAGGGCAGCTCTCTAGGCCCTCTACTCTTTTCTATTTTTACCAATGACCTGCCACTGGCATTAAACAAAGTATGTGTGATCATGTATGCTGATGATTCAGCCATATACGCATCAGCAACCACAGCTAATGAAGTCACCGAAACCCTTAACAAAGAGTTGCTGTCTGTTTTGGAATGTGTGGCCACTAATAAACTGGCCCTGAACATCTCTAAAACTAAGAGCATTGTATTTGGTACAAATCATTCCCTAAGTTCTAGACCTCAGCTGAATCTGGTGATGAATGGTGTGGCTGTTGAACAAGTTGAGGAGACTAAATTACTTGCCGTTACCTTAGATTGTAAACGATCATGGTCAAAACATATAGATTCAATGGTTGTAAAGATGGGGAGAGGTCTGTCCGTAATAAAGAGATGCTCTGCTTTTTTGACACCACACTCCAAAAAGCAAGTTCTGCAGGCTCTAGTTTTGTCTAATCTGATTATTGTCCAGTCGTGTGGTCCAGTGCTGCAAGGAAAGACCTAGTTAACCTGCAGCTGGCCCAAAACAGAGCGGTACGTCTTGCTCTTCATTGTAATCAGAGGGCTGATATAAATACTATGCATGCCAGTCTCTCTTGGCTAAGAGTTGAGGAGAGACTGACTGCATCACTTCTTTTTATAAGAAACATTAATGTGTTGAAAATCCCAAATTGTTTGCATATTCAACTTACACACTTACCCCACCAGACATGCCATCTGGGGTATTTTCACAGTCCCCAAATCCAGAACAAATTCAAGAAAGCATACAGTATTATATAGAGCCATTATTGCATGGAACTCCATTCCATCTCATATTGCTCAAATAAACAGCAAACCTGGTTTCAAAAAACAGATAAAGCAACACCTCCGCTTCCACTTCGTCTTGGGACTTTTGTCAGTGTTGTCGGCCTCAGTATGATATAAATATAAATATTTAGGCACGTTAGCTGGCGAACTCCTTGGTCCTGCTTTGTAGTATACACCTCTGGGGTGAAACATTTACAATGTTTGAGATAGAAATATAGTCAACACAATTCCCTACATTCTGCATGACAATCATATCTGTTCTACATAATTAATTCCTATCGTTTTAACTGTAGCACAATGTAAACTGTGACATCTGATTATTGTTGATTAATGACAATGTCGTAGCGCAGTTTCGCGGCCCTTCACAAGGTCCGAGCAAAGGGCCACCCAACCCCCCAAAATTATAAATAAATCTATCTTTAAACAAATGTTGTGCCATGGGGCAGTTTTAAAGCTAATGTCAAGCTATTTTATACATTTTGCCATGAAGCTGAGAGAAAATGTTGCCGTTTTAGAGTTCAGGGATTCTTGATAGACAACCTCAACTTTTTTCCCCAATAATGCTTGTCTTAAAATTAACAACATTTGAAATATATATTTTGATAGACCAAAGTATCAGCAATCACACCATGTAAAGGAATATCCTAATTTGTTTTCCATAAAACGCATTTCATTTTTACAATTGTCCAACAACTGTTTAAAAGGCCTTGATTGTTTAATTCTAACATTAGGTTATTCAAATATGTAATACAAATCTCCAAATGTATTTTTCTTTTGGTTTTATAGCACTAATGCTCCAAGGCTAATTTCGTTAATATTTTGGCATGTTTTTCTAGATTTAGAACATTAAATATTTATAAAGCAAACATAATCCCCTAGCACAGCAAATACTTAAATTATTTAAGAGTATGTTGCAGAACAGTGTTTACAATATTTTTTCAGAATAGTGACCCCCCCCCCCAAAAAAAAAGATATTAAGGGGGTTAGCAATCAGTGACGGAGTTGACAGATATGGAACAGACATTTTTTCCTCAAAAAATAAAAGTTCAATACAAACAATTATTAATTTGAAAATAATAAAAACTCCATTCTATCAGATCTTTCAGCACTCTGACGGAGTTGACAAAAACTCTGACAGAGTTAATGTTTTACGGAGTTGACACATTTCTTAATTCAAGTTGTATACACAGTAGCAATGTTGTTTTTCCTCAGTTACTTTACGACTAAAACCTAATTAAATGTAACATATTTTAACCAAAATTAATATTCTATCTTAATCCATCAGGCAGATGGAGTTGACAGTTTATGGTTGTTACCATGGTGATTTCAATATTGTTTGTTTAAATCTATCAAAAGTACTTTACAGACCATGAGTGGTCTTGTTGCACTACATCTAATGAGGACATGAACAAGGGGTCCTTATGGTATACAGTGCCTTCAGAAAGTATTCACACCCCTTGACTTTTTCTACATTGTGTTACAGCCCGAATTTAAAATGGATTAAAATCTAGATTTTTTTGGTCACTGGCCTACACACAACACCCCATAATGTCAAAGTGGAATTATGTTTTTTGAAATCTTTACAAATTAATTAAAAATGAAAAGCTGAAATGTCTTAAGTCAGTAAGTGTTCAACTCCTTTGGTATGGCATGAGTAAAACATTTGCTAAACAACTCACATAAGTTGCATGGACTCACTTTGTGCAATAATAGTGTTTAACATAATTTTTTTATCACAACCTCATCTCTATAACCCACCCATGAATATAATTGTAAGTTCCCTCAGTCGAGCAGTGAATTTCAAACAAAGATTCAACCACAAAGACCAGGGAGGTTTTCCAATGCCTCGCAAAGTCCTTAACGATTACAAGCATACCCATAACATGATGCAGCCACCACTATGCTTTAAAATATGGAGAGTGGATAATTACATTTACATTTGAGCCATTTAGCAGACGCTCTTATCCAGAGCGACTTACAGGAGCAATTAGGGTTAAGTGCCTTGCTCACGGGCACATTGACAGATTTTTTCACCTAGTCGGCTCAGGGATTAGAACCAGCGACCTTTCGGTTACTGGCACAACGCTCTTAACCACTAAGCTACCTGCCGGCCATTAATTAGTCATGTGTTGTATTGGATTTTCCCCAAACATAACACTTTGTATTCAGGACAAAAAGTTATTTGCTTTGCCACATGTTTTGCAGCATTACTTTTGTGACTTGTTGCAAACAGGATACATGTTTTGGAATATTTTTTAGTCTGTACAGGCTTCCTTCTTTTCACTCTGTCAGTTAGGTTAGTATTATGGAGTAACTACAAAGTTATTGATCCATCCTCAGCTTTCTCCCATCACAGCCATTAAACTCTAACTGTTTTAAAGTCACCATTGGCCTCATGGCGAAATCTCTGAGCAGTTTCCTTCATCTCCGGCAACAGAGTTAGGAGGGCCGCTTGCATCTTTGTTGTGACTGGGTGTATTGATACACCATCCAAAGTTGAAATAACTTCACCATGCTCAAAGGGATATTCAATGTCTGCTTTTTTTTACCCATGTACCTATAGGTGCCCTTCTTTGCGAGGCATTGGAAAACTTCCCTGGTCTTTGTGATTGAATCTGTGTTTGAAATTCACTGCTCGACTGAGGGACCTTACAGATAATTGTATGTGTGGGGTACAGAGATGAGGTAGTCATTCAAAAATAATCTTAAACACTATTATTGCACACAGAGTCCATGCAACTTCTTATGTGACTTGTTAATCACATTTATACTCCTGAACTTAGGCATGCCATGACAAAGGGGTTCAATACATATTGACAAAATTCAAAAAAACATAACTCCACTTTGACATTATGGGGTATTGTGTGTAGGCCAGTGACCCAAAAAATCTACATTTAAGCCATTTTAAATTCAGGCTGTAACAACAAAATGTGGAAAAAGTCAAGGGGTGTGAATACTTTCTGAAGGCACTATACACATCAATGATTTTTCTCCTTGCTTTATGAGTCTATCCTGCACTGCTACTCCCTAGATGAACTGGCCCTGTCCCATTCCCCATAATATTTTACTATAAAATGTTTTATTAAACGTTTTAGGTTAAAATAATTTATCTTCAATGATTTTTGAAACACGCTGTAGCCTCCGTGCAGTCCACGCCTGTACCGTGGGTCTCCCATCCTCCTATATTTTTCAAGTTACCAGACTTCACTGACACGCACACACACAAAAATGTGTTTTGTGAACTCAAATCTGAACCTATACATGTGCTGTCTTACTTTCAGGCGGAGTATGAATGTAAAGCACGAGGGAATGTTTGGCTGTGAATGCTGTCTTACAGGCCTTATTACACACATACACACGCACAACATATGTAGGCATACAAACAAGAGAGAGAGCGAGAGAGATTATATTGATAGAGAGTGTGGTGTCATCTACAGTGGGGGAAAAAAAGTATTTAGTCAGCCACCAATTGTGCAAGTTCTCCCACTTAAAAAGATGAGAGGCCTGTAATTTTCATCATAGGTACACGTCAACTATGACGGACAAAATGAGATTTTTTTTTACAGAAAATCACATTGTAGGATTTTTAATGAATTTATTTGCAAATTATGGTGCAAAATAAATATTTGGTCAATAACAAAAGTTTCTCAATACTTTGTTATATAGCCTTTGTTGGCAATGACACAGGTCAAACGTTTTCTGTAAGTCTTCACAAGGTTTTCACACACTGTTGCTGGTATTTTGGCCCATTCCTCCATGCAGATCTCCTCTAGAGCAGTGATGTTTTGGGGCTGTCGCTGGGCAACACGGACTTTCAACTCCCTCCAAAGATTTTCTATGGGGTTGAGATCTGGAGACTGGCTAGGCCACTCGAGGACCTTGAAATGCTTCTTACGAAGCCACTCCTTCGTTGCCCGGGTGGTGTGTTTGGGATCATTGTCATGCTGAAAGACCCAGCCACGTTTCATCTTCAATGCCCTTGCTGATGGAAGGAGGTTTTCACTCAAAATCTCACGATACATGGCCCCATTCATTCTTTCCTTTACACAGATCAGTCGTCCTGGTCCCTTTGCAGAAAAACAGCCCCAAAGCATGATGTTTCCACCCCCATGCTTCACAGTAGGTATGGTGTTCTTTGGATGCAACTCAGCATTCTTTGTCCTCCAAACACGACGAGTTGAGTTTTTACCAAAAAGTTATATTTTGGTTTCATCTGACCATATGACATTCTCCCAATCCTCTTCTGGATCATCCAAATGCACTCTAGCAAACTTCAGACGGGCCTGGACATGTACTGGCTTAAGCAGGGGGACACATCTGGCACTGCAGGATTTGAGTCCCTGGCGGCGTAGTGTGTTACTGATGGTAGGCTTTGTTACTTTGGTCCCAGCTCTCTGCAGGTCATTCACTAGGTCCCCCTGTGTGGTTCTGGGATTTTTGCTCACCGTTCTTGTGATCATTTTGACCCCACGGGGTGAGATCTTGCGTGGAGCCCCAGATCGAGGGAGATTATCAGTGGTCTTGTATGTCTTCCATTTCCTAATAATTGCTCCCACAGTTGATTTCTTCAAACCAAGCTGCTTACCTATTGCAGATTCAGTCATCCCAGCCTGGTGCAGGTCTACAATTTTGTTTATTTGACAGCTCTTTGGTCTTGGCCATAGTGGAGTTTGGAGTGTGACTGTTTGAGGTTGTGGACAGGTGTCTTTTATACTGATAACAAGTTCAAACAGGTGCCATTAATACAGGTAATGAGTGGAGGACAGAGGAGCCTCTTAAAGAAGAAGTTACAGGTCTGTGAGAGCCAGAAATCTTGCTTGTTTGTAGGTGACCAAATACTTATTTTCCACCATAATTTGCAAATAAATTCATTAAAAATCCTACAATGTGATTTTCTGGAAAAACAGTTCTCAATTTGTCTGTCATAGTTGACGTGTACCTATGATGAAAATTACAGGCCTCTCTCATCTTTTTAAGTGGGAGAACTTGCACAATTGGTGGCTGACTAAATATTTTTTCCCCCCACTGTATTTGATACATGCAGATATACAGATCAAATACATTTTGTACTCCTTTGAAAAATGTATCCATTTCTTGAAGAACTTCCCCCCTTAAATCCTGTACAGGCCCATCTCATTCTGTGGCTATGTTTGAACAATTCTTATTCTTACCAAAGTTTCACATTCTTACAACCCCAAGCTCATCGTTAACTCTTCTCATAATCTTCAATTCACATTGGGTACGTGTACATGCACACAATAATACGATTATTGTGAATAGTCAGATTAATATAACAGTTTGATAAAAACTTTGACATGCTCGAAGAACGTTTTCCCTAATAATCCTGTTTACATGGACACATCTGAAATCAGGCTACCCAATGGGACTTTGATGAATGCAGAAAATTGTCAATCGAAAAACAAACGTTCTACCACAGCGACCATGTCATTTTTGGGAAGGCTATTTGATTATAAAGTTTGTATATGAAAACAATTTCTAAGATATATACTTTCCGTTTTTCCAAACTCTCTTCACTGACACAAAAGAGGGAGGCTCGCTGGGCTGGTGCTAGTACATGTGCAGATCAAATACACCGTTGGAACTCGGATTAAGGTGTTTACATGTCCAAATAACTTGAAAGATTGCTCAGAAATCCAGGTGTTTTAATCGGTGTATGCTTACTTCGATTATGACCTTAAGCAGAGTAAGGTGTTTACATGACTAATGCCATACTCGGCCTACTTCCATAATCAGTTGAATATCAAATTATTAGTGTGCATGTAAATGTACACATTGACATGCTTGATAATCTAAAATCAATACATAAACCATTGTACTGGGCTTGGCTCTTGCGTTCACCAAGACTATATTATTGCTAACCCTAACCATTAGCTTGTGACCCATGTTCTGTCTATCAAGCCGTTAATTCTGCTAGCTAAACCGCTAACCATTGCAAAAACAAAGCTTTTTTGAAAAACTGTATGTAGTTCGAGGCAGTGGAAAACCTCAATGTTTTTTGTGTTTTTTTGAAATTCACTTCTCAACAGAGGGATCTTACAGATAGATAATTGTGTGTGGGGTACAGAGATGAGCAACTTTTTACTCCTGAATTTATTTAGGCTTGTCATAAAAGGGTTGAATACTTAATTTGTGATTCATTTGTAAACATTTAAGAACAATTACACTGACATTATGGGGTAGTGTGTGTAGGCCAGTGACCAAAAAAAGGTAATCAAATTTAAATTCAGGCTGTAACAAAATGTGGAAAAAGTCAAGGGGTGTGAATACTTTGAAGGCACTCTACACAACAGATCATTTTCCCATTAATATCCATTATTGCCAGTTTTTAGAATTTAGAACGTTTTTTTGAGAGTTTCAATTCGGAAAGTATTCAGACCCCTTGACTTTTTCCACATTTTGTTACTTTACAGCCTTATTCTAAATGGATAAAAATATTGTTTTTCCTCAATCTACACACAGCAACCCATTATGACAAAGCAAAAACAGGTTTAGACATTTTGGCAAATGTATTAAAAATTTAAAACAGAAATACCTTATTTACATAAGTATTCAGACCCTTTGCTATGAGACTCGAAATTGACCTCAGGTGCATCCTGTTTCCATTGATCATCCTTGAGATGTGCCTACAACTTGATTGGAGTCCACCTGTGGTAAATTCAATTGATTGGACATGATTCAGAAAGGCACACACCTGTCTATATAAGGTCCCACAGATGACAGTGCATGTCAGAGCAAAAACCAAGCCATGAGGTTGAAGAAATTGTCCGTAGAGCGCCGAGACAGGATTGTGTCGAGGCACAGATCTGGGGAAGGGTACCAAAACATTTCTGCAGCTTTGAAGGTCCCCAAGAACACAGTGACCTCCATCATTCTTAAATATAAGTTTGGAACCACCAAGACTCTTCCTAGAGCTGGCCTCCTGGCCAAACTGAGCATTCAGGGGAGTAGGGCCTTGGACAGGGAGGTGACCAAGAACTCAATGGTCACTGACAGAGCTCAATAGTTACCCTGTGGAGATGGGATAACCTTCCAGAAGGATAACCATCTTTACAACACTCCACCAAATCAGGCCTTTTTGGTAGTGGCCAGACCGAAGCCATTCCTCATTAAAAGGCACGTCAGCCCGCTTGGAGTTTGCCAAAAGGCACCTAAAGACTCTCAGACCATGAAAAACAACATTATCTGGTCTGATGAAACCAAGAACACTTTGACCTGAATGCCAAATGTCACATCTGGAGGAAACCTGGCACCATCCCTACAGTGGAGCATGATGGTGGCAGCATCATGCTGTGGGGATGTTTTTCAGCAGCAGGGACTGTGAGACTAGTCAGGATCGAGGGAAAGATGAACGGAGCAGAGAGATCATTGATGAAAACTGCTCCAGAGCGCTCAGGACCTCATACTGGGGCGAAGGTTCATCTTCCAACAGGACAACGACCCTAGGCACACAGCCAAGACAATGCAGGAGTGGCTTCGGGACAAGTCTCAATGTCCGTGAGTGGCCCAGCCAGAGGCCGGACTTGAACACGATCTAACATCTCTGGAGAGACCTGTGCAAAGCTGTCATCAAGGCAAAGTGTGGCTATTTGAAGAATCTCAAATATATTTTGATTTGTTTAACACTTTTTTGGTTACTATATGATTGTATGTGTTATTTCATAATTTTGATGTCTTCACTATTATTCTACAATGTAGGAAATAGTACAAATAAAGAAAAACCCTTGAATGAGTAGGTGTTCTAAAACTTTTGACCGGTAGTGTATGTACTGTTATGCACAGGCACAATTGATCCATTACTTCAAAATTAGAAAATGTAATCTCAGAGGAATCCTTACATCCTGTCTTGAGTGGCTCAAACATTTTGCCAAATGTTGATATTTTCATAGAATGTGTGAATCACTGCAACAGCTGGAGAAAATATGTGCTTAACTTGATGGCTTTTAATTGTTGTCATTATTGCGTCACTCAGTGTTGAGAAATTGAAACATCTGCACTGTGATTCGGGATAATGGTGACGAGATTTAGTTTGGTTTAGTGAGTCTGTGGGGAGGCATTGTTGCCGTTGGCTGCCAAATTCTGTCAGGATTAAGACCCACCTAAAGTTCCCTGTTGAATAAGTGATGTGCAAGCAACTTCACAGCTTTGATGAGGTACATGGAAACGTATCCAAATATGGGAGAAATATTAATTTATTTGATTATCGGGAATTAGAATGGAGTTATCTGAAAACCTTGTCTCACCATATCAACTCTGGTATAATAAAAAGCTCAAATAACATTGTCAGGCAATTTATTATATAAAACAGTTCAGTTTAAAAAGGCTCAATCATGATCGCAAGTTAAGTTTGCCACTACACTGTGAAGAAAAGACTGAATAATTCATTGTAATTCCTCATGGACAGTCAATATGGGGCTTTCCCCCAAAGTGATTAAAAAGTATTCTCCCCAAAGCCTATGCATCTAACCTCAGAAATCAAAACCCCTTTATGAATAAGAAATACCAAGCTACTTCTGAAAAAACTGCCACGAAACACCTTCCCAATACATCTCAATAGATCAGTAGCATTGCTTGCTAGCTAAAGTTAGCTATCCTACACTTGTAGTATCATCCTTTGACTTCAAATTTCTCCAGTGGAATGGTAGATTTTCATTGGGGACGCTTGTTTTGCGGGGGAAGCCTAGTTATTGCCTGGGTGGGCAGAATTGGCAGTAGATTTGCAATTTAGGAGCCTGGTGGCGAATGCCCCACTCCAAACAGACGAGGCTAGCTATGAGGGGTGGAGTCAAAAACAAAACAACAAAATGCAAGTGGAGGAGAACTTCTGATCATTGATTAACAAACAAATTAGAGGAAAATGGAAATGTCGCGGTGCCATCTGAAAAACGATTCTTCCTTTTTTGATCTGTCTGAATTTCTCCTCATCTGTCGTGATTTACTTAGTGATGACATTCGCAGACCCCTGTCTCTACAGTACTCGGATAGAATGGCAAACTCCTCCTTCGCCGCTTTTGTAGTTCACCGTCCGCTAGCTGTGCATAACGAGCACACCCATTGAGAACCATGTCATCGTTATTGTTGGCTGGCCCAATCAGCGTACTCTGTGAGAATATTCAGAAAGTATTCAGACCCCTTGATTTTTTCCACATTTTGTTACATTACAGCCTTATTCTAAAATGTATTTAAAAAAAAAAAAATCATCAATCTACCCTATAATGACAAAGCAAAAACAGGTTTTTAGAAATGTTTGCAAAATAAAAACGGATATATCACATTTACATAAGTATTCAGACCCTTTATTCAGTACTTTGTTGAAGCACCTTTGGCAGCGATTACAGCCTCCAGTCTTCTTGGGTATGACGCTACAAGATTGGCACACCTGTATTTGGGGAGTTTCTCCCATTCTTCTCTGCAGATCCTCTCAAGCTCTGTCAAGTTGGATGGGGAGAGTTGCTGCACAGCTATTTTCAGGTCTCTCCAGAGATGTTCGATCTGTGTTCAAGTCCGGGGTCTGGCTGGGCCACTCAAGGACATTCAGAGACTTGTCGCGAAGCCACTCCTGTGTTGTCTTGGCTGTGTGATTAGGGTCGTTGTTCTGTTGGAAGGTGAACCCTCGGCCCAGTCTGAGGTCCTGAGCAGGTTTTCATCAAGGATCTCTCTGTACTTTACTCCATTCATCTTTCCCTTGATCCTGTCTAGTCTCCCAGTCCCTGCCGCTGAAAAACATCCCCACAGCATGATGCCGCCGCCACCATGCTTCACCGTTGGGATGGTGCCAGGTTTCCTCCGGACATGACACTTGGCATTCAGGCCAAAGAGTTCAATCTTGGATTCATCAGACCAGAGAATCTTGTTTCTCATGGTCTGAGAGTCTTTAGGTGCCTTTTGGCAAACTCCAAGTGGGCTGCCGTCTGGCCACTACCATAAAGGCCTGATTGGTGGAGTGCTGCAGAGATGGTTGTCCTTCTGGATATCCACAGAGGAACTCTAGAGCTCTGTCAGAGTGACCATCAGACCAAGGCCCTTCTCCCCAGATTGCTCAGTTTGGCCGGGAAGCCTGATCTATGAAAAGTCTTGGTGGTTCCAAACTTATTCCTTTTAAGAATGATGGAGGCCACTGTGTTCGTGGGGACCTTCAATGCTGCAGAAATGTTCTGGTACCCTTCCCCAGATCTGTGCCTCGACACAATCCTGTCTCAAAGCTCTACAGACAATTCCTTCGACGTCATGGCTTGGTTTTTGCTCTGACATGCACTGTCAACTGTGGGACCTTATATAGACGGGCGGCAGGTAGCTTAGTGGGTAAGAGCGTTGTGCCAGGAACCGAAAGGTCGCTGGTTCTAATCCCCGAGCCGACTAGGTGAAAAATCTGTCGATGTGCCCTTAAGCAAGGCACTTAACCCTAATTGCTCCTGTAAGTCGCTCTGGATAAGAGCGTCTGCTAAATGACTAAAATGTAGACAGGTGTGTGCCTTTCCAAATCATGTCCAATCAATTGAATTTACAACAGGTGAACTCCAATCAAGTTGTAGAAACAGCTCAAGGATGATCAACGGAAACAGGATGCACCTGAGCTCAATTGAGTCTCATAGGAAAGGGTCTGAATACTTATGTAAATAAGTTTTAATAAATTTGCTAACATTTCTAAAAACCTGTTTTTGCTTTGTCATTATGGTGTATTTTTTTTAAAGGTTTTTATTTATTTAATCATTTTTAAAATAATGCTGTAACATAACAAAATGTGGAAATAGGGAAGGGGTCTGAATACTTTCCGAATGCGCTGTATGTGCCGTTCATTGGAATCCATCCAAATTGTGCCATGATGCCATTGGCAACATCTTGAAGTGGTATTTTGAAGTCATGTGGCATTTCCATTAATTGGAATCCAGTCATCTTTCTACCATAGTGATGTTATAGTACTAATAGGTCTGTAGGCTATAACTGCACTGAGGTATTGTTTTTAATTGAACACATTTGCATAAATGTCTAAAAACCTGTTTTCCATTTAGTCATTAAGTGGTATTGTGTGTAAATTGCTGAGTATTTTGTATTTTTAAATCCATTTCAGAATAAGGCTGTAACGTAACAAAACATTTGAAAAAGTGAAGGGGTTTGAATACTTTCCGAATCACTGTGTACCTTTATCCTATTCTGCCAGTTAACCTCTACAGGATCGGTGTCCCGTATACAGGACGGTTGAGCTAACGTGTGCTAATGTGAACTTTCCAGGACATAGACGTCTTATATGGGCAGAAAGCTTACATTGTGGGTAGCTTAGTGGTTAAGAGCGTTGTGCCAGTAACCGAAAGGTTGCTGGTTCTAATCCCCGACCCAGTGAAAAATCTGTCGATGTGCCCTTGAGCAAGGCACTTAACCCTAATTGCTCCTGTAAGTCGCTCTAGATAAGAGCGTCTGCTAAATGACGTAAATGTAATAATGCACTTATAATAATTATTATAATTATATAATTATAATTAGTCATTTAGCAGACGCTCTTATCCAGAGCGACTTACAGGAGCAATTAGGGTTAAGTGCCTTGCTCAAGGGCACATCGACAGATTTTTCACCTAGTCGGCTCGGGGATTAGAACCAGCGACCTTTCGGTTACTGGCACAACGCTCTTAACCACTAAGCTAGTAATCTTGCTCGGATTTGTCATCCTCAGTGTCCCAGAGATAAAATGTAGCATATTCTTGTTTGATCAAATCAAATTTTATATATGTAAGAACTGGGTTCTACAGTTTGAACCCCTGCTGTCTCTCGCTCCACACCCACCCCGCCCGGCCATCTAGATGTGTGAAAGTTAGTGTATAAGCTAATGATCCATCACGTATGACATTCCTGGGAGTGTGTAAACTTACAATTTGTATTACCATATCATTTTTGTATGTTCTCTATAGTTATGTACTTGAAAATGTATCAATTGACCAATTAGGCACATTTGGGCAGACTTGATACAAAATAGTCCAGTAATGAAATGCTTCACTGGATCAACCTGAAACTTTGCACACACACTGCTAAAGTGCACCTAAACTGCAATATTATATTGTGGCCTTTCTCTTGCATTTCAAAGATCATGAAAAAAAAATAAGAAATTAGAAAACGCATGTTTTTTAGTTTGTATTATCTTTTACCAGATCTAATGTGTTATATTATCCTACATTAATTTCACATTTCCACAAACTTCAAAGTGTTTCCTTTCAAATTGTATCAAGAATATGCATATCCTTGCTTCAGGTCCTGAGCTACAGGCAGTTAGATTTGGGTATGTCATTTTAGGCAAACATTGAAATAAAGGGTCTGATTTTTTTTACTGCACATAAGGTCAAGTAGGTCAGCCTGGCAAGTCAGCATCCAGTAACAAACTCTTCTTCCTTTTCCTCTGTGGAGAGGGACGGAGCCCAATGCATACCATAAACATAAGCAATCATTTTTACACCACTTTATTTATTTATTACAATTAATTAAATTATATTTTCTTGAGTGTCGACTACTCCTTTCCTTTTCCATTTAAAACAAGTTCGGTATGTGACTATTCTTTTTAGAAACTGAAAAGTCCTGAAGAGAGTGGGTAGGGAAGACGTCTGGGATGGGTTTTGAGTAAGGAAGGAAGGAAGGAGTGATGACTTCCCCAGGTGCCTCTACTCCAGGTGAGGAGATATTCATATTTAATGTGATATTCTTTCATTCGCTGGATCTCCTCTTCTTTCTCCCCTTCTCGTTTTATTCCACGCCGTTCTCCGCGTCATCTCCTTGCTCTCCGTCCATTAGCAGAGCGGCGTATTTACTGGCTGAGCTGAAATTCTGAAACAAAAAACAAAATAGAACATGAGAGATCCTAACATTGCTCACTTGGTCCCACTTTACAATAAATGTTCTAAATACTTATGGTACCACAGGTAACGGATATAACAGTTGTCGTAAGACCTATGTCACAATGTGCACCTAAACTGTAATTACATTGTACCCGCCTACGCATTATATGTATGCATAACTATTATGTATATAGATATTAGAACACTTGTCATAAAGTGGGACCCATGTTTTTCCTGTTATATGACTTTGCAATAAAAGCCAAAAAAGACAGAAGAACAAAAAAGGAAAGATTGAGGGAAAAAGCTGTCGATGATGAGGGATACTGAAAGGGCGGTTCCAAGGACTGAAGCCAATTTGAAGGGATAATGGGTTAAAGGACTGAAGACCGTTTGGGGACAGTTTCAGTGGAAGACTGAAGATGATACAGGGGTAAGTTTCAGTTTCTGAATAATCAAAACTTTACATGGGAGAGGGGAATAGTGTGTGAGGCTTTGGGGAAAATCCAAATACACAATAGGGTGTGTCAAGACCACTTGATGTGGCACCAGGACTCACGAGGGTGGGGGACTCTTCGTATTTCTTTGGCTCTGGGGCAGGTCTCGAGTCTCGGCTTCTTCTTTTATCCTTTCTATAAACAGAATAAACACCCAGTTAAACTTCACCGTCCAGCTAAGTCTTACAGGTCAGAGACTGTGCGCACAAACTGGCACTAGCACACTTCAACAGTAGGACACCAAATAATTATAATTGATCCAATATAATCCACTCATAACTGTATATGCAGGAGAAGACTAATAGTATTCACCCTCACAATCTCTCGAGTAACCTCTAAAGGCTGGCTAATAGTTAATTAGTCACCAACAGGAGTGTTTCGACTTAGAAATGTGTCATGTTGAGAACCTGTTTAAGCCCCACACAAGCATTCCTTATTTAACTACTCAACTAATAGTCAAGCTCAGGTGTGCTTGTGCGGGGCTAGAACACAAATGTTATAAGTTGGGGGTACTGACCAACGTGTGAAAACACCATAGGAACGTATGCAGCCTTAACCAGCGCCATCCAGTTTAAAATAGGAACTGTGACAAAAAAAAATACTAAAACAAAAATCGTTTCCACTTTCGACGACACATGCAAGACAACACCCACATGAACGCACGCCTCTAAGACACAAATAACGTTTCCAGTGGGATTTTTTTTACATGAGGAAAACCAAAGCGAAATCAGCCAGTACTATAACCAAAGAAATGTTGGTTCGCCAAGTTAGGCTACTTGCAAGGAAATACTAGTGAAATATTTCTAATCATAATTATTATTTGCATGGCTAGCCAACAAGCTAGCAAGAATTTTGAGTGTTGCTGGCAAGCTAACAAGTGAGCTAGATGCTACAATAGCTAGCTTTCTGGCTAGTTAGTCAAAACTAGTTTGCTAGCTTGCTATCCTCACTGTCAGCATCTTTTCTTTTTAAGTTTTCTTAAATTTACACTGACAACTGGTATATACCGCTAGCTACTGTTCTGGAGTGTAAGACGCATAAAATGCGCTTACTGTTCGTGGAGTCCCACGCTTGAATTAGCTAGCTAAACAAAGTCTTGTACAAATATATAAGTGTTAATTTTATTCCCCAAAACCATTCAGTTCAGGTTTTACTGTTACCATAACAAGGAACTACAACCCTTGGAAGCGGGTAATTATTATTTAGTTATTTTATCATTAATATTTACATAATACAGTCATGATAACATGATGTTCAAAACTTCCAAATTATCATGTTGTGCTGTTGTCGTGGAGGCAAGCTAGCCCTTGCTTCTTGTCTCATGCTAAGCAGTCACCTTCGGGGGAGCCAAGAGTCGAGGAATTGGCGGTTGCATCTGCAATCTCCTCACTGAAGACAGCATTGGGCCCTGGTGAAGGCGCTTCCACTTAGCTAGCAAGCATTTGGTGACCTTTGATTTGACGGATAAGGGTAGCAATTGCATTGTTTTTAACTTTCTTCATTCCCAAAAGCGGTTGACGCGTCAACCATAAACCAACCTTTAGAGGTTCCCTGGCTGCAATACCCTGCCTATTCCACTAATGCCACTCGTTTTGGGCTGACCTGTCTTCCTCCCTTCGTCGGTTTCTGTTGGCCCCCTCTCCTCGGCCCCGCCCTGCTCCAGGCCCCGCGGCCCCCCCTCTCCCCCGTGGGGGGCCCCGGTCCAGACGCACACCGTCCACTTTATTCTCGTCTGGAAGGGAGAGCCCAAACAGTGAGGATTGAGGGAGGGGTTTGGGTGGCTGGAACTCCACTAAAGGCTACAACAGCATTCCACACAGCCTACGGCCCAGGTTGCGTTCAAGATCATTACGTTTGCGCAGCTATGCAAAAAATCTAGTGTCGAATGGGAGTTTCACACTTCAAACCTTTGTAATCTTGAATACAACCTGGGCCTGGGGAACCCATTTTCCTTACTAGCCGCAGGGTCTGCTGCTTTTACTGACTGACAACCTTCACCTGATTAATAAACCAGAGTCATTAAATAGGTACTCATCTTACCTCATTTTCCAGGAGTTACTGTCATATTCATGGAAAAATCTGTCAACAGCTTGATAACACAAGGGGTGTGATCAAAAAGAACAAACAAGAGAGAACACTTTCAAAATGTTTTACGGAAAGGAGTGTTATTAATACTGGATTCAGGTCGTTTGGTGCCTTTTAAATACTGCCCTGGGAACTAGCAGACACTGCACCCCTACAGGACCAAGCGTTCCCCACTTTTGCTTTACACCAGGGCTGCCCAGTTTTGTTCCTGCCTTCTCCTCTTTCCTGGGTTGTGTCAACTGACAATTAAGTAAATTAGAGTTTGATTGCAATTCTTCAAAGTTGCTTCAGTTGTCCTACCTCATCATCCTCATTCATTTGAAATTATTGTGTGTGAGTGAAGTACTGGTGGGCGAGCTTCCACATTGCTTTTTGTCAACACTCCAGACCAGCTAGCCAATGAAACCAGGCAAGAGAAACAACAGGAGAGATTATCCAGGACCAGAATTGGGCAGTGCTACACTTCAATCCATTTTAGTCAAGATGTGGCCTCCTCGTCCCAATCCACCCATTCACTCCCATATCCTCTGCTTTAGCTAATGACCAAACCCTAGAAGGGTAGAAGAGCTAGAAGGGGAAATAATCAACAATTTATACCAAAATATAAATGTAAAGTGTTGGTCCCATGTTTCATGAGGTTAAATAAAAGAAATCCCAGAAATGTTCTATACGCACAAAAAGCTTAGTGTTCAAATTTTGTGCACGCATTTCTTTACATCCCAGTTAGTGAGCATTTCTCCTTTGCCAAGATAATCCATCCAACTGACAGGTGTGGCATATCAAGAAGCTGATTAAACAGCATGTCATTACACAGGTGAACCTTGTGCTGGGGACAATAAAAGGCCACTAAAATGTGCCGTTTTGTCACAGAACAGAATGCCACAGATGTCTCAAGTTGAGGGAGTGCAATTGTCATGCTGACTACAGGAATGTCCACCAGAGCTGTTGCCAGAGAATTGAATGTTCATTTCTCTACCATAAGCCACCAACACCGTTTTAGAGAATTTGGCAGTCCAACCGGCCTCACAACCACGCCAGCCCAGGACCTCCACATCCGGCTTCTTCACCTTCGGGATCGTCTGAGGGGAGGGATTTTGATTTGATTTATTAGGATCCCCAATAGCCAACACCAATGGCGACAGCAAGTCTTACTGGGATCTGAAGGGGACGTTGCTGAGGAGTATTTCTGTCTAATAAAGCCCTTTTGTGGTTGGGCCTGGCTCCCTAGTGGGTGGGCCTATGCCCTCCCAAGCCCACCCATGGTTCAGCCCCTGCCCAGTCATGTGAGATCCATAGATTAGGGCCTAATGAATTTATTTCAATTGACTGATTTCCTTATATGAACTGTAACTCAGAAAGAAACAAATAAATATATATATATATATATGAAAAAACAATATCTGAAATTGTTGCATGCTGCATTTATATTTTTGTTCAGTATATTTTAGAATTGGAACGTGATCAGGGCTCGACATTAACGCTTGTCCTCTTGTCCGGGACAAGTTTAATAAAAATGCCTGACAAGAAGAATATAGATTTAAGTTGTCTGAATGGACAAGTAAAGAAAATGCCAAAATCAAACAATTACTTAGATCAGAAATGGATCATAATCAGAGAGGCCAACATTGGAATAATACTCAAATCTATTGTTAATGTACATACAGTTGAAGTAGGAAGTTTACATACACTTAGGTTGGAGTCATTGAAACTCGTTTTTCAACCACTCCACAAATTTCTTGTTAACAAACTATAGTTTTGGCAAGTCGGTTAGGATATCTACTTTGTGCATGAAAAGTAATTTTTCAAAAAATTGTTTATAGACAGATTATTTCACTTATAATTCACTGTATCACAATTCCGGTGGGTCAGAAGTTTACATACACTAAGTTGACTGTGCCTTTAAACAGCTTGGAAAATTCCAGAAAATGATGTCATGTCTTTAGAAGATTCTGATAGGCTAATTGACATCATTTGAGTCAATTGGAGGTGTACCTGTGGATGTATTTCAAGGCCTACCTTCAAACTTAGTGCCTCTTTGCTTGACATCATGGGAAAATCTAAAGAAATCAGCCAAGACCTCAGAAATAAAATTGTAGACCTCCACAAGTCTGGTTCATCATTGGGAGCAATTTCCAAATGCCTGAAGGTACCACGTTCATCTGTACAAACAATAGTACGCAAGTATAAACACCATGGGACCACGCAGCTGTCATACCGGTCAGGAAGGAGACGCGTTCTGTCTCCTAGAGATTAACGTACTTTGGTGCGAAAAGTGCAAATCAATCCCAGAACAACAGCAAAGGACCCTGTGAAGATGCTGGAGGAAACAGGTACAAAAGTATCTATATCCACAGAGTCCTATATCGACATAACCTGAAAGGCCGCTCAGCAAGGAAGAAGCCACTGCTCCAAAACCGCCATAAAAAAGCCAGACGACTACGGTTTGCAACTGCACATGCGGACAAAGATCGTACTTTTTGGAGAAATGTCCTCTGGTCTGATGAAACAAAAATAGAACTGTTTGGCCATAATGACCATCGTTATGTTTGGAGGAAAAAGGGGAACGCTTGCAAGCCGAAGAACACCATCCCAACCGTGAAGCACGGGGGTGGCAGCATCATGCTGTGGGGGTGCTTTGCTGCAGGAGGGACTGGTGCACTTCACAAAATAGATGGCATCATGATGAAGGAAAATTATTTGGATATATTGAAGCAATATCTCAAGACATCAGTCAGGAATTTTAATCTTGGTCGCAAATGGGTCTTCCAAATGGACATCAGACCAGAGGACATTTCTCCAAAAAGTACGATCTTTGTCCCCATGTGCAGTTGCAAACCGTAGTCTGGCTTTTTTATTGTGGTTTTGGAGCAGTAGCTTCTTCCTTGCTGAGCAGCCTTTCAGGTTATGTCGATATAGGACTCGTTTTACTGTGGATATAGATACTTTTGTACCTGTTTCCTCCAGCATCTTCACAAGGTCCTTTGCTGTTGTTCTGGGATTGATTTGCACTTTTCGCACCAAAGTACGTTCATCTCTAGGAGACCGAACGCTTCTCCTTCCTGAGCGGTATGACAGCTGCGTGGTCCCATGGTGTTTATACTTGCGTACTATTGTTTGTACAGATGAACGTGGTACCTTCAGGCATTTGGAAATTGCTCCCAAGGAAGAACCAGACTTGTGGAGGTCTACAATTTTTTCTGAGGTCTTGGCTGATTTCTTTTAATTTTCCCATGATGTCAAGCAAAGAGGCACTGAGTTTGAAGGTAGGCCTTGAAATACATCCACAGGTACACCTCCAATTGACACAAATGATGTCAATTAGCCTATCAGAAGCATCTAAAGCCATGAAATCATTTCCTGGAATTTTCCAAGCTGTTTAAAGGCACAGTCAACTTAGTGTATGTAAACTTCTGACCCACTGGAATTGTGATACATTGAATTATAAAAGTGAAATAATCTGTCTGTAAACAATTGTTGGAAAAATTACTTGTGTCATGCACAAAGTAGATGTCCTAACCGACTTGCCAGAACTGTAGTTTGTTAACAAGAACTTGTGGAGTGGTTGAAAAACAAGTTAATGACTCCAACCTAAGTGTATGTAAACTTCTGACTTCAACTGTACTTCCAAAGTTGTGGCAAAATGGCTTAAGGACAACAAAGTCAAGATATTGGAGTGGCCATCTCAAAGCCCTGACCTCAATCCTATAGAACATTTGTGGGCAGAACTGAAAAAGCGTGTTCGAGCAAGGAGGCCTACAAACCTGACTCAGTTACACCAGCTCTGTCAGGAGGAATGGGCCAAAATTCACCCAATTTATTGTGGGAAGCTTGTGGAAGGCTACCCGAAACGTTTGACCCATGTTAAACAATTTAAAGGCAATGCTACCAAATACTATTTGAGTGTATGTAAACTTCTGACCCACTGCGAATGTGATGAAAGAAATAAAAGCTGAAATAAATCACTCGCTACTATTATTCTGCCATTTCACATTCTTAAAATAAAGTGGTGATCCTAACTGACCTAAGACAGGGAATCTTTACTAGGATTAAATGTCAGGAATTGTGAAAACTGAGTTTAAATGTATTTGGCTAAGGTCTATGTAAACTTCCGACTTCAACTGTACATAAAAAAGCCTACATAATAAAGTGTAGGTGATATGCATATTGGCTACAGCCTCATGTCCAAACCAATGCTGACATGAGGTGCCAGAAAATGTCGCCACACTTTAACGAGACTTAATAACATAACTATAGGCTAAACGCCAGTTATGTTTTACAAATATAATAACATAGGATAATTAACATTAATGTCTAAAGGCTTGATTCTGTCGACATAGCCTACTCGAGGCATGGTTCGTTCAGATCAAATGGTCACAAGACCACAAAGTGAAGAACAGAGCCTGTTGCGCACCACATATCACCCACCTTGAATCTGAGCGGAGGCGGTCAGCATTTTAAAACCATTTAACCATAAACTTAAGAGTGCAATATGCAGAAATCGCTCCGCCATTTCCTGGTTGCAAAAATTTGAATAGTTCGCCTAATTTACGTTTGTACCAAAACAAGCAAGCGTAGAGAATCATTGTACCATCTAAACCGCTGTGAAATATATTTTCTATAACCCAAAATATTTCATTTATCTTTTTGAAGCTGGTGTACAAAACCGAAAGTAAAAGACGCAAAAACAAAACTTATCGGGACGCATAGAAATAGAACCAATCTACCACTTCATAAAATGGCTGTCAATGAGAATAATAGATGTATAAACGCACATTTCTATGAGAATTTGGTTGGGTCACCCAAAAAGTTACATATTGCAGCTTTAATTGTTTAAAACTGGAGGTTTATGTCATTTTATGAAGCATATCTTACCTTGGTTCAATCAAAGTAGCCTAGCCAAAATACAACCATATAAATGTTGAGGGAATTATTTTATAAATACTTAATATTCCATTGAAACCAGCATTTTTCTCATGTTCTATCGGTTTTCAAAAATCAACGTTAGTTTATTATCCAGCAGCCAAAGGCATAATCCTAGTCATATTCGCAAACGCATGCTAGTTGATGCGTTTTCACATTTACATTTTAGTTATTTAGCAGACGCGCTTATCCAGAGCGACTTACAGTTAGTGAGTGCATACATTTTCATACTGGTCCCCCGTGGGAATCGAACTCACAACCCTGGCGTTGCAAGCGCCATGCTCTACCAACTGAGCTATAAAAGATCATAATCCAGCAGTGATTCAACAGCGAGGGGGTGAATAGAACCCAAAAGTGTCAATCACACTCATTCTCCCTTCTTAATTTCTAGCAGATATTTTCATCCCTGTCACATGAAACCGCTCGCGTGTGCGGTGTGCTTTTGAGAACAGCGTTTTCCCGCTAATTGCATTTTGGAACATTCAACGTGTGTATTGTTGAGCTTATAATATGAAGAAATAAATCTAACATTTTAAGAAAATGGTCTCATCTGTTGCATCAGCCTCATTGCTTTTTAAATGTTTTAATGTGCAGCAGTTGTATGGATTTTGAATCTGTACTCCCAGAACTGTCCCAGAGTGTTTTGAACCGTAGACATATTTTTTATCGTCCCAGGGAAGACGAGACACCCTTAATTAAGAGCCCTGGAGGGAATTATTTTATAAAGACATAAAAAACTATATGGTTGTAATTGTAATGTAATATTTTATAGGCCACCAACGCTGCGTTTTACACAAGTAGCCCAAATCAGATTTTTTTCACCAATTGGTCTTTGACCAATCAGATCAGCTCTGAAAAATATGATGTTAAAAGATCTGATGTGAATGGTCAACAGACCAATTAGTGGACAAATATCAGAATTGGGCTGCCTGTGTAAACGCAACCCATGCGTGGCAAACAATTGCCTGGCCACCCAGACTCCTTGCTCAGGCCAAACGCTACGCCACGCCCATGTACGTTTTTCTTCTTCGCAATGAGTCTGGATCAGAGTACATCCCCGACCCTTCACCGAATGCGAACACATTCAGGGCCGTCTGATTGGTCCAGTAACTGATGGGTTGGGCCAGAGCCAGAACACACGTTGGTAAAGCGGCGGTTTGAAAATTAGGCTTTGATATTCTGATTGGTTAGAGCCGATCCAATAGCTGAGGATTTTGTTTTTTACAACGCCCCTAGTCAGTGTCACCACAAACAACTTCAATGATGGCAGTCTCAGACCAAAGTATGTAGCGAACGACAGAGCAGCAGAATAATTTCATGTGAGTCGTCAGGCTAACCATTCTCCAGCAGAGCCTTAAAGAGGCAGTGTTGTATTTTGAGACAGGCTTGAATATGCAAAAGAAGCCAATAGCCAGAGTGCAGTCTACATTTTTGTCTGATTCTTTATGGTAAAAAGATAGCATTTTATTTTGTAAAGTGGTTCCTTGCAAATCTATTTTTTTATTTTTAAAACAAGTGACTTGGGCTTTTGAACAAGAAAAAAAAAAAAGGACAAGTGGCTATAAAAGTTAATGTCAAGCCCTGTGGATGTTGTAAAATATCATAATCCAGCAGCGATTCAACAGCGAGGGGGTGAATAGAACCCAAAAGTGTCAATCACACTCAGAATCTCTTAGTTTGAGAGTAGGACCGAAAGGCCTAGTCGGTCCACTCTGGGATTAGATTAGGACAAAGTCTCCATTACTCCTTATTTGGAAGGTACTTCTAACACACAAGCACAAGGTCTTTGCGGTCTCAGAGTCTTACCCTTTCCAGATCCTCTTTCATTTGCAGAACTCGAGCTGAAAAGAGAGACGGGACATTCAGACGTTTAACTAACTAGCTTGCAACAAAACTATTCTAAACTATTCTTAGCTACAGTCACTAAAATAGACAGGCTTTTGGTAATGGCTGTGACATCAATACGAGACATAATTGGCCACTTCGTTATCCAGAGATGCTATACAATATACAAGATGTATAAGAACGTGTTCTGACCTCAGTTTGTGGGGTGCCGCGTCACTGGGGGAGATAGGGGAACGTCCCTCGCTGGACCCTGCGCTCACCGCAGGCCGCTTGGCCCAGGCATTCTCCTTAGGTGGCGGTGCAGGCATCACCTTGAGGGGCTCCTTGGAGGAGAAGGTGGAAGAGTTGGCGGAAGAGGGGCAAGCTCCGAGAGAGGGAGGGTCGTCCTCCTTACCGCTGAATACTTCGTTCTCCACGGAGCGCTCGCTCTCTCTGCGCCGTGAGGCTGTGGGGTGAAGATGGGATGCTGTCTTTTTAGTTTGGTGCAGATAAAGAAGAGAAGTGCAAAGCAAGACCATATACAGCATGCATGCATGCATGCATGCATGCATGCATGCATGCATGCATGCATGCATGCATGTATATATATATATATGTATATATATATATATATATATATATATATATATATATATATATATATATATATATATATATATATATATATATATATATATATATATATATATATATATATATATATATATATATATATATATATATATATATATATATATATATATATATATATATATATATATATATATATATATATATATATATATATATATATATATATATATATATATATATATGCACAGGGGTGCACATAACTGGTACGCAAGCGCGACAGAAATCAGGAATGCGTAATGCCACTTGTGTTACTACGCGCCTTTGCGTACTTGACCGATCTTCTCATCTAACCTTACACATGACATGTTGCTTGTCAACTACTGTCAGGGATGTCCAAAAAGCAACAGACATTAAGCAGCTTCTTTGGCGTTTCGCCACCTACAAAGAAACGCCAACTGGAGCCAGAGCCGAAGAAAATACTTTTTTCGGAAAAGTGGCTCCAAGATGTGCAGTGGCTTGAAGCTAACGATGAGCGCACTGAAATGTGGTGCAAGATTTGCCGCTCAAATCCACATCTAGCAGACAAAACAGGTGCATTTTATAAATATCAGATGGTCTGCATGGAGGCATGAAACACTTAAAAATATCAAGACTATTGCCAGCCATTAAAATGCAACTGGTTACGAGTGATAACAGTGACTTGCAGCATATCTGCACAGAGCGTTTTCAGTGCTTTCTGTCAAACATACTTGACATTTGCAACATTTTGAAGACCACATCCATTAGGTTTCAGAAGGAAAAGCTGACCATTGGAGAATGTAAGGATGAACTCATGGTGGCCATTGGACAGTTCACACTTCTGCTTGATGGTGAAAGCCACAGGGCACACACTGTTTCCAATGCTGATGCTGACAGAGACAAGACACACTTACTCAGGGGGTTAATTGAAGAGTTTGAAATCAGATATGACTCCCTCAAGTCATGTGATCATTTCCTAGTATTTGATCCTTCAACATGGCCTCAGGAAATGCAAGACCTCCACAGTTTTGGAAACACAACCGTTTGCAGCATTCTCAAGAAATATGAGGCCACCTTGCAACTTGACAAAGATACCACTGTGACAGAATGGATGCGCTTAAAGCAGGCAGGAAAACGCCTGGGAGCCTCTTCTGTGTATGACTTGGTCCAAATAGTAAATACAAGTAACCCAGATGCTTACTCCAACATCAACAAGGTGGTTAAGCTGTCTCTTACACTGCCTTTAAGCAGTGCAGCTTGTGAGAGGGGATTCTCACATCTCAACATAATAAAAACCAAGTACAGATCTCGCCTGTCACATGCTCGTCTCTCAGCCCTGATGCACATTCACCTGTCAAAGCAGACCACAGAGACATTTGACCCAAAGCCTGCTGTTGACCTGTGGATGGAGACAGCTAATCGGAGGCTCAACCAAGGACAGGGAGGTGCATCTGCAGCATCTTCATCATCTACCATGCAGGAAGCTGAAGCAGAGGACAGTGGGGGCGACACTGAGGAGGACAGTGGGGGCGACACTGAGGAGGACAGTGGGGGCGACACTGAGGAGGACAGTGGGGGCGACACTGAGGAGGACAGTGGGGGCGACACTGAGGAGGACAGTGGGGGCGACACTGAGGAGGACAGTGAGGAAGACTGCACTTATTAAGACCACGCTACATATGGGGTGAGTACCAGACACCATCTGCTGGTACTCACCTGAGTAACTCACTGAAAAAGTTATGTGCACCCCTGTATACATACATACATACATACATACATACATACATACATACATACATACATACATACATACATACATACATACATACATACATACATACATACATACATACATACATACATACATACATACATACATACATACATACATACATACATACATACATACATACATACATACATACATACATACATACATACATACATACATACATACATACATACATACATACATACATACATACATACATACATACATACATACATACATACATACATACATACATACATACATACATACATACATACATACATACATACATACATACATACATACATACACACAATTGCTCAGATAAATATATTTTGTTTATTGACACCCCTATTTTTCAATACCTCACCTAGCGAGGATAACAATAGAGGATAACAATAGACCTTAATGCTTTATGAGTTGGAGAACACATTGGGAGTGATCTTCGTAGGGCTGTGACGATACCAGTTAGAGGTCTTCACGGATTCACTTGTACTGAATAACCGAGACCCCATCTGGGACCCGAGCGGGTCCGGATCCGGCATTCTAAATGTCACGGGTCTGGGTCGGAGCTGATATGATTGTCACAGGTCTCGGGTATGTGTAACTTTAACTCACTTGTCCGGAAGGGCCCGTACAGATCCGAACGAGACAGCGGCAGCCGAGAGAGAGACATATGATCATTTATGCTGCTGCTTTTCACGAGTGGAGCGTGGCGCGTGTAGCTTGTTGGCCAATCATAAGTCATCAAAGCAGCAATAGGCTAGTCATGGAATTAAAATTACAGAAATAAAAATTAGACAAGGATAGGCTACAACGACCAAGAGCCAACAGGTAGGCTGCTACTTACAGTGCCTTCAGAAAGTACCGTAATTTTCGGACTATAAGCCGTGCCTTTTTTCAAATTTTTCGACCCTGCGGCTTATATAACGGTGCGGCTAATCTATTGATTTTTACAGCTAACGGGCCACTAGAAGACCTCCTAGGTATTAAACATTAAAACACCTGCGGCTTATAGTCCAGTGCGGCTTATATATGTACACATCATTCAATTTAGCTGCTGCGGCTTATACTCCGGTGCGCCTTATAGTGCGGAAAATACGGTACTCACCTTTACTTTTTCCACAATTTGTTGTGTTAAAGCATGAATTTAAAATATTAAATTTAGATTTTTGGTCACTAGCCTACACACAATACCCCATATTGTCAAAGTGGTGTTAATTAAAAATGAAAAGCTGAAATGTCTTGAGTCAATAAGTATTCAACTCCTTTGTTATGGCAAGCCTAAATAAGTTGAGGTGTAAAAATGTGCTTAACAAGTCACAAAAGTTGCATGGAATCACTGTGTGCAATAATAGTGTTTACATTTTTTTTTGGGTATGACTGACTATCTCTGTACCCCACACATACAATTATCTGTAAGGTCCCTCAGATGAGCAGTGAATTTCAAACAGATTCAACCGCCAAGACCAGGAAGGTTTTCCAATGCCTCACAAAGAAGGGGACCTAATTGCTTCATGGAAAATAATTATTTAAAAAAGCTGACAAAAATATATTTAAATAATTTTGAATTCAAGCTGTAACAACAAAATGTGTAATAAGTGAAGGGGTATGAATACTTTCTGAAGGCACTAATATTCTGAATGGAGTTATTTGTAATTGTAGGATGAGAAAGCGCATGCAATGCAGCCTCAATTAGCCTAACTAGCTAACATTAGCTAGTTTAATTAGCTTCTCCTGGTTTGATGCAGTCGAGACAGGTACTTCGTAATCATATTTGATAATAAATAACCTACCTAAGGCAGCTATTAGTCTTCTAAAGCGCAAGTCTGCTTGGTTGGTTGCCGTTTCTCTTCTGTCCCTCACTCCCTCCCTCCTCCGTGTCACTCGCTCACAGTACAGCCCCTCCCCCCTCCTGCTAGAGGGGCACCTCTCCTCTTGCGCTTTATCAACTCCGGTTAATAAAGTAGCTTAAAAAATGACTTTCGGGTTCTGGATCCGACCAGGTCTATACGGAACAGGTTTAGTTGTTCTCGGGTCCAATCGGAACGGGTCTCTATATGAAAAAATATATAATTATGCATATCGGATCCGGGTGGGAAAGCCCCAGGTCCATTTCGGAACGGGTCCAACTTTTTGGACCAGTGTAAACCTCTAATACCAGTATCACAATATTTTTTCCATGCCAAAAATGACAACACAAAGCAGACCAAACACCTTGGAAAATAAATAAAATATGACTCGATGACAAGACAATTGTTTGTTTCCAGCATTAGGGCTGTTTTCCTAAATAAGTTACATCCGCTTCATGTTTTGTTTCCTTGCCACTAGGGTTGGGCAATATTTGGGGAGACCTCTTCTACGATATGCTACTCCAAATATTGCGATAACCGATATAATCATTTTTGCGCCGTTAATGACTAAATTATTTCAGACTGTGCCATTTTTGTGCTTATTAACAATATTATAGTCACATTCTCATTAAATAATCTCTGTGGCAATCAAATAAGGCTTAATTCATTTAGACTTAATTTTCAACATATTGATACAGCCCAACTGATAAAACTGCACAGTTTTGATTTGTAAAATTCAAGTAGAGTATAGTCTTGCACTTTTCTCATGATATTTGATTTAGTCATACATCGGCCCAACCATACTTACCACGATACTAATGAGTATTTCGATAGTGGTATTGTCCCGGCCCTAGATATTAGACCATTCACGTTGCATTTTTTTTTAGTATAGCTCAGTATTTGAACTATTTATTTTATACAGTGATTTTTGCTCATCTTTATCAAGGGTGTCAATCATTTCGGACCCCAATGTATCACAGGAAGCTGGTGGAACCTTAATTGGGAAGGACGGGCTCGTGGTAATGGCTGGAGCGGAAAAGATGGAACGGTATTAAATACATCAAACACATGGTTTCCATTCCATTTGCGCCTTTCTAGACATGATTATGAGCTGTCCTCCCCTCAGCAGCCTCCACTGGAATGTATATATTATAGATATGCATTCCCTGAAATAATGCTGAAAAAGAGTGGCCACTAGTCTGATAACTGACAGAAAACAAATATCTACCGTGACAATACATTGAATATTGTGGTTTAAACTTAAAAGCTGATCATGTAAGGGTGCTTAAACCACAAGCAAAGAGCCCACAAAGAGAACCGGATTGAACTCAGAAGAAGCAGCTAAATAAGGTTGACCCTCACCTCTCCCTCCAGATGTACTTCCTGGCTGTGATGACTCACTTCCTGTGCGGGACCGCTCAGAAGGTGGCTCCTCATTCCTCCAGCTTGGGTCCCTGAGGACAGAAGAGAAAGGTTTTGAGTAAATACTTTAAGACGATATGCATAATATCAATTACATGCTGACTAGACCAGTCACGCGCGTCCATGTGCGCATGTTGATTTTGTCCATCCACACCAGACGCAATCTAGACACGCATGTTGAAATATCAAAACTAACTCTGAACCAACTATATTAATTTGGTGACAGGTCAAAACACATCAAACATTCATGATCCTCTGTAGCTCAATTGGTAGAGCACGGCTCTTGTAACGCCAGGGTAGTGGGTTCGATTCCAGGGACCACCCATACGTAAAAATGTATGCACACATGACTGTAAGTCGCTTTGGATAAAAGCATCTACTAAATGGTATATTATTATTATGGTATATTTAACTAGCTAGCTTGCTGTTGCTAGCTAATTTGTCCTGAGATATAAACATTGGGTTGTTATTTTACCTGAAATGCACAAGGTCCTTTTTTTCCTGGATCTTTGTAGAATTTTGACCTATTTTAGGTCACAAAATCGTGTGTTCTCTACTCCGCCAATTAATCCACAGATAAGGGGAAACCTAGTTAGTTTCTAGTAATCTCTCCTCCTTCAGTCGTCTTTGACTTTATATGGCGGTTGGCAACCAACTTTAAGGTGCATTACCGGCACCAACTGGATGTTCATCTTTCAATCACCCACGTGGGTATATGCTCCTAAAAACCAATGAGGAGAGGCGGGACTTGCAGCACTTCAAGCGTCAAAAATAGAACCAAGTTCTATTTTATCGCCTGGCTACGCAGACAGTCAAGAAGTTTGGATGAAATTATTGAAAATAATGTATGTGTCAATTTATTTTGGTTGCAACGCGGCCGGTGTGGTCAGCATGTTAGTTCTAGCATTGACTAGGCGAGTCAGTTATGAACAAATTCTTATTTACAATGATGGCCTACCCCGGCCAAATCCTGATGACACTGGGCCAATTGTGCGCCTCCCTATGGGACTCCCAATCACGGCCAGTTGTGATACAGCCTGGAATCTAACCAGGGTCTGCAGTGACGCCTCTAGCACTGAGATGCAGTGCCTTAGACCGCTGCGCAAATTTATAATTTAGAGCTGAAAACAGACAGATACGGGCACATAATCTGAGTTTTAGTGCCAATTGCCATGCTGTTTATGTTGCACCAGGTTTGCCCTTGCATAGTGTTTTGCTTACCATAACATTACTCAAGAATTCTGCCAGACCCATGCTCAAGTCAGCTCTGCCGCTTCCTGCTATACACCCAACACCTCACCTGTCTCTGTCGCGGGGTTTCCTTTCAAAGCCCCTGGACTTGTCCTCTTCCAGCTGCCTCTGGAGCTTCTCCTCCACCTCCCGCTCCTTAGCCGCTGTGTCCACGGGTTTGGCCCCTCCGAAGATGGAGGCTCGACCAGAGCTGCGGGCGGCTGCCGGAGCAGCTGGGGGAGCCCCACCACCACCGGCCTGCTCCACCTCCTTAGGCATGCTGCGAGGCTTCAGGACCAGCTTGGGCCTCTCGGTGGGACCACCTGGTTGGGGGGGGGGGGGGGTGGGGGGTTACAGGGTTGACATTTTGTCTATATTTAACCTTTATTTGAACCTTGGATACATCTCCAAGGGAGACCTGATCATATTGTGCTGGAATATAACACTAATTATTTAAAGGGGATCTAGGCAGGGGACCTGAGGGAAGGGTGGTGTCAGTGGGGGGTAGCAGGATGGACATGTGGTTACGTGGTTGAATAATATACAGAATAATAATAATAATAAATAAAATATTGAGCACAATTTGAGGGTAGTTTACCCTCACGTCTCTCCTCACTCCCTTCGTCCTGCCTCTCGTACCGGTCCTCCCGGTCCCCACCGTAGCGATCCCGGTCCCCGTAGCGGCTACCACCACCCCCGCCACTCTGATAGTCATCGTCACGGCGGTACCCACTGCCAAAGGCACGCCGCCCGCCGTCATCCCTATCCCTGCGGGAGCCAAAGGCTGTGGTAGAGTAGAGGGAGTACAAGCGCCAAGACTTAGACAGCGGTATTGATAAAGCGACTGAAATATGAGATACAGTAAGTTTGGACACACTTACTCATTCCAGGGTTTTTCTTTATTTTTACTATTTTCTACATTGTAGAATAATAGTGTTGTAACCAAAAAGTGTTAAACAACTCAACATTTATTTTATATTTGAGATTTTTCAAATAGCCACCCTTTGCCTTGATGACAGCTTTGCACACTCTTGGCGTTCTATTAACCAGCTTCACCTGGAATGCGTTTTCCAACAGTCTTGAAGGAGTTCCCACATATGCTGAGCACTTGTTGGCTGCTTTTCCTTCACTCTGCCGTCCGACTCATCCCAAACCATCTCAATTGGGTTGAGGTCGGGGGATTGTGGATGCCAAGTCATCTGATGCAGCACTCCATCACTCTCCTTCTTGGTAAAATAGCCCTTACACAGCCTGGAGGTGTGTTGGGTCATTGTCCTGTTGAAAAGAAAAATGATAATCCCACTAAGCACAAACCAGATGGGATGGCGAATTGCTGTAAAATGCTGTAGTAGCCATGCTGGTTAAGTGTGCCTTGAATTCTAAATAAATCACTGACAGTGTCACCAGCAAAGCACCCCCACGCCATAACACTTCCTCCTCCATGCTTTACGGTGGGAACTACACATGCGGATATCCGTTCACCTACGCTGCGTCTCACAATGATACGGCGGTTGGAACACAACATTTCAAATTTGGACTCCAGACCAAAGGACAGATTTCCACTGGTCTAATGTCCATTACTCGTTTTTTTTTTACCCAAGCAGGTCTCTTCTTATTATTGGTGTCCTTTAGTAGTGGTTTCTTTGCAGCAATTCGACCATGAAGGCCTGATTCACACAGTCCCCTCTGAATAGTTGATGTTGAGATGTGTCTGTACCTTGAACTCTGTAAAGCATTTATTTGGGCTGCAATTTCTGAGGCTGGTAACTAATGAACTTATCCTCTGCAGCAGAGGTAACTCTGGGTCTTCCATTCCTGTGCCGGTCCTCATGAGAGGCAGTTTCATCATAGCTCGATGGTTTTTGCGACTGAACTAGTTTTGATGTCTTCACTATTATTCTACAATGTAAAAAATAGTAAAAACAAAGAAAAACCCTTGAATGAGTAGGTGTCCAAACTTTTGACTGGTACTGTATATTTATCTCATGAAGGCACACAAATACACATGATGGCTGCTTTAAAAGCTGTTCACAGAACAAAAAAATGGAGCTGCCGTATTTAAGAAACTGCTAGATTTTAGAACGAGCAACCGCAGTCAGATCAATGCAACTGCAGGATCTAAACTTTGCCCCTCTGCAAGGTGTCAGGATGAAAAAAAAGACTTGACTAATGCCAAGCACCCACAGTACGAGTTTGGAGAATGATACTGGCACAATTCACGCGTTGGACTATTTTTCATTATCTTTAGGTCCAAAAACTGGAGCACATGAATCGCACATTGTGGCAGGGTCAACGACATCTGATTTACTGCAGTTGCGAGCTATGGAAGTGCACCAGTCCCTCCTGTAGCAAAGCACTCCCACAGCATGATGCTGCCACCCCCGTGCTTCACGGTTGGGATGGTGTTCTTCAACTTGCAAGCAGCCCCCTTTTTCCTCCTAACGATGGTCATTATGGCCAAACAGTTCTATTTTTGTTTCATCAGACCAGAGGACATTTCTCCAAAAAGTATGATCTTTGTCCCCATGTGCAGTTGCAAACTGTAGTCTTGCTTTTTTATGGCGGATTTGGAGCAGTGGCTTCTTCCTTGCTGAGCAGCCTTTCAGATTATGTCGATATAGGACTTGTTTTACTGTGGATATAGATACTTTTGTACCGGTTTCCTCCAGCATCTTCACAAGGTCCTTTGCTGTTGTTCTGGGATTGATTTGCACTTTTCGCACCAATGTACATTCATCTCTAGGAGACAGAACGCGTCTCCTTCCTGAGCGGTATGACGGCTGTGTGGTCCCATGGTGTTTATACTTGCGTACTATTGTTTGTACAGATGAACGTGGTACCTTCAGGCATTTGGAAATTGCTCCCAAGGATGAACCAGACTTGTGGTGGTCTACACATTTATTTCTGATCTTGATTTTCCCATGATGTCAAGCAAAGAGGCACTGAGTTTGAAGTTGGCCTTGAAATACATCAACAGGTAGACCTCCAATTGACTCAAATTATGTCAATTAGCCTATCAGAAGCTTTTAAAGCCATGACATCATTTTCTGGAATTTTCCGAGCTGTTTAAAGGCACAGTCAACTTAGTGTATGTAAACTTCTGACCCACCGGAAATGTGATACAGTGAATTATAAGTGAAATAATCTGTCCGTAAACAATTGTTGGAAAAATTACTTGCGTCATGCACAATGTAGATGTCCTAACCGACTTACCAAATCTATAGTTTGTTAACAAGACATTTGTGGAGTGGTTGAAAAATGAGTTTTAATGTCTCCGACCTAAGTGTATGTAAACTTCCAACTTCAACTGTACTTCTGCCAGGTAAGCCTACTTTGCAGTTAATATTTAATTGAGAAGTTCTGGGGGAAGTATTTGGCAACCCACAAGATAGTTATATCAACTGCTAGTGATGGGCATTCCGAGTCTTTTCTGTGAGCGGCCTCATTTGGCTCCAATCACCTAAAAAGATACGTTAATTTGGCTCCCAAACGGCTCTTAGTTCAGTAATGCTTAGAAATTTAACTAAAACCATGAAAAAGTAGTCGCTCTAATTTAAGGCCTAAAACATTGCCTACCATTATCTCAGATCGTGAAATGCAAGTTGACATTTTTACCTGACCAAATTATTAGATGGCCTGTAAAAAACACTGCAGAGCACACAAAAAAAGAGTGCGGACCAGAATGAGGCTCTTTCCTCAGTATATTGTTCCTGCACTGAGGAATTATCATCCTCAGAGAATGTTTAGACTTCGCATTTGCTTTTCCCATTTTGATATTGTTTGCTCAATTTCACTTCTTGTTTAATTGAATTTTGGTCATTCAAAATAAAGCTGAGAGAGAATCGCCTAGTCTCCGACTGTCTCAACTGTTACCATTTGAAAGCTGCAACTTTAGGACATTAAACGCTATTAGAATAGCCTATTTGGGAAACACTTCATAACTTCAACTTGTCTTCATGCTTTTGATAGGCTATTTTAATTTTGCTTTTGGCAGTTTGGTTCGCAACGGCAAGAAGGGATGCATGCATTATTTCCTTTAGACTAAGCTTTGCTTAAGGTGTGTTCAAACTACTCATTAGATTTTTTTTATCTTGCTATTGTTTGTTTTACCTCATTATTTCCTTAGGCCTATCATGTTTTTAGGTTATTCAAAAACAAGTTAAAACTTCTTGAACTCTTAGATAAATTACTTAATCATGACAGGGTTCATACAGACAGTGGCAAGTCAAATTCAAGGACTTTCAAGTACTTTTTCAAACACTAATATTCATTTTCAAGGACCATCAATTTGTAATAGTATATATAGTATATATGCAATTGTTTCTAGTCGCCACCAGATGGCAGTATATCGCAAAAAAACCTCATGAAAAAACAAACTTAGTATTCATCACTACCTTACAAGTTCTACTCAATAATACGTTGTTTCACTACTTATTAACTACATACATGAGCCCCTTCATGTGGCTCTTCAGGGCAGATTCACCCATGCTGACACATTTTTCCACCTTACACGGTGTGGGTTGGGTCCAGTGATGTAGTGGGTAAACTATACCGAACAAAAATATAAAAACGCAACATGTAAAGTGTCAGTCCCATGTTTCATGAGCTGAAATAAAAGATAGCAGAAATGTTCCAGACGCACAAAAGGCAAAATTGAATCTACATTTGCCCGGCATCTTAGCTATGGATGTGATATTTGGCGGTTCCAAAGTCAGTTCTATACCTGCCTGGCTGAGTGGCAATGTCGGTGGAATGAGCGAGCTCGCCTGGCAAGCACAGCGCAAAACACGTGAGGAAATAAAACTCTGTAGTCTGCCTGGAAATTAATTGAGACCAATACATTTTTCTAATATTTTTCATAAAAATATTTGAACATTAAATCAAATCAAATGTTTTTTGTCACATAGACATGTTTAGCAGATGTTATTGCGGGTGTAGCGAAATTCTTGTGCTTCTAGCTCCGACAGTGCAGTAATATCTAACAAGTAATATCTAACATTTTCACAACATATACCCAATACACACAAATCTAAGTAAGGAATGGAATTTAAGAATACATACATATATGGACAAGCAATGACAGAGCGGCATGGACTAAGATACAGTAGAATATTATAGAATACATTTTATACACACGAGATGAGTAATGCAAGATATGTAAACATTATTAAAGTGACTAGTGTTCCATTTCTTAAAGTGGCCAGTGATTTCAATAGGCAGCAGCAGCCTCTAATGTGCTCGTGATGGCTATTTAACAGTCTGATGGCCTTGAGATAGAAGCTGTTTTTCATTCTCGGTCCCAGCTTTGTAGTGACCTCGCCTTCTGGATGATAGCGGGGTGAACAGGCAGTGGCTCGGGTGGTTGATGTCCTTGATGATCTTTTTGGCCTTCCTGTGACATCGGGTGCTGTAGGTGTCCTGGAGGGTGGGTAGTTTGCCCCCGGTAATGCCTTCGGCAGACCGCACCACCCTCTGGAGAGCCCTGCGGTTGCTAGCGGTGCAGTTGCCATACCAGGCGCTGATACAGCCCGACAGGATGCTCTCAATTGTGCATCTGTAAAAGTTTGTGAGGATTTTAGGTGCCAAGCCAAATTTCTTCAGCCTCCTGAGGTTGAAGAGGCTCTGTTGCGCTTTCTTCACCACACTGTCTGCGTGGGTGGACCATTTCAGTTTGCCAGTGGTGTACGCCAAGGAACTTGAAACTTTTCACCTTCTCCACTGCGGTCCCGTCAATGTGGATAGGGGGGAGTGCACCCTCTGCTGTTTCCTGAGTCATTATCTGTTCTCCTAATTTTAATTCAAGTACTTTTCAAGTACCAACTTGAGAAAATGTCTGATTTAAGGTATTCCAGTACTTGAATTTCAGAGTGCCAAATTCAAGTACTTTAAGCACCTTGTGTGAACCCTGTCATTAACTAGAATGGTGGAAGGCAGAGGAAGAAAGCCAGCATGCATAAACACTGACGTCATATTCACATCAAATGGAAAGAAAATACAAAAATGTGGCTTTTGAAATTATTAAATACCGGAGTCTCAGATATAAAAAATTAAAAAAGGGGTAGGCCATATGGCCCAGGTCATCCGACGTTGAGAAAAATAAATACATCTGACTGGACATTTGCACTTTACTGTGTGGTGCCAGTCAAGTTGAAATAGGCTATACATAGTCTGTCGCATCATGTTGTCACCATCGACGATGGCTGTCAATCATCTTCGATATCCGATACTATCATAATATCGCCCAACCCTACTTAATATTCATAATCATACAGGAGGCGTTGGGGATTTGGATAACAAAGTAAATACAGCAGTCTAGATTGATGACGATACGTTAAGTTTTGAGCAGTAGTTTCACCTCCGCTCTCACCTCCCCGGTCGTCATAGCGGTCTCTGCCGCGGTCCCGGCCACTGTCCCGGTCGCCACCGAAGCCGCGGTCCCGGTCGCCACCAAAGCCGCGGTCGTTTTCCCTTCGAGGCCCGTCACGGTCTCCGTAGTGGTCGCGTGACCCTGAGAGGGCACAAAAGAGTTAATGGAATTATGAAAGGGATACAAATCAAGTAAAAGTCTCTTGAGATCCAAGCATTATTAAGAAGAAATGTCAAAGGATGTGGTTCTGGTCACACAGTTGCAAGATAACTGGAACTATGTGGACAGCATAAAACATACCCATGCCTGCTTGACATTTCAGATAAATAGTGTAGCATAGAGCTTTGAGACAAAAGGACATTAAGAAAGAGGTTTTAGCAGGGTGCTTTAAAAGAAGGGATGTGTGCTTGCTGAGTGCATACATATAGTCTATAGATCTGTGGCTCTTTTAGCTTAGAGGGAAACACTCTTACCGAAGGCGGATTCCTCTCTCTTTGGGGGTCCATCGTCGGCGTCTGCAGTGGGCCGTGCCCTCCAGTCATCACTGTCTGTCTTTTCAGGGCCTCCCATGTCTCCCATACGGCCCATCCTGTCTCGACCGCCCATCTGGCCATTGTCTCTCCCCTCTGGCCATTCAAGGTTAGGGATCAAATGATAAGATAAATAAAGAAAAAGCCCACACTGTAAATGCTGCCCCCAAGTGCTTTATTCCTACACCACAATAGACAACGTTTGGGCTGCAATGGCCTTCAGCAGTGTTATTTGGCCGGGCACTGGTGGGGAAATGTGGGACGTGCATCAACTGACCTCCTGACACATAGGACCAGTTTGCAAGACACAGATTAAGCCTAGTCCTGGACTGAAATGCACTTTTAATTGAGAATCGCCATTGAGAATACTTTTTAGTCCAGGACTAGGCTTAATCTGTGTCCAGGAAACCACCCCATAAGATAAACATGGATTTATAGAGGCTCTTTTGCCATTCTGTACCCATAGTACAGTAGAAAGTCTAGAATTCGTATTGAAATTACTAAATCGGTGCATCTTTAATTAATTAGGAAGGTCATGGGAAAGTCCCTCTGGATAAGAGTGTCTGCTAAATGACTAAAATGTAAAATGTTGTGTGTAACTTACCCTTGTCGTTGGACTGATCTGCAATATCTACCCGGATCCTGCGGTTTCCCAGGTTCTATTAGGTCAGACAGGCAGGAAACAAGCTCAGAGACATGCAAGTCATTACCAGTAATGTGGCCTAAATGACCAACTCATCTCCTTTCCATAATAGCATGTTCCAGCGTGATAGCTTGAAACTATTTACCTGTCACTAACAGTTAAAATTCCATATACTTGTCTTGAGCACTCATCAAAAAATTTTTTTCCACTAATGATTAATTGAAAGCTCTCTTACTACTTTACTAAATCTACAGCACATCGTTTTTTTTGTTTTTACTATGTCCCTTGTAGATACTGAAGTAAACTACAGACAGGTTGGTTGTTTAGCAACAAAACCGGCGCGTGCGCAACTATGGGGCAAAACAGACGAGTTGGCTTAGATCACATGTGTCAAACTCATTCCACGGAGGGCCGAGTGGCTGCGGGTTTTCACTCCTCCCTTGTCCTTGATTGATGAATTAAGGTCACTAATTAGTAAGGAACTCCCCACACCTGGTTGTCTAGGGCTTAATTGAAAGGAAAAACCAAAAACCTGCAGACACTAGGCCCTCCATGGAATGAGTTTGACACCCCTGGCTTAGATTGTTGACATGTCAACTATATTTAGTCTCTTATTGGAAACAAATGAGCACTTCTGTCTCAAATACATCATTACAGTTGTTGGTTAGCTAGCTAGCAAATGTTTGCCATATTAGCATTGACATGAAATCAGCCAAAACAAAACATGGTATCAAGAACTTACAATTCCCCACATGGCAGTTTGTCATTGTTGGTAGCTATGTGGCCATCCAGAATCACAACTCAGACTTCTGCCCCATTGAAGCGTGCGCATCATTTTCTTGACGTTGTCAGCTAACCCATCTATTACCAAACTATTACCAACGCTGAATGGATGTTGAGATTGATATGATCAATGTATGTGTGATGAATCCTAATTAGAGACAGACACGTGGTTCAGCATTAAGACCCTTCGATCCTTTCTCTCCTCAGTGTGCCGTTCCTTACCTCCTCATTGAGAGTCAGCGCCCTCAAGAGGGAGTCCACGTCGTCAAACTCCGCGTAACCAAAGCCCTTCAGCCTCTCTGGGTTACTAGGCTCCCGTGGCAAGCGCACCGCACTGATCTGAGAACAGAGGGGAGATGTGGACCAGTGAGAGGGTGAGAGGGCTGATGGGGAACTGTACTGGTCTGAGGTTAGAAATAAGACGGACGAGTGAACGCGAGAGGAACCCCACTATAGTCTCAGAAGAGTGGAAATACTGCAGTGACATAACATAAATGGATATATCATGGGTATGGGTATCGTGAGATGAATCAAAATGTCCTTGAGGGCAATAGGATAAACACTTCCCTAGCTTACATTGCCAGCTCTATTCCCACATAACCTTTTGTAATTCCATTTCACTGTTTAAGCTACAGCGAAAAAAAAATGTTTTACTGCAACAACTCCAGTAAAATCTACATTTTTGAGGCACCCTATGTTGACGTGAAAGATATTCCAACGTATGGTGTTTATTTCGCTACACCCACAATAACATCTGCTAAATATGTGTATGTGACCAATAAAACTTGATTTGTATAAAACAGCAACATTTCAGGCAAATCATCTTAACCTTTGGGCAAGTATAAAAATGCTGCCGACTTGCCCAATGGGCAAGTGTCAATCAAGTGTTAATGTCAATACCCAGAAGACCCTTGGTGCTTTCAAAACAGCCTAGACAGGTTGATGGTTTCAGTTAAGCCTATTCTATAGATCTAGGCAAAGGACAACCTCATGTGGTTTGGATGTCAAGCCAAAAGGACAGGCCTTGAATTTCCCAGCGGCATTCCACCTTGTGTGGCCGTAATGCCCCCTAAACAAATCCATGCATTGTGGCCAAAGTGGCCGTTGTGCCCTTGGGCTGAACATAATAATTATAATTCCCTTTTCCGGGCTGCCAATCGCCCTGCTCTGAAGCACCTCTCACTCACATGGCTCTCTCAGATATCTCAATTCTTATTAGCCAACGCCCTTCACGTGATCGGGTCCTTCTCATAGGCATCGCAGCTCCGAAGCAGGTAGCTACAAGTGAAGACGGACACATCAGGGATACAACGGCGCAAGTCCTTCTTATCGAATTCGAACGCAAATATTGAATATGTGAGAAGAACTGTCCACATTTACTTTTCATTACCCAACAAGATGAGTAGCGAACAGCAAAAGCATTAGCCTATGCCAATCAACTATCCTCCACAGAACAAAAGTTGACCTATTCTATTGGTCAGCTTGTCGTTCTGTGCTACAAATAAATATTCCAAACATAGCCTACTCTGGGACAGTCGTGGGACGCAAATTCATACAACCACTGTATATCAAAACTTTTAAAAGCAAATGAGGCTGATGCAACAGATCAGAAAGTTTAGCTTAACATTTTGATAAACTATTTCTTCACATTATGAGCGTAGCAATGCGCACACGGCAGTAGGCTGCAAGCGTGAATGTTCCAAAATGCAATTATTAGCAGGAAAACACTTCTCAAAACTGCACCGCAAATGCGAGCTGTTTCATATGACAGATGAAAATATCCTTCAGTAATGTAGAAACTGAGCATGGGTTGTTAATATGACTAGGATTGTGTATTTCGCTGCTGGACTACGAAAGAAAGTTGAGAACACAAGAAATACTGGTTTAATGGCATTTCAGAAAATGTTTATAAAAGAATCCCCTTAAAATTCCTATGGTCTTAAAATCCCTATGGTCGGAACACAGCAAGACATGTCTCATAAAATGCCAAAAACCGTTGAGGTTTTAAACAATTAAATTTACGGTTAAATAAGTGGGTGATGTTGCAGTGCGCAACAGGCACTGGCCTTTATCTGAACTAAAAGTGCCTCAAGTATGTGGACAGAATCAACCATTTAGACGTTAATTTTAATAATGATCCTACATTATATTTGTCAAACATGACTGGCATTCAGCATATACAGTACCAGTCAGAGGTTTGGACACACCTACTCATTAAAGGGTTTCTTTATATTTACTACTTTCTACATTGTAGAATAATAGTGAAGACATCAAAACGAGGAAATAACACATATGGAATCATGTAGTAACCAAAAAAAGTGTTAAACAAATCAAAATATATTTTATATTTGAAATTCTTCAAAATAGCCACCCTTTGCCTTAATGACAGCTTTGCACACTCTTGGCATTCTCTCAACTAGCGTCATGAGGTAGTCACCTGGAATGCATTTCAATTAACAGGTGTGCCTTGTTCATTTGTGAAATGTATTTCCTTCTTAATGCGTTTGAGCCAATCAGTTGTGTTGTGACAGGGTAGGGGTTGTATACAGAAGATAGTCCTATTTGGTAAAAGACCAAGTCCATATTATGGCAAGAACAGCTCAAATCAGCAAAGAGAAATGACAGTCCATCATTACTTTAAGACATGAAGGTCAGTCCGGAAAATTAAGAAGTGCAGTCGCAAAAACAATCAAGCGCTATGATGAAACTGGCTCTCATGAGGACCGCCACAGGAAATGATGACCCAGAGTTACCTCTGCTGCAGAGGATAAGTTAATTGGAGTTACCAGCCTCAGAAATTGCAGCCCAAATAAATGCTTCAGAGTTCAAGTAACATACACATCTCAACATCAACTGTTCAGAGGAGACTGTGTGAATCAAGCCTTCATGGTCGATTGCTGCAAAGAAACCACTAGTGAACGGCACCAATAAAAAGAAGAGACTTACTTGTGCCAAGAAACACGAGCAATGGACATTAGACCGGTGGAAATCTGTCCTTTGGTCTGATGAGTCCAAATTTGAGATTTTTGGTTCTAACCGCTGTGTCTTTGTGAGACGCAGAGTAGGTGAATGGATGATCCCCGCATGTGTGGTTCCCACCATAAAGCATGGAGGTGGTGTGATGGTGCTTTGCTGGTGACACTGTCTGTGATTTATTTAGAATTCAAGGCACACTTAACCAGCATGGCTACCACAGCATTCTGCAGCGATACGCCATCCCATCTGCTTTGCGCTTATTGGGACTATCATTTGTTTTTCAATAGGACAATGACCTAAAAAACACCTCCAGGCTGTGTAAGGGCAATCTGACCAAGAAGGAGAGAGATGAGTGCTGCATCAGATGACCTCCACAAATCACCCGACCTCAACCCAATTGAGATGGTTTGGGATGAGTTGGACCGCAGAGTGAAGGAAAAGCAGCCAACAAGTGCTCAGCATATGTGGGAACTCCAAGAATGTTGGAAACGCATTCCTCATGAAGCTGGTTGAGAGAATGCCAAGACTTTGCAAAGCTGTCATCAAGGCAAAGGGTGGCTACTTTGAAGAATCTCAAATATAAAATATTTTGATTTGTTTAACACTTTTTTGGTTACTACATGATTCCATATGTGTTATTTAATAGTTTTGATGTTTTGACAATTATTTTACAATGTAGAAAATAGTAAAAATAAAGAAAAACCCTTGAATGAGTAGGCGTGTCCAAACTTCTGACTGGTACTGTATGTGTGTAATCAAGTGTCATTAAAGTTAAATTACATTTTCAGGCGCCTCCCTCATGTTAGCGTCGGTCTGGTCATATTCATAAATTGCGTAACACAAAAAAAGACTGTCGTTCAACACATCTAAAGTAGTCAAGTCTCCTCACACCAGGGTCAAGTTAGCTAAACATTTAGAAATTGGGTCGTTCCATATTAATTCAATCACTTTCTGACTTCACCCCTTTAGATTTGAACGAAACCTTCCAAACATGTTTGCCCATGGTAGAAGTGGTCAGAAGTGACTTTTTAGACCTGAATGCCAAAACATTCAGGAGATAGGTGCTCAAAGTTGACCCACTTTGCATACCCCACCCTACCATGAGACATCCATGTCTTCATCACTGAAAAATATAAAAGTTGAATTTGATATCATTTGAAAACTTAATAACAGGATTGTCAAACTATAATTTCTTGAAAAAGTTGTATTTTTTAAAATCAAAATGTGTAAACTCATATTGCTTTCATTTTCACATATGTTGTAGCTTAGACCCTATTTTACATTGAGGTGTTTGTGTTGTGCCCGTCATCGGTTGAGACACAGCATTCTCTTGAATACAGGCTGGGTGTCATTTCAATTATAGAAAAATAATTAATAGAATGGACCTATCCCTTCAGACCACTGCAAATTAGCTGGTACACCATTAAAATTGATTTGTTTTATACTGAAAAAATATATAAAAACGCAACAGAAATTTCACACACAAAAAGCTTCTCTCAAATTGTGTGCCAATTTGTATACGTCCCTTTTAGTGAGCGTTTCTCCTTTGCTAAAATAATCCATCCACCTGACAGATGTGGCATATAAAGAAGCTGATTAAACATAATTATCATTACACAGGTGCACCTTGTCTGGGGACAATAAAAGGCCACTAATATGTGCAGTTGTCACACAACACAATGCCACAGACATCTCAGGTTTTGTGGGAGCGTGCAATTGGCATGCTGACTGCAGGAATGTCCACCAGAGCTGATGCCAGAGAATTGAATGTTAATTTCTCTACCATATGTCGCCTCCAACTTAATTTCGGAGAATTTGGCAGTACCTCCAGCCGGCCTTAAAACCACATGTATGGCATCGCGTGGGCGAGCGATTTGCTGATGTCAACATTGTGAACAGAGTACCACATGGTGGCAGTGGAGTTATGGTATGGGTAGGCATAAGCTACAGACCATGAACACAATTGCATTTTATCAATGGCAATTTGAATGCACAGAGATTCCGTGACAATATCCAGTGGCCCATTGTCGTGCAATTCAGCCGCCACCGTCGCCTCATGTTTCAGCATGATAATCGCAAGGATCTGTACACAATTCCTGGAAGCTGAAAATGTCCCAGTTCTTCCATGGCCTGCATAATCATATATGTCACCCATTGAGCATGTTTGGGATGCTCTGGATCAACGTGTACGATAGCGTTCCAGTTCCCGCCAATATCCAGCAACTTCGTGCAACCATTGAAGAGGAGTGGGACAACATTCCACAGGAGATGTCATACTGCATGAGGCAAATGGTCACAGCAGATACTGATTGGTTTTCTAATCCACGCCCCTACCTTTTTCTTTAAGGTATCTGTGACCAACAGATGCAAATCTGTATTCCCAGTCATGTGAAATCCATCGATTAGGGCCTGATTTTCATATGAAATATATCTTTGAAATTGTTGCATTTATATTTTTGTTCAGTATAGTTTCAATTACTACCAGAAAGATGACCACTAGTCCACCAACCATCAAATGTCAACTTGAATGGAAATGTCTATTCTATTATCTAGATTTCAATAGGTTTCCTATAGAAGATTGACAGTTTAATTTAAAATAGAGATGTCACAAAATGACATTTTTGCTTAACCTTTGAACAGCCATTTATCGGTTTTCCGTAAATGGCGACGCTAATATTTATGTAAACTCATCACAGTTGTGTTCTGTGGGTGTCACTGAGTAGGCTGATACACCATTTCAATGTTCCACAATGCATAGATAAGGCTGTAAAATGAAATATAAGTATGCCCCCAATGCAATTCTGATGTCTAATACATCCAAAGTGCTTTTTCAGATGTTTCTTATTTTCAAATGAACTAATTGTCTTTTGCTGAATTTATATATAACATTCTAACCTTGTTCAGCATTATCTAGTCCAAAGACGACATGATTCCACTATTTGTATTTGCATCACTTTCAAAAGAGGGACTTTTATTTTGAAGGCGAACTGAAAATTCCACTATTGTGGCTAATCCTTATTGTGGCTAGCTTCACATAGGCGCTAAGGTTAGCCTACCTCAATACAACTCAGATTTGGCTTGGAAATCATGATTGTGATGTCGCCTGATTGACTTTAGATGCAGTATAAGTTTAGCCAGCTACGAACTTTGCTACTAACAGTAATGGCAACATTGCAATCTCCCTAAAGTAAATCTGACGATATGGCAAAGTTGTTTCCTACGAATTATTTGCCTACTTTAAAACAAATGACATCGTATTTTCATCTACAGTAGAAGTCGGAAGTTTACCTACACCTTAGCCAAATACATTTAAACTAAGTTTTTCACAATTCCTGACATTTAATCCTAGTAAGAATTCCCTGTCTTAGGTCAGTTGGGATCACCACTTTATTTTAAGAAAGTGAAATGTCAATAATAGTAGAGAGAATTATTTATTCCACATTGCCAGTGTATGTAAACTTTTGACCCACTGTAATTGTGATACAGTGAATTATAAGTGAAATAATCTGTCTGTAAACAATTGTTAGAAATATTACACAATGTAGATGTCCTAACCGACTTGCCAAAACTATAGTTTGTTAACAAGAAATGTGTGGAGTGGTTGAAAAACGAGTTCTAATGACTACAACCTACGTGTATGTAAACTTCCAACTTCAACTGTAAGTTAGTGTAATTTATACAAAACAGTCACAGCCTCCGAGGTGCAACTCATGTCTAGGGCACAAATAAATATTGGATGCAGCAATGGTGGTACTAGCCAACTCATGTCTGACTAAAACTGTGTACTAACAGCAACAAACTCAAACCAACCCAGGGCCATAGCAAAACATGTCACAGTTGGTTGTTTAGTGTAATGGCATCACCAGCCTGAATCTGGAGCCAGTCAGTCTACATCTTAAAAGCATAGAATAATTAGCTTCCAAACGAGATTACATTATTTCTCTAACTGTGTTTATAATTGAGGGATGATGACAATCGTTGAACCTGTTTTTCCAGTTAGACAAAGTGCATAGTTGGGTGCCAGACTGATATCCCCTGGTCATGAACGGATGCCGGGACCTACCAGAAGGAGTAAAGGTGGGCATCATAACATGTCCAGCAATTTGATTGCAATGGATTAGCGACCTCCAAAATAATTTTATTAAAATTGTTCACTTGTTATTTTCACAGCTTGTCAGGCAAAGCCTCAGAATAAAAGTGTTTCATGCGACACCTCCGCTGTTGCCAGGCTCCCATGAAAAGGACAAGCCATCATGAGGCCTATGATAGTGACTAGAGTTACTGCCCTGTTGACAGACGGCTTCATCAACAATGACAGGTAATGTGTGTTATGTGAAAAGTTGTATTAAAAAATACCCGGCTTGATAAACTAGTAGGCTAATTCCCAAGCAAAGCAAATACAACTAGTAGTAATTTTGGTTGTGAAGTGCATCAGCAAAAAATGTGGTCCTTTCTCTAGAACAAAATGCAATTTACCACTTGGCAGTCAATTATATCACCCGGTCAAAGGCCCTCCCAGTCAACACCACCTCATAAGATTGCCTGCTGCAGTTCGAGAGATGTCCAGTTTGCAGCTCAACATGCAGCATAGAGAAGACCAACAAGGCTGCCCTCATCAGCAGCATCATGCAGACATGCCCTCGCTGTGAGCATTCCTACAAATAGAACAGTCAGCCACGTTGGCAAGTATCCGGCCAGCAAACTTCACCCGTCAGCAGCAACAGCTTTCACAGGCTCATCATTTGTAAAAATACAGACTGTAACCCACTTCATTACTTCGATAACCCAATTATGAAACATAATTTATGTAAACTGAAATGGGTTGCTTATTTTATACTTCTTAGATGCATATAATCTCCAGCGATCAGATTGGTTCCACCAGGTTAATCCCATAACCCCCATTGATAATGTAATCAGTGCTCTCTGTGTGTGTGTGACTGACCAGTATCTTTGAGGGGGGGCCAGGAGCTGATCTACGCTGCTATGCCCATTAATAGGGCTCTGGCAAAGACCTCCCCTCCAGCCTCACCAAAGGTTGTCGGTGGGGAGAACAGAATTCGGTAGGTTTAGTCTGACCTGTCCAACTTTAACATAGGATAGTATATATGTTTGTATCAGATTTCCCCTAACAGACATTTGTAATAGAACAGTGACTACTTGTGTATGTGTTCACAGACACATGCATGAAGAAAGCACGGAGACTTGCAAAATTATGTGCAGACTGACTTGATACTTGTGGTCCTCTGTAGCTCAGCTGGTAGAGCACGGCGCTTGTAACGCCAGGGTAGTGGGTACGATCCCCGGGACCACCCATACGTAAAAATGTATGCACGCATGACTAAGTCACGTTGGATAAAAGCGTCTGCTAAATGGCATATATTATATTATACGGATGTCTCTGAATGGAGAGACACCTGCCAATCGGCAATACAATTTTACTACACAACTTTCATTTGTATTGTCTTTTTATTATTATTTTATGGTATAAGTCATTGGGGGAGGGAGAAACCCTGATCAGGGAACTCCTGTTGTATACGGGACACCACATAGGAAGGTATGACCACTCTGACATGTTCGCCATGGTAGCCCCATTACCACCAGACTAAATGGCGATAGGCACAGTATCTGTATCGGCTGGGAAAGACAATGAAAGATGAAAGGTGCACATTGTTATATTAGCTGAACCCTGCTTCTATGGTATTATGTACAGGGTTGGTTATTCTATATGGACCTGTTACTACACTGAAAGCTATAAAAACACTTAGTTTAGAAAATCTACATAAATTCAGCAGTTGCATCCTTCTCATGTTACTCTGTAGACTACTGACCTATTCAAAGCTTTCTCCAGCATCTCTCCATGAAAAAACAATTAAAACAATGGATATTCCCAATCAAGTCAACATTCTCTGATGTGTGGACCTCCAACCATCTTTGTGGTACCATTTGAAAGTTAACATTTACATTTTAGTTAATTTATTAGCCAAAACATGACACCCACCCTGTATTCATGTACATGCTGTCTCTCAACCGGTGGTTGGAATAACACAAACACCTCTGAGGATGTAAAATAGTCTAAGCTACAACATATACTGAAAAATAAATGCAAAATGCAACAATTTCAAAGACTTTACTGAGTTCCAGTTCATAAGGAAAATCAGTCAACTGAAATAAATACATTTGACCCTAATATATGGATTTCACATGACTGGGAATACAGATATGCATCTGTTGGTCAAAGATACACTACATGGCCAAATGTATGTGGACACCATCTCATTCCAAAATCATGGGCATTAATATGGCGTTGGTCCCCCCTTTGATGCTATAACAGCCTCCACTCTTCTGGAAAGGCTTTCCACTAGATGTTGGAACATTGCTGGGGGGACTTGCTTCCATTTAGCGACAAGAGCATTACTGAGGTCGGGCACAGATTTTGGGCGATTAGGCCTGGCTCGCAGTCAGCATTCCACTTCATCCCAAAGGTGCTCGATGGGGTTGAGGTCAGGGCTGTGTGCAGGCCAGTCAAGTCTTCCACACCGATCTCGACAAACCATTTCTGTATGGACCTCGTTTTGTGAATAGGGGCATTGTCATGCTGAAACAGGAAAGGGCCTTCCCCAAATTGTTGCCACAAAGCTGGAAGAATCGTAATCATCTAGAATGTCATATTATGCTGTAGAGTTAAGAATCCCTTCACTGGAACCAAGGGGCCTAGCCCGAACCATGAAAAACAGCCCCAGACCATTATTCCTTCTCCACCAAACTTTACAGTTGGCATATGAATTGGGGCAGGTAGAGTTCTCCTGGCATCTGCCAAACCCGGATTCGTCCGTCGGACTGCCAGATGGTGAAGCATCACTCCAGAGAACGCGTTTCCACTGCTCCAGAGTCCAATGGCGGCAAGCTTTACAACACTCCAGCCGACGCTTGATATTGCGCATGGTGATCTTAGACTTGTGTTCGGCTGCTCGGCCATGGAAACCAGACGAACTGTTCTTGTGCTGACGTTGCTTCCAGAGGCAGGACTTGGTTTTGAGTGTTGCAACCGAGGACAGACGATTTTTACGCGCTACGCACTTCAGCGGTCCCTTTCTGTGAGCTTGTGTGGCCTACCACTTCGCAACTGAGTCGTTGTTGCTCCTAGACATTTCCACTTCTCAAAAACAGCACTTACAGTTAACACGGCAGCTCTAGAAGGACAGAAGTTTGACGAACTGACTTGTTGGAAAGGTGGCATCCTATGACGGTGCCACGTTGAAAGTCACTGAGCTCTTCAGTACGGGCCATTCCACTGCCAATGCTTGTCTATGGAGATTGCATGGCTGTGTGGCTGAAATAGCCGAATCCACTCATTTGAAGGGGTGTCCACATACGTTTGGCTATGTAGTGTACCTTTAAAAAAAAAGTTAGGGGAGTGGATCAGAAAACCAGTCAGTATCTGGTGTGACCACAATAAGCCTCATGCAATGACATAGAAATCATATGGAATGACCCAATTGTAAACTAGCTTTCTGATTAGACAAGTTCAGGTAGGACTAGGACTGCACAATTAATCGAATTCAGATTGAAATTGTGATATTGACTTGTGCAATATCCATTTCGTAAGGGGCTGCCATTCTCTTTTCTTTGACACTCTGTTAATGCAACAAAAGCTAGACTACGGTACCTCCTCCAATGAGATGTGCTAGATGTTCATTCACTATCTACATGCACAGAGGATGCTGACCAATCACAAGCGGGCTCTCTCACGCTCTGCATGGCATGCACATGCTGGCCAATCACAAGAGTCCCCGCTTAGAGCATGAAGTTAGATGCTGGTGAGCAGAGAAAGGGCTTTACCTCGGGGTGTGTGTCGGAAACATGAGTGCTGCAAGTGCTAACAAGAATGTCGATTTGGTGCCAAAGGCGGACACATTTTCAGTGGTATGGCAGTATTTCGGCTACATGCAAACCGATATCAATGAAATGCAAGTGTTGTGCAAATAGTGCCTGAGAGTTGTGGCGACAACATGAGGCAACACGACAAATGTATTCAATCATTTGAAGAAAAAACACCCCGCAGACACATAGAAATCACAGAGGCTATCACATAGCCAAAGACATGGTTCCTATTTACAGAGTCAGCAAAGAATGCTTCAAGAAGATGAAGAAGCTGGACAGGAGATACAAGATTCCATCTCTCATATTTCTCCCAAGTTGCCATTCCAACACTGTATAACAAAATGAGAGAATTTGAAACATTGAATGTCGCGTTGAATGAGTGGACCAGACTCCAATGTTTTGGACACAGGCTGCACCTTGCAATCGGTAAGCTACGTGTTACAGTACATGTTAAGGCACTTTGACTTATAATTTAAATTATAATAATAATAATTAAGCCTACTTATACATAATTACACAATCATAAGCTTCCTATTCCATCTGCAGCCTATGGCTGCCTGAATAAATAATTAACTTAGTTTATTTAAGAACTCATAGGCTTAATGTTAAGTGCTCCGCTTATATCACACTACATTTTGATGACCATGTTAAAAATGTATGTTTGTTAATATACACTGCTCAAAAAAATTAAGGGAACACTAAAATAAAACATCCTAGATCTGAATGAATGAAATAATCTTAATACTTTTTTCTTTACATAGTTGAATGTGCTGAGAACAAAATCACACAAAAATTATCAATGGAAATCAAATGTATCAACCCATGGTGGTCTGTATTTGGAGTCACCCTCAAAATTAAAGTGAAAAACCACACTACAGGCTGATCCAACTTTGATGTAATGTCCTTAAACGTGCCTGTATGACCTCCCTACAACGCCTGGGCATGCTCCTGATGAGGTGGCGGATGGTCTCCTGAGGGATCTCCTCCCAGACCTGGACTAAAGCATCCGCCAACTCCTGGACAGTCTGTGGTGCAACGTGGCGTTGATGGATGGAGCGAGATATGATGTCCCAGATGTGCTCAATTGGATTCAGGTCTGGGGAACGGGCGGGCCAGTCCATAGCATCAATGCCTTCCTCTTGCAGGAACTGCTGACACACTCCAGCCACATGAGGTCTAGCATTGTCTTGCATTAGGAGGAACCCAGGGCCAACCGCACCAGCATATGGTCTCACAAGGGGTCTGAGGATCTCATCTCGGTACCTAATGGCAGTCAGGCTACCTCTGGCGAGCACATGGAGGGCTGTGCGGTCCCCCCAAAGAAATGCCACCCCAAACCATGACTGACCCACCGCCAAACCGGTCATGCTGGAGGATGTTGCAGGCAGCAGAAAGTTCTCCACAGCGTCTCCAGACTCTGTCACGTCTGTCACGTGCTCAGTGTGAACCTGCTTTCATCTGTGAAGAGCACAGGGCACCAGTGGCGAAGTTGCCAATCTTGGTGTTCTCTGGCAAATGCCAAACATCCTGCACGGTGTTGGGCTGTAAGCACAACCCCCACCTGTGGACGTCGGGCCCTCATACCACCCTCATGGAGTCTGTTTCTGACCGTTTGAGCAGACACATGCACATTTGTGGCCTGCTGGAGGGAATTTTGCAGGGCTCTGGCAGTGCTCCTCCTGCTCCTCCTTGCACAAAGGCGGAGGTAGCAGTCCTGCTGCTGGGTTGTTGCCCTCTTACGGCCTCCTCCACGTCTCCTGATGTACTGGCCTGTCTCCTGGTAGCGCCTCCATACTCTGGACACTACGCTGACAGACACAGCAAACCTTCTTGCCACAGCTCGCATTGATGTGCCATCCTGGATGAGCTGCACTACCTGAGCCACTTGTGTGGGTTGTAGACTCCGTCTCATGCTACCACTAGAGTGAAAGCACCGCCAGCATTCAAAAGTGACCAAAACATCAGCCAGGAAGCATAGGAACTGAGAAGTGGTCTGTGGTCACCACCTGCAAAACCAGTCCTTTATTGGGGGTGTGTTGCTAATTGCCTATAATTTCCACCTGTTGTCTATTCCATTTGCACAACAGCATGTGAAATTTATTGTCAATCAGTGTTGCTTCCTAAGTGGACAGTTTGATTTCACAGAAGTGTGATTGACTTGGAGTTACATTGTGTTGTTTGTTTAAGTGTTCCCTTTATTTATTTTTAGCAGTGTATATTATCATATGTAGCCTACAACAAGGTTGGACAATATTTTTCATTTGGTTTTGTATTCAGTTAGCACAGCATGTATTCATTCATATGTTGTCATTTTAGAAGGGATGTTCTCTACCGTGACAGTTGTTTTAACCAAGTTCTTAAAAATCGCAATTCATAATCGCAAGTGCAATATCTGGCCCAATAAAATCACAATTCGATATTTTGTCCAAATCGTGCAGCCCTAGGTAGGACAAAAAAATGTTGCGCCATTTTGTGCAAACTGAACACGACCCAGATTTTGTCCCCATTTGATAACACAGCTGAGTACATACCGCTAGGCCCCGGAAGAAGTCCTTGATAGATTCCTCTGAGACGTCGTAGGGCAGGTTGCCCAGGAAGGCAGTGTAGGGGGGGCTGCGGGGGAGGCGCGAGCGGTCCACATCGGGCTCGCGGGCCGACCGTGGCGCTGTGGGCAGGATGTTGCGGTCTATTGCCGGGGCCCGGTAACTGTCCTCCCCTGTGTGCCAGGAGGTGGACACTGAGGGAGAGAAAGATGGAGGAAAAGAGGAGTGAGGAAGAGGGATTTGTTTTTCCAGAGACAAATGGATTTCAATGGATAGGTGAGATGTCATAGCAAAAATGTGGAACAACAAGAGATGATTCCCAATGGTACATGACAGAGAAGCATGTTAGCTCTTTACAAGACATTTCACAGATCTGAGACATCCTGTACATTGCACATTGAAACCCTGTAAAGTTTGTTTCTTTGGATGTGCCCCCATATGAAACTTCAAGAATGAAGTTGTCCCTCACCATCTCCTTCCAGGTCATCGGTTTCGTCAGCCCAGCTGGTGGACTTGGCGTAGCTGGGTTGCGGTGGTGGAGCATTGCCCCCACTCCCACTGTCCTCTGCCAGGAAGTCAGTAAGCGTCAGTGTCTTCCCCTTCTTATTCCCCTTTTTCTTAGCTGGAAAGAGAGCGAGTTGAGAGCTGAGGGGTCTGCCTTCCGTTTCTGCCTTCCTGAGAACTCCTTCTGGAACTGTCATGACAAACATTGTTGGCAAGAGCGCAAACAGATCTGGGATCAGGCCAGGTCTGGATGGGTGTAAGTAATGTGGCTCCGACTGGTGTATTGCTTAGACCTATCCAGAGTGTCTTCAGGTAATTGAAAACCGAAGGGGTAAGGGGACAGGTTAAGGGGTTGTATTCGGACCAGGCATGGGAGTAATTGTAATCAAATTTAAATGGACCACGTAAAGTGGGATATGGCTTCAAGTCATTACATCAGCCAGTGTCTTCAAAACTGAAGACACCAAGCAGGTGGATGGAGAGCTCTTATGTAAGATAAAGAGGGTACATTTTGAAGACACTGATGTAATGACTTGAAGCCATAGCCCACTACACACGGTCCATTAAACTTGATTTGTAACTACTAGCCTCCAGGCAGCCCACCACTTGTTTCGCAAACCACAAAGAAACAGTGTCCATATGGAGCTAGTGGAAATGCCTGAACCTATAGTGCATCGTTTTCACATACTGCCATTGACATTCTCTGACAAAAGCGAAATAAGCGCATTGGTTTAGAAAAGGGCTCAAACCTCCCTTTATGCCGACAGCTGCGCACAAACGATTACTCTATTTGAACCGTTGTTGTAGAGTGCTCTGGTCCAGCAGCATGTCAGATAAGGGAGCGGCAATGTGCAGACCATGATAAGTGTGTGTGTTTAATGGTCCTTCATATTGTGTGTGTGTGGGTGTATGGCCAAAGCCAGCCAGATGAGCCTTGGCTTCACTCACACATTCTAAAACAGGGAGTGGTCCCTCTCGCTGCATATTAACCGCCACTATTTTGCAAAGTTCCAAAACAAACTGGGCATCACAGACAAGTGTTTTTACAACTCAAAATACGAGTAGGTGGAAGAGAAGGGTGCAACGAAAAATGTCAGCTTATCGTATTTACAGCAACTGAGTTTGATTGTTTCTTCAAGGGCAACACCACTTAGTGCCTTCAGAAAGTATTCAGACCCCTTGACTTTTTCCACATTTTGCTGTGGTACAGCCTGAATTTAAAATTGATTAAATTGAGATTTTGTGTCACTGGCCTACACACAATACCCTATCATGTCAAAGTGGATTTATTTTATTTTTTTCCGAATTTATTTACAAATTAATTAAAAATGAAAAGCTGAAATGTCATGAGTCAATAAGTATTCAACCCCTTTGCTATGGCAAGACTAAATAAGTTCAGAAGTAAAAAATTGCTTAACAAGTCACATAATAAGTTGCAATAATCGTGTTTAACATGTTTTTTTAAATGACTACCTCATGTCTCTACCCCACACATACAATTATCTGTAAGGTCCCTCAGTCGAGCAGTGAATTTCTAACACAGATTCAACCACAAAGACCAGGGAGGTTTTCCAATGCTTCGCAAAGAAGGGGGTTAAAGATGGGTAAAAAAATATTATACACATTGAATATCCCTTTGAGCATGGTGAAGTTATTAATTACACTTTGGATTGTGTACCAATACACCCAGTCACCATGAGGCCAATGGTGACTTTAAAACAGCTACTGAGTGTAATGGCAGTGATAGGAGAAGACTGAGGATGGATCAACAACATTAAAAACAGATTAAAAAATATTCCAAAACATGCATCCAGTTTGCAACAAGGCACAAAAGTAATACTGCAAAAAACGTGGCAAAGCAATAAACTTTTTGTCCTGAATACAAAGTGTTATGTTGGGGGAAATCCAGTACATTACTAAGTCCCACTCTCCATATTTTCAAGCATAGTGTTGGATGCATCATGTTATGGGGTGCTTGTAATCGTTAAGGACTGGGGAGTTTTTCAGGATAAAAAAAGAAACTGAATGGAGCTAAGCACAGGCAAAATCCTAGAGAAAACCTGGTTCAGTCTGCTTTCCATCAGACACTGGGAGATGAATTCACCTTTCAGCAGGCCAATAACCTAAAACACAAGGGCAAATGTACACTGGAGTTGCTTACCAAGACGACATTGAATGTTCCTGAGTGGTCTAATTATAGTTTTGACTCAAATCTATGGCAAGACTTAAATAGTTGTCTAGCAACGATCACAACCAACTTGACAGAGCTTGAAGAATTAAAAAAATAATACATGTGGAAATATTGTACAATCCAGTTGTGCAAAGCTCTTAGATTTACCCAGAAAGACTCACAGCTGTAATCGCTGCCAAAGGTGATTCTAGCATATATTGACTCAGTGTGAATACTTATTTCATTTTCAATAAATTTGCTGAACATGTTTCCACTATCATTATGGGGTATTGTATGTAGATGGGTGAGGGAAAAAATATATTTAATCAATTTTGAATGTGTGTAACAACAAAATGTGGAATAAGTCAAGGGGTATGACTACTTTCTGAGACACTCATCATAATGAGTTTTAGTGACCTAGAAATGGTTGACTACTGCTTCCAGGGGTTTCAATGGACCCAGCTATTCTGATGGAGCAGGTTTGGTCTGTTTATTTTGGTTTGAAGCAGACTGAGAAAAACAAACGAGGGCTGTGAGTGTCATTGTGAAAATCCCAGCTGTCAGGACATTCTTTTCACACACTCCAGAGCATCACAGCCTGTTTACAATTGGTATCTAGTCAGTGGGTCACACACGCACACTGTTTACAATGGATGATGGCACTCGTGCAATGAGTAGCAACTAATACCATGAATGCACACTTGAACTGTAGAAGTAGTGAGTTATGAGCTTTATCCATCCTGGCAACTAGCTAGCCTTATTTATCCTAGCAGACAGCATATAGGCCTACGTGCAAGGTATTGTATCATTATTATGAATTATCTGAAACCAAGTTAAGGATAGTCCCAGTCGGTATTAAACATAACGTTGCGGCTCTGCCTGCCTGTTGGGAAAACAACTTGTGGTTACCCCATTGGCTAACAGCAAAAAGTATCTTGCTGTCTGCTTGTTTTAGTCATTTAGAAAAACTACATTTAAGATAAGTAAAACATTACGTTTCAACATTGCCTGCTCCCACGTGTTCTCACTACTTAGAAAAACGTAATATTGTAAGTCTTCTCTCATGCTCTCATTAGGGCAGCAGGTAGCTTAGTGGTTAAGAGCCTTGTGCCAGTAACCGAAAGGTCGCTGGTTCTAATCCCCGAGCCGACTAGGTGAAAAATATGTCGATGTGCCCTTGAGCAAGGCACTTAACCCTAATTGCTCCTGCAAGTCGCTCTGGATAAGAGCGTCTGCTAAATGACTAATTATTAATGCCCCTTTTCATGATGGCGCTAATGTTAGCAACATGAGTGCTAGCTAGCTACCAACCAGTTAATTATGCTTACCAAGATCAACACAAACAAACGGACTATAAAACTACAAGTAGTGAGTGGAGTTACAAACGGACTATACTAAACGAGTTAAATGTCTTACCTGTGATTAAATGTTTTCCACACACACAGTTAGGTGTAGCCTACTTGGACACCGGGTCCCCAGAATTACCCACTCGATTTTTGACCTGGTTACATGTCCATTGAACAACACAGCAGCTTTTCGGCATGTTTTGTTAAATAAAAAATCTAAGACGAAGTGGGGGGTTAATTGGAAAGAATGTTACCCCCAATTTGTGGGCGTGGTCGAGGGGAATTCCTTCTTATGACATGAATACCGACTCAGAGTTTAGCCACCTTACCAAAGCTTGCTAGTTACACAAATCCATTTAGAACAACTAGATGGTTCCTAGCTAGTTATCAATACAGATTAAGCTCACTAGCTAGTTACTAACCCATACCTAGACGCTAACTGGTTTTAGCGCCTATTGACGATAGTATCTTCTGGACGGGGGAGTTTTGTTAACAGACCCAACGCTCGTTCTGAAAGTTTAAACGGTTTTGGAAACAAGGGACGTAGCCATATTTCATATCAGCAATAAAGGAAAGGTTAAATTACTACACACCTTTATAGGGTTAGTGATCCCACACGACCATATCTCCATGTTACAGTGCATGTTTACGGAAAACAGAAGGAAGACAGTCGACTACCTCAGCTAATTAGGTATCTGCGCCTCCTAACACCTGTGTGTAAACGGAAGACCGGCGCCACAAACGTGTTGTCAATAAGAAACAGTCGGCTGCAACTGTTAAACCCGGTTAACAAGTGCTAACACGGTGCTTCTAACAGTAAGTGTATATTTGGCATTTGTGAAGTTATTTTGATGTAATATGAAAATAGAGGGATTTATCTTTCTAGACCGTACTGCAATTGAGAATCGATTCACGTTTAGATGCGAGTATTTGGCTGTTTTGGCTTCCAGTGCCAATTCACCTTTAAACAGAACAATGTAAGGTCCTTGGACTATAAGGAGTAACGTTAGGCTCCTTTAGTCCAATATTGGACTAGCTAGCTACCTGCTAAGCTAGCCATTGTCATTACACCCACTTGCTTAAGGCGTCAGCATGCTTCAGTTCGGCTAGCGCCTAGCCAGAGTGTGCTCGCATACTCCCTTAAAATACAATTTTGAGACGCATTAGCCAGTATACACGTCCTCAAAATAGTTAGAATTAATCTAAGATAACTCAAGAAATCGGCCATACATTTTACGTTTTTGCCGAGGAGATCTTAGTCGCCCAATTTTACATATAACCAATGTTTGGTGAATTGAAAAATGTTGCATGAAAACGAGTCATCTCTCGTTGAATGACAAACACTTCATTGACGAATCCCTACTGTTGACCAATTACCAACGAAGGGGCTTAGACTTCTGCTGCCAATTTAGATTGCCTCAAGAAAAATGTTGTGCCCGAACAACAGAAATAACCTTTGCCGAAGACCAAAACATCACAATGTCATCATAATATATGCACAAACTGTTCTGGCTGGGAAGCATGCAGTCGCCTTTAGTCAGCAAAAGACAGGGAAGACTGCTTGAATGAAAGTGAAACTAACAGCGTTTAATCCATATCATGTTTGGGAAGGCATTTGTGAAAATTCTATAGCAATATAGTGGGAAAGCGGACATGCGTTTGGACAATGAATTGACACTGCAGCAAATAAAACCGAATAACAAAAATATTTATTGTCCAGGACCGGAGTCTACGCAGACCGATGCGCGTTGCCAATCAGAGCTACAGTAGGCCTATATGCAAATAAGTCATACGGGCCTGCCATAATTCACTTTGAACGGGACTGTGTGTTTACAGGCACGTTGCCAATCAGAGCTACAGTAGGCCTATATGCAAATAAGTCATACGGGCCTGCCATAATTCACTTTGAACGGGACTGTGTGTTTACAGGCAGAGACAACGTGACTTTAGATCATTAGAACGCATTCGCCAAAAGCCACCTGAATGGATTTCTGTAAATACCACGGGAGTCCCCTTACATTTGGGAACTTCTGTCCTATTGATCAAACAACCATGAAAATGTAGGCCCTCTCTCCCTCAGTTGCAAATGCACATCAACAACTAATGTTAGCATAACAGAGATGAGCTCAAATCTAAGGAGGGAACATTAGATAAACCTTCAACCTTTTTCAACTAGTTGGCCATCAAAATTCCACTGATAAACGATTGGGAATAGTAGCTTGCTCATCCTTCTGCAGCTTGCCTGCCAATGCATATTTGTCCTAACCCACGTTGAGAACTGAATGGGAACTTGCCTGCCCGCCAATTTGATCGATGCCAAATACATTTGATTGACAACTAAGAGATATGCTAACTGTGGATAACAGTCGTTCAAGTTCAGCATAGCTAGCGAAGCAATTCAAATGTCTTGCTAGCTAACCAAATGACACCTGCATCTCTAGCTGTAGCCAATGAAAAACGATATAAGGAGAAAAAGTAGGTCGTTCACCCACTTCTCCAATGACATGACATCCTCCTGGCAGCTAGCTAGCTAACATTAGGCTACGTGTTTTTAGCTTGCTAAATAAACAGCTAGTTACATAAATAAATACGCTAGCCCAGGGGTGTCAGTCAATCAGCACACGGGCCATATTGAAAAAATCAACGAATTCGCGGGCCAGACATAGCCCATTTTATTTTACACAAAAACTTGCAACCCAAACTGCCCATTGCTTTATTCGAAAAAAATATGGCCCTTCATAATGTCCACTTATGACACAGTATAAAGCATTTTAAGATATTAAAACAAAAGAAAAATAATATTTGTCCAGCCTTTGCTGCTATGCTTGCAGATGTGCATAATATGCTGCGACCCTAATCAAAAAGTATTTAACTCAATAACAAAAACATAGCTACAGGTCGTTGTAACATTTAAACTTAGAAAATGTTTTTCATGTTTTTGCACTACATGGATCAACGTTGTTGAATGTAGCATTGCTGTATGGTGCACTCAAAATGTATTATAGTTGAGTAGCAAGCCTAGACTACTGCTCAAATGTTGCTGTAATAGGCCTACATGTTTCTTCTTCGCATGGTGTTTTGTTGCAGGTTTTGTTTTTTGGTTATTAATTGTCAAGCTTTAAACACCGAAGCCAAACTGCAACATTTTAGTAGCCTAGCAAGGACTGTGGCATGTGTCTGTACACTTTCCTTTCGTTGAATTTACCGATGAGAGCGCATCAGGCTGTAATTTCATACTCGCTTGTGTCCTATTCGGCCTGAGGGCCTTGTTCTTCACACATATGCGCTAGCCTATTAGCCACATTATGACTGACTCATTGCCCTTGCTAGTTTGATTGTATTGACATTCCCAGCCTTAGTTACAGTAGTCCGTTTTTGTTCAAAATATTGAGTCATTAAAACTGAAGCAGTGCATCCCGAATGGGTGGTGGCAGCAACCAATGTACCATGCCAACTGTGATTTACAACCTGATAGCAATATTTTTTGGACTATCAAGAAATGTATTGGTTAATTATATTGAAGATGCACTATGCAGAAATCGCTCTGCCATTGCCTGGTTGCTGAAATTCTAATAGTTCGCCTAATTTCAGTTTGTGACAAAACAAGCAAGTATAGTGTAGAGAATCATTGTTCCATCTAAACAGCTGTGAAATATATTTTCCATTACCAAAAATATTGTATTTTCAGCTGTTTGAAGCTGGTGTACAAAACCGAAAGCAAAAGATGCAAAAACGAAACTTAACGGGAAGCATATAAATAACGCACATAGAACAGATCTACTGCTTTCAACGAGAATGATAGATCTATATGCACGCATGACCGTAAGTCGCTTTGGATAAAAGCGTCTGCTAAATGGCATATTATCATTATTATAAATTTGGTCAGGTCACCCAGAAAGTTATATTGCAGATTTTTTTTTATTTAACTAGGCAAGTCAGTTAAAAACATTATTATTTACAATGACGGCCTACACCGGCCAAACCCGGACGACGCTGGGCCAATTGTGCACTGCCCTATGGGACTTCCAATCACGGCCGGTTGTTGATACAGCCTGGAATCGAACCAGGGGGTCTGTAGTGACGCCTCAAGCACTGAGATGCAGTGCCTTAGAACGCTGCGCCACTCGGGAGCATCATCCATTGAACTGCGTCCATCTATTCTGCCAACAATGCATTACTGTATGTCATGGAATTTTGAGTCAAATAACCTACTTTTAAAAACGTATAAAGTTGGTTTTGAAGCATAAACTCGGAATTTGATATTTGACAGATTTTATTATTGTATGTTTGTTTCATATCTGCAAAGTAGTTAAAACGAGTTCAGCTCCACTTTAAGGCCTAGTGGCTATGACATACTGATATATGCCATCGCCAGAACAGGACTTGGCTATCCAGCCTGCTAAAAGTTGGGGAGAGGCCAGTGATGGTTAGTACGAGTGTCCGGCAACTGTCGCACTTCACCCATCCGTTACCAAAAACGCGCACGTGGGGAATTTCATTCAACCAACCCCTCCTCCAAGAAATTCGCTTGCGCCTCTAACAATAGCGTAGCTTGTCTGAGTGCACAGTAAATCGTCCACTATCTAACGTTAGACACAATGTGGGCGTTCTTTCAGTAACGTTAGTTGTTTATGTATAACAACATTACATCACATAACGACCTGCTTAACAATTTATAATGAAAGCAAAAGACTACCTCTAAAGTCAACTTGCTACACGTAACATTATGAAAAACACCGGCGGGACAAAATGATTGAACTTGCAAATCGCTGCCTCGCGTAACGCTAGCTAGCTTTAACGTTACATCCCTTCGCCGGCCGGGCCGTCTTTATCCCTCAGAAACAGTCCTTTGATACAATTATACACATAGGACACGACAAGGTGTAAACAACCGTCAAACAATATTAGCTGATACCTTCTGAAATCTCCCAACTCGTTCACCCACATAAACCTCACCTGCCGCCGCCATGTTGGAGAGCGAGTCCGTACCAGATACCCGGATGAAGACGTCCGAAGTTTATTTACGAGAACGCGCATCTTTGGTCGCGAGCCTCAAACCCTACCGCCTTGCCCATGCCGTGTATTTTCTATTAGGACAATTTTCTATTACAATATTCTGTTATGGTGTGTATGCCTACATAGTACTGGCCAATTCTAGGCATCTCAAAGCGTTTTCATACTTTTTATTTTTTATATGTAGGCAGGATATGTGTTTTACATGCTGTTGTCTATTTTTTAATAATTATTAATTCATTTATCCATCAACCCATTCATTAATTTACTCATTCATTCGATTAATTCATTATAGTACCAACCTGACCAATAAAAACAGTCGTACCTAATGTCAATATTATGTCTTCTAGTCTCATGATTTGGTTCTGGGTGCCAAGATGAGGTGTCTCACTAACTCTCCATGTGTGTTTTTGTGCTTCATCTCATCTTGTGCTATTGAACTGAAAGTTTGCTGCACTCAAGGATAATTCACTGCAAGAAAAAAACAAGCAGATTCACATCTTTATTTTTATAAACCAAAATAGATCAATATTCTAAGGAAGTACAGTTATTCCTCCTTATGTTATCCATGTTGTAGGCTATTGATTCAGTATTTGAGTGACAGCTTGTAGATATATCGATAACATAACCTACTGACCTTCATAATAGGTAGCATAAACTATGCATTGCACTCTAGTCTTTCTTATTTATTACCTATTATAAACTGGGTCGTTCGAGCCCTGAACGCTGATTTGCTGATATCCGTGGTATATCAGACCGTATACCACAGGTATGACAAAACATTTATTTTTACTGCTCTAATTACGTTGGTAAACAGTTTATAATAGCAATAAGGCACCTCAGGGGTTTGTGATATATGGCCAATATACCACGGCTAAGGGCTGTGTCCAGGCACTCCGCGTTGCGTCGTGCTTAAGAACAGCCCTTACCCGTGGTATATTGGCCATATACCACACCCCCTCGGGCCTTATTGCTTAAATGTAGCCTAACAGAGTAGCCTACTTAAATTCAAGAAGAGCAATAGCATCAATTGCTTCCTAAAGCATTCTGCTCCATAGTAGCCTATTCACAATGAGTTACAGTGGGGGAAAAAGTATTTAGTCAGCCATCAATTGTGCAAGTTCTCCCACTTAAAAAGATGAGAGAGGCCTGTAATTTTCATCATAGGTACACGTCAACTATGAAAGACAAATTGAGAAAAAAAAATCCAGAAAATCACATTGTAGGATTTTTAATGAATTTATTTGCAAATTATGGTGGAAAATAAGTATTTGGTCACCTACAAACAAGCAAGATTTCTGGCTCTCACAGACCTGTAACTTCTTCTTTAAGAGGCTCCTCTGTCCTCCACTCGTTACCTGTATTAATGGCACCTGTTTGAACTTGTTATCAGTATAAAAGACACCTGTCCACAACCTCAAACAGTCACACTCCAAACTCCACTATGGCCAAGACCAAAGAGCTGTCAAAGGACACCAGAAACAAAATTGTAGACCTGCACCAGGCTGGGAAGACTGAATCTGCAATAGTTAAGCAGCTTGGTTTGAAGAAATGAGAGCAATTATTAGGAAATGGAAGACATACAAGACCACTGATAAAATCTCCCTTGATCTGGGGCTCCACGCAAGATCTCACCCCGTGGGGTCAAAATGATCACAAGAACGGTGAGCAAAAATCCCAGAACCACACGGGGGGACCTAGTGAATGACCTGCAGAGAGCTGGGACCAAAGTAACAAAGCCTACCATCAGTAACACACTACGCCGCCAGGGACTCAAATCCTGCAGTGCCAGACGTGTCCCCCTGCTTAAGCCAGTACATGTCCAGGCCCGTCTGAAGTTTGCTAGAGTGCATTTGGATGATCCAGAAGAGGATTGGGAGAATGTCATATGGTCAGATGAAACCAAAATAGAACTTTTTGGTAAAAACTCAACTCGTCGTGTTTGGAGGACAAAGAATGCTGAGTTGCATCCAAAGAACACCATACCTACTGTGAAGCATGGGGGTGGACACATCATGCTTTGGGGCTGTTTTTCTGCAAAGGGACCAGGACGTCTGATCCGTGTAAAGGAAAGAATGAATGGGGCCATGTATCGTGAGATTTTGAGTGAAAACCTCCTTCCAGCAGCAAGGTCATTGAAGATGAAACGTGGCTGGGTCTTTCAGCATGACAATGATCCCAAACACACTGCCCGGGCAATGAAGGAGTGGCTTCGTAAGAAGCATTTCAAGGTCCTGGAGTGGCCTAGCTAGTCTCCAGATCTCAACCCCATAGAAAATCTTTGGAGGGAGTTGAAAGTCCGTGTTGCCCAGCGACAGCCCCAAAACATCACTGCTCTAGAGGAGATCTGCATGGAGGAATGGGCCAAAATACCAGCAACAGTGTGTGAAAACCTTGTGAAGACTTACAGAAAACGTTTGACCTGTGTCATTGCCAACAAAGGGTATATAAAAGTATTGAGAAACTTTTGTTATTGACCAAATACTTATTTTCCACCATAATTTGCAAATAAATTCATAAAAAATCCTACAATGTGATTTTCTGGATTTTTTTTCTCATTTTGTCTGTAATAGTTGTGTACCTATGATGAAAATTACAGGCCTCTCTCATCTTTTTAAGTGGGAGAACTTGCACAATTGGTGGCTGACTAAATACTTTTTTCCCCCACTGTATAATGAATGATTTTCTGTATGTGTTGTGATTATGTACTTTATGGATGTTTAGTTTCTAGTTGTTTACCTCACATTTGGTTTAAATTATGACTGTATGGTTATACACATGATAAATATTCATCAATATCTTCCCTCATTACTAAACCACACCATCCTTAGTTTTATTGTGATAAGCTTTTTTTCCAATCACATATTATGATTTTTTCATGATGGTTTTAAGGTTTTTGTAACTTTACTTGTATTTCTTGTATTGCCACTTAAGAGGTGTTTATGAGTTTGTGACTTTTTGATTGCCAGTACTTGGTAATATGAAAAATAAATGGAATAACTGTTTTCTATCCATCACATAAAAAAAATATACATTTGAGATACTCCTAAAATTTCGCAATGGGCTCAGTTCATCATGGTGCAAGAAACAAATATAAGAAACAACATGTTAAATGGTAACCATTGCATTTATTGCATCAAAGTTTGATTTTTTGTTGTTGTCATGATGACACGATGTTATGCCCATTTGATGGGTTTGACTCCTCTGCGTCTGTGGGTATATCTCTCTCTCCATGAAGTTTACAATTGGTCATCACTTTTGTCCGCCCTCATTCCCTTATGCTTTCAGTTCATCCATAGCGTCTTGGAGCCTGGAATAGAATTAATAGGTATTAGAACACAGGAAATGAATTCATTGACAGGACAGATGATACTGCCATACCTAGTTTTTACTGTAGATGGCGTCAAACCACCTCAAGTACTGTACTTCACACATACTAATTGCTACTGATGTGTCCAAAATCATATTTGTGTTTCTCCCATTTCACTTTGTCACAATTTCCAAGTATGTGAATAATGGTATGTGTCACCCCCACTTCCCCATCATTATTTCCTGTTTCAACTCCCTCAATTTTATTTAAACTATGCTCTGTGGCCGTTTGTGGTACTTTAACTTGAAGCATAGCTGACATAAGCATTGAGATGCTAAAAGAATAAACATTTTAATTACTATCAATCCTCAAGCCTAAGAGCAGAGTGTGCATCTCAATTGTCAAAAGTTGCTTCATCTCCTTCTCACATCCTTTCCTTCACCTTCACTAATGTGCAAGGAACTGGATTGGTGGACAAAGCCACCACCCTATAACAGTCACCTATCCATGTGTCTTTAGTTCAGTGCAGATGATGGAAACAAACAGAGGAGAGTCAGTCAGCCACTCCCCCTCATCCACTTGCTTGAAGTCTCTTGAAAGGAAGCCACTTTAGACTGAGACACAGCCCTAGTCAACTACTAGCCCCTATTCCCTCATCCACTTGCTTGAAGTCTCTTGAAAGGAATCCACTTTAGACTGAGACACACCCCTAGTCAGCCATTAGCCCCTTTAGTCCCTCGTCCACTTACTTGAAGTCTCCCCCATCGAGCAGGCTCCTATAGGTGGCGATCTCGGCCTCCAGCTTCATCTTCATATTGAGGAGTGCCTCATACTCCTGGCCCTGCTGCTGGATGTTGCCCCGCAGGTTGGTCAGCTCACCCTCCAGACGGATGAGGATAGCATTGTACTTCTCCACCTCCATGTTGGAGCGCATCTCTGTGTTGCGCAAGGTATCTTCCAAGGAGGATTTCTGTTGGGAATAACAGGGGAATGTTGGGAATGGTCTTCGAAATGTTGTTGAATGATACTGGGATTATTAGAATGTTGGAGATATGGATGGTATGGCTAAGGTATGGCAGCGGACTTCAAAAGGAGGTCGTACATAGAGGACATACATGGGCTACTATCAGTTCAATTTGTACTCGGAGGAATTAAGGAATTTTACGGAAATATGTTATCATATTGAAAGAATGTCCTTGCCAAGCTCTGTTGGGATGCCAGCTCGATCTCGAGGGTCTGTAACTGTCTCTGTAGGTCGCTCATCTCCATCTGGGCCCCCTGCAGGGCCTCTGTGTTCTGGGATACCTGCACCTGTACGTCTGAGATCTATACCACAGCATAGAGGAAGAAAGGAAGGGAAGGAGATAGGCAAGGAGAGAGGGAGGGAAGAAGGGAAGGAGATATGGAAGTAGGGAAGGAGTTAGGGAAGAAGGGAAAGTTAGGGCTCTATTCAATCTGTAATGCTGAAGCGTTACAGATTCAGCGATATACATTTATAGGTCATTTCCGATTGCGCCAACATATGCAGCATTTACCGTGAATGCAGTCTCCGCTAAAGCGGGAACATTGCCTTACATTTCAATCACGCTGTAAAGCTGAACATCCGCGATGCGGATTGAAAAGAGCCCTTAGTCATCTTGAAAGTTTAATTCATGTTTTGGATTTCAGGCTTTTTTTGTCTGACTAGACCACCCATACAACAAAACATTTTTTCAATGGCAAGCTACACTTTCAGTGGATAATTTTTTTTATGTTGTCCAGTGGGTGTGGGTTACTCCATTTTAGTTCCAATTGCAGATCAAAAACCAATAATTATAGGTTTGATGTGGTGTGTAATGATAGTATGATACAATGATGTACCTTCTGGACACTGAAAATAAGATGGGGTACCTGGTTTTCGTGCCACATTTTGAGGTCCTTTGCGTTCTTCAGAGCCATCTTCTCGTAGTTGGCCCTCATCTCCTCCATCACCAGGCTCAGGTCCTGACCTTTCGGGGCGTCCACGTCCACCTGCACCCCTGACTGGGATATCTGGGTCCTCATCTCCATCACCTCCTGTTGGAGAGGGGTCAGGGGAAGGGGAGAGAGAGAGAGAGACAGAAACAGACAGCGACAGAAAAAAAGACAGACAAAGGAAAGTAAGGCATTCCAATATTAGCCAACTGTGACATTTGAAAAGTTCATAGCTAGTGATAATGTTAGTCTGATATTATCACGTTATCGTTGTTCTTCATGGAATTGGATTGTTCCATTTATTCTATTTCTATTCTCCATACTGAAAATGTTATATTTCAAATGATTATTTGATATGGACATTCGATCTCAATGCTATAGCTCACATTGTCATGGTTCTTCCTGAGGAAGATGAGCTCCTCCCTCACGGCCTCGATCTCACTCTCCACATTCATCCTGCCCATGTTGGTGTTATCGATGACCTTCTTCAGCCCAGCAATGTCCGCCTCCACTGACTGACGAATGCTGTACTCAGATTCAAATCTGTGGGCACAGGGACACTCACTAAACTCTGCATTGACATGAAATACACTGACATTTTGGGGTAAAGGCACAAAATGGCTGCCATGTTTCAGTTTACTAGGAGTAGGATGGAGTTGAAGCAGACACTGATCTGAGGTCAATTTTGTATTTTTCTCCTCCTTTTGATTATCATTAGAATTTTGGGAGGGAAAGTTGATCCTAGATCTGTGTCTGTGGGCAATTACTATCTCTGGAGCAGTTCACCAAGGTTATAAGAGCTATGCAGCATAGGGGTTGCATGTAAGAGGTTACATGCACATCAGACATTCACGTACAGATGCCAAGATGACAGATTCATTATGAGAGATTAGACTTTCTGTGCCAACTCGGCACACTGGTACCGGCACAAGACTTCCTCTCTTGTGGGTCTGGCATGTCTCAAACTCTTGAGAGTTTTTCCTTGCTTAATGGCTGACTTTATAGTGGCCCACTGGGCACACACTGGATGAACTAACGTTGTTTCCACATCATTTCAATGAAATTATGTGGAATAGACGTTGAACTGACATCTGTGCCCAGTGGGGGGTTTGAGTCAATGAACTTTGTGAGAAGCACAAGTACAGTAGGAAATTGAACAGATCAATTGATTTTCATAACAGAAAAACAAAATCCCAAATGAACCCCTGTATTGTATACAAAGTTATGGCTCAACATGCGTGCAGAAAGATGTCATTTACAGTGGTAAACTCACTTTACTCTGAAGTCATCTGCAGCTAAGCGAGCATTATCGATTTGGAGGACAATACTAGCGTTGTCCACTGTCGCATCGAATACCTATTGGAGAAAAATATAGTTAATTTCCATTGAATATATACAAAAAGAGATATAATGGACTTACTTCTTATTTATCATGAAAGACAAAATATTTTCAGAAACTATTTTTGCATGTGACATAAGCCTGCTTTATGATGCTTTACTTTCCTTGACTTTTGAATCCATGTCAGTTATAGAGGAAGGCCTTTCTCCCATTTACTGTTTAATGCAAATATATATGAACTTCTAACTAATTTTGTGTGTCATACATTAGCTGGCAATAAAAAAGAAGAACTAATATGTTCCATCATAGGATTTGCTGCTCATCACCATCCTAAAACCTGTGTTTTAAATTTACGCCTCCCAGGGGGGTGATATTGAAACCGCAGAGTCTGAGTGATTACATAATGGGACCAAAACACAACTGAATCTATGGTTACGGCCATATAACTACGACTGCACCTGAAAAAGAGGAACCCGCAAACGGAAAAGCAGCAAAATGGGTTTCCGTGCCAGGGCTGTCTGTTCTCAGTTTGCATTGTTAGAGAAAACGGGCCAGGCTTCCTGTCCTCCCCCTCAATCTGTGTGTTTGTAACCATGGCATTCTGATGTGAATCACAAAAAAAAGGGGAACTCTTGTCGGTTTATGTGTCCGGCAAGTGGAACAAGGCTAACATTCATCATAAGAGTGTCATCATAAACTATAGAGGACTTTGGAATTCTTTTGAACAAATGTCCGTTTTTGCAGGGAGTTCGTGAGATCTTGTTGGAATTCTTTGACTGTGCTGTTTGGAGCTATAATGGTTATAGAAACAACACACCCGCCAGCAATGTGTTTCCAATCTCACAGGGAATTCTTTTTGTGTGTTGTCACACACATCTGGTTCATATCGCTGGTCCCTCCCACACTACACTACGCCCCAGAGTGGAGACAGTGACCTGGTGAGGTCAAAACGCTTGGAACGTTGTGTATGGGTTTTGTTCCGTTTTTTGTGATTCATTTGAGGAACTCTTTGACCAAATTGAGGAGTGAGGGAACTAGGGAAGGAGGGGGAGGGAAAGTGGCTATCTGGCTGGCCTGCCACACCCTCTACAATGATTTATATATACACTAGATGACTCACAGGGGGCGCTGTTTTGAAGCCTCCATCTTGGCACTCCCCCACCGTTGTAAAAACGGATTAATTTTTTTGGAAGCTATAGAAATGTATTTACAAAGGTCTGAATTTGTTTTTGCCACGTGTATTCTATTACCGACACCTTAATACATACCTTTTTAATTATTTTTTGTGAGCTAAACATAAACATTTACATTTTAATAATATAACAAATAAATGTCCTTAAAGTATTAATTTTTGAAAGTACTAATGTTACTGTCCCCACTACAACAACAAAATACTCAAATACATGTAATTTTGTCCTTGAAACATTTAAATGAAATACTGTAGAATTCCATTCATTCATATGGAGGACTGCTTTTACTGGGGAGTGCCAATATGGCCGACTGGTCGCTTCAAAGTCTCTCATTGGCCAATACATAGCATCAGCAAAATCAGGGTTTAGATACATGATTGACCCTCTATTCAGTTAGGAATTTTGAGAAGCCAGTTGTTCCAATGCAGGGTTCCCCACAGAAATGTTGAAGTCAAAGCATAAGCAAAGTAAATTGGTAAATAAATAATTGTCATTATGCTTAAACTCATTCTTGGACAGACATCTTCTCTCATACCATAATGGGTTTTAGTTCAACGAAAAGTTGCAGGAGTGGTGACATTACATTCATATTTTGATTTACTGGTTGATCAAATCAACATACTAATCTAAAGCAACAAAGACAACAAAACCACAAATTCCTCAACTTAACCCTTTTCTTACACACATTATTCTTCCTCAACACCCCCCCCTCTCTCTCTCTCTCTCTTGTCTCTATCACTCTTGTAATGATACTGTATTTGTTTGAATGTGATATGGCTCAACACCCCCCTCTCTCTTTCTCATTCACACCCCCACCTTCTTGCGCAGGTCTTCCAGTATGGTGGTATACTTGCTATAGTCGCGGGCGTCCGGTCCTCCCTTCTCCAGGGCCTCTCGGATCTTCACCTCCAGCTGTCCGTTGGCCTGCTCCAGGTGCCTCACCGTCTCCAGGTAGTTGGCCAGGCGGTCATTCAGGTTCTGCATGGCCCCCTTCTCGTTGCCCATGACGTGACCACTGCCACCACCTACTGCCGCAGCGTTGATTAGACCACCCATGCCGCCCATGCCGGCACCCATGCCACCACCAATGCCCGTGCCCATACCACCGCCGCTCACCTTAAAGGAGGATGAGGAGTAGGAGGAAGAGCCGGCTGGGGCACCGCTGCGGAGGCCCCCGTAGGCTGCGGAGGAGATGCGGGTGCCCTGGCCGCCGGCCCCGCCATAGGTGCTGGCGGCCCGGTAGGAGGACACGGGCATGGTGCGTTGGAAGGAGATGTGACTGTTGGACGGTCTGTAACTCATGACTGCTGATGGAGTAGTCGGAACGAATGAACAAATGGAAAAGAGAGAGAGAGAAAGGAGCCTCTGAGCTGAGCTACAGAAAGAGTGACGTGGATAGAGTGAACCGGAGAACTTATACTTCCCCCACACAACCCTCCTCTCTCTCTCTTTTGCAGGCCGGCCTCCAAGACCCTGCCTATATCCACATCCCCCATCCTCTCTTTCCTACTCTCCCACCTCTTCTCTCATGCTCTCATTCCACACTCTTTTCCCTAGCATTTGCATTTGCCCTTGGACACTCCTCAACTTCTATCTACATGCAAAACGTTGCTAATTATGTTATTTTAGCATGAATCTAATGTAAAACACATATTTGTGAAATCTAATACAAGAGAACGTTCTATCTTGTCAATTCAGATGACAAATTCCTCACACTGCAAAAAGAAAATGTAAGACAGAAAAAAAGAAAGAGACACAAAAAGAAAGAGAAGAGAGAAGACTGGAGTTAATGATGAAGAAAACAATTAAAGAAAGCAAGGTTTTATCCTGGGCATGCTTTGACATTCTTTGGTTTTTCCCATAAAAGGCATAATTTGGAATGGTTGCTGCATACCCACTGGGCAAAAATGGGTTGAATCCACAGGAGGTTGGTGGCACCTTAATTGGGGGTAACATGCTTGTGGTAATGACTGGAGCGGAATCAGTGTAATGGTATTAAATACATTGAACACATGGTTTCCAGGTGTTTGATGCCATTCCATTGCTCTGTTCCGACCATTATTATGAGCCGTTCTCATTGTTTCCACATTATTTCAACCAAACAATTCTATGTGAATAACATCCTAGCTAGCACATTTGGTTCCTTGGAAGTTGTGGGAACGTACATTTTTGTTTTCCCAATTGGTTCTGGGAACGAAGCCAGAAGTTTCCTGACCTGTAAAATTGAACATTTCTTAAACGTTCTGAGAACGGAAGTAAAAATGTCACCTCTTCTGGGAACTTACATTTTTAGGTTGCAGGGAGGTTCTGAGAACGTTTTACTATGGTTCCTTTAATGTTTTCCTACGAGGTTTTATTAACATTTTGAAGGTCATTAAATAAAGTTCTGAGAACATATTTCCATAAGACTTTTAATAACACTGCTAGCTTAGTTCAGGTTAACTGTTTTGAACTCCATTGCCAGGAAGTTGTGAAAAGGTTGTATGCAAAATAACCATAGGACAACCAGGCTCTCACCAAGCTCTAAGAAACATATGGTTCTCAGAACGTTATGTGCTAGGTGGGATTGAATCAAGTGGAAAACTGATTGGATTTGAAAAAAGCCATCAATGTAAGGGAATTTCGTATTTTTTTCTTTTAACCTAAATCCAATGACATGGTGACATTTTTTGTTGATTTCACATTGAGTTCATGTTAGTTGACAACTCAACCAAATGTAAATCAAAACTAGATGTTGAACTGACATCTGTGCCCAGTGTGTAGTTTCTATGTACTTGATCAGCCAAACCCCCAAAATAACTGGATACGGACACACTTAGCAGCAGGGCTAAACTAAACTGGCTTGCAGAAAGGAAAGGGAAAGGGGGATACCTAGTCAGTTGTACAACTGAATGTATTCAACTGAAATGTGTCTTCCGCATTTAACCCAACCCCTCTGATTCAGAGAGGTGCGGGGGGCTCCCTTAATCGACATCCACATCATCGGCGCCCGGGGAACAGTGAAGAGAATGGGCTGTTGCAATGTATGTAGTGATCACAAGAACAGCTTATTCCCATTAGTGTATAGAATAAGCATGTATTGAAACGCCCCATCACCCATATTAAAAAGGCAACACCCAAGCTTCAAATACACCTAGAACGGCACATTCTGTAAATGAGGTGATGTGCACAAAGACTTTGGTAAGCTGATACCACAGTGTCTCTGTCTCTCTGTCTTCGGCGATAGGATTGGGGGAAGGGAGGGGGTGCTCTTGAGTCACCTTTGAGTGATAGAATGCCGGACACTGATTTCACGAAATTCCTTGGTTGAGTAGTTGATATCTTCAAGGTGATACCTTTGAGAAGACGTCTGCAGATAGCTGTGACAGGCTGAATTATATCTTTTAGTGGTTTGTATCTCATTGATCATCAGGAATGTTGATTGTGTCACCCGAAAGGTAATAAGGTCACACAGACACAGACAGACAGAGCCATTGAGTTTTTCATCCAGTACACAAAAAACCCATCAATATCCATTGTTCTTAAGAAAACATACCAGAAAAGGACTGTGAGTGGAAACGTTACCTCTCAAAGGTCAGAAACAACATAGCATGACATAATAGATGAATGGACAGACTTGAAAGATGCAGTATGTAACATTTGACTCTGACTCTTGCCACTTTTATTTTGACAATAAACAAGCAAGTTCATAGCCTCAAACTATCTTCTCAAACTAGCACATGTCCAGGGTGTGTACTTGTATGTCAAGCTGCCTCACGCTACAGAAACATGGGCCGTTCTTGCTCGGACAAGGCTTAAAGGGATACTTCAGGATTTTGGCAACGATGAATTCAGGGATACCATTTTTATGTTTCTGTGTCCAGTATGAAGGAAGTTAGAAGTAGTTTTGCGAGCCAATGCTAACTAGCGTTACCACAACGACTGGAAGTCTATGGGTATTGGCTACCATGCCAAAATCCCGAAGTATCCCTTTAACGCTACTTGCTTTTTTACTTACTACAGCTATATCATAGACATAATTAAATGAAGGGCTATTTGTTTGTGGAAATGTAACAAATTGCACCAAAATAAAACCTGTGCCCTTAGGGAGATGGTCTCAAAGTTAATAGGTGGTGGCGTTTATAGCAGTGGAAAATAACAGGTTCCCAATGACCCTCACTGACGACACTACTGTATGCCCTGGTTAGGGCAGATTCACAAAATGGATCCCAGAGACAAAATAACAAAACACAGTACCCAGGGGAAGTTGGCTAAAGCTCATACACTTCCCCTGTTTTCTTTATACTCTGACTCTACCTCACCTTCATGGTTGATCAAGTTTCAAAGCTTCACCTCTTCATCATAACAGTTCTCATATCATTCAGTATGTATCAATGTCCAGTCATATCACACAAAGCTTGGACAGTACAGCTCAATGATTTAAAACAGTTTAATGGCAGAAGAAGAGGAACTTCTCAATAGAATCAGAGTGACTCACCTCACTGCTTCTACGCCATTTCTAAATGTTTAAAATGATTGTCCACTATGAAATTAAAGTTTGTCAGTGAAAATCCACATTCTACAATTGATTGTATACAGGCCATGGTCTAACTTTAAATCCATTGGAGCATGCATTAAGCTCAAGACGTGGACTTATCTCAACATTTGACCTCTTTTGAACTAATCTGACAAACGTTTGTTTCGGGAGGCACTATCACTTCAAACTGCTGCATGTGCAGAAATCCAGGCCTTAGTAGCTCTGGAGACCCTCAGTCCAGGGAGGCCAAGGGAGAGAGGGAAAGAGAGAAGAAAATTGAGGAGAAACTTGAGACTCTGACTCATACCAATAACAGCAGGATTCTGGGAAACTCAACAGGAGCTTATGTGCTTCAGGGATTCTGGACAACTGTCAGAGAATGAAAGCTCCCAGCTTGATCTTTCTTGGATGAACTTGGACTTGTTCATTCTCCTCTTCTATTTTACTAACTTTCCACTCTGTTACCCCTAAACTTGGGAGTGCTTACCCAGCTAAGAAAATTACAGTGCTTCAACGTTGTGCCAACGTCATATGTCAGTAGGGCAGTTACTCACTCAATCCCATGACCGGGACTTGTGCCAGGGTGGGGAAAAAAAGAGGAACAAGGGTAAGAAAAGGGAGGGTGGATCTTGATCTCTTTATAGCAAATTAGGAGTATAAATCTTAGATAAAGACCTGAGACACCCTGAGACCCTGAACATTATTGGATGTCCTGCTTACATTCTTATATCTGCGTGGGAATTCCAGTTTTACGAGCAAGGTGTGGCCATGGGGGTCTGTGCTGACCACGGTCAAGGTGTGAAGGTCACTTATCAGTCATGAGTGAAATGTGACAGTTACGGGCCATTTTCTCTCAGAGTTGTCATGTCCATCTTTAGAGTCTTAGTACCAGTATGTTCCGTTTTTACACGTCCACAAATACAGTAACACACCATTGAAAATGCATAGTCAGCACAATGGTCACTTAATTAATATGCTCCCTTTTAACTTGCACACGTATATGACAACGAATACACGAACCCTCTACTGAAAATGCAGTCAATCACCACAATAGCCTCTTAAAGGGATAGTTCACCCAAATACAAAATTGCATAATGGTTTCCTTAACCTATAAGCAGTCTATGGGCAAGGTATGACATCAATCCATGCTTTGGTTTTGTTTAACTTTTTAGCATTTGTGGACCAAAACCAATGCAAGTCAATATCCTATATTAGATTGCTTACAGCAGGGATCATCAACTAGATTAATCCGTGGGTCAATTTTCTGTTGAGCGGATGGTCGGGCGGCCTGAATATAATTACAAATAATTTGTAACTACACATTTACCGCAAGCCCAAACAGATATGTTTGACTAAAACATAATCATTTCAAAACTTGCTTACATTTGTATGCGATCACATGTCTCTCTATTATGTGTGGGAATACTTGGGAACAGATTTCTTAAATTAAAATCACTTAGAGCTGATTTCCTGGTGTTTTTAGTCTTTTATGTACAACAATGAAAATTATTATTATTATTATTATAGAAGCTCAGAAAACTTGGAGGGCCAAATGAAACCACCCGCGGGCCAAATTCGGCCGCCAGTTGGGGAACCCTGGCTTACGGGGTAAGGAAACTGATAACTATCCCTTTAACATGTTCCCTGTAGACTTACAGTTCATGAGTCTATAAAATTCCACTGAAAATACATAGTCAGCCTTCATCCTCCTTTAGGAACATAGGAATAAAGGTTATTTGGATGACACCTCTTTTCTATTAGGATCCTTGCACAGGAAAATTAAGACAGTATGCCTGCACACACATTCACACACCAGAACATCTGGTTACACTTCATTTTACAGTCCTATTTTGGCTGGTATTTATTTGTATTTGCAATTAAATTACATGGTAACAATAATGCATGGTAATTCAACAAACTCACTCTAGGAACCAACACATCATTATTTTGATTGTATAATAAATATGTTTTTTTCCATTTTAACTTGGCATTGGGAGGTAAATACCAGATAGATAGGGGACTGTAAAATAAAGCTTAGTTAGTTAGTAACTATCTACTTACTTACTTACCTTTATTGAATCCCCTTGAAAAAAAAATGTCTTGTTTTCCTATTAAACAAGCTTGGCTTTATTGCATTTATGATGTATCACAAGACAAAAAACAACACAGGGGTTTACATACACATTACAGTCCACCAATTTTACAGCGTATTGTGCTGAAAGCATCAGATTCTTCCGAAGGAGCACTAGGGGGAGCCAGCCCCAAGTCAAGGTGTGGCAGTCAAGGTGCAAACGGGCAGGCGTACTTTGACCATCCCATTGTTTTTATGGGATGCTAATATCGCTACCCTAGTGTTGACTACACTTCAGACACAGATGTAGGTGGCAGGAAGAGGCCTGTAGGGCAATTATGCAACCCCTACCGACACGTCCTTAGGGTTATTTGGAACAGCAGCCCCTCTGACTCTTTCTAAAGAGGGTCTGTATCTTCTCAGCGCTAATCGTTGTCTTCTGCCCCTCCAACGCTCACCCACTCATCGCATGTACGTGTTTACCTCAGCACATTCCAATCTTTATGTGTCGCATTTGAAGACCGACGCACACAAACCAAAACATCTCTCGACTCTGGAGGCTACGGGGCGAGAGGGTCAGATGTCAAAGGGCGTCTTAAATTACCCAAGGTCTCTGACGACAGATGAGGAATGCAGTGATTTCTCCCAGAAAGGAAAAGAGAGATTTTGTCCCACGTATGTCAGTTATTAAGGTCGATAGGATTAGAGAGCTGCAGCTGTTTTTGTTTGTTTAGTGATGAATGTGTTTAACAATAGGTCATTGGTAACGCTTGAGCCAGATAAGGCTCCCAATGGCCGATGCAAACATGAGCCATGTTACTTCCGTATGGCAAAATATACATACAGTAATCCATTGGTGCAAACTCTTCACAGCGCAACTTCGGGACTGTTTACAAATGGAGTTCAAGTTTCCAATACCTGGGATAAACTGAAAAATATTGATTTACTACTCGATCAGATCAGTCTAAATTATTAGAAAAATGAAATACTATATCATTTTCCCCCAACTGACTTCATTGAGGTGAGTTATTTAGTTCATTGAGTGACAGTCATTACTTATCTCTTCAACCCAGCAGTTAAACTCTGATAAGCCTTTCCCAGGGGAGTGCATGGGTTAACTTGGGTAAAACACCTACACACCCACATCCATACACATGCTTCATGTCTGGGTCAACAGTCAGCACAGACTTTTACTTTCTCCTCAGAACATTTGATATGCTCTCTTGTCATTACAGTCATCCTGTACAGTGCTCCACGTGTTTATAGGAGCATTTCATTGCTCAGGGCTAAATAAAAAAAAGGGGCCCCTTGCTTTGCATGTGAACACAATAGGCCAGGCTCTTTCAAGGACCCCATTCTCTAAAGCAGGGGTGTCAAACACGCATTCGGTCTTCAACGAGGTCCCGAGGGCCGCATTGAAAATTGGTTATATTTCCTTGCATTCAGAATTTGCAAAAAATAGTCCTCTATCCATCGTTTTGGGAATTTTCCATGCTCCCTGACTGTCTAGTGACTATTAGCGAGCTGGACAGCAAATCAACTATATGAATGTAGGTCTACTGACTGTGCACAGCCATTACTAGTGAGCTGGATAGTCAAGAAACTGTATGAATATAGGTCCATTATAATTTCTACACAGTTTCGATTTGGTTTTAGTCATTTTAAAGTATATTGGGTTCGTATCCCCCCCCCCCAGAAAAATATTTTACTCAAACCACCCGCGGCCCATATTGGACCCGGCTCGCGGGTGGTTTGTTTGACACCCCTGCTCTAACTGCTAACTATTAATCAACTAAATCACATTATTTCCATTGAAGTACAGTGAGTGTCTTATTCTAGTCAATCACGGTGTCAACACTAGAAGAAGTGAAGCCCGAAGGTAAAGATACAGTATACATCGTACTTTAAAGAAATGTACAGGTACAAGAACGACAACTTGTACAGGATGTGACTTCCGGGTATAGATGTCTGGCCAGTATCTATAAAACGAGTGCTGATCTAGGATCAGATTCCACCTGTCCATATAGTCTTTATTTATTATGATCTAAAAGGCATTCCTACTCTGGGACACTTTATGAATACGGGTCATACACTGCTTTTCATGGTGCAGGGGAAAAAGGGTGTGTCTGACCAAGGTGGGCTTGGGCATTCTTTATAGAGAGGAAACTAAAACAACCACTGTTTGCTCTTCGTTCAGAAGATAAGAGAGGAAGGTAATCAATAGCCTATGTGACACTCTCCACACAATAAAGTTGTCTGTGTAAAAATGTATTGCAACATATTATACAGTATGTGTGACTCACTTTAAGGGGTGTTAAGATATGGAATGTCACTAAAGTCTACGTTAAAACCCACTTTTCCCACAACTGTGAGTCATTCAGTCACTATCAACACAGACTCGCCATATCTGACAGTAAAAAGCTGCACAATCTGCTGTATGAGGTTTAATGTGTATAGAAGGACTGGCTTACAAGTGCAGTTGGTCTGTGTAAGATTTCATTGGTCATATTGAAATACGCCTCTTGATTTTGGGAGAATATGACTAATGGAATATCTTTGCACTATATACTGTATGTTAGCTCACTAATACAGTTCTGGGCATTAGAAAGTTACTTTTTCCACACGCAAAATGCCTGCTGCAGCAAGGTACATTCTTAATGGTGACAAACTGTTAATGATAATGCCAAGCACCAAGTTCATTAACAATCATCTAACAAGAGCCCATTCCCAGACCTGTACTTTGTTTTTGTACAATTAATTAGGAATTTTGAAGAGGTTTTTGATGATGCAAAGAATGCATTCTGCACTGGTCAACTGCATTGAGACTCTAACATAAATACATTATAATATGAATGGTCAGAATATCATTATAACAGCACATAATGCTGCAAACAAGGAAAAGCAGCTCCAATCCCTGTTATGTACGTTTTGTACTCTCAAATTCACTCTGTGTGCTGTAAATATGTAACATGACTCTATTCTTTTTCTCCAGCATTCTGCGCTCCCCTACTGCATGCTAGCCAATCACAACACCCCTCGGACCCTCCCCTTTCCAGATAAAAAGAGGGCCAGGGAACAGTGAGCTCCATCTGCACGAGTCTCTCTCTCTCTGCAGCGAATCTCCCAGTCTCCACAGACCACCTACTGTAGCACTTGCTAAAACCAAAGTCATCATGTCCACCAGAGCTGTGAAGAGTACCAGCTACTCTGTGAGGTCCTCCTCTGCAGGCATGGGGCCTCAAAACTTCAGCAGCAACTCCTTCTCCGACGGCTATGGCGGCGGCGCCAGACAACAGAGCTACAGCGTCCGCAGCTCTTATGGGGGCGTTGGCAGCAGTGCCGGGGGTGTGGCAGCAGGTGGCTATAGGGTAGTTGGGGGGTACGTGGCTGGTGGGTCCGGGCAAAGAGGGGGCGTGATGGAGTTTGGGTATGCGGGCATGGGTGTTGGTGGTGGTTTGGGAATGGGGGGTGGTATGGGGATGGGGGGTGGGAAGATGACATGTACGGGACCCCCTCAAATCACCGCTGTTCAGGTGAACAAGAGCCTGCTGGCACCCTTGAACCTGGAGATCGACCCCAACATCCAGGTGGTCCGCACCCACGAGAAGGAGCAGATCAAGACCCTCAACAACCGCTTCGCTTCCTTCATCGATAAGGTCAGTTACTCATGAGTTTTGATCACACCAGGGTCAAATGCATAGTGCATGCCAAATACTTTCATACACTTGAGCTGAGCTTGATTTAGCTTGTCTTTTACAATGGTGGAGTAGTCCTGAAGGTGCAAACCTCGCCCACTCTGCACAGCGGTCAAGCTAAATCTAACTCACATCAGGTATTTTACAGCATTGCACAGTAAAATACCTGACCCATGTCTGGTTTGTATTAACTTGGCCTTTGGGAAGGGGCAGATTCACTTGTGATTTCGGTCATCTGTTTTGGATTTTTTATGTTAGCTATAACAATTCCTTTTAACTTCATCGAATAAGCTCCCTGCTCCAGTCAATCCGTACTGAATATACATTGTGTGCAAAACATTGTGCACAAAACTGAAGGTATATTGTCAACAAAACTATGGAAATACATTAAGACTAATTGGGTACTATTTAGGCATGCAAGAATATAAAATACAAACTTGGTTTTCAACAGAAAACCCTCCCGCACTGACCACTCCCCTTTTACTGTAAAATAAAGAGTGGCATGATGGGCTCAATTGGTAGAGCATGGCGCTTGTAACGCCAGGGTAGTGGGTTCGATCCCCGGGACCACCCATACGTAAACATTTATGCACACATGACTGTAAGTCGCTTTGGATAAAAGCGTCTGCTAAATGGCTTATTATTATTATTATTATTATTATTATTATTATTATTATTATTATTATTATTAAATAGGGCCAGAGGCACAAGATGTGGTTGGTTGTATGAATACAGAGTTTGTTTTTTGGAAACCCCTTCTAGAAATTAACTACTGACTCTTAAGTCCACAAAATGATATATGGTGACACTTTGTTGTCTGCAGAATTTGTAGGCTACTAGGGATTTGTTGTTGGGCAGGAATCTATCTTGTCACAGGATCCTGTCTGCTCAATGTGCCATTGTGGCCTACACACTCAAACAGGATTTGGCAGGTTCACTGTCAGATATATCAGCCCATTCCTGCACAGGGCTTATCAACTGTCAACTACATTGATTACATGTTTCAAGCATCCCTTATTTGTAAAGAACCAAAGAATTCAAGGATCAATTAACAGGTTAAGCCATAAATCAGTTATGTTTACCGCCAGGTTAACCTATGTGCGGCATTCGACCCCTCCTCGACCCCTCCTCCACACCTTAGAGATACACACCTCCTCTGTTCTCTCCTCCATGCTTGTGTTTGAGTGGAACCCCACCCAGGGGCAGGGGGTCAAAAGAAAACACTTGAACAACATGAATCATGTGTGTAACTTTGATTGAGAAAGAGTGCCACATCATGCTGAAACACGGTACTCTGCTTCAATGACACACATTTGTTTGTTGGCCATTCATTAGTCTGTACATAAATTCACACTTTTGCTCCATCCATTCATGCATAATATATATACATGAATTCATTCATTAATTCATCCTACCATTCATTCATTTGTTTGTTCGTGCCTTCCATCCATCCATCCACCCTTCCTTCCTCTCTCACCTTGGCCATCCCTTCCTTCCTTCATCCAGTCATTCACAAGTTTCAGTCAATGACACTGACCATTTCCCTTTTTGTCCCTGCAGGTGCGTTTCCTGGAGCAGCAGAACAAGATGCTGGAGACCAAGTGGAGCCTCCTGCAGGACCAGACCACCACCCGCTCCGACATCGACGCCATGTTTGAGGCCTACATCTCCAACTTGCGCAGACAGCTCGACGGCCTGGGCAACGAGAAGATGAGGTTGGAGTCGGACCTGCACAACATGAAAGGGCTTGTGGAAGACTTCAAGACCAAGTGAGTGGGTTTGACATTAAAAGTTAAAGGGGTAGTTCACTCAAATTTGATTATTATTGAACTACTTTCTTAACTTAAAAGTGGTGTATGTTGAGTCTCAAATACAGTGTTATGATTTCAAGGAGCTATTGTTTTTGATTGAATAAATTCAAATCTTTAATCCTAAACGTTCTTTAATTTTAAGCTTGTCAGCAATGCTTCTTGTTTGATTGATGGGCTTGCTCTATTCTCAGGTATGAGGATGAGATCAACAAGCGTACCGAGTCTGAAAACAACTTTGTTCTCCTCAAGAAGGTCAGTAGACTAAATAATTCTACAAGCCCCCCTACATGGATAACTTACAGTGCATTGTTGCTTAACCACAAAAATTGGCTGAAGTAGAAAAGTACATGAACCAGGTATGTTCTACTATGCTTTCTCAGGATGCAGATGCTGCCTACATGATGGAGATGGAGCTGAAGGCCAAGCGGGACTGTCTTACTGATGAGCTTGAGTTCCTCAGGACTATCTATGACGCGGTAATGTACCACGTCTATATTGCAATGGGAGAGACTGACAGAAAACATTTGAATGCCTAGCTCAGGGGTCTCCAACAGGTCGATTGCAAGCTACCAGTAGCTCGAAGACCACCTATGAGTAGCTCGCCAAACAATTCTGAAAGTACATGCAATTTTCACGTGTTCCACCGCAAAATGTGATAAGCAAATCTCACAAGTATCAGACACTGCAAGCTCCCAGCTACTATTTAATCAGCGGAACTTGACATTAAGATAATGGCGTCGGAGGGGATGGCTGCCGTTTTACGGCTCCTAACCAACAGGGCTATTTTGTATGTTTTTTTGCATTGTTTGTAATTTGTTTTGTACATAATGTTGCTGCTACCGTCTCTTATGACCGAAAAGAGCTTCTGGACATCAGAACAGCGATTAATCACCTCGAACTGGATAAAGATTTTTCTTGAATGAGTCCGATACGAAGGATATACTGCTTCTCCGAGACCAGGCCCAAATCCCAGTCATTATCGAGAAGAAAAGACAGAAATACAGGGGGCGGAGATCAAATCAAATCAAAATTTATTTGCCACATGCGCAGAATACAACAGGTGTAGACATTACAGTAAACAGCAAATAATTAAAGAGCAACAGTAAAATAAAATAACAGTAGGGAGGTTATATACAGGGGATACCGAAACAGAGTCAATGTGCGGGGGCACCGGTTAGTCGAGGTAATTGAGGACATTTTTACATGTGGGTAGAGTTAAAGTGATTATGCATAAATAATAAACGGAGTAGCAGTAGCGTAAAAGAGGGGGTGGGGTGGACAATGCAAATAGTCCGGGTAGCCATGATTAGCTGTTCAGGAGTCTTATGGCTTGGGGGTAGAAGCTGTTAAGAAGCCTTTTGAACCTAGACTTGGTGCTCCGGTACCGCTTGCCGTGCGGTAGCAGAGAGAACAGTCTATGACTAGGGTGGTTGGAGTCTTTGATAATTTCCAGGACCTTCCTCTGACACCTCCTGGTATAGAGGTCCTGGATGGCAGGAAGCTTGGCCCCAGTGATGTACTGGGCTGTACGCACTACCCTCTGTAGTGCCTTGTGGTTGGAGGCCGAGCAGTTGCCATACCAGGCGGTGATGCAACCAGTCGGAATGCTCTCGATGGTGCAGCAGTATAACTTTATGAGGATCTGAGGACCCATGCCAAATCTTGAGGGAGAATAGGCTTTGTCGTGCCCTCTTCACGACTGTCTTGGTGTGTTTGATGTGTTCGGGGTGCCTTGTGAGAATTCGTCCGCGAGTGGGTAACCCGCCTCTACCATCCGTTCTATTGTCCAACGTGCAATCACTGGAAAATAAACAATGATATCCGTTCGAGACTATCCTGACGGACATAAAAAACTGTAATATCTTATGTTTCACTGAACAACGACACGGATAATATAGAGCTGGCTGGGTTTTCCGTGCATCGGCAGGACAGAACAGCTACGTCTGGTAAGACGAGGGGTGAGGATGTGTGTCTATTTGTCAATAACAGCTGGTGTGCGATAATATTAAAGAAGTCTCGAGGTATTGCTCACCTGAGGTAGAGTACCTCATGATAAGCTGTTGACCACACTATCTACCAAAAGAGTTTTCATCAATATTATTCTTAGCCGTCTATTTACCACCAAAAAGACCGTACCCAATGAGCTGTATAAGGACATAAGCAAACAAGAAAATGCTCATCCAGAAGCGGCACTCCTAGTGGCCAGGGACGTTAATGCAGGCAAACTTAAATACGTTTGACCTCATTTCTACCAGCATGTCACATAAATAATATAAATAATATGCCATTTAGCAGACACTTTTATCCAAAGCGACTTACAGTCATGTGTGCATACATTTTTACGTATGGGTGGTCCCGGGGATCAAACCCACTACCCTGGCGTTACAAGTGCCATGCTCTACCAATTGAGCTACAGAGGACCACGTGTGCAACCAGAGAAAAAAAAAAACTCCAGACCACCTTTACTCGACACACAGACGCATACAAAGCTCTCCCTCACCCTCCATTTGGCAAATCTGACCATAATTCTATCCTCCTGATTCCTGGTTAAAAGCAAAAACTAAAGCAGGAAGTACCATTGACTCGCTCAATTCGGAAGCGGTCAGATTCAGGACTGTTTTGCTAGCACAGACTGGAATATGTTCCGAGATTCATCCAATGGCATTGAGGAGTATACCACCTCAGTCAACGGCTTCATCAATAAGTTCATCGACGACGTCGTCCCCACAGTGACCGTGCATACATATCCCAACCAGAGCCATGGATTACAGGCAACATCCGCACTGAACTAAAGGCTAGAGCTGCCGCTTTCAAGGAGCGGGACACTAAACCGGACGCTTATAAAAATCCTGCTATGCCCTCAGACGAACCATCAAACAGGCAAAGCGTCAATACAGGACTAAGATTGAATCCTACTACACCGGCTCTGAAGATCGTCGGATGTGGCAGGGCTTGCAAACTATTACAGACTACAAAGGGAATCCCAGCCGCGAGCTGCCCAGTGACGTGAGCCTACCAGACGGGCTAAATGTCTTTTATGCTCGCTTTGAGGCTAGCAACACTGAAGCATGCATGAGAGCACCAGCTGTTCTGGATGACCGTGTGATCACGCTCTCCATAGTCAATGTGAGCAAGACCTTTAAACAGGTCAACATTCACAAGGCCGCGGGGCCAGACGGATTGCCAGGACGTGTACTCCGAGCATGCGTGGACCAACTGGCAAGTGTCTTCACTCACATTTCCAACCTCTCCCTGACCGAGTCTGTAATACCTACATGTTTCAAGCAGACCACCATAGTCCCTGTGCCAGAGAAAGCGAAGGTAACCTGCCTAAATGACTAACGCCCCGTAACACTCACGTCAGTAGCCATGAAATGCTTTGATTTGATGGTCATGACTCACATCAAAACCATCATCCCGGAAACCCTAGACCCACTCCAATTCGCATACCACCCCAACAGATCCACAGATGACGCAATCTCAATCGCACTCCACACTGCCCTTTCCCACCTGGACAAAAGGAACACCTATATGAGAATGCTGTTCATTGACTACAGCTCAGCGTTCAACACCAAAGTGCTCACAAAGCTCATCACTAATCTAAGGACCCTGGGACTAAACACCTCCCTCTGCAACTGGATCCTGGACTTCCTGACAGGCCGCCCCCAGGTGATAAGGGTAGGCAACAACACATCTGCCACACTGATCCTCAACACTGGGGCCCCTCAGGGGTGCGTGCTTAGTCCCCTCCTGTACTCCCTGTTCACCCTTGACTGCGTGGCCAAGCACGACTCCAACACCATCATTAAGTTTGCTGATGACACAACAGTGTTAGGCTTGATCACCAACAACGATGAGACAGCCTATAGAGAGAAGGTCAGAGACCTGGCAGTGTGGTGCCAGGAAAACAACCTATCCCTCAATGTGAGCAAGACAAATGAGCTGATCGTGGACTACAGGAAAAGGAGGGCCGAACAGGCCCCTATTAACGACGGGGCTGTAGTGGAGCAGGTCGAGAGTTTCAAGTTCCTTGGTGTCCATATCACCAACAAACTATCATGGTCCAAACACACCAAGACAGTCATGGAGACAACACCTTTCCCCCCCAGGAGACTGAAAATATTTGGCATGGGTCCCCAGATCCTCAAAAAGTTATACAGCTGCACCACTGAGAACATCCTGACCGGTTGCATCACCGACTGGTATGGCAACTGCTCGGCATCCGACCGTAAGGCACTACAGAGGTTAGTGCGTACAGCCCAGTACATCACTGAGGCCAAGCTTCCTGCCATCCAGGACCTACTGTATATACTAGGCGGTGTCAGAAGAAAATTGTCAAAGAATCCAGTCACCCAAGTCATAGACTGTTCTCTCTGCTACCGCATAGCAAGCGGTACCGGAGCGCCAAGTCTAGGTCCAAAAGGCTCCTTAACAGCTTCTACCCCCAAGCCATAAGACTGCTGAACAACTAATCAAATGGCCACCTGGACTATTTACATTGACCCCCCCTCGCTGTTTATTATCTATGCATAGTCCCTACCTACCTCGACTAACCTGTACCCCCGCACATTGACTCGATACCGGTACCCCCTGTATATAGCCTCGTTATTGTTATTTTATTGTGTTATTTTTCATTTTTTACTTTAAATATTTTCTTAACTCTATTTCTTGAACTGCATTGTTGGTTAAGGGCTTGTAAGTAAGCATTTCATGGTAAGGTTGTACCTGTTGTATTCCGTATGTGACAAATAAAATGTGATTTGAATTTGATTTGATTATCCCACCCCTGGTTAGCCAATATTAGCTTAAAAAGTCAAACCTAAAACAATTTCCAGCAATATTGCCCCTTTCTGTCCGTGTGGTGTGGGAATTTTTCTATCACTCTGTGTGTAGCCAATAGTGATGGGTCGTTTGCGAATTAATGGCTCTTTTTGAACTTCTCTTTTTGGTGAACGTCAGGAACCGAATCGCATATGTGAAAGAGCCATTCATTTGGCTCCCTGATTTGCGTACTTTTACTATTGCTTTTTGAGCAGTTATCTGGAGATAAATTATAAAACATTCTCTGAGGATGATAATTCCTCAGTGCAGGAACTATATAGTGAGGAGTCGTCCATTTTTTTTGTAGGCCATCTAATAATTTGGTCAGTTAAAAATGAATTTGAACTCACGTTTCACGTTCTGACATAATGGTAGGCAACGTTTCAGGCTTTTAATGAGAGATTTACTATTTTTTCATGCTTTAGGTCAATATCTAAGCATTACTGAACGAAGAGCCGTTTGGGAGCCAAATTAACTTATCTTTTAGGTGAATGGAGCCAAATGAGCCGGCTCACAGAAAAGACTCGGAATGCCCATCACTAGAGCCAGTTGATGTGATAACTGGCTTGTGGGTTGACAGAAATACTGTTAATGGCAAAGTAGACTTACCTGGCAGAAGTATATCATGAGTAAGTTTATCATTTGTATCTATTATGTGTTATTTGCAAACTTTGCCATGAAATGAGCAGCAGCAGTACAGAACCATCACTAGACAGGAACATTAGATGGCACACTATATGTGCAATTAAAGGGCAAGATGCCCAATTAAAGGGGAATTACAGACCAAAATAAAATGTTTTCTGATGTGAATTAAGCATTGACATTTACTCAGAACATCCAATTTCGCTGTTTCTCGATAAACAATTTTAATTTTGAGACTGAAACCCCCCAAAAAATCTAAAACCAGGAAAAATAAACCTGAGAAAACATAATTTGGGAAAATATAAAACAAAATATGGCAAAGAAATCACTGATTTTTTTTTGTGGCCCCCTAAGAGCTTTTTATTAATCATTATTTTACCAGGTACACTACCAGTCAAACGTTTGGACAAACCTACTCATTCAAGGGTTCTTCTTTATATTTACTATTTTTTACATTGTAGAATAATAGTGAAGACATCAAAAGTACTTAATAACACATATGGAATCATATAGTAACCAAAAAAGTGTTAAACAAATCAAAATACATTTTATATTTGAGATTATTCAAATAGCCACCCTTTGCCTTGATGACAGCTTTGCACACTCTTGGCATTCCCTCAACCAGCGTCATGAGGTAGTCACCTGGAATGCATTTAAATTAACATTGTGGAATTTCTTTGTTGTGATAAGGTAGGGGGTATACAGAAGATAGCCCTATTTGGTAAAAGACCAAGTCCATATTATGGCAAGAACAGGTCAAATAAGTAAAGAGAAACGACAGTCCATCATTAATAGAAGACATGAAGGTCAGTCAATACGGAAAATTTCAAGAACTTTGAAAGTTCATTGGATTTTGAATAAATTGTGTGTAGAGTATTTTCTATTTATTTAACTAGGCAAGTCAGTTTAGAACAAATTCTTATTTACAATGACAGACTACCCTGGCGCTGCTGGGCCAATTGTGCACTGCCCTATGGGACTCCCAATCACAGCCTGATTGTGATATTGCCTGGAATCGAACCAGGGTCTTTAGTGACGCATCTAGCACTGAGATGCTTCAGACCGCTGCGCCACTCGGGAGCCCATGCTTTATGAAATCTAAAGGCTTCTCTCCATCCTCTCTTGGTTCTTCAGGAGCTGCGTGAGCTGCAGGGCCAGATCAAGGACACCTCTGTCGTGGTGGAGATGGACAACAGCCGTAACCTGGACATGGACTCCATCGTGGCCGAAGTGCGCGCTCAGTACGAGGACATCGCCAACCGCAGCAGAGCTGAGGCCGAGACCTGGTACACGCAGAAAGTAAGCCCCTTCTCCAGTGAGGCACCCGAAACCGCCTATGTGACCTTTCCGAGATTCAAAACTGGCTATGCTCCAATGTCCATACTAGCATATCACTGAGAATGGATGCCCAATGCCTAAATGGTGTGCTAGTGTGGAGACCAGTGGAGGCTGCTGAGGGGAGGATGGCTTATAATAATGTCTGGAATGGAATCAATGGAATGTCTCAGGTATCCACTCTGCTAGCCAGAAGCTAGCATTGATGGATGACTTCACTGTTATGTTATGTCTCTATGTTTTGGCTGCTGACAGTAACGTGATTTTGTCTCTGTAACAGTATGAACAGATGCAGGTGTCAGCCAGCAACTATGAGGACGACCTGAAAAACACCAAGGCAGAGATCGCAGATATCAACCGCAAAATCATGAGATATCAGTCTGAAATTGATATGATAAAGGGTCAGGTGAGTGCCACATTATGTTCCTCAATAAATATGTATCCCAGTGTATTTTTATGTAACACCCCTGGTGTGGATAGACTTTCTCTCCTACTCAGTGGTAGGGTAACCAACATCTACCAATACGAACATGACTAAAAACATTGTTTGCCTGAAAACAGCGCGGCCACCTGGAGAACCAGATCGCTGAGGCAGAGGAGCGTGGTGAGCTGGCGGTGAAGGATGCTAGGCTTCGCATTAACGACCTCAAGGTGGCCCTGCAGAGAGCCAAACAGGATATGACCATGCAAGTACGCCAGTACCAGGAGCTGATGAATGTCAAGCTGGCCCTGGACATTGAGATCGCCACCTACAGGAAGCTGCTGGAGGGAGAGGAGAGCAGGTACGAGACTTGGGGCCATGTTCTTTTAGATTAGTCACAGGAAGGAGGAAATCATTCAGGCATGAGAGCATTAAAACATTGTGTTGAATGACCAGACTCTAAGATTAGGAGAATTTGATAATGACCAATTAGTTCATTTGCTCACTGAACATTCCCTTCTCTCTCTCTCTCTCTCTCTCTCTCTCCTCTCCTCTCCTCTCCTCTCCTCTCCTCTCCTCTCCTCTCCTCTCCTCTCCTCTCCTCTCCTCTCCTCTCCTCTCCTCTCCTCTCCTCTCCTCTCCTCTCCCCTCCTCTCCTCTCCCCTCCCCAGGCTGGTGAATGGAATCAAGTCGGTCAACATCTCCAAACAGTCTTCTTGTAAGTGAATGCCCTCACACCCCACAGCTATGCTGTTTCACTTATTGTTTATTACTTATTAATGTACATCACAGGAGGTTCGTGGCACCTTAATTGGGGAGGGCAGACTTGTGGTAATGGTTCGTGATATGGGTGTCCATAAGAGTCCATAAGAGGAATGAGTGGAATGGTATCAAATACATTAAACACATGGTTTCTATGTGTTTGATGCCATTCCATTTACTCAATTTCAGCCATTGTTATGAGCTGTCCTCCACTCAGCAGCCTCCACTGATGTACATTGTACCTGTCAAATAAATGGGAGAAATAAATAACACAAATCCATGTTAACTCCAATAACCCGACGTGTTCATTTCCACTTCCAGCAATGAACTACAACTCTTACCCCCTGGAGAGCAGTCGCACCACCAGTTATGTCAGCGGCTCAATGGGGGGATACAAGGGCAGCAGCACCAGCTACGGCATCAGCACTTACGCCAGTTGCCATGAGAGCAGCCATGTAGGCAGCAGCTTCGACCTGCCTGGCAGCATCACCCTGGGAGGCACCAACGGTATCCAGGTCTCTACCAGCAGAGACGTGGATGCCAGCATCAGCCTGGGAGGTGCCAAAGGCACCAGCAGAGACGTGGATGCCAGTATCAGCCTGGAAGGCAGCAACAGCATGGCTACCAGCAGAGACATGGATGCCAGCGTCAGTGTCGATAGCAGTTCCACTGTCCCAAACACCAAATCCCAGACCACCTTCGTCAAGACTGTTGAAGCCGAGGTGACCTTGAATGTGGCTTCTGATGCGGCGTCCGACCATGCCGAGGAACAGCCGGCTGAGAGCGACGAATGAGGAGACTTCATCATCACGGGCGACGGTGCAGTTAGTTTACTGTAGATCTATCTGTCGCAGATTTGTGCTTCTCCAACCTACCTTTCACCCTTCCACTAGTTTCACTTTTCTAGCCAAGTTATTACTGTATTTACCTGCAGAACAGAACAGTGACATGTCAAACAGGCTACATATATCCACCTAGAATCACAGGAAGTCGAACTGTATCCTCAGTCTAACTGTAACTTTTCCTACCCACAAAGGGTTTGTTTTAAATTGTAAAAGCCCCATGAAAGTCAACCCCTAGTGTCCATTCAAGTCACCAGCAGGTGTCATTGTGGTACATGTTTTTCTCTCTGCTTGCTCTGAGACCCATTAAAGTACTTGGAGAACAAACAACCTCTATGTGCTGTGACATTTATTCTATGAGTGTCCATAAGAGTCATTTTATAGGGGGATGCTGTTATCCTTATGCCCACCAAAAGGGACAATTTCATGAAAAGTGTCCATGTCATTCACCATTCACCAACAGCATTTTCATAATATGGAATGAAGATTCTATAGTTGTCAATGGAGATGAGGAAAATATCAAAACACACAACAACAAAAAATGAAACACTTTTGTATAAGAGATCAGAATGACAGACAGAGGTTTATAATAACAAGGAGCATAGCAGAGTGCAGCTACAAAAACACAAAAGGTCTTCAGATCAACAGACCATCAGTATTGATAGACAGGTACTGGCCTGAAGCATGTCACTCTCCAACCTCTACTTAGTACAAACAACCAAACACATTCCAACCACACTGTCCATGGACACACGTGAAAACACAAATGCATGCATGCAGACAGACACACACACACAGGCGCATGCGCGCGCACACACACACACACAAACGCAACATGTAAAATGTTGGTCCCATGTTTCATGAGCTGAAATAAAAGATCCCAGAAATTCTTCATATGCACAAAAAGCTTATTTCTCTCAAATGTTGCGCACACATTTGTTTACATACCTGTTAGTGAGCATTTCTCATTTGCCAAGATAATCCATCCACCTGACAGGTGTGACATATCAATAAGCTGATTAAACAGCATGATCATTACACAGGTGCACCTTGTGCTGGGGACAATAAAAGGCCACTCTAAAATGTGCAGTTTTGTCACACAACACAATGCCACAGATGTCTCACGTTTTGAGGGAAAGTGCAATTGGCATGCTGACTGCAGGATTATCCACCAGAGCTGTTGCCAGAGAATGTAATGTTCATTTATCTACCATAAGCCGCCTCCAACATCGTTTTAGAGAATTTGGCAGTACGCCCAACCGGCCTCACAACTGCAGACCATGTGTAACCACGCAAGCCCAGGACATTCACATCTGGCTTCTTCACCGGCGAGATCGTCTGAGACCAGCCACCGGGACAGCTGATGAAACTGTGGGTTTGCACAGCCGAATAATTTTTGCACAAACCGTCAGAAACCATCTCAGAGAAGCTCATCTGCGTGCTTGTTGTCCTCACCAGGGACTTGACCTGACTGCAGAGGGCAAATGCTCACCTTAGATAGCGACTGGTTCGCTGGAGAAGTGTGCTCTTCACGGATGAATCCCGGTTTCAACTGTACCAGGCTGATGGCGTTGTGTGGGTGAGCGGTTTGCTAATCTCAACCATGTGAACAGAGTGCCCCATGATGGCGGTGGGGTTATGGTATGGGCATAAGCTACGGACAATGAACACAATTATATTTTATCGATGGAAATTTGAATGCACAGAGATACCGTGATGAGATCCTGAGGCCCATTGTCGTGCCATTCATCCGCCACCATTACCTCATGTTTCAGCATGATAGTGCACGGCCCCATGTCGCAAAGATCTGTACACAATTCCTGGAGGCTGAAAATGTCCCAGTTCTTCCATGGCCTGCATACTCACCAGACATGTCACCCATTGAGTATGTTTGGGATCCTCTGGATCGGCGTGTAAGACAGCGTGATCCAGTTCCCGCCAATATCCAGCAACTTCGCACAGCCATTGAAGAGGAGTGGAACAAAATTCCACAGGCCACAATCAACAGCCTGATCAACTCTATGCGAAAAAGATGTGTCGTGCAGAATGAGGCAAATTATGGTCACACCAGATACTGACTGGTTTTCTGATCCACACCCCTACCTTTTTTTAAGGTATCTGTGACCAACATACAGTATGCATACCTGAATTCCCTCATGTGAAATTCATAGATTCATTTATTTAAATTGATTGATTTCCTTATATGAATTGTAACTCAGTAAAAGATTTGAAATTGTTGCATGTTGTGTTCATTGTTTTGTTCAGTGTACAGTATGTGTGTACAGCGCATTTGGAAAGTATTCAGACCCCTTTACTTTTTCCACATTTTGTTACTTTACAGCCTTATTCTAAAATGGATTAAATAGTTTTTTCCCCTTATCAATCTACAAACAATACCCCATAATGACAAATCAAAACAGCTTTTTAGACATTTTTGTTAAAATAAAATAAAAAAAACGGAAATATCACATTTACATGCGTATTCAGACCCTTTACTCAGTACTTTGTTGAGGCACCTTCAGTAGTGAGACTTGAGTCTTCTTGGGTATGACGCTACAAGCTTGGCACACCTGTATTTGGGGAGTTTCTCCCATTCTTCTCTGCAGATCCTTTCAAGTCTGTCAGGTTGGATGGGGAACGTCGCTGCAAAGCTATTTTCAGGTCTCTCCAGAGATGTTAGATCGGGTTCAGGCTGGGCCACTCAAGGACATTCAGAGACTTGTCCCCTAGCCACTCCTGCATTGTCTTGGCTGTGTGCTTAGCATCGTCGTCCTGTTAGAAGGTGAACCTTCACCCCAGTTTGAGGTCCTGAGCGCTATGGAGCAGGTTTTCATCAAGGATCTCTCTGTACTTTGCTCCGTTCATCTTTCCCTCGATCCTGACTAGTCTCCCAGTGTCTGCCACTGAAAAACATCCACACAGCATGATGCTGCCACCACCATGCTTCACCGTAGGGATGATGCCAGGTTTCCCCCAGACGTGATGCTTGGCATTCAGGCCAAAGAGTTCAATCTTGGTTTCATCAGAACAGAGAATCGTGTTTCTCATGGTCTGAGAGTCTTTAGGTGCCTTTTGGCAAACTCCAAGCAGGCTGTCATGTGCCTTTTACTGAGGAGTGGATTCCGTCTGGCAACATATAGGCCTGATTGGCGGAGTGCTGCAGAGATGGTTGTCCTTCTGGAAGGTTCTCCCATATCCACGGAGGAACTGGAGCTCTGTCAGAGTGACCATTGGGTTTTTGGTCACCTCCCTGACCAAGGCCCTTCTCCCCCGATTGCACAGTTTGGCCGGGCGGTCAGCTCTAGGAAAAGTCTTGGTGGTCCAAACTTCTTCCATTTCAGAATGATGGCGGCCACTGTGTTCTTGGGGACCTTCAATGCTGCAGAAATATTTTGGTACTCTTCCCCAGATCTGTGCCTCGACACAATCCTGTATCGGAGCTCTATGGACAATTCCTTCGACCTCATGGATTGGTCTTTGCTCCTGGCATGCACTGCTAACTGTGGGACCTTATATAGACAGGTGTGTGCCTTTCCAAATCATGTCCAATCAATTGAATTTACCACAGGTGGACTCCAATCAAGTTGTAGAAACATCTCAAGGATGATCAATGGAAACAGGATGCACCTGAAGTCAATTTCGAGTCTCATAGCAAAGGGTCTGAATACTTATGTGAATAAGTTATTTCTGTTTGTTATTTTTAATAAATTTGCAAACATTTCTAAAAACCTGTTTTTGTTTTGTCATTATGGGGTATTATGTGTAGATTGATGAGAAAAAAACATTTATCAATTGTAGACGAAGGCTGTAACGTAACAACATTTGTTAACAGGAAGGATTCTGAATACTTTCCGAATGCACTGTTCTCTCTCTCTCTCTCTCAAAACCAACAATTGCGCTCAGTAGTATGCTGAATCCACAGTTCACTCTGCAGCCTCTGACAAGCCCAAACTGGGCCTGCATTTGACATTTAATGTGACTTAGCAGTGTGAGAAACCGGAGAGACCAATTCATGCATTATGATGAAGCCTGCAGTATCTATTATCATCTTTATAATGCCAAAGGGATTTAAGGTCATGCATTCCTGACATGACTTGTCAAATGTCATTGAATGTCACTGTCTACCTGTGTTTTTTTCTAACGACATTTGTGTGTATTCAATAGATATTTCTTTTTGAAGACTCGAAACAAGAAATATTTCAACACTGCACAACATGCTTTGCTGCGTACTTAAGGGTTTATTTGATTCCCCTAACTCAACTAGAAACTGGCATAAATCATGCACTTGTAGTATGCCAATGGAATATTACTGTGAGTCGATTTCTGTTTGAGTTGCCCCTTGCCACAATGTTTGCAAACAATGTTTGGGTTAAACACATTCGTGATGAATTTGATTTGTTTCATGATGGAGGGGGCATAGATTACACAAGAGGGGTTTAGGGCAGAGGGGAACAGGTCTGTACCTACAAGAAGTGCGGGGTATCGCTAAAGCTGTTATCTAAATTTAAGGCCAAAACACAAATGTCACCCATCCACTACGCAGAGGAAAGCCCACCCCACTCCCCCTCCACCAACTGCATCCATTGATGCTGACAAAACTGTAGCACTTAGCACTGCAGTACATACAGAAACAGACTGCTCCATATTACGGTTTCAAGGGGTGGCATTATGACTGTCATATGTCCATAGCATGTGGGCATGTGCCTCAGGCTGCTTTTATTTCATCCTTTGCATTACAGAGTGAGCTTAGCATGGGAACAATATTAAAGGGAGAATTACTTGAAATTAACAGATGAATGAAGAGATAGAGAGCGCTATTCCTAAAATAAACAAAGGACACTGCATAGGTGCAGACTGAAGGCAGAGCCAAGCGCAAATATAAAAGCTTAACTCGTGTCTTTGTGATTGATGGATGTGGACCGTCATCCATTTTAATTCTGCACAGCAGATGAAAGACATCTGTTATGTAACTCTTTGTAGCAGGCCGAGAGAACACCTCCAGAACAGCATGAACCCACAAGGCTCTCTTCTACACAAACAACCGACTTACACTGTAGTTCTGCAAGACCAGAGTAAGCCACCACTAGTCAAGGTAGAGAAAGAGAGAAAGCTCCAGTGTCATTCATTTCAGTGTCCCTTACATCAGGTCAAGTGTATATATATACACTACCAGTCAAAAGTTTTAGGACACCTACTCATTTAAGGGTTTTTCTTTATTTCTACTATTTTTTATATTGTAGAATAATAGTGAAGTCATCAAAACTATGAAATAACACATATGGAATCATGTAGTAACCAAAAAAGTATTAAACAAATCAAAATATATTTTATATTTGAGATTCTTAAAATAGCCACCCTTTGCCCTTTGCACACTCTTGGCATTCTCTCAACCAGCTTCACCTGGGGATGCCCCGTGAAATTCTAGGCATTATCAAGCACTTGTCAAATTGTGAATGAGTGTCTGATGTAGTGTGTATAGCCTGCGCAAAAAATAAAGCAGAGCTCATGACTTTCAAGCGACTTTTTCCAAATCATCATTAGAGTTGCATCATGCAGCCTTACAATGTATTAAAAATCAAAACATATAGCCCAACGTTTGTAGAACAACTAAAGTTACACTAATAACTCTAAATTAAGCATATGGGAAACGATTTGAGGGAGTGCGCACATGCGGCTATTCTGTGTTGAGCGGTTAACAAATACATTTGGCATAGCCAGATCAGGACCTAACATAAGGACCTAACATAAGGACAACTCAGAGTATGCTATTCTGTTCTTCTGAAATAGACAACATTTTCTTCTTATCATGCTTCTTTAGACCCGTCTAAAATAAATAATGGATTTATTGTGAAGGTGTAGGCTATATTAAATGGATTTATTATACTTTTTTAAATCTAGATGTTCCAAAGGTCAGCATCAGTGGCTTGTAGGCTATGTGTGGAAGCCAGGAGATGCTAATTGTGTTTATGTTAATTGACGGTCAATTACCGTGAGACCGATAGTTATTTGCTTGACAATCACCGGCTGACGAAATTTCGTGACCGCCACAACCCTAGCAGAAACCAAAGGAATTTCCAGAGTTAGCCATCCCTGAGACCGTGTGTGGTAACTCATAGTCTAGTCTAGTCTAATAAAGTTTAGTAATGATGTTAGGTACAGTGGGAGTTTTTGTAAAAGGGCTTTATACATGAAAACATAGCAATGTATCAACCTATCTGACATCAAAGAGGGCCCAACTTTCTGGTAGAGAATGCAGTGATGAGTACTAAAACTGTCGCCTGTAATAAAGTGCATTGCCCTATGATAAACTGCATATAATGGCTTTAATGAAGTGGCAGCTGTATTCATATAGATGTTGTCGCTATAGTCTAGGACCGATAGGAACGTCGACTGAATAATCTGCTTTCTACTATTTAGAGAGAGGCAAGAAGCCCATTTTTATCTCAGCTTCTTAACTAACTCATCAATATGCTTTTTAAAAGACAGCTTTTCATCTATCCAGATGCCCAGATATTTGTAAGCAGGGATACGATCAATATGGACACCATCCAAAGTACATATGTTTAAATCAGAGTTATTTTTATGTGCTCTAGAGCAGTGTTTCCCAAACTCAGTCCTGGGGCCCCCCCTGGGTGCACGTTTTGGTTTTTGCCCTAGCACTACACAGCTGATTCAAATAACCAACTCATCATCAAGCTTTGATTATTTGAATTATTTGAAACCAAAATGTGCACCGAGTGGGGGCCCCAGGACCGAGTTTGGGAAACCCTGCTCTAGAGAACAACATATACAGTACTTAGTTTTACCTGCATTCAATACTAATTTCAGGTCAGTAAAGTCATGTATGATTTACTGTGCACTGTGGCCTTTAGCACATGCAGACCATAAAACTGCAGTGAATGTTGAAAGTATGCGTTTAGAAAATGTTATGGTAATAACATACTGTACAATTCACCCAGGTGGAGGTGACAGACAGGGTTAGTTCTAACTACAGAACCTTCTCAAAACACATTGTTAGAGAAGATTCAAGGTTCACCCCTCTGACCTTCTCTTCCATTGCGTTTTGAGAAGGATGAGAGGAGAGGGCGCAAGCAATCAAGGAACGACAATTGAGAATCACCTGATGACCACAATATTCTAATTGCAATTTGTGTAGAGATGTGGACTTTCATCCAAGCCGCATGCATGTACTAACTCACTTTAAACCTCCAGGCGGTCAGCTGGCTAGACCAGTTCACTTAGACAACTAGGTCAAGAGCCTGTTATCGATGGTGTAACAGGCCCCAGGATGGCAGTGGGCATACCATTTTCACATGAAGAGATGGAAAACAGGTTCACTACATACAAGGGGAGCTATCTCTTAGTCCATAATAGGTGGAGAAAGTGTCACTAATTGCAATTTGTGTAGAGATCATAAAAGCAGAATAGATGTACTAACTCACTTTAAACCTCCATTCAATTTCCTTGCCAATTTGTTTTTGTCTTGTAGCTAACCAACTCATTCATAAATCTACGCCTTGACTCAACTTGTGCACCAATCATTTAGTATTTCCACTTATCTGTGTGTGGCATTCTACTAAAATCATTGAACTATACAAGGAACAAGACATATGTACAAGGCCATTAAATTGTAAATGTTGTTTAACGGCTTTAATTTAATGCATAATATGATATACCACCAGTAATCCACTGCAAAGTTGACTTGTCTCATCATAGCTCTTTCGATGCCTCAGGACTCAACATAAGTCATACAGTGACAGCTACTTTTCACAACTTTGTAGGCTGCTTGCTGTCTTTTTTCTATCATGCCTTTGTTGCTGTAGTAACAGGTTTGCATTCTTCCCCATGAGTCCTCTGACGGAACACAATCTGCTGAGCCGTTGGAAACAAAACTTATTTTACAAAAGCTGGTGGATGCTCGGCAAAGGTGTGTCTCATTCCAACAGTGTGGGACACGAAACCAGCAGGTCTTTTGACTGCTTCTACCTGCTGACCTTGTCAAAATGTATTGTAGGGGTTAGTTAGCGCCATGCTATCATTATGACTATGAGTTCACCTGTAACCATCAAAGCTAATACTGACATGTACCTCGCAAACGCATAGCCAAAGGCCTATTAATAATCTCAGCACGTATCCCATGTGCAGGGGTTGAATAAACTAATAGTAACCCCTGTCTAAACTCAAGCCCTATTGCAGAGTTACTTTTACAATACTCAGCTTATGTACAATAGAGTTATGTTTTGAGGATCGGAGCAGGGTCCTTCACTTAGCAAGCTGGTGATCAGGTGAGAGATTACAAGGTTTTCATTAAGTATGGAATCTGAGGGAGGTGTACGTTGGCTGAATGAACAAAGGATAGGCTGGTCGATTTATTTTCTCTTTCCTCGCTTTGTTCTTGACATTGTTGAGTAACACCATAGTTACTTTGATTGCTGTATATCAGGGTATCAAATCAGTGATTTTGAGTTGTAGAGATTAGTGCTTTCCATTGCTTTGTGAGTCTTCCATTTAAGATGTATGCCATTTGGTTTCTGAATTATGTTAAATTGGACCTGAGTTGAGATTAGATTGCTAGGTTGATGCTCAGCATTTTGTCTTTTGCGAATGCCACACATTGAAACAAAACAATCTGATTCAAATGCAACATGTAACACCAACACATAATTTACAAGTGATAAAAACACTTTCTACAGGGGGTATCAATGAAAAACACATTCGTTTTGACATCGATTGACAGGTAAGTTTGGCCTTTGCCTAAAGCATGGCCCAAAAGCAAGGATGGTCAGACAGACTAGAGTAGAGGATTGTATTGACTTCCCTTCTTAACCCACCTTGACTCAGTTGTCTAAGTGAACTGGTCCAGCCAGCTGACAGGCAGTCAGCTGGCTGGACCAGCCGGTCAGCTGGCTGGACCAGTTCACTTAGACAACTAGGTCAAGAGCCTGTTATCGATGGTGTAACAGGCCCCAGGATGACAGTGGGCATACCATTGTCACCCGAAGAGATGGAAAACAGGTTCACTACATACAAGGGGAGCTATCCTTTACTCCATAATAGGTGTTTCTCTTTAGTTGGATTGAGGGAGCTAGACCTCTGCAAGCAGATTTGTGGAAGGCTTCACAGAACATGGGTCAACACTGGTCTTCTCACAAACTCCTCTCTTTCTGCGATTTTTACAAGTTTCCCTCCCTGGAACATGAAATGTATTGGTTGGGGCTCCATCCCTAGGGTTAAAACAAAAGAGAGTATAAAAGAAATGCAACATACAAGTGTCTCATTACAAAATATGTTTGAACAGTTCTGTTTCTCTCCATGTAACTTCGTCCGCCCCAAGTGTCAACAAACAAGGCCTAGGTTGAAGGGAAGGCTAACAAGCAGCTGTGGCCATACCCTATATCCTGCCTATCACGGTGATAAGGAGGACATGAAAGACATTTCCCCCCGCCCTCATCATCCCATTTCACTACCTTGCAATCTCCTAAACAAACCATGCACAAGTAAAGTGTCTGTGTACAACCAGACTGTGAGATATGGTTTTCAAAATTCTTTGCCCATTACAGTGCGGTTGTCATCCAACTTGTCTTTTCAATATTATACAACATCTATGCATTGCTCTTATACAAAATACCGTACATATCTATCAGTGTGTGTAGGAGCTTTTACTGGCCAGATGCCAAAACTGCATTCTTATTACAGATGTCAATCAAAAGTCTTATGATGACCTCTGTACCTTTTTCATTCATGTTGTTACAATGCAAATGCTTTCCAAACAAGTGCCAAATGTAAAAGATTACAAACCCAATCATCTTAAGATGTGTTGACAAGATGTACTTGGCCATGTCAAGTCTTGGCCAAATTCCTAATCTTATTGTTTGTAGCCCATAGGTTGTCTCCCTTCCATGCCTTATCTGTAAGGGTTGTTGTGTGGTGTGACCCAGGTGCGGTGCAGAATAGACAGTAGGCAAAGATGGTGAAACAAGGATCTTTACTTGTGGTCCCAAAGCCAGGATACAAAATAACAGACTTATCACAAAAAATAAAGGAGGAGCAAATTGGTCTCCAAAAACAGGCTGACAGCAAAAATACAAAATACTAACTATGACTGAAAACAACAATGAAACAGGGAGAACACTTCTCACGTACCTGTACTTCCGTCTCTTGATCAGACACTGATTCGTACTGCTTGACATCAAGAAACTAGCAGAAAAAACAGAGCAAGGGAACACAGGGAAGTGAGGGCATAAATACACAGGTGAACAGATAGACACAGGTGACACCAATAGAATGATGATTAGTCCCGACTGTGAGTGAGGAGGTGCCTAAGGTTGTCGGAGGATGACACCTAGTGGGTCGCTCCAGAACTGCGACACCCTCCTGTAACTGCTGCCTCAATTACCTTGTACCCCTGCACATCGGCTAAGTACTGGTACTCCCTGTATATAGCCATGTTACTTTTACTCATGATTGTTATTCACTGTGTGTTTATTCCTCATGTCACTATTTCTATGTTTTATTTGCATTGTTGGAATAGGACCAGTAAGTAAGCATTTTCACTGTTAGTCTATGCCTGTTGCTCACGAAGTACACTACCGGTCAAAAGTTTTAGAACACCTACTCAAGGGTTTTTCTTAATTTTTACTATTTTCTACATTGTACAATAATAGTGAAGACATGAAAACTATGAAATAACACATATGGAATCATGTAGTAACCAAATAAATCAGCTGTATTTTATATTTGAGATTCTTCATATAGCCACCCTTTGCATTGATGACAGCTTTCCACACTCTTGGCATTCTCTCAACCACCTTTCATGAGGTAGTCACCTGGAATGCATTTCAAATAACAGGTGTGCCTTCTTAAAAGTTAATTTGTGGAAGTTCTTACCTTCTTAATGTGTTAGCGCCAATCAGTTGTCTTGTGACAAGGTAGGTGGGGTATACAGAAGATAGCCCTATTTGGTAAATACCAAGTCCATATTATGGCAAGAACAGCTGAAATAAGCAAAGAGAAACGACAGTCCATCATTACTTTCAGACATGAAAGTCAGTCAATAGGGAAACGTTCAAGAACTTTGAAAGTTTCTTCAAGTGCAGTCGCAAAAACCATCAAGCGCTATGATGAAACTGGCTCTCATGAGGACCACCACAGGAATGGAAGACCCAGAGTTACCTCTGCTGCAGAGAATAAGTTCAGTAGAGTTACCAGCCTCAGAAATTGCAGCCCAAATAAATGCTTCACAGAGTTCAAGTAACAGACACCTCTCAACATCAACTGTTCAGAGGAGACTGTGTGAATCAGGCCTTCATTGTCGAACTGCTGCAAAGAAACCACTACTAAAGGACACCAATAATAAGAAGAGACCTGCTTGGGCCAAGAAACATGAGGAATGGACATTTGACCAGTGGAAATTTGTCCTTTGGTCTGGAGTCCAAATTTGAGATTTCTTGGCTCCAACCGCCGTGTCTTTGTGAGACGTGGTGTGGGTGAAGGGATGATCTCCGCATGTGTATTTCTCACCATAAAGCATGGAGGAGGAGGTTTTATGGTGTGGGGATGCTTTGCTGGCGACACTGTCTGATTTATTTCAAATTCAAGGCACACTTAACCAGCATGGCTACCACAGCATTCTGCAGCGATACGCCATCCCGTCTGGTTTGGGCTTAGTGGGACTATAATTTGTTTTTCAACAGGACAATAACCCAACACACCGTGAGGGCTGTTTTACCAAGAAGGAGAGTGATGGAGTGCTGCTTCAGATGACCTGGCCTCCACAATTCCCCGACCTCAACCAAATTGAGATGGTTTGGGATGAGTTGGACCGCAGAGTGAAGGAAAAGCAGCTAACAAGTGCTCAGCGTATGTGGAAACTCCTTCAAGACTGTTGGAAAAGCATTCCAGGTGAAGCTCGTTGAGAGAATGCCAAGAGTGTGCAAAGCTGTCATCAAGGCAAAGGGTGACTATTTGAAGAATCTCAAATATAAAATATAGTTTGATTTGTTTAACACTTTTTGGGTTACTACATGATTCCATATGTGTTATTTCACAGTTGTCATGTCTTCACTATTATTGTACAATGTAGAAAATAGTAAAAATGAAGAAAAACCCTTGAATAAGTAGCTGTTCTAAAACTTATGACTGGTAGTGTATGTGACACATGACATTTGATTAGGAGTCTCATTAGGTCATTATCTAACATTTTCATAGGAATATTCCAGTGATGTGCAAGGACTGTTTCCAAGAGACCATTCACAGCTCTTTGTCTGTTGGCAAGGTTACACACGCGCGCACACACACACCCTGGTTACATTGTGCATGTTCATTTATACAGTAATTATCATTCAACATGTCTTCACCTGGGATTTGAACTCACAACCTCTTGGTTCACTGCATTCTGATCTTCCTGCTATTCCACAATGTCTGTGTCAGTTATCAGCAAATCTGACTATTCTCTCATCAATGATTTGATTGACTTATTTAAGCAATTTTAGGGTTTTCTGTATAGTTGTTTAATGTTGGTGGGGCATATTATTCTGTTTTAATGTTACACCTTAATCAGTATGATAAATAAAATAGTTTTTCTTGAGTGCACCTTTAACAGAGTTTAGATTTACTTAGAAGTGCAAAGTGTAGTAATACAGGTGAAATCAGTCATTGACACAGACATGGTGCTGTAGCAGGAAGATCGGTATGCGGTGAATCAAGAGGTTGCGAGTTAAAATCTCAGGTGTGGACATGTCGAATAATAATAATTACTGTATAAATGAACATGTGCAATGCAACCAGGGTGTGTGTGTGCGAGTGTGTTTAACCTTGCCAACAGACAAAGAGCTGTCTATGGTCTCTTGGAAACAGTCCTTGCACATCACTGGAACATTCCTATGAAAATGTTAGTTAATGACCTAATGAGACTCTTAAAGTAATGTAATCATTACATTTGACATTTTAGTCATTTAGCATGTATGCCAAAGCGTGAAAGCACTGTTTGTGTGTGTGTGTGTTGCTAACCTTGCCAACAGACAATGAGCCTGAATGGATCAGTGGTTCACCAATCAGTATGGAGGTAGAATCATGACTTAATTATACAAGCATGTCAAGTATGATTTGCACATGTAAAATCTGAGTTGCACCTGTATACTTTGAGAATAAATGTAACAACACTTGCAAGCGCATAACATGATGTGTGAATTAATGCAACAATACTTTCAAACAGGTAAGTTGATATGTGAATAAATTCAATAAGATTTGCAAGCATGCAACTACATTTGAGAATGAATGCAACTCATTTACTAAACTTGTGACTGGTGAATCTTCTGTGAATCAAAACTACACTTGTAGATGTCGAATATGTGCACTCAGAGTTTTGGCATTCATTTTGCCACTAACCTGTGTCAAAAGTTTAGCAGTTGTAAAAAAATTATAATCTGTAAGCAGGCAGCACAGAAAAACACGAGCTCTGGTGGACAGGGCTTTTACTTCCGACCAATCGGGTGAGGTGTTGTCATTCTTGAACGTGCTTCCACATTTTGCAGGGCTCTGGTCTGGATGCACTTTTTCTACTGTCCAAAAATGGATAAAATGTGTTACAATTAATAGCTAGCTAGCTGAATGATTATACAGAATTTGAAAGTTACAACAAGAAGGGAATAATTAAACAAGTGTTTCCACATAGCATAACCGCTACAAAACGGATATTTTTCTATTGGCATTACATTTCTGGTTATCTAGCTAGCTAGCATTAATTTTGAATCTAATGCCATTAGAGCCTTCTGGCTAGCCTGTATCTAGTGGTTCTTACGTTGTGTATCAGAGCAATAGGTTTAGCTATGTACTTGTCATTTGGTTGAGACTAACATTAGAAAATAATTGTTTGACCTTTGTATATTCGTTGTATAGTTGGTTGACTTTGCTAGTTAGAAAGCTGAGAACTCTGCTCAAGTTGGCTAACGTTAGATAGCTTGCTAATAATGTTTTGAGGAGAACAGGCTTGCTCCCTGTAGAATCAAGACAAGAGGGGACGGGGGAGAACATTAGATGCAGTTGTTCATCTGCAGTTGCTTCATCTGGCTGATGCAGTGCCCAGGCGAGATGAGCTAGCTAGATGCCAATGTTGATCCAATGCAATGATATTCATTTTATTGGCTTGCTATATGAGCTGCTTTTCCTGAAAATGTCTCTCTCATATAGCTAGCTAGTTGTTGTTGTTGTTCTATAATCCGTTAAATGTTACAGCCACAACATCATGATCATGTAGTCTGCAGACCAGCGAGGAGAAGAAACGCCTGCTTTGGGTGAGCTAGCTAGAACAACATCAACTAGCTAGCTATAATATCAGATAAACATGTTCAGGAAAAGCATGGACCGAGCAAGCTATCTATAGTAACATTATTATTTGAAACCACCACATGCACATAATCTGTATCTGTATTACATTCCATATGATGTTTTACTATATTGTACTGTATTGCTATCTGTCTCAAGTTGTTCAAATCATCAGCATGAAGAATACGGAATTCTGTTTGAATTGTCGAGTGGGCTGAATTCTCATTCAAATAATGTTGTGGCTCTCTTTCAGATCTGCTAAGCACACCTCTGCCACTGCTAGCCACACAACCACTGCCTCAGAGTGGTTGGGTAAGCTCCTTCCTGGCTGGCCCTGTCCAAGGGGTACATTGTACAGGGCCACAGTGTCTCCCAACCACTGTCTCAGTCTCTCTGTGTCTCCCCTCCCGGAGGAGCTGAGTACCTAGTCGTGCTGCAGTTCTGACTGCAGCTATGGACCCCTGGGCTGATTTCACCGGGCGTTCCACCTTGTCTCAGACCCCTGCTGATCAGGTTTAGCCAGGTAGTCACTGTGCTTCTGACTCTGCATTACTAGCTCTTTTGAGTTTTAGGCTGGGTATCTATAAAGCACTTTGTGACTGTTGATCAGGGCTGTCCTGATTAACGTGAGACAATAGTCATGCATTTGTAATAAGAACAGGTTGCTTGCAGAATAGCTCTTACAAGCACAGATTCTTTTTTTTTACAACTACAAAACTTTTGGCACAGGTTAGTCGCTAAATTAGTGCCAAAACAGATTCGACAAAGGCAAATGTAGTTTTGATTCACAGAAGAAGATTCACCAGTCACAAAATCTTTATTGGATTTGTTAACATATCAAGTTACATGTTTGCAAGTGTTGTTGTATTTATTCACACATTACATGACCTGCTTGCTAGTGTTGTTGCATTTATTCACTTTTGCAAATATATTTTGCAACTACAAAACTGATTATACAGGCGCAACTCATATTTTACATGCTTGTACACTTATGACATTAATTTACCTTCATAAATCAGGTCCTTGATGGGCTCAGCCACAGTTACAATGAGTAATGTGTAACTTTATTTTTTGGAGAACGTTTCTTTGGGACCATCAGGCAAAGTCCTAAAAACATCCCCAGAACAAGCTGGGAACTAAACAAAAACCTCCAGTGGACCATGACAGAATGTCATATGTTTTAAACATCCTTGGACACAGGAATGTTCTTGCAACGTTCCAATAAAATGTGTCTAGAACATTAATATAATATATTCTGAAAGCATGGCAACCATGTTCTGGGTAAGTTCGGTTTGACATTAAGGGAATGTTTTTCTAACTCTAGGATCAAAACATGCTAAAAGGGTTCTCAGAAGGTTTTTGCTAACATAGAATGTTCCCCTAACTAATGGAAAACTGGACACTCAAACATTAAGGGAACATAATGGGTAACACTACATTTACATTTACATTTACGTCATTTAGCAGACGCTCTTATCCAGAGCGACTTACAAATAGGTGCATTCACCTTATAGCCAGTGGGATCACCACTTCACAATGTTTTATTTTTTATTTTTTATTTTTTTTGGGGTTGGGGTTTGGGGGGGTAGAATGATTACTTTATCCTATCCCAGGTATTCCTTAAAGAGGTGGGGTTTCAAATGTCTCCGGAAGGTGGTGAGTGACTCCGCTGTCCTGGCGTCGTGAGGGAGCTTGTTCCACCATTGGGGTGCCAGAGCAGCAAACAGTTTTGACTGGGCTGAGCGGGAACTATGCTTCCGCAGAGGTAGGGGAGCCAGCAGGCCAGAGGTGGATGAACGCAATGCCCTCGTTTGGGTGTAGAGACTGATCAGAGCCTGAAGGTACGGAGGTGCCGTTCCCCTCACAGCTCCGTAGGCAAGCACCATGGTCTTGTAGCAGATGCGAGCTTCAACTGGAAGCCAGTGGAGTGTGCGGAGGAGCGGGGTGACGTGAGAGAACTTGGGAAGGTTGAACACCAGACGGGCTGCGGCATTCTGGATGAGTTGTAGGGGTTTAATGGCACAGGCAGGGAGCCCAGCCAACAGCGAGTTGCAGTAATCCAGACGGGAGATGACAAGTGCCTGGATTAGGACCTGTGCTGCTTCCTGTGTAAGGCAGGGTCGTACTCTCCGAATGTTGTAGAGCATGAACCTACAGGATCGGGTCACCGCCTTGATGTTAGCGGAGAACGACAGGGTGTTGTCCAGGGTCACGCCAAGGCTCTTCGCACTCTGGGAGGAGGACACAACGGAGTTGTCAACCGTGATGGCGAGATCATGGAACAGGCAGTCCTTCCCCGGGAGGAAGAGCAGCTCCGTCTTGCCAAGGTTCAGCTTGAGGTGGTGATCCGTCATCCATACTGATATGTCTGCCAGACATGCAGAGATGCGATTTGCCACCTGGTTATCAGAAGGGGGAAAGGAGAAGATTAGTTGTGTGTCGTCAGCGTAGCAATGATAGGAGAGGCCATGTGAGGATATGACAGAGCCAAGTGACTTGGTGTATAGGGAGAATAGGAGATGGCCTAGAATTGAGCCCTGGGGGACACCAGTGGTGAGAGCACGTGGTGCGGAGACAGCTTCTCACCACGCCACTTGGTAGTAGCGACCGGTCAGGTAGGACGCAATCCAAGAGTGAGCCGCGCCGGAGATGCCCAGCTCAGAGAGGGTGGAGAGGAGGATCTGATGGTTCACAGTATCAAAGGCAGCAGACAGGTCTAGAAGGACAAGAGCAGAGGAGAGAGAGTTAGCTTTAGCAGTGCGGAGAGCCTCCGTGACACAGAGAAGAGTAGTCTCAGTTGAATGACCAGTCTTGAAACCTGACTGGTTTGGATCAAGAAGGTCATTCTGAGAGAGATAGCAAGAGAGTTGGCTAAAGACGGCACGCTCAATAGTTTTGGAGAGAAAAGAAAGAAGGGATACTGGTCTGTAGTTGTTGACATCAGAGGGATCGAGTGTTGGTTTTTTGAGAAGGGGTGCAACTCTCGCTCTCTTGAAGACGGAAGGGACATAGCCAGCGGTCAAGGATGAGTTGATCAGCGAGGTGAGGTAAGGGAGAAGGTCACCGGAGATGGTCTGGAGAAGAGAGGATGGGATAGGGTCAAGCGGGCAGGTTGTTGGGCGGCCTGCCGTCACAAGTCGCAAGATTTTATCTGGAGAGAGAGGGGAGAAAGAAGTCAAAGCATAGGGTAGGGCAGTGTGAGCAGGACCAGCAGTGTCATTTGACTTAACAAACGAGGATCGGATGTCGTCAACCTTCTTTTCAAAATGGTTTACGAAGTCATCCACAGAGAGGGAGGAGGGGGGGGGGGGGGGGGAGGAGGATTCAGCAGGGAGGAGAATGTGGCAAAGAGCTTCCTAGGGTTAGAGGCAGATGCTTGGAATTTAGAGTGGTAGAAAGTGGCCTTAGCAGCAGAAACAGATGAAGAAAATGTAGAGAGGAGGGAGTGAAAAGATGCCAGGTCCGCAGGGAGTCTAGTTTTCTTCCATTTCCGCTCAGCTGCCCGGAGCTCTTTTCTGTGAGCTCGCAATGAGTCATCAAGCCACGGAGCTGGAGAGGAGGACCGAGCTGGCCGGGAGGATAGGGGACATAGAGAGTCAAAGGATGCAGAAAGGGAGGAGAGGAGGGTTGAGGAGGCAGAGTCAGGAGATTGGAGGGAGAAGGACTGAGCAGAGGGAAGAGATGATAGGATGGAAGAGGAGAGAGTAGCGGGAGAGAGAGAGCGAAGGTTGAGACGGCGCATTACCATCTGTGTAGGGGCAGAGTGAGTAGTGTTGGAGGAGAGCGAGAAAGAAAAGGATACAAAGTAGTGGTCGGAGACATGGAGGGGAGTTGCAGTGAGATTAGTAGAAGAACAGCATCTAGTAAAGATGAGGTCAAGCGTATTGCCTGCCTTGTGAGTAGGGGGGGACGGTGAGAGTGTGAGGTCAAAAGAGGAGAGGAGTGGAAAGAAGGAGGCAGAGAGAAATGAGTCAAATGTAGACGTAGGGAGGTTGAAATCCCCCAGAACTGTGAGGGGTGAGCCATCCTCAGGAAAGGAACTTATCAAGGCGTCAAGCTCATTGATGAACTCTCCAAGGGAACCTGGAGGGCGATAGATGACAAGGATATTAAGCTTAAATGGGCTAGTGACTGTGACAGCATGGAATTCAAATGAGGAGATAGACAGATGGGTCAGGGGAAAAATTTAGAATGTCCACTTGGGAGAGATGAGGATTCCTGTGCCACCACCCCGCTGACCAGATGCTCTCGGGGTATGCGAGAACACATGGTCAGACGAGGAGAGAGCAGTAGGAGTAGCAGTGTTTTCAGTGGTAATCCATGTTTCCGTCAGTGCCAAGAAGTCGAGGGACTGGAGGGTAGCATAGGCTGAGATGAACTCTGCCTTGTTGGCAGCAGAACGGCAGTTCCAGAGGCTGCCTGAGACCTGGAACTCCACGTGGGTGGTACGTGCAGGGACCACCAGGTTAGAGAGGCAGCAGCCACGCGGTGTGAGGCGTTTGTGTAGCCTGTGCGGAGAGGAGAGAACAGGGATAGGCAGAGGCATAGTTGACAGGCTGCAGCAGATGGCTACAATAACGCAGAGGAGATCGGAATGAAATGAACTAAACATCTGGGAAAGGAGAGAGCGGGGCCTCCCTCACCACAACTCCCAAATATAACTCTCCCAACTTCCACCTCAGAAACTATAATTGTTGTAAACTACAGCGGTTCAATGTTTTCTAGGAATAGACTAACTTAGTTTATTCAGCTAGCTAACTAGGTGCAGTATTATTCCGTGAAAATCGTCCGGGCACTTAGTCATAAGACACCACAGCCAGCTAGCATGCCGGACTCCAACAACACGGTTTAGCGCCAATACTCGGCCACAACAAACCACCAGTGTATCAACACGCAAGCAGATCGTTCGTGTCCGTGTCTAACGTTGTGGGTTAGTCCCGACAGCTTGAGCGAGTCCGTCGTCAACTTATTCAGCCAGTTAGTTAGCTAGAATAGTTAGCAAACTAGCTAGCCATTGCTTTCAGACAAAGAAGAACCCCTCCTTTCACGGCACGAACACACAGAGAGAGCCAAACTAACGTTAACTAGTCACCCATGTCCCGAATTCCTTGAACGACTCGGGCTATCAATATGTAAAAAACAAAACACAAATGTAGGTTATGACTTACCCCTAGCAGCTACTGTTAGCTAGCCAAGTGCAAAGCTAGCCACTGAATTGACTCAGCCAGTTCGCGTCTGTTCGCTCGGTCGTTCCAGCTATTGTTTACTAGTAGCTATCAAGGTAGCAACAAGCTAGCTAAATTTCAAGCACAGTAGCCACTTGCTACCTAACGTTACCGGTTCAGACAATGAGGTTAGAAAACAGCTGAATGGTAGGCAATTATTGTATGTCATTATTGTAGGCAGCCAGCTGGCGTAAATACAGGCACTCTCAGGCGTGAAACAACTATACCGTTGCTAATAGCTACTCGCCAGCTACATTCTCTCTCATGGGCTAAATAAAAAGAGAAATTGTGGATTGTGGTCCGCCCACCCCTCGTAGACTGTTGTCAACACAGGAAAACAAATGAGCATTGTGTTTTTCTATTACATTACAGAAATTACAGCTGCCCACTGTTAAGTTACTCTGGTTCATTGCATGTATTCAATCAAACACAAACATTTCTGTGTCACTTTCACATCCATTCTTTACTCGCTGGCTTAGCCTCTGGCACAGTAAGGTCACTCCCTGACCTGGTTAAGGGCACTCCCAGCAGGTACAGTGTGGTCACCACCCACTGAGGTTAATCATTTTCCACTCTCCCTGCTCACTGCCAGTCAACTACACACATGGCGCTTTGTGTCTCTGTGGCAATAGGGCTATTAAGGGTGCGGACGTGTGTAAGGGGTGGTGTAGCTATGCTGTGCAGGGATACACACACACACAGGCACACACACACACACTCAGACAGGGAGGGAGGGGAGGGGGACCTCCAAATAAGGAGTCAGTACATGAATGAGACATTATCTCAGTGAATACTAGAATGACTGGATTTGTAGTTTTGGAAACACTGTCATAGAGGGGAGAAAAACAACCAACGGTTTCTCTGACAACTCACACTGTGTGTGCGTGTTAGAGAGAGAGAGAGAGAGAGAGAGAGAGAGAGAGAGCGCACAGTAAGCTATCTTTATGCCAAGAAAAGGTTTTAGACTCCTTTTTTTAACTGAACTCAACAGCACAGTCTGACATATTTTAAATGCAATTTAAATAAAGTTTGATGTGAGTTGTTTTGTTGTGTTCAAAACACATTGCCATAGTTTCCTTGCTAATAAAGATCAGGACAAACAAACTGTGAGAGTACACATGCAGTGCAATGCTATCAACAATATGCTTAAGCGTCACAAACTGGACCCTAGTTGACTATAGACATGAATGAAATACAGTAAAGGCTATATGGCCATAAACCTTGTTTACAGGGCTGTAGTGTAAAGCCTGTTGCATGCTTCCCAGTCTAAACAGTTTGCGCATATATAATGGTGGACATTTTGTGAAGTTTTTGTTCATTTTGGTGTTCGGCAGTTTTTTTTGGGGGGGGGCTTTTCGCGCACACAAAACATTTCCTTGAGGTAAGTTGAAGTTCGGTAGCCGAAGTCTACGCCCCTTCGTCAGTGATTGGTCAACAGTACTATTCTTAGTAGGAGTGGGAACTATGGATGGAATTCTTAAATTAAGTGTTTGTTGTCATTCAACGAGAGATGACTAGTTTCAAGATGGACAAGCATTAATATAATTTTTTTTTAAGCAAAAGTATTTTAAGGGAGTATGCAAGACACAGACGTTCGCTTCGCCTTGCCGAGCAAACCGAACCTAGTATGCGGGTGCCTTTACACACAGCTGCGGCCAAAGGTTGCTCCACACCAGGCTCATAATAATGGCTGGAACGGAGCAAATGGAATGGCATCGCATCAAACACATGGAAACCAAGTGTTTGATGTATTTGATACCATTCCACTTAATCCACTCCAACCATTACCACAAGCCCGTCCTCCCCAATTAAGGTGCCACCGCACCTCCTTGCTCCACACAGTCTGCAAGAGGAGGGTCAATGATCATGTGCTCATAGTGGTTGCTAGGCACTGCAAAGCTATGGCAACAACAACAAGTGGAGTCCAGATGCCAAAAGTCATGACACACTGTTGGAACTGAAACAGGGCTAGTCTGAAAACAGGAAACACTTTCAGCCTCTCTGATTAAAGGCTGGTAGAAGTGGGGCACTGTCCCAATACTAAAAGAATTGGATAGACAAAATATGGTAGTAACTCCACCATGCCCTATGATAGGCTAGCTTTAATTTCTATGCAATATCCAATCCTTTCATATCTAGACTAAGGGGCAGATTCAGAAATGTACCCCTTTACTATGCACGCCTTTCCTAAGCACTTCTCAGTATTTGGTATTCAGACTTACCTTATTCAGTCGGGCTCTGCGTGTGGCTACCTTGCGCGCTCTGAATGCATTTCATTCATCCCCTGAAAACCCTCCCACTTGCTGGCCTACAGATTTTCACCTGGAGGTTTTCATTCAATAGGGTTTTCAGTACATTTATCTTAAGCCATCCCTTTAAATACAGTGTAATTTTTAGTTTGAATTTCGTGACGGACTCACTACAATACATCGAGAGAACGGGTTCAGAATATTAGGGATCAATGAAAGAAAGCCATCTAAATATACGCATATTCGTCTCCGTTTCAGCACCAAATGGTAGATCAAAAAATACTCTGATCTTGTAGATTATTTATGAATCATAAAAAATTGGTTTGGAGAGCCTTGACGCACGAAAGAAAGGCTCTCCAAACGAATGGTTTGAATCATTCTGAAAATTTACACATTCAGTTCTTCAACCCATGGTAATGTTGGAAGATTAGTGTACATATAATTATAATAGGGAGAATAGTGTGCAATAGTAGGCTATACCCTCGTCTATTGCCTGCACTAACCATGGAACTGTGTGATCACATGGCCAAGTGTTGCGTTCAAACTGTTAAACCTGCACTCCGCTCCATAACGATTTAATTAGCCTACATATCTTTTTTTGATATGATCAACTGTTACTAATGATCCTCAGCAACAACCGCACGGCTGTGTCGGCGTTTAAAGAGGAAGTAAATGAATGTAAACAAAAAAATATAATTAAATGGAATGATAATGTAGGCCACAGGTGTCAAACTCATTCCACAGAGCGCCGAGTGGCTGCGGCTCCCTTGTACTTGATTGATTAATTAAGGTCACTAATTAGTAAGGAACTCCCCACACCTGGTTGTCTAGGGCTTAATTGAAAGGCAAAAACCTGCAGACTATAGGCCCTCCGTGGAATGAGTTTGACACCCCTGATGTAGGCTATACCAACTGAAGGGAACTAAGAGTAAATTGGCAGTTACATATGTGTGGTTATTAGGCCTACTGACAGTGGATACTGATAGTGGCTAATATTAACATGATAGAAATAGGAAACAGAGAAAGTCTATAATTAAGACATTTGAGAGTGCCCATCCCTGCAAGTTAAAAGGTTGTACAATTAAAATTCTGCATAATGGCTCAGCATTTCATAACCTTTACTGTGGGAAAGTTGATATTTTGATAAGCTTCAGTTTGCTGCCATACGGCTGGTATCACATTTGTTTACAGCGATTATGAGGTAAAATAGATCTAAAACAAGTGTCCTTTACATGTACAAATGGATTACTCATTTACTTAGCTCTTATCAATAGCTCTTATCACGTTGTAAACTACAGTACATGGAGAATGGTGTTATTTTTTGTAGATGCTTTTTCTATTTGGAACCGGTAAGTTCCAAAGACCTTATTCATGGTTTCCTCACACGTAAAGGTGGAAGCATTATTAGGGAATTAAGTCAAGGTCAGAATACAACGTATCTATAGACACGTCCACCACACCTTAATTTATTTGATCCCCACCCCAAATGAAAAGTGGGTGAATAGCATGCTATTCTCGTGCTTAGGAGAATATTCCATAAACGTCCCAACAAACATATACAGAACATTGTTGCCATGTTCTCAGAACATAAGATTTCATGGAAACGTTGAAAGAACATTTATGTGTCCAGTTTTCTGAGCATTAGGAAAATATTCCATCAATGTCCCACCAAACATACAACTTTCTCCCATTTTTTTTGAACAAATAATTAAACATCACGAGTTGTTACAGTTGCTGAGCCAATCAAGGCCCTGATTGGTAAACCACTGATCCATTCATGGCTCCTTGTCTGTTAGCAAGGTTAGGCATACTCACACACACAGTGGTTTTAACATATTTATGTTTTGAATTTACATATTTGACACACATGGCTACATTGTGCATGTTCATTTATAAAGTCATTATTATTCAACATGTCGTCACCTTGAATCTTCCTGCTACGCCACCATGTCCATGTCATGTATCGGTTAATCTGACTTTTCTCATAATTGATTTGATTTACAGTGGGCCTACTTATTTCAGCAATTTAAGGGCTTTCAGTATAATTGTCTAATGTTGGCATGTTACCTGTTTTAATGATACTCCTGGATCACTATGATCAATAAAAGTTTTTCTTGAGTGTACTTTTAAAAGAGCTGAGATTTACTTCAAAGTGCATTCACCCTATTTTTTATAGCCTTCCACCTATCAAGTTGTTTCTACACAAGTGCACACAAGTGCCTAGGGCGGAGGCGATAGGGATTCTTCTGGACAGTACAGGGCCTAACTATACTGGCCCAATAAGCACTTGTCCTAAAGATATCCCTTATTGGGACAGCGTTTACGGTGTTTGCCATTGATGCTGGTGGCCTCATTTTGAGACCCGCCAGGGGAGTTACTCTGCTCTCACATTCTTAGCAATATATGTTAATGTCATTATTTTGCAAAAGTTACAATACACCTAGTTTATCTAATTAAAATGTGTTTCTCATTGAAAGATGGGAATCTGTAGGGTTTCCCCTTGAGCATGAATTATGACCCATTTCCACTACCTCATAAATAATCAGTAGGCTTATTTATTAATTCTATATAGCTGAGCATCTCAAAGAGAACTCTACCGTCTTTTTTAAAATCTATTGAGAAACGTATTTTAATTAGATAAGATAGGTGTGTTGTAATGGTTGCCAAATAATGACATTAATATTCAGTACCAGTCGAAAGTTTGGACACACCTACTCATTAAAGGGTTTTTCTTTATTTTTACTATTTTCTACATTGTAGAATAATAATGAAGACATCTAAACTATGAAATAACACATATGAATCATGTAGTAACCAAAAAAGTGTAAGCAAATCAAAATATATTTTATATTTTATATTCTTCAAAGTAGGCACCCTTTGCCTTGATGACAGCTTTGCACACTCTTGACATTCTCTCAACCAGCTTCATGAGGAATGCTTTTCCAACAGTCTTGAAGGAGTTCCCACATATGCTGAGCACTTGTTGGCTGCTTTTCCTTCACTCTGCGGTCCAACTAATCTCAAACCATCTCAATTGGGTTGAGGTGGGGTGACTGTGGAGGCCAGGTCATCTGATGCAGCACTCCATCACTCTCCTTCTTGGTCAAATAGCCCTTACACAGCCTGGAGGTGTGTTGGGTCATTGTCCTGTTGAAAAACAAATGATAGTCCCACTAAGCGCAAACCAGATGGGATGGCGTATCGCTGCAGAATGCTGTGGTAGCCATGCTGGTTAAGTGTGCCTTGAATTCTAAATAAATCACTGACAGTGTCACCAGCAAAGCACCCCCACACCATCACACCTCCTCCTCCATGCTTCACGGTGGGAACCACACATGCGGACATCATCCGTTCACCTACTCTGCGTCTCACAAAGACACGGAGGTTGAACCAAAAATCTCAAATTTGGACACATCAGACCAAAGGACAGATTTCCACCGGTCTAATGTCCATTGCTCGTGTTTCTTGACCCAAGCAAGTCTCTTATTCTTATTGGTGTCCTTTAGTAGTGGTTTCTTTGCAACAATTTGATTATGAAGGCCTGATTCACACAGTCTCCTCTGAACAGTTGATGTTGAGATGTGTCTGTTACTTGAACTCCGTGAAGCATTTATTTGGGCTGCAATCTGAGGTGCAGTTAACTCTAATGAACTTATCCTCTGCAGCAGAGGTAACTCTGGGTCTTCCTTTCCTGTTGTGGTCCTCATGAGAGCCAGTGTCATCAAAGCGCTTGATGGTTTTTGCGACTGCACTTGAAGAAACTTTCAAAGTTGTTGAAATTTTCCAGATTGACTGACCTTCATGTCTTAAAGTAATGATGGACTGTAATTTCTCTTGCCATAATATGGACTTGGTCTTTTACCAAATAGGGCTATCTTCTGTATACCACCCCTACTTTGTCACAACACAACTGATTGGCTCAAACGCATTAAGAAGGAAAGAAATTCCACAAATTGACTTTTAACAAGGCACACCTGTTAATTGAAATGCATTCCAGGTGACTACCTCATGAAGCTGGTTGAGAGAATGCCAAGAGTGTTCAAAGCTGTCATCAAGGCAAAGGGTGGCTACTTCGAAGAATCTCAAATATAAAATATATTCTGATTTATTTAACACTTTTTTGGTTACTACATGATTCCATATGTGTTATTTCATAGTTTTGATGTCTTCATTATTATTCTACAATGTAGAAAATAGTAAAAATAAAGAAAAACCCTTGAATTAGTAGGTGTGTCCAAACTTTTAACTGGTATGTGAGAGTAGGGTGACCTCCCCTAACGGGTCTCAATCCCAGGCCACCAGCACCAATGAAGCCCTTACCACTGTCCCAAAAAGGGTTATCTCTAGGGCATGTGTTTATTGGGCCAGTATAGTTAGGGCCTATCCAGAAGAAACCCTAACGCCTCTCCCACTTACAGTGGGGAAATAAAGTATTTAGTCAGCCACCAATTGTGCAAGTTCTCCCACTTAAAAAGATGAGAGAGGCCTGTAATTTTCATCATAGGTACACGTCAACTATGAGAGACAAAATGAGGAAAAAAAATCCAGAAAATCACATTGTAGGATTTTTTATGAATTTATTTGCAAATTATGGTGGAAAATAAGTATTTGGTCAATAACAAAAGTTTCTCAATACTTTGTTATGTACCCTTTGTTGGCAATGACACAGGTCAAATGTTTTCTCTAAGTCTTCACAAGGTTTTCACACACTGTTGCTGGTATTATGGCCCATTCCTCCATGCAGATCTCCTCTAGAGCAGTGATGTTTTGGGGCTGTCGCTGGGCAACACAGACTTTCAACTCCCTCCAAAGATTTTCTATGGGGTTGAGATCTGGAGACTGGCTAGGCCACTCCAGGACCTTGAAATGCTTCTTACGAAGCCACTCCTTCGTTGCCCGGGCGGTGTGTTTGGGATCATTGTCATGCTGAAAGACCCAGCCACGTTTCATCTTCAATGCCCTTGCTGATGGAAGGAGGTTTTCACTCAAAATCTCACGATACATGGCCCCATTCATTTTTTCCTTTACACGGATCAGTCGTCCTGGTCCCTTTGCAGAAAAACAGCGCCAAAGCATGATGTTTCCACCCCCATGCTTCACAGTAGGTATGGTGTTCTTTGGATGCAACTCAGCATTATTTGTCCTCCAAACACGACGAGTTGAGTTTTTACCAAAAAGTTATATTTTGGTTTCATCTGACCATATGACATTCTCCCAATCCTCTTTTGGATCATCCAAATGCACTCTAGCAAACTTCAGACGGGCCTGGACATGTACTGGCTTAAGCAGGGGGACACATCTGGCACTGCATGATTTGAGTCCCTGGCGGCGTAGTGTGTTACTGATGGTAGGCTTTGTTACTTTGGTCCCAGCTCTCTGCAGGTCATTCACTAGGTCCCCCCGTGTGGTTCTGGGATTTTTGCTCACCGTTCTTGTGATCAACTGTGGGAGCCCCAGATCGAGGGAGATTATCAGTTGTCTTATATGTCTTCCATTTCCTAATAATTGCTCCCACAGTTGATTTCTTCAAACCAAGCTGCTTACCTATTGCAGATTCAGTCTTCCCAGCCTGGTGCAGGTCTACAATTTTGTTTCTGGTGTCCTTTGACAGCTCTTTGGTCTTGGCCATAGTGGTGTTTCGAGTGTGACTGTTTGAGGTTGTGGACAGGTGTCTTTTATACTGACAACAAGTTCAAACAGGTGCCATTAATACAGGTAACGATTGGAGGAAAGAGGAGCCTCTTAAAAAAGAAGTTACAGGTCTGTGAGAGCCAGAAATCTTGCTTGTTTGTAGGTGACCAAATACTTATTTTCCACCATCATTTGCAAATAAATTCATAAAAAATCCTACAATGTGATTTTCTGGAAAAAAAATTCTCAATTTGTCTGTCATAGTTGACATGTACCTATGATGAAAATTACAGGCCTCTCTCATATTTTTAAGTGGGAGAACTTGCACAATTGGTGGCTGACTAAATACTTTTTTCCCCCACTGTACGTAGATTAAACAACTTGATAGATGGGAAATGGAGATGGCTCTCCTTTTCCAAGTCAGTTTCAGAGCAACAATGGTTTCTAGGAAACAACTGGGATGAAAAATATGCATAATGTGGGTTCTAACGATGTTACAAAGATAACAAAGACGTTACAATGCTATGAAGGCTCTGGAAAACGACAAGAACCTGGAAAGGGGGTACCTATACACACTTTGTCCAAATCTGAGTTGGTACATACATGTCACGTAATCATCTCAATTCCTCAGATACTGTGTCCCCTTTGACATGTGATAAACAACCACTGTCACACATCTACATGTTGCCAGTTGTCTTGACTCCACTCCCCTCTGACTGAGAGATACACCAAATAGGTTTTAAAAGCCCCAGCATGCTTTCATGTAATCGAGGGGATCATCAATCAAATTGTAAAATGTGTGGCAAAGGATCTAGTCTTCCTTATGTCCCTGTTATTTCTACTGTATATACATTTAGTGCAGTGTCTCCCAATCCTTGCCCTAGGCACCCAAAGGGTTGCATATCTTTGTTATGTCCCTGCACTAACACACCTGATTCAACTAATCAAAGGCCTAATGATTTGATTTGATTTATTAGGATCCCCATTAGTCGACGCCAATGGCGACAGCTAGTCTTACTGGGGCCCAACACATAAAGAAAAATACATTACAGAACAAAAACATTCTTTGCAATTTACATACATTTAAAAACACTACCATGTAGTGTGTGTGTGTGCATCCATCAGTTACACATACCTGTCAGTACATACACACTACAAGTTGATCACATGGGAGTGAGGCGTTGTGCTGTGAGGTGTTGCTTTATTTGTTTTTTGAAACCAGCTTTGCTGTTCACTTGCACTATATAATATGGAAGGGAGTTCCATGCACTCATGGCTTTGTATAATACTGTATGTTTCCTTGAATTTGTTCTGGACCTGGAGACTGTGAAAAGACCCCTGATGGCATGTCTGGTGGGGTAAGTGTGTGTGTCAGTGCAGTGTGTAAGTTGACTATGCAAACAATTTGGAATTTCCAACACATTACTGTTTCTTATAAAAACAAGAAGTGATGCAGTCAGTCTTTCCTCAACTCTCAGCCAAGAGAGACTGGCATGCATAGTATTAATATTAGCCCTCTGATTACAATGAAGAGCAAGATGTGCCGCTCTGTTCTGGGCCAGATGCAACTTAACTAGGTATATATTTGCAGCACTTGACTACATGACTGGACTATAATCAAGATAAGATAAAACTGGAGCCTGCAGGACTTGCTTTGTGGAGTGTGGTGTCAAAAAAGTAGAGCATCACTTTATTACAGACAGACCTCTCCCCCATGTTTTGACCATGACAGTTTACAATCTAAGGTAACACCAATCATTTAGTCTCCTCAACTTGTTCAACAGCCACATCATTCATTACCAGATTCAGTTGAGGTCTAGAACTTAGGGAATGATTTGTACCAAATACAATGCTCTTAGTTTCAGAGATGTTCAGGACCAGTTTATTACTGGCCAACCATTACAAAACAGACTGCAACTATTTTATAAGGGTTTCAGTGATGTCATTAGCTGTGGTTGCTGATGCGTATATGGTTGAATCATTAGCATACATGGACACACATGCTTTGTTTAATGCCAGTGGCAGGTCAGTGGTAAAAATAGAAAAGAGTAGAGGGCCCAGAGAGCTGCCCTGCGGTATACCACACATGTTTGCAATTAGAAAATAATTAGATAGATAGCTCTGAATCCACGATATGGCAGAGATTTAAAAGCCATACCATATAAGTTTTCTCAGCAACAAGTTATGGTCAATAATATCAAAGGCTGTATTGAAATCAAATGGTACAGCTCCAAAATCTTTATCAATTTCTTTTAACCAATCATCAGTAATTTCTGTCAGTGCAGTACATGTTGAGTGCCCTTCTCTATAAGCATGCTGAAAGTCTGTTGAAAATGTGTTATAGAGAAATAGCATTGTATTTGGTCAAACCCATTTTTTTCCAACAGTTTGTTAATAGCTGGCAGCTAGCTGATAGGTCTGCTGTTAGAACCAGTAAGGGCAGCAGAATGACTTTGGCTTCCCTCCAGGCCTAAGGACAAAGACTTTCCTCTAGGCTCAGATTAAAGATATGACAGATAGTAGTGGCTATAGAGTCAGCTACCATCCTCAGTAGCTTTCCATCTAAGTTATCAACAATTATTTTTCCACCTCTCCCACACTAACTTTACAATGCTTTTCCTTCATTATTTGTTGTTTTATGCATGAGTACGATGGCTCAGGCTCACTGTTCATTGTTGGCATTTCCTGCCTAATTTTGCCCACTTTGCAAATTAAGTAATCATTAAAATAATTGGCAACATCAAATGGTTTTGTGATGATTAAGCCATCTGATTCGATGAAGAGTTGAATTTGTCTTTCTGCCCATCATTTCATTTATTGTACTCCAAAGTTTTAAAAATATATATAATTGATCTTGGCTTCATAATACAGTTTCTTCTTCTTTTTAGTCACACAATTTCTCAATTTGTAGTTAGTCAGACTTTTGCCCCATCTCTTTCAGACATACAGGTTTTAAATTCATCATCAATCCATGAAGCCTTAACAGTTCTAACAGTCAGTTTCTTAACAGGTGCATGTTTATCAATAATTGGAAGAAGCAATTTCATAAATTCATCAAGTGCAGCGTCTGGATGTTCTTTATTAATCACATCAGACCAACAAATATTTGTTACTTCATCCACATAAGAATCACAGCAAAATCTTTTGTATGATCTCTTATACTCTATTTTAGGCCCAGCTTTTGGAACTATGGCTTTCCTGGATATAGCCACTATATTGTGATCACTGCATCCGATGGGTATGGATACAGCTTTAGAACAAATTTCTACAGTATTAGTAAAAATGTGATCTTGTTCCTGTAGTGTTTGTAAACACCCTGGTAGGTTGATTAATAACCTGAATCAGATAACAGACACTGGTTCAGTAAGAAGCTTCCTCTTGAGCGGACAGCTTGATGAAAACCAGTTAATATTCAGGTCCCCAAGAAAGTAGACCTCTCTGTTTACATCACATACACTATCAATAATTTCACACATATTATTTAGATACTGATTGTTAGCACTTGGCGGCCTAAAGCAACACCCCCAAAGAAAAGGCTTTAGATGTACCAGGTGAACCTGCAACCACCACACTTGACATAAGATATTATCTAGGCATTATAGGGATATGGCTCTGAATACATACAGCAACACCTCCCCCATAAGCATGTGTCTCTTCTATAGATGTTATATCCTTGTATTACTACTGCTGTATCATCAAATGAATTACCTAAGCGAGTCTCAGAAATGGCTACTATATGAATGGTATCTGATGTTAGCAAGTTATTGATTTCATGAAACTTATTTCTAAGGCTACATATATTAATATGGGCTATTTTCAGCCCTTTCCTGGGTAGCTTATCAGAGATAGACATAATATGGAAAAGAGCAAACAAAGCAAGATAAAAACATATACATTCAGCTGTCCGCTAATCAGTTGGCGTGTGTAAGTGTGTGTGTGTGCTGCAGGGTTGAAGTTACAAACCCATAGGCTTGGCTCGCTCATCCCTTCCAGGTTTTTGGGAGGGAGGGTGGACAATGACCCTGTCATAGCAGATGTAAGCAATGCCCCTATGTGCTCTGGCAGCATTCATGGCTGGGATACGTTCTTTCCTCTTCTGGCGCACAGCTTCAGGATAGTTGTCGTTGAAGAAGATGTAAGTTCCTCTCAAGTTCTTGGCTCTAGGAACTTGACCATTATCGGCCCGGGCCTGTCACCTGGGCCGGTGGTGGGTTTTCCAGTCCTGTGGTTCGCTCCACCTCAATCTTTCCGTGGTCCATCTTCAGTTTCTCCTAGATCATTTCCCTCACTTTGTCCTTGGACTCTGTCCAGGTCTCATGGAGATTCAGCAATTCCGTCCACAACAATGTTGTTCCGCCTTGATTGTTCCTCGAGATAATCAGATTTCTCTGTCATTGTTATCATGGATTCATATACAGAACTGATGTCCTCTCTCAATGACTTACAGATTGCTGTCATCTTGCTGTTCTCATGTTTACATTAATGGAGCTGACCCTGGGAGAACTGCAAACTGTTCTTCAGGTCCTGGACCTCTCTGGCCAGGTCGTCTATTCTTTTATTAGTTGACTCCACCAGTATTTGGACAGAACACTTGAAGATGTTTTCTTGTTGTTGTAACAACTGTTTGCATAACTATTTTTGTTAGTTTAAAAGATCCTTCACCTGTGATAGAGAGACACAACTGTCCTCAACGGTACTCCTGCCGGCTTTGGTCTTCGTCATGGTAGCAACTTAGGTTACGCTGTTACTCCTCGCAGTTCCAGACAGGTGCCAGGGAAGATTGGAAACAACAACAACAAACAGCAGGGATCTAGTTAGCCTAATGGCTAACCACATCGTGGGCTGCGCTCAAGCCCTCAAGAAAACCGCTCTAGCTTGCTGCTACGTCAAGCAGCTCCTCAAACCCGGCCTTGGTCGGCAGGATCACTGGACAAATAGTGGCAGTCCCAGCAATGGATGCCAACCATGTCGCGGGATCCAAACTCAAACGGTAGCTAGCTTTTCGCCAACCTTTTTTTATAGACTTCCAAAACAACAAACTGAGCACTCCCTCATTCCACGTTCAACAGGAGTAGTTTGTTAGTTAAATTGTGTGTGTGAGTGCTGAGATAGAACAGAAATGTGCACCATTTTGGGTGCCTACGGACAGGATTGGGAGGCACTGCACTAAATCTATACATAAATAACAGGGACGTAAGGAAGACTAGACTACTTTGCCACACCTTTTACAATTTGATTGATGATTCCAGTCGATGACATATAGCCTTTAGCTGCACTATAGCTATAAATTCCATGTACTTTCCTGGTTAACTGTTGTAGCATCAGCAGCTGTGGGCGGATTACATACATATTTATGTTAATCCTGACATTAATATGAAAAATCAGGACATGGTATTTGATAGAGAACCTTTTCTGGAAAAAGTGAGAGGCAGATGCACTCATCAAGATTGCTGGGTTAAGTAATGGTTATGTCATGTGGGATCTCTGCGAAGGGTTTAAATGAGAGAATGTTCCAGGAGATGACTGTACTGAGGTTGGACTCATTCAAACAAGCTGTCAAGGACTGAACTTGTTTGTCAAAAGAAGCCAATAAAAGGCTATTAAACAACACACACCTTTCTTGACTTGTAAATGTTCTCCGCTTGTGTAACTCAGGGCACTGCCATTCCATACGTATGTTCCAAAATAATGAAAAATCTGGTCTAATAATTATTGATGATTAGCTACATTTATAATGGTTTACCCATTTGTCCCTTTCAACTTGCATTGAGAGATCTTGCAATATCTAAATAAAAATCCCTGCTGTACATCTTGAACAATGGGAACACCAGCCAGCTACACCTGCAAAGACATTCACAGACAATGACAGATACACACAGTCATACATATGCAGGTGTAAAAACACCTTGCATGATGTTCTCACAGTGTCACATTAGGGGTGTGTCACACAAAAATACCACAGTGATAAGGTGTGTGAGCACACAAAGCCATGCCTAACTTATTCCAACCACAAAGATACCAGACGTAGCATGGCATTGGTGGGCACTAAAGTCAACACATGCACACACGCACGCACGCACACACACACACGCACGCACGCACGCACGCACACACACACACACACTCTCACACACACTCTCACACACACACACACACACACACACACACACACACACACACACACACACACACACACACACACACACACATAGTTGTTGTTTTTACATATTGTCACACCAAACCTTTCCATAGAACTGCATTTGCAATGGGATTTGCAATTGTTCTAGCTATTGTAAATTGCTTGCCAGAACCATTTTCAAGTTTCCACATTCTGCTGCATATTGCCAAGCTTCTACTCAGGATAGTCATAGATTGGAGTGTAGTTCAACAGCATTCCCTCTGTCTGTCATAGCTTGTGCTATCGTGGACTCCCACAGTGCAGCTAGTTCACAAAACGCCCCCGCAGAAACACACCCACAAACATATGGGAAAGCCAAAGCAAGCACAGAGGGGTGTGTTGAAAGTACAAGGGTTCAAACGCTCTGTTGGCTTTGTTGGCTTTTAATACCCATTGTCAATGAATGGTGTGATTTATTTTCATTCAGATCAAGTAAGTTGGGTGGATGTTGACTTTATTGTACTTGAAGAGTTCATCAATGAGCTTGACACCTTGATAAGTTCCTTTCCTAAGGATGTCACCACTCACAGTTCTGGATGACTGTAACCTGCCGACGTCTGCCTTTGACTCATTTCCCTCTGCCTCCTTCTTTCCACTCCTTTCCTCTTTTGACCTCACCCTCTCACCGTCCCCCGTCCCCCCCTACTCACAAGGCAGGCAATACGCTTGACCTCATCTTTACTAGATGCTGTTCTTCTACTAATCTCACTTCAACTCCCCTCGAGTCTCCGACCACTACTTTGTATCCTTTTCTCTCTCGCTCTCCTCCAACACTACTCACTCTGCCCCTACTCAGATGGTAATGCGCCGTTGCAACCTTCGCTCTCTCTCTCCCGCTACTCTTTCCTCTTCCATCCTATCATCTCTTCCCTCTGCTAAATCCTTCTCCCTCCGGTCTCCTGATTCTGCCTCCTCGACCCTCCTCTCCTCCCTTTCTGCATCTTTTGACTCTCTATGTCCCCTATCCTCCTGGCCGGCTCGGTCCTCCCCTCCTGCTCCATGGCTTGACGACTCATTGCGAGCTCACAGAACAGGGCTCCGGGCAGCCGTGCGGAAATGGAGGAAAACTGGACTCCCTGCGGACCTGTCATCTTTTCACTCCCTCCTCTCTACTTTTTCTTCCTCTGTTTCTGCTGCTAAAGCCACTTTCTACCACTCTAAATTTCAAGCCTCTTCCTCTAACCCTAGGAAGCTCTTTGCCACCTTCTGCTCCCTGCTGAATCCTCCTCCTCCTCCCCATCCCTCCTCCCTCTCTGTGGATGACTTTGTCAACCATTTTGAAAAGAAGCTTGACGACATCCGATCCTTATTTATTAAGTCAAATGACACCGCTGGTCCTGCTCACACTGCCCTACCCTATGCTTTGACTTCTTTCTCCCCTCTCTCTCCAGATGACATCTTGCGACATGTGATGGCCGGCCGCCCAACAACCTGCCCGCTTGACCCTATCCCCTCCTCTCTTCTCCAGACCATTTCCGGAGACCTTCTCCCTTACCTCACCTCGCTCATCAACTCATCCTTGACCGCTGGCTATGTCCCTACCCTCTTCAAGAGGGCGAGAGTTGCACCCCTCCTCAAAAAACCTACACTCGATCCCTCCGATGTCAACAACTACAGACCAGTATCCCTTCTTTCTTTTCTCTCCAAAACTCTTGAGGATGCCGTCTCTAGCCAACTCTCCTGCTATCTCTCTCAGAATGACCTTATTGATCCTGACCAGTCAGGTTTCAAGACTGGTCATTCAACTGAGACTGCTCAACTCTGTGTCACGGAGGCTCTCCGCACTGCCAAAGCTAACTCTCTCTCCTCTGCTCTTATCCTTCTAGACCTATCTGCTGCCTTTGATACTGTGAACCATCAGATCCTCCTCTCCACCCTCTCTGAGTTGGGCATCTCCGGCGCTGCTCACTCTTGGATTGCGTCCTACCAGACAGGTCACTCCTACCAGGTGGCGTGGCGAGTATCTGTCTCCGCACCACGTGCTCTCACCACTGGTGTCCCCCAGGGCTCAGTTCTAGGCCCTCTCCTATTCTCGCTATACACCAAGTCACTTGGATCTGTCGTATCCTCACATGGTCTCTCCAATCATTGCTACGCAGATGACACACAATTAATTTTCTCCTTTCCCCCTACTGATAACCAGGTGGCGAATCGCATCTCTGCATGTCTGGCAGACATATCAGTGTGGATGACGGATCACCACCTCAAGCTGAACCTCGGCAAGACGGAGCTGCTCTTCCTCCCAGGGAAGGACTGCCCGCTCCATGATCTCACAGTCACGGTTAACAACTCCATTGTGTCCTCCTCCCAGTGCAAAGAACCTTGGCGTGACCCTGGACAACACCCTGTCATTCTCTGCTAACATCAAAGCGGTGACCTGATCCTGCAGGTTCATGCTCTACAACATTTACAGAGTACGACCCTACCTTACACAGGAAGCGGCACAGGTCCTAATCCAGGCACTTGTCATCTCCCGTCTGGATTACTGCAACTCGCTGTTGGCTGGGCTCCCTGCCTGTGCCATTAAACCCCTTGCAACTTATCCAGAATGCTGCAGCCCGTCTGGTGTTCAACCTTCCCAAGTTCTCTCATGTCACCCCGCTCCTCCGCACACTCCACTGGCTTCCAGTTGAAGCTTGCATCTACTACAAAACCATGGTGCTTGCCTACGGAGCTGTGAGGGGAACGGCACCTCATTACCTTCATGCTCTGATCAGACCCTACACCCAAACGAAGGCAATACATTCATCCACCTCTGGCCTGCTAGCCCCCCTACCTCTACGGAAGCACAGTTCCCGCTCAGCCCAGTCAAAGCTATTCGCTGCTCTGGCACCACAATGGTGGAACAAGCTCCCCCACGATGCCAGGACAGCGGAGTCACTGACCACCCTACCTCTTCAAGGAATACCTGGAGTAGTATAATAGTAATCCTTCTACCCCCCCCCCCCCCTTTACTACCACTGCCTTTTGTCTAAACTAACACCTGACTTATTTCACCTGCTAGCACTGACTTGTTTCAAGAAATGTACTTATTGTGATCGAGATGTAGTTGTCCCTGATTGCACTGACTTTGCTCACAGCTGCTTGTTTTAAGAAGTGTACTCATTGTGATAAAGATGTGGTTGTCCCATTGGCTATCCTAAGTTGAATGCACCAATTTGTAAGTCGCTCTGGATAAGAGCGTCTGCTAAATGACTTAAATGTAAATGTATATTGTTGGTTAAGTTGAGGTTTGCAGGCTGAGGGCAGCCCACTGTACTCACAATGGCTCTGGCACTACCCCAAGACGCAGCCATTGTAATTGTGAAATTTGTTTTTGCTAAACAGGAAAGAGTCTTATTTCTGTACATTTGGTAATACATACAGATATTGCAAATTGCAGTTGGTGTGGCCTTTTCCTGTAAACCAGAGGACTCTAAATCAATGTGTCAACCTTGCCTTCTGATGATGCTGCTGATTATTATCATTTTAGGGTTTAGAGTTAGGGAGTTCTTCTGGACAGGGCAAGAGTAATTGGAGCATTTTGGGCCACTACGTATTTGTTCATCTTTGTCTTGGGGACCCACAGGGTGTGTTCCAGTGAGGTCCTAACACATCTGATTCCACTCATCAAACCCACCTCAAAAATCATGTGATGAGGTGTTGATTAAGGTGTCAGGCGCAGGAGGGTAAATCACAGAATAACTGGCTTTAATCCGCAAAATACAGGTTTACGCAGAAATGTGTCAAACACACTCCAGGGCACAAAACAGGTGCACTGGAAAATACAAGGCACACGGGGAAAATACTCCAGTCGATACACAATACACGAGCTCCACCGAGCTTCACTAACCTCCACAAACAAACAATCACCCACACAGACAAGGAAGCAGAGGGAACACTTATACCATGACTAATGAGGGAATAAGGACCAGGTGTGTGTGATTGAAGACAAGACAAATGGAGTGATGATAAATGGATCGGCAGTAGCTTGTAAGCCGGTGACGCCGAACGCCGAAACCTACCCGAACAAGGAGGGGAGGCAGCCTCGGCGGAAGTCGTGACAGATCATTATTGGATGTGGACAATGGTAATTGTAAAAATGGCGTACGTTACACTGAGAATGAAAAGCTGCTAGCTACAGCATATTTGGTAACTTGCCCTAAAGTACATGCCTAAAGTAACATATTAACACCTCCAAAGTGGAATTTACGGAGTGGCAAATGTGTTATACTCTATCTATTGAATTTTGACTGAAGGCAATACAGTAACAATGCCAAATACTACAATACTTCTACAAGTACCTTTATGGTACAATTTACACTATATATACGTACTGAAGAGCTCAGTGACTTTCAACGCGGCACCATCATAGGATGCCACCTTTCCAACAAGTCAGTTTGTCAAATTTCTGCCCTGCTAGAGCTGACCCGGTCAACTGTAAGTTGTGTTATTGAGAAGTGGAAACATGTAGGAGCAACAACGACTCAGCCGCGAAGTGGTAGGCCACACAAGCTCACAGAACGGGACTGGCGAGTGCTGAAGCGCGTAGCGCGTAAAAATTGTCTGTCCTTGGTTGCAACACTCACTACCGAGTTCAAAACTGCCTCTGGAAACAACGTCAGCACAATAACTGTTTGTCGGGAGCTTCATTAAATGAATTTCCATGGCCGAGCAGCCGCACACAAGCCTATGATCACCATGCGCAAAGCCAAGCGTCGGCTGGAGTGGTGTAAAGCTCGCCGCCATTGGACTCTGGAGCTCTTGAACAGCTTTCTGTTCCAAAGATTTATGGAAAAGCAACCAATTATTTTGTAAGTTAATAATAATAATAAGTAAGTTCCACCAATTTAACCACTTCAGAACAAAAACTTTGCATGGACAGTTCGTTATACAATATGCCACTTCATTTATGTCACGATCGTCTCGGAAAGGAGTTGTAGACCAAGGCACAGCGTGTGAAATAAACATGACTTTATTTAATTAACGTCCTAACCAAAACAAAACACGATTCGTGAAGTCCACGGTTAAACACAACGACATGGAACAAAAACCCACAAACACAAGGTGAAAACAGACAGTTTAAATATGGCTCCCAATCAGAGACAACGAGCCAACAGCTGACACTCGTTACCTCTGATTGGGAGTCACTCAAACAAGGAAATACAATAACCTGAAACAACCCAACCAAGAAACAGAACACAAAGAAACGAACACACCCTGGCTCAACATACAGAGTCCCGGAGCCAGAGCGTGACAGTACCCCCCCCTAAAGGCGCGGACTGCGACCGCGCCTCAATAAGGGCTAAACAAGGGAGGGCTGGGCGGGCATACCTCCTCGGCGGCGGGTCTGGCCCTGGCCTTGCCCACCACCCTCCAAACAACCCCCCATAGCGCCCCTGGTCCGGTCTGACCCCACTGGCTGGATCTGGACTGGACAATGACGGAGCGGATTGCTTACGCTCCGTTGTGGAGCAGCTGACCGGTCTTACCAGGCTGACGACTCGCACCCCGGGCTTGGTGCGAGTAGCAGGAACGGGCTGAACCAGGCTGACGACTCGCACCCCGGGATTGGTGCGAGTGGCAGTAACAGACCGGGCCGGGCTGGCGACTCGCACTCCTGGCTTGGTGCGAGTGGCAGGAACAGACCGGACCTGGCTGACGATGCGCCCCCTTGGCTTGGTGCGTGGAGCAGCGACGGGCCGGACCTGGCTGACGATGCGCCCCCTTGGCTTGGTGCGTGGAGCAGCGACGGGCCGGACCTGGCTGACGACTCGTACCCCTGACTTGGTGCGAGTGGCCGGAACTGGCCGGGCCGAGCTGGCGACGCACACCGTAGGTTTGGTGCGTGGAGCAGGGACATGCCGGGCTGGGCTGGCGACGCACACCGTAGGCTTTGTGCGTGGAGCAGGGACAGGCCGGGCTGGGCTGGCGACGCACACCGTAGGCTTTGTGCGTGGAGCAGGGACAGGCCGGGCTGTGCTGGCGACGCACACCGTAGGCTTTGTGCGTGGAGCAGGGACAGGCCGAGCTGGACTGGCGACGCACCCCGTAGGCTTGGTGGGAATGGCAGGAACAGGCCGGGCTGGGCTGACGACGCGCACCACTGACTTGGTGGGAATGGCAGGAACAGGCCGGGCTGGGCTGACGACGCGCACCACTGACTTGGTGGGAATGGCAGGAACAGGCCGGGCTGGGCTGACGACGCGCACCACTGACTTGGTGGGAATGGCAGGAACAGGCCGGGCTGACGACGCGTACCACTGACTTGGTGGGAATGGCAGGAACAGGCCGGACCGTACTGGGGACACACACCACTGGCTCCACGCAGGGATCAGGAACGGGCCGGACCGGACTGGTAACACACCCCAGTACCTCTCGCCGTGCCTCCACACTTTCCCTCTCCTCTGTGCCCAGTGGCCCCCATAACCTGGCGGCCTTCTCTGCCAACGCTTTGCACCACTCTACCCCGTACACCTGCTGCCCCGACGTCGTGAGCCCCCCCCTAAAAATGTCCTGGGGGACTCTCCCCGCGGCCAAGGCCTCTCTCCCTCTTGCCATACTATCAATCATCTCCTGCCACGTCCATCCTCTCTCCTCGTCAGGCTAGGTGGTTTTTTTTGTCACGATCGTCTCGGAAAGGAGTTGTAGACCAAGGCGCAGCGTGTGAAATAAACATGACTTTATTTAATTAACGTCCTAACCAAAACAAAACACGATTCGTGAAGTCCACGGTTAAACACAACGACATGGAACAAAAACCCACAAACACAAGGTGAAAACAGACAGTTTAAATATGGCTCCCAATCAGAGACAACGAGCCAACAGCTGACACTCGTTACCTCTGATTGGGAGTCACTCAAACAAGGAAATACAATAACCTGAAACAACCCAACCAAGAAACAGAACACAAAGAAACGAACACACCCTGGCTCAACATACAGAGTCCCGGAGCCAGAGCGTGACAATTTAGGCATTGACCAATTTAAGTAGCATTTAAAAGGCACACTAACTGTGCTTTACTATATTTTCTGTAGCCTAAATGGCGTAGAGGTAATGTCCCGTGTTGCTCAGTTGATAGAGCAAGGTGCTTGCAATGCCAGGGTTGCAGGTCCAATTCACACAGGGAACCAACATGAAAAAAGTAAAGAAATATATGTGAATAAGAGCCTATGCTAAATGACGAAAATGTCATGTTTGAGCATTACTTAAAGTGAATGCTAACATCCCAGGGCTGCGTAACATTTGGAGTATGCATAGGCCTGCCTGTTTGTAACTTCTTGTCCGCTCACTTCACAAACAATATTGGTACTGGTGAGGATGATGTCAAGTAGGTTAGTTCAATATTGGTTTTGCTACACATGTCAATGTTAAAATATGCCCGACTCAGCATTTGGGCATTAAAGATGCTCCCACCAAACTTCATATCAGGCAGGTACCTTCTTGACCATTGAAGCAATGGCTCTTGATTGTCACCATACTGTCAATTATGTATTAGTGTGGTATCTCTTGTTTTGTATTGAATTAAATCTCTAGCAAAAGGTCCCAGGATTACTTGATGCAAAAACATACGGAAATCCAACATTCAAATCATTTGTTACAGCTATAACACTATAACTAAAACATGTTGGTTTCGTCATTGTATTAACAGGCGAAACCCACTTCATTTTTGTAATGCAACGCTACAAAATGTCATTCATACACCTACAGTGCATTCGGAAAGTATTCAGAGCCCTTGACTTTTTCCACATTTTGCTACGTTACAGCCTTATTCTAAGATGGATTAAATAGTTAGTTTTCCTCATTTATCTACACACAATACCACATAATGACAAAGAAAAAAAAGGTTTTTAGATTTTTTTGCAAATGTATAAAAAATAGAAAACGGAAATATCACATTTACATAAGTATTCAGACCCTTTACTCAGTACTTTGTTGAAGCACCTTTGGCAGCGATTACAACCTTGAGTCTTCTTGGGTATGACGCTACAAGCTTGGCACACCTGTATTTGGGAAGTTTCTCCCATTCTTCTCTGCAGATCCTCTCAAGCTCTGTCAGGTTGGATGGGGAGCGTCGCTGCACAGCTATTTTCAGGTCTCTCCAGAGATGTTTGATTGGGTTCAAGACCGGGCTCTGGCTGGGCCACTCAAGGACATTCAGAGACTTGTCCCGAAGCCACTCCTGCGTTGTCTTAGCTGTGTGCTTAGGGTCATTGTTCTGTTGGAAGGTGAACCTTCGCTCCAGTCTGAGCGCTCTGGAACAGGTTTTCATCAAGGATCTCGCTGTACTTTGCTCTGTTCATCTTTCCCTCGATCCTGACTAGTCTCCCAGTCCCTGCCGCTGAAAAACATCCCACACAGCATGAAGCTGCCACCACCATGCTTCACCATAGGGATGGTGCCAGGTTTCATCCATACGTGATGCTTGGCGTTCAGGCCAAAGATTTCAATCTTGGTTTTATCAGACCAGAGAATCTTGTTCCTCATGGTCTGAGTACTTTAGGTGCCTTTTGGCAAACTCCAAGCGGGCTGTAATGCACCTTTTACTGAGGAGTGGCTTCCGTCTGGCCACTCTACCATAAAGACCTGATTGGTGGAGTGCTGCTGAGATGGCGTCCTTCTGGAAGGTTCTCCCATCTCCACAGAGGAACTCTGGAGCTCTGTCAGAGTGACCATCGGGTTCTTGGTCACCTCCCTGACCAAGGCCCTTCTCCCCCAATTTTTTAATTTGGCAGGGCGGCCAGCTCTAGGAAGAGTCTTGGTGGTTCCAAACTTCTTCCATTTAAGAATGATGGAGGCCACTGCGTTCTTGGGGACCTTCAATGCTGCAGAAATGTGTTGGTATCCTTCCCTAGATATGTGCCTGGACAGAATCCTGTCTCTGAGCTCTACGGACAATTCCTTCGACCTCATGGCTTTGTTTTTGCTCTGACATGCACTGTCAATTGTGGGACCTTATATAGACACGTATGTGCCTTTCCAAATCAAGTCCAATCAATTGAATTTACCACAGGTGGACTCCAATCAAGTTGAAGAAACATCTCAAGGATGATCAATGAAAACAGGATGCATCTGAGCTAAATTTTGAGTCTCATAGCAAAGGGTCTGAATACTTATGTAAATAAGGTATTTGTGTTTTTTATTTTTTAATACATTTGCAAAAATGTCTAAAAACCTGTTTTCGCTTTGTCATTATGGGGTATTGTGTGTAGATTTATGAGGATTTTTATTTATTTAATCCATTTCAGAACAAGGCTGTAACGGAACAAAATGTGGAAAAAGTCAAGGGGTCTAAATACTTTCCGAATGAGCTGTATTACTATCACATTAATACTAACTCTTCCGAGACCTGATTTGCCTGCTGTAACTTTCCCTTTCACTCACTCACATAATGAACATGCCTTGGCTGGTGTGCATGAGTATACTGTCTGTAGATAGGGGTGGTCAGGGTGTTGCGGAGGTGAGGAATGATGGTAGCTGATTTGAAGACTGTACTCTCCCTGTCACGCACCCTGGTGTGTAGCCACCCATAACACAGGTTACTGCCAAGAAAGCAAATAGGGTAGCCCATGTGTCAACATAGAGTAGAGTGGAGTATTTATTATCCCCGAGTGGCAATTCATTTTACAGCACATAGTAAAAACAATGGACATATGACAATAAATAGGTAGATTATATATTGTAAACTGTCATCAAAACAGTAAATGTCATGGAACGTACCATTTGGATAATGAACTGCACCCCATTTTTGACCTACAGTATTGACATTTAAATATGCTCAGGAAGGTACTTAGGCACCATAACTGTTAAGCACTGAAGCTGAACACCACCATTCAGAACAGGTCAGGAAATTATTGTGGGGATACTGACAGTCAGAGAAACAGACAGGCAGAGACTTCTACCATACTATACCTGTTCCATTCACACCAGAATGTGTGCACATAGCTAGGCCACAAGGTGTATATCAAACATAATCCGCTTCCCCCACCCAGTTTTTACATACCAGAGTGCAAAAAAGGCTAGCAGTGAGTGACTCATTTTGCTTGTTAGACACACCAACATGCATGCCTGCATGTACACAAGCGCACATTCTCGCACACGTATAGGTTGATGTTAATCAATGGATTTTTATCCGAATCACACACTGACTACATATCCCAGACTAGATTAGACGTACTTTGTGTGTATACTAGCCTTAGTGTTCTTGTTTTGATGATCAATATTAGAAATGAGTACAGTTGGAGGCTGGTTATTTTCATGGGACGCTTATGACAAAAAGATGCACATCTCATTCGATTGTATGACATACCTAATCATTGGTGTTTTGGCTTGGGTGTGCCACTGTTTAGGTATTCCCAGATTAGGTGTAAAAGAGACTCAAAGAGATGACATAGATAGCAACGTAAAACCAAGTCCTGAAACCAGCATCCACAAAACATCACAAACAACGTATTTGCGTGACAAGACTGCCAGACTGACTTAATATTAATGATTTATCATTTTGAATTACTCATCCAGTATCTTGGGACACTAATACACTACTATAAACGTATTGTGTTTTTAGGTGCAATAATATCGTGACAGTGGCACTGATACAGTATGTGAAAAGTTTTGTTCCAAAACGCTATATCCACCCCAAAGAATTCATCAGAAATGATTGTGTCACGCTCTGGCTCCGGGACTTTGTATGTTGAGCCAGGGTGTGTTCGTTTCGTTGTGTTCTGTTTGGTTGGGTTTGTCTATGGTGTTGTTTCCTTGTTTGGTCGTGTGACTCCCAATCAGTGGTAACGAGTGTCAGCTGTCGGCTCGTTATCTCTGATTGGGAGCCATATTTAAACTGTGTGTTTTCACCTTGTGTTTGTGGGTTTTTGTTCCATGTTCTGTCAGTGTTACAGAGGACTTCACGTATCGTCATTGTTTGTTGTTTTGGTATTGAGTACTTTAATTTAATAAAGTCATGTTCGTATCGCACGCTGCGCCTTGGTCCACTCATTTCGTAGACGATCGTGACAGAAAAACCCACCTTAAAAGGACCAAGCAGCGTGTCCAGGAATCGGCAGCCTGGACGTGGGAGCAGCGTCGGAGGGTCGAGAGGCAACCCCAAAATTTTTTTAGGGGGGGGCACACGGCAGGGGCGACTGGGCAGCAGGAGGCTGCCACAGGGCGATTAGGTGAGGAGGCCACCAGGTTAAGGGAGCTACTGGCGAAGAGGGAGCAGGAGTTAATGTTGCAGAGGATGGAGCTATTAGAGGCGATTAGGGAAAAGGTGAGAAATGAGGCACGGCGAGAGGAACTCGGTAGGCAGCTGAGGGAGCGGAGGGTTATGATGAAACCCAGTCCCGCTCCTCACACCAAGCAAGTGGTGTGCGTCACCAGTCCGGTCCGGCCCGTTCCTGCTTCCCACACTAAGTGTACGGTGCACGTCGCCAGCCCGGTCCGGCTCGTTCCTGCTTCCCGCACTAAGTGTACGGTGCGCATCGCCAGCCCAGCCCGGCCTGTTCCTGCCTCTCGCATCAAGCCTACGGTGTGCGTCGCCAGCCCAGCCCGACCTGTTCCTGCTCCACGTACAAAGCCTACGGTGTACGTCGCCAGCCCAGCCCGGCCTGTTCCTGCTCCTCGCACAAAACCTACGGTGTGCGTCGCCAGCCCAGCCCGGCCTGTTCCTGCTCCACGTACAAAGCCTACGGTGTGCGTGGCCAGCCCAGCTCGACCTGTTCCTGCTCCACGTACAAAGCCTACGGTGTACGTCACCAGCCCAGCCCGGCCTGTTCCTGCTCCTCGCACAAAACCTACGGTGTGCGTCGCCAGCCCAGCCCGGCCTGTTCCTGCTCCACGTACAAAGCCTACGGTGTGCGTGGCCAGCCCAGCCCGACCTGTTCCTGCTCCACGCACCAGGCCTACGGTGTGCGTCGTCAGCCCAGCCCAGCCGGTCCCTGCTCCACGCACCAGGTCCACGGTGTGCGTCGTCAGCCCAGCTCGGCCTGTCCCTGCTCCACGCACCAGGCCCACGGTGTGCGTCGTCAGCCCAGCCCAGCCGGTCCCTGCTCCACGCACCAGGCCCACGGTGTGCGTCGTCAGCCCAGCTCGGCCTGTCCCTGCTCCACGCACTAGGCCCACGGTGTGCGTCGTCAGCCCAGCTCGGCCTGTCCCTGCTCCACGCACCAGGCCCACGGGGTGCGTCGTCAGCCCAGCCCGGCCGGTCCCTGCTCCACGCACCAGGTCCACGGTGTGCGTCGCCAGCCCAGCCCGGCCTGTTCCTGCTACTCGCACCAAGCCAAGGGTGCGAGTCGTCAGCCTGGTCCAGCCCGTTCCTGCTACTCGCACCAAGCCAGGTGTACGAGTCGTCGGCCTGGTCCAGCCCGTTCCTGCTACTCGCACCAAGCCAGGGGTACGAGTCGTCGGCCTGGTCCAGCCCGTTCCTGCTACTCGCACCAAGCCAAGGGTGCGAGTCGTCAGCCTGGTTCAGCTCGTCCCTGCTACTCGCACCAAGCCAAGGGTGCGAGTCGTCAGCCTGGTCCAGCCCGTTCCTGCTACTCGCACCAAGCCAGGGGTACGAGTCGTCGGCCTGGTCCAGCCCGTTCCTGCTACTCGCACCAAGCCAAGGGTGCGAGTCGTCAGCCTGGTTCAGCTCGTCCCTGCTACTCGCACCAAGCCAAGGGTGCGAGCCGTCAGCCTGATCCAGCCCACTCCTGCTACTCGCACCAAGCCAGGGATGCGAGTCGTCAGCCTGGTGAGGCCCGTTCCGGCTCCACGCATCAAGCCTAGGGTGCGTATCGTCAGCCAGGTCCGGTCCGTTCCTGCCTCACGCGCCAAGCCAGGGGTGCGCGTCGTCAGTCCAGATCCTACCAGCTGGGTCAGATCGGACCGGGGGCGCTACGGGGGGATTGAAGAAGGGTGGTGGTCAAGCCCGGAGCCGGAGCCGCCTCCGAGGAGTAATGCCCACCCAGCCCTCCCCTGTTTGGGGTTTTTGAGGCGCGGTCGCAGTCCGCGCCTTTAGGGGGGGGTACTGTCACGCTCTGGCTCCGGGACTTTGTATGTTGAGCCAGGGTGTGTTCGTTTCGTTGTGTTCTGTTTGGTTGGGTTTGTCTATGGTGTTGTTTCCTTGTTTGGTCGTGTGACTCCCAATCAGTGGTAACGAGTGTCAGCTGTCGGCTCGTTATCTCTGATTGGGAGCCATATTTAAACTGTGTGTTTTCACCTTGTGTTTGTGGGTTTTTGTTCCATGTTCTGTCAGTGTTACATAGGACTTCACGTATCGTCATTGTTTGTTGTTTTGGTATTGAGTACTTTAATTTAATAAAGTCATGTTCGTATCGCACGCTGCGCCTTGGTCCACTCATTTCGTAGACGATCGTGACAGATTGCTTATGGGTACCTTCTTGTGTGTGTAAAATATTACTGTTCTCAGATTTTTAATTCAGAGATTTTAGATTAAATGGGTTTTAAAATGGGTTTTGTTGCAAAATGCTATATATCCATTGTTTAGCTGGAATGGAATGTTCGTATCCTGTATATTTGACTGTGATATGTGGTTGTCTCACCTAGCTATCTTAAGATGAATGCACTAACTGTAAGTCGCTCTGGATAAGAGCATCTGATAAATTCCAAAAATGTTTTACATACAGATATCATATTACTGTAATGATTACGTTTGAAAACATATACAGTATATTTTTTATATTGATGTCACAAATGTGTCATTTGACTGTGTAAAACCTAGCAGTACTACTTATTTCTATGAGAGTGAGGCGGATACATAGCGTTTTGCATCAAAACATGATTATTTGTCTCTCTGAAATGAAACCATCAAGTGATTGATTTTAAACAAATACATGTCTGTCATTGAACAACCCCATGCACCAATGCATTGTTGTTGCATTGTCGAGAAGGAACCTGCAAGTAAGCATTTAGTTCAACGATATATACCATGCGTATTCTGTACATACGACTAATAAAACTTGAAACTTGAAACAACCCCATGCCATGATTAGATGGTGAAAATACATACCAATGGCTTTCATAAGTTCCTTAAACAGTAAAAGCTGAAATGGATATATAGCATTTTGGAATGAAACCCTTCATGCTACTCTGTTTATTATCTATCCTGATTGCCTAGTCACTTCTACCCCTACCAACATGTCACTGGAGGTTGGTGGCACCTTAATTGGGGGTAACATGCTTGTGGTAATGACTGGAGCGGAATTAGTGTAATGGTATTAAATACATACATTTTTTTTTGTTGCTAATTTGCATTGTTGGGAAAGGGCTCATAAGTAAGCATTTCACAGTAAAGTCTACACCTGTTGTATTCGGCGCATATGACAAACAATGTATTTATTTATTTGAATTGACATAGCTTTCAGTTTGCCATGCTGCATTGGCATTTAAACAAAGAGTGTCGCTGGCAATCAATAATTCAGTACTGTAATGTTTCGCACCAAAGAGTGACACCTGCAAAGGCAAGAGTCATCGCAAAGATTGATAGCTGAAACTAGGATTTGATCTAATTTTTAGGTATTTCTTAGTCATGGTTTTCAGGTGTTTGATGCCATTCTATTCGCTCCATTCAGGCCATTATCAGTATGTATCATATTATCAATATGTACATATTATCTCAATTACCTCAACTACCTCGTACCCCTCCACATTGGCTCAGTACCGGTACTCCTTGTATATAGTCTCGTTATTGTTATTTTATTGTTACTATTTCCTTTGACACTTTTTAATTAGTAACAAAGAATGAGCAAGGAGGATCACTTTTTAAAACAAAGGAGGGGAGAGAAAAGGAGGAGATTATTGTAAAAATGAATGGTTAAGAGAGTACTTTTCTCCCCTAAGGGACTCAATCACTCATTCACTCTAACTGTTCCAAAGGAAGGCTTATGTGTACTCGTGTTCTTGGCAAGCGTCCCTGTTTTCTTTGCAACATTTTTTCTGGCAGACATCTTTTCTCTTTATTAAGCGCTCATAGTTTTCACAATAGATATTGTTTTCTTGTTGCATTTTATTTCTGTTTGGGAAGGGAGAGCTAAGACTCACTAATGATAGGTATATGTATCCAACACACCAAAGCAAAACTAAAGCAAGTCAGGACACGGACACTACCTTTTTTTGTCTTCTTAATGGTGCATGATGGCCTAAGACACTTTTGGCTCCACAATAATTCATACACAATTCACACATATCTATTGTAAGCCTACATGCATGCACACATACAGTACACCCATACAACCAGTAGATACACCCACCCATTGTAAAACACACACACAGACTATTACTCTCGTGTATGGCTTTATTACAGTATAACAAACTGCTCTTAGGCACAACACCTGAATTCCGTTCTTTGATTCCCTGAAAGGCCAAGCCCATCTCTGCCTTGACCTGCCGAAACTCACCCTCACACCCTCTCCTCTGTGTGTGTGTCATTGGGCTAGAAAATCCCAGACAATCACAGGATCACCACAACAGACAGAAACTACACCCTGTCAGATTGATGAGCATGACTTCATCTTTTTCTTTTTTCTTACCTCCCATATCTCTTACTCTCTTTCTTTCTTCCCATATCTTACTGACTTTCTCTCTCTTTTTACCTCTTTCTATACTTTTCTTCTCTGTGTCACTCAGGCTTTCATTTTTTCCCTTTCTTTTTCTATTTCGCTCTCTCTTTACATGCATTTCCTTCCTCTTACTGTATGTAGCCCTGGAGGTGAACTCTTCTACCCACTAGGCTTGTCAGACCATTATGATATACAGTGTTATATACAGTGCAGCCATTACAACCACCTTTCTTTTCTCTATACTATAGCTCTGATTCCATCATACATTCTTTAGTATTGACCTAATGGAGAGATAAATTAGCATGTGTTTGTGTGTGTGTGTGTGTGTAATGTACAATATGTAAGATGTATGTTTATACCATGGCATTGTTGAATACTTGTTTCTGATTGTCTTGAAGGGCATTCTAGAGCGTGCATTATTTAAGTGATGACAGAGAAGCCGGTGTTTGGAGGATATATTGGCACGGGTGTAGTTAGGCCCGAGATGAAGTCACGTTATATTTGCAAGGTCGAATTCAGTGGCTATGGTTCATTCTTCCATGTGCTATGTTTGAGCTGCTTCTGAAAGCAAAAGTCACATTGAAAATATGATTTGCATTGTTGAATTAGATTTTCATAATGGCAAGCTAGGACTGATGGTTTGTTTGGTTACCACGGCGATGACTGTAGCTCTCTAGTAAACTTGCTAGTTACTTCAATGGATGTTGAACACGTTTCTAGCGGCAAATGTGTTAAATGATGGTATGAAAGGGATAATCAACTAGGGCCTCTACGCGTTCTCTAGAAAATAATGCAACTCCTTGGAAGGTCACTCCGCTAGCATGTTGTGGAACACACCTTCCACAACTGTGTTGGGACAGGTTGATGAGTCAGAGTTTACTCACACACACACACACCCACCCACTCACTCACTCACTCACTGGCAGTAAATGATGTGACTTTTACCAAAAGAGGTCCTGCAGGCCGCAAAGAGTCAGGAATCTAGCATACATCACTGGCCCTGTTGTACCATCATTAAGTTTGCCGACGACACAACAGTGGTAGGCCTGATCACCGACAACGATGAGACAGCCTATAGGGAGGAGGTCAGATGACCTGGCAGTGTGGTGCCAGGCTAACAACCTCTCCCTCAACATGATCAAGACAAAGGACATGATCGTGGACTACAGGAAAAGGAGGGCCAAGCACGCCCCCATTCTCATCGACGGGGCTGTAGTGGAGCAGGTTAAGAGCTTCAAGTTCCTTGGTGTCCACATCACCAACGAACTGTCATAGTCCAAACACAGCAAGACAGTCATGAAGAGGGCACGACAACGCCTATTCCCCCTCAGGAGACTGAAAAGATTTGGCATGGGTCCTCAGAACCTCAAAAAGTTATACAGATGCACCATCGAGAGAATTCTGACTGGTTGCATCACCGCCTGGTATGGCAACTGCTCAGCCTTCGACCGCAAGGCAGTACAGAGGGTAGTGCGTACGGCCCAGTACATCGCTGGGGCCAAGCTTCCTGCCATCCAGGACCTCTATACCAGGCGGTGTCAGAGGAAGGACCTCAAAATTGCCAAAGACTCCAGCCACCCTATTCACAGACTGTTCTCTCTGCTACCGCACGGCAAGTGGTATCGGAGCGCCAAGTCTAGGTCCAAAAGGCTTCTTAACAGCTTCTACCCCTAAGCCATAAGACTCCTGAACAGCTAACTAAATGGCTACCCGGACTATTTGCCTTGAACCCCCCCCCCCCCATTTTTACACTGCTGCTACTCTCTGTTTATTATCTATGCATAGTCACTTTACCTCTACCTACATGTAAATATTACCTCAATTACCTCGACTAACCTGTGCCCCCACACATTGGCTATGTACCGGTACCCCCTGTATATAGCCTCGTTACTGTTGTTTTATTGTTGCTCTTTAATAAAAAAATCTATTTATATTTTCTTCTATTTTTCTTTTTTTTAAACTTTAGTTTATTTGGTAAATACTTTCTTAACACTTATTTTTCTTAAAACTGCATTGCTGGTTAAGGGCTTGTGAGTAAGCATTTCACTGTAAGGTCTACACCTGTTGTATTCGGCGCATGCGACAAATAAAATGTGATTTCATTTGATTTCATTTGTACTGTTTCTATCATATGTTTTCAATGCACTTTAAATAAAGTTTGGTTTGATTGAATATGTCTTGATTTCAAATTCAATTAATCACTCAATCAACCTAAGGAACGAGTCAGGAGTCGCACAACACACTGTCTATGAGATATAACTCATGCATCAACATCTGTTGCCAAGAAGAGTCATGCACATGTCTGGTCAACATTGCTATGAGACAAAGTTCGCAGACACTTTCTCACACACATTCACAAAATTCAAGAGACAGAGCTAAAATTCCCCTCACTGAAAGTAGGTGTATACTGTATGTTGAAAATAAATTGTAGAGTTTCCAATTGCCAAAGGAGTACAGTATACTGGCAATTATATCACTGGAACCTAAGGCATCAACTTGTCTGTCATTAAAATCATCCACTGGGTGTGGTGAACTAAAGTTGGCATGATCAAAGCGAGTAAGCGATTATACTACTGAAAGAGGTTGTAATATACGTAATTCATTCATGTGCAAGACTGTACTCCAAAGATTGTGAACTTGGCCACGCTGTAGACATGTATAAACTTTAATATATGCATTTGCCCTAAGCAAATCCTTCTGTGCCAGCCTCTTCAAGCCTCTTTCGCTCCCCCTAAGGCTCTGCATCAGTAGACTGATAGTATAACAGCTTATGTCAGAGACTAGGGTAGTTTTGTATAGTGACTGAAAATAACAAGTACATGCACCTAGGCTTTACATGTGGTTTGGGTCAATCTAATGAGCCACTCTGCTGCAGGTCCGACAAACATTGGATATGTGTGACTGTGTGTGTGTATGCATATGGGTGTGTGTTGTGTCTATACAGTAGGCTTGCCTTTTCATATAGGGTATGTTTATTTAAGTTATGTAAACACATCAAAATGTCCACCATACATAGTGAAGACATAGTGACACAACAATAAAGTATCTCAAAGTAACCACATTTTACTGCATTTCTCCTTCACTTTCTCATAGCTCTGTAACTACTCTCGTAGCTCTGTAAGCTAGTGCACATTCATTCTCTTGAAGAGACCTCTCGTAAAATGCAATTATTCCCAAAGGTTAAAAGACTCACCCTACTTGTCTACTCACATTCACCCCCCCCCCCCCCCCCTCTCTCTCTCCACAACTCTCTCTCTCTCTCTCTCCCCTTTAGCCAGAATCAGGGTGTGTCATGGGCTTATCTCCTCTCAATCCTTCTCTACCAGTCTGACAGGACGGGCCACTCCTGCCAGCCACAGCCTCAGAGAACCAAGGGAGAGGAAGGAGGAGGGAAAGAAAGAGAAGGGGGAAAGAGAGAGAAGTGCAGGTAAAAGTGGGTGTGTCAACCTGTTCCAGGTAAATGCTCCTCCCCTTGGCTCAAGAGTAGGATAAAATCCGTCCGGCGTCAGCCAGATCGTCACTTGAGGGACTTGACTCTCCTTTTGAAGCCTCCTTGTCCTCTGTCCTTCTTCTGTTGCTCTCTACCTCTCTCTGTTTTTTCGAGAATTCAGGCTTGTAAAGCAGAGTCAACTCCACCCTAAAGTTTCAACCATGAGCTTCAGCAGGACAAGCTACTCCAGCGGCGGCAGCAGCATGGGCGGCAGCAGCATGAGCGGCGGCATGGGCGGCGGCATGGGTGGCGGCACCAGCATTCGCAGGAGCTTCACCAGCCAGTCAATGATTGCCCCCGGATCCACCAGGATGAGCAGCGGATCTGTCCGCCGTTCTGGCGCCGGGTTCGGTGGTGGCATGGGCATGGGCGGAGGCAGCAGCTTCGGCTACAGCAGCAGCAGCAGTGCAGGTGGCTACGGTGGTGGTCTCGGTGCAGGATTCGGTGGTGGTATGGGTGGTGGATTTGTTTGCGCCCCCATCACAGCTGTCACAACCAACCAGAGCCTGCTGGCCCCCCTGAACCTGGAAATCGACCCCAACATCCAGGTGGTCCGCACCCACGAGAAGGAGCAGATCAAGACCCTCAACAACCGCTTCGCTTCCTTCATCGATAAGGTCAGTTCCTGTTAACCCTATGTGACTCCACCTCGCCTGCACTACAAACACTGAGCATTCACATTGATATCGATTGCATTCTATCTTACTGTATATACTGTAATGAGCAACATAAGTACCAGTACACGTTTCCATTGACTTTCTCATACACTGAATTTATTCTTAAAGAAAGTGAACTTAAAGCCTGTGTTCAGAATGATATTATGGTGCTTTGCTCGTGTAGAGCTATACTATTTGCAGGCTTCCTTGTCAGACTGTTGTTAAGTAACCAAATAGATATTTGACATTGACTACCAGGACATGATGAGATACTTGTATTTTGTATCACTATGCAATGATCACAATCAATGGAGTTAACCAGAAAGGTGACAAATACAAGCGTTTGCTCTCACCTCACATATTAGCATCCTAATATAAAAGGATTCCCTGGCTGTATATAGCTGAGAAAAGCTGATTTCAATATGCAGGCATGTTTCATTTTCTGCTGACAAAGCCCTTATGTCACAACTCCCCTTATGAGCTCAAGAATATTACACTCTGGTTCAAAGAAAGAGAAAGATAGGACGCCAAGGCAGCTATGAATCTTATCTCTAATGCTGCATCCGTCAACTGTGCAGAAGCTGTTTCTGACTCTGCCCCTGTGTTTAACTTTCACAAAAGGACTCCACCCAGGAGTTGCAAAAAAAAAAAAAAAGATAGCCCATGGCCTTGTCAGGGCCTGTGACTGTAGTGGACTCTGTGGCTGCTATCTAAACAAGGGTGGAGACCCGTCTCTCACCCCATGACTCACCCCATCTCATACCTGCGGGGTGTGGTCATGTGGACCTAGCCACAGAGTCCAAAGTCTATGCCTGTCGCTGTTGTTCTGGGAGATGAGTATGTTGGGTGCAGTTGCAGTAAATCAACTTTCCCTACTGTCTTTTCCAAGTGAAGATGAACTCCATGTTTCCACCAGCCTATAGGTATTTTCACCTGCACACCCCCTATATGCCTTGCTTGAGGTAGAGAATAAATTAAATCCCCTTAATTGGCAGAGAGTCAACTCTCACAAGCAAGGCAAACAACAAAGTAAACACCCCTTCAAAGCTGCTTTTGTCTTCAGTGGTTTATCTGCCACACCTAGTTCTTTATGGCTGGAATGAATGCGTGGCCTTCACAGTGAAATGGAGCAAAAGAGATATGAGAGATAGGTAAAACATTTCAAGCCATACACAGTGAGCCTCTCCTAGGCAGAGAAAGTCTGGATATGCTTTGGGATGCCGATAAACACTCTTACACTTGCCTACAATCTTTTGTTTTGAGAGTGAACAATGAGAGCTACACATCTCAGGGCAGATTATCGATGGGATCAGGTTTCATCTTGCCTCCCAGGATGTAAGCTTCTCAGACTGGATGTATACCCATAGATTACCATATGTCATCATCAGTTAAATGAACAATGTCTTGGACAGGGAGTGGCTGTTCAAGCCCAACCCTGTGATGCTATCTACACAGCTATGCAGGTACTGGTGTGGCTTTTACTGCAAGTCCACTACAAGGTCGACATCAGTGAAGTTATTTTTTTGCCACACCATTGGAGCCCAATTCTTTCTACTCCCTTTTAAAAATTGACAGAACTTTTTTTTGATCACCAAGTCTACTCAGAAGAAAGGCTGACAACTGAATTTGAATTTAGAGTCTATAAAGCCTTATTTATGGATCCATCCATCTATCCATCCATCGCCCATCATCATTCATTAATGAACACATTCATCCATTTATTCACTCACTCACTGACCATTTCCCTTTTGTCCCTGCAGGTGCGTTTCCTGGAGCAGCAGAACAAGATGCTGGAGACCAAGTGGAGCCTCCTGCAGGACCAGACCACCACCCGCTCCAACATCGACGCCATGTTTGAGGCCTACATCTCCAACCTGCGCAGACAGCTTGACGGCCTGGGCAACGAGAAGATGAAGCTGGAGTCGGACCTGCACAACATGCAGGGTCTGGTTGAGGACTTCAAGAACAAGTAAGTGTCGATATGTCGGATGTGCATCAAAAGTAGCCATATTAGTATAAGCAATAACCTTTAACCTCAGTGTAAGAAGCAACCCAGAGTGATGACTTTGCATGAAATATTGCCCTTTGCTTTGTCACCAGGTATGAAGATGAAATCAACAAGCGTGCCTCAGTGGAGAACGAGTTTGTCCTGCTGAAGAAGGTGTGCAGGATATAACATGATGTCTCGTCATAACTCATGTCAGAGTTAGAACCAATTTCAATTCCATTCCATTAACTCCTCTCTCCCTCCCTCTCCCTCCCTCTCTCTCTCTCTCTCTCTCTCTCTCTCTCTCCAGGATGTTGATGGTGCCTACATGAACAAGGTGGAGCTGGAGGCCAAGGTTGACGCTCTTCAGGATGAGATCAACTTCCTCAGGGCCGTCTACGAGGCGGTACGAACCATTCATTAACTTTTTCAACATTCATTAACTTTTTCACATTTACCATACAACACATAAGTCTTCCATATCTGAATCTTGGAGAGCTTCAACACTACATGATAGTCAGTGAATCAGATGCGGGCTGAAATCTAAAGGCTTCTCTCCATCCTATCTTGGTTCTTCAGGAGCTGCGTGAGCTGCAGGGCCAGATCAAGGACACCTCTGTCGTGGTGGAGATGGACAACAGCCGTAACCTGGACATGGACTCCATCGTGGCCGAAGTGCGCGCTCAGTACGAGGACATCGCCAACCGCAGCAGAGCTGAGGCCGAGACCTGGTACAAGCAGAAGGTAAGCCAAGTCCAGGTTTCAAGAGCAAGGTCAAAAGACATGAACATAGTTTACCAGGACATGTTCAGGCAAAATAAGCAACATTTCTGTGAGCGCTTCCTCAATCTTCACCTCCCTCATTTTAATTTTCTTAAATTTCTTCCTCACTTTTCTCAGTATGAGGAGATGCAGAGCTCTGCTGGACAGTATGGCGAGGACCTCCGCTCAACCAAGACTGAGATCGCCGAGCTGAACCGCATGATTTCTCGTCTCCAGAATGAGATTGAGTCTGTCAAGGGACAGGTGAGGGTGCCATCTCATTTTAGAACCTCCTTTATGAGGATTGTCTGTAAATGGCTGATGTCCAAGCAAGATGGTTCATAGCACTAGTGTATTACCATTAGCCGCTAATCCATGTTTCTACAGTGGATACAGGCTAATGTCAATGAGCAGTTTGCTAATATTCGAGGTTAATGCTAATGCACCATTCTCTTTTACCACAGCGGGCCAACCTTGAGGCTCAGATTGCTGAGGCAGAGGAGCGTGGTGAGATGGCGGTGAAGGACGCCAAGCTCCGCATCAAGGACCTGGAGGATGCCCTCCAGAGAGCCAAGCAGGACATGGCCCGCCAGGTGCGTGAGTACCAAGAGCTGATGAACGTCAAGCTGGCCCTGGACATTGAGATTGCCACCTACAGGAAGCTGCTGGAAGGAGAGGAAAGCAGGTGAGTTAAAGCTGGATAGTTGAGACGTTAGCCTCTTAGCTTAGCATGTTATCAATACCAGTTAGCATCTTTTATCAACTTTCCAACCAAACTTCAATAACATTGGTGTTATCTATTCACAGAATATCCTCCGGTGGTGCATCTGCAACAATCCACGTGCAGCAGACCTCTGGCGGCAGTAAGTACCATTTTGATTTAATTTCTAATTGTCTCACCAGCTTTTACGTTATGCTGAGGAATACACATGGAGTTTGCCATGCATCATTGAAACCGAAATATCCTCTAGCTTTACAGCAGATTAAACTGATCCCACTCTCTCTCTGTACGCAGACTACTCCGGCGCAAGCTCAGGTGGATTCGGCTATGGCGGTGGCAGCGGAAGCTACGGCGGTGGCAGCAGCTTTGGCGGCGGCAGCAGCTTTGGCGGCGGCAGCAGCTACGGCGGTGGCAGCAGCAGCTACGGCAGTGGCGGAGGTGCCACCATCACCAAGTCCGTGACATCCACCAGCTCCAGCAGACGTTACTAGTGTCCTTCAACTCTCCACCCAAACCAGACTTATACCAATCCACGATGGTACGCAGTACTCTTAGTCACAGCAATATCCCTGTTGAGTTAAAAGTGATGGGGGAACATCTAGCAAACCTGATGATTTACAATGAGATTGATGAAATGTATTTACGTTTCTTTTTCAATCCCTCACAAGACAGAAAGATAAGAAGAAGAATACGGAAGTTGAATTACAGTGCCTTGATAGTGGTTCACTGGAAAACAATGAATGTATCAATGTGTTAATCCAGGCTCAATAGCTGTTCTCCCCTCATTCACATCTACTCTTTACCATAATTAGCAGGTAACCCAGAATGTAAAAGTGCCAGGTCCTCACAAGGCCTAAATTCCTAATTTTCTGCACTGACGATTAAAGGAATAGAAAAAGGAAAAAAAGAAGAAAAACATTTTAAGATCTTGAGGGAAAAGTTTAAACCAACCATAAAGAAAGCTTGCTAGGGATCCTCCTTGTATCTTTGTCAGCTTGTATGTTGCATCTAAATGCATCAGTGGTTGTTGGGCATATTGTTCTAGTGTCACACTCATAGGCGGCAGTGCCATGGTCATAATCAATCAACTATGGACACTTGCTGATTTGGCAGCTGAACGGAGAAAACCCTCCCACCCTTGTGGGAATACCCTCATATTCCTTTAAGGGGATTTATGAATGCTATGAAAGCAATTACATAATGTGTTCACGTAAACAAAAATAGGCCTTGTTACTAACACATGGCCTGTCTCTTTCATAGTGTACTGAAGTAGCCATACAGAAGCACCTGTAGTCAATCTTCACTCGCATAACTCTAAAGGAAATACATTTTTCTCAGAAGTTTACATTCTGTAAATAGTTTTCTTCTATGCTTGGTTTTGATTTTTATGACCATTAGAAGGAAACCAGATTTATTTGTGAAAGTTTTCTCAACAACCTACGTAATTTGTGACAATTGACTTTTTAACACCAAAAAGAACAAATTGAATAAATCTGCGATCTAAAATCACTGTCTGCTGTCTCTTTTACTATTTTTTCTTTTTTAATGTTTGCCTTTTTTCAGAATTTTGTGTGCTTCACATGCGTCTCTGGCACCATCTAGCACCTCCTTTGATCAAATGAAACTACAATGTTGAGCATTTTGGAATTTCAGAGTATTAAACCACATTAAACTGATAACTGCGTATTCATAAAATACTGATCATTTGACAAATACAACAAGCACTCAAAAACCCAGTTAGTTATCAGTCATTGTCTTATGAAGGGACACAACACTCAAACACATAATTAAAGACAACATCCAATGTTTTATTTCACATTCATTTCATATACAACAATTGAGTTTGATTGAACTATTTATGACTTCCTCGCCTACTCAAGACAGTCTTATTAGATTGCAATAAAGAAGCATAATCACAGACATATGAATGATTCCTCATGAAACTAGAACAAAAAAAGACCATAGAAGCATCCTTTGGAGGAAGGATTGTTGACATATATTTGACACTTGTGTCTTAAAATATAACTGGGAAATAATTAATTGAAGTTAGAATATTTGTGACATTTAGGCCTTACCCAGGCCTCCTTTAAGACTCCATAATGTTTAATCTGTAGGTGCTACAAAGCAAAAGTTGGCGTCATATGAAGCTTTACCACTTGCTCTGTAATATGAGTAGTATTTTGATTTCAATAACACATTTCTAATATAAATGTATAAATATTGAAAAATACATTACAGAGTGGGATCTCTGCTACTTTTAGAGTTATGATCCAATTTGTAAGCATTACCAACAGAGTGAACATGAAAACTGATTTAACAAATTGTCGCCCTCTGTGCTGGTGATTTGCAGGATGTACAAGGAGGGCTGTGATTGGTTACATTGCCTACAATGCCAATTTCTCTGTATAAAATGGGCCATAACTTTAAGACCAGCAGAGATCCCACTCTGGAACTTCGATATGCTCGTAGAGTAAATGTAATGAAAATCCCAAAAATCATTGTATTTTTTTTGTTCTAGTTTCATGAGGAATCCCTTATAGGGCAAATCACAAATGTCACCCTACTCCCCCCTGAGCACAGACGTAAATTAAGCGTCATTCCACGTTGGTTCAACATAATTTAATTTAAATGACATGGAAACAACGTTGATTCAACCAGTCTGTGCCTAGTGGGTCCCTTTATTGTGCACAACATCTTCACCATAGTCACATGACTGGTAGAAAGTAGGGCACTATATAGGGTTTAGGGTGAAGTTTCAGACAGGTCCATACATTTAATTGAATTGTAAATACACAAAAACGATCTACTGCACAGGGGTTGTATGGAGGTTTTCGGAGAGAGCTTCCTGCATGTTTCTGGACACTCCCTCCATTCCTGGTGCCTCTGGGCCAGCTGTGGACACCCCCTGAGAAGTGACAGCATTTGTTGTCTCCCCCTTCTGGACACGATAGACACACATATACACTAATATGGCCACTCCAGATACGGTTGTGAGGAGAGCTGTGATGATGAGTCCAACATTTGGTTTGTGCCATTCTGTTGAAAGGGAAGAGAGAACACAACAGTTACAGTGAACTGCGAGCATTGGGTATGGAGTGTAAGATCATTCAGACACAGTCATTATGTGGATTGCACTGTAGTACTCGATTACAGTACAGAGGAGGGGAGAGGCAGACATACTGTGATTACCTATATATAGATGGAGTTGCTTTTAGTAAAGCAAGAAAACGTAGGTACTCACTGCTCACGAAGATCCTCACTGAGGACCCAGTCTGTTCAGACTCTATAATTCTACAGGCATACTCCCCTGATATGACAGGGGCATGAAGCATGGTCCTCAACTCCTCTCCTGAGGCGATTGGCTCATTGTCGATTATGTTAATGTACGACTCTGTGGAGACCCTCGTCAAGTACATGGAAAGCTGAGGAAAATGATGTGAAGAAACATCACCAATGGAAATGTTGTTGACATATACAGTACTTGCATACACCCAGTAGCATTTTAGGGTTCATAGGTCAGATCAGTGGGCATGGTTGATATGCATAATAATTACTTCATAATAGGATGATACATCAATGCATTATCACTTATCTACCTACAACATATTTGGCTGGCTATCAAAAAAACTTTGAAGCCATTTTTCTCAGTTTCACTGTTAGCGAAGTTACTGTAGGGCAGTATTGTAAGGAGCTACAGTATTACCTTTTCCGTACCAAACCAAGGGGCATTGAACATGCAGGACAATTCCAACGAGTGCTCATCACTGATGTCGACTCTAGATACCTCTCTGTAGCCTGTGACTGAGATCTTGGGAGTTGGCAGAGCATCTACAGGCAGAGGGAGAGGATTTGAGATTGGAAAAATAGTACAGAAAACAAGACCTTAGGCTCTTACTGTGAGAAAAATCCATACAAAATATAAAAAGCAACAAATCTTCAAAATACAAGTATCTGGTCAAAACAGTGTCACAAAACATTAGGTAACACCCTTACAGAGTGTTTCCCAATCCTGCGGACCCAAAGGGTTGGATTCAAAACCAACAATAACACACCTGATTCAACTTATCAAAAGCTCGATGAGTAGTTTTTAAGTTGAATCCGCTGAGTTAGTGCTGGGCTATCAACAAACATGTGCAGACCTTTGGGTCCCCAGGACCAGGATTGGGAAAAACCCTGCCCTGATGGCAATTTAATAACCAACAACCTGTTAAAGAGTAGTACAGCATTAACACCAACCAACACATCTTGATGAAGAATGCACTCTACCCACCTGAGCAAACCATTTTCACCCCCTTCCTAAAGCTACAAAGGGGCTGCACCTCATCAATCTGACACTCCCTGAGTCGTCCCTCGCTTCCTCTGCACAATATGGACCCCATGGAGAAGTCATCAACCTTACGGTTGTAGTCTTGCTTCGTCGAGACGGAAAATAGTGTCCCACAGCCCAGCTCTCGACAAACCACGCTACCCATTGCCCGGTTCCAGCTTTCTAACTGTTGGACAGAAACTCTGTCTTGGCACACAGGGCCCCAGCTGCCTCTGACCTGCACCTCCAGTTGTCCCAGACACTCGGAGCCCTGATACTGGGGCACAAGACGGATAGGGGCCTCCTCTGTGAGAAGCAGGGTGGAGGGTCAGAGGACATATTACATATTCAACAGGTTACTTTTTAGTTAGTCATTTTAATCTGGTCATATACAGTATAAAAAATAAAGAAGAAAAGTCACATGCATATACTGTTTGCTCACAACAATTTACTAGATAAACCGACGTTTCGACTCACAGTGCCTTCTTGAAGAGGGCACTGAGTGCCAAAACATTTGTTTACCTATTAAATATACAGGTGTCGACTTTCTTTCGTATTTTTATACAGTTTACTCTCCTTTAGTTAACACCTCTACAAACAGTTTTTGGGTGTGCGTCAGCTCATGCTTTTTACTGGACTCTGGTCATATTCAGTGCCTGCAGACTGCCAACACATTACGTTACATTACAGTACAACACAGCATCATTACTGTAGGCCAATTGACTATTATCTCTTCCTGAGCTCATACACTGACCTGCAATAGCTGGGAGGGGACTGGAGGGAGGAGAGAGGTAAATATGCTGGTTGAAGTCCACAATCTCCAGTCTGCAGACAAACTCAAAGGTTTCTGTGCCGTCCACTAGCCACCTGCTCAGTGTTATGGAATCGTGGATGTCAAGCAGGGCCGCTAACCCCATAAGCTTAAAGATCTCATTTCCCACAGTAACAGGCAGCTCTCTGTAGTAAAGGGCCAGGGTTCTGTTGGGGAAGTGGGTGGTAGTTTGGCAGTTCACGGTGTAGTTTCCTCCAATGGGTATGAAGGCGGGCACAACCAAATTCGGCGCTGGGAGAGAGGCTGTTCGAGTGGAGAGGACAGATGGAGAGAGATAAGAGGGTGAGAGAGATAGGACAGTGAATGTCATACATTTATTGATGGACAGTTCTCTCTTTAAGTCTTCATCTCTTGGCTATTTGTTCCTTTGTAGGTTTCAGTAATCATAATGACTTAGGGATCGATTCAAGCCGTATTGCGACAACCCCTGATGGCCACTAGATTATTGCCAACTGATCTCTCGTTAAACCATCAATACGAGGTAAAATCACCCGCACAGCTGATCTCAATTGCAACCATTATCCACCACCAATTTACCGCCCGATAAAGGCGCTTGCAGACGGGCCACGGTCAATGGCAATTGAACCGTGAGAAAATCTGCCTACCGTGTGTAGAGACCAGCGGTCCTGGTTGTTGTCAGCTCGAATGCTGTCATTAAAACATTGTTTGATTGGTTGATGAATTCTGCTCATTGGTCAACGATGTGCATCGGCCGCACAAGACTTCAGCTAATTTAATCTTTTGGCGCCCCGAGCACCGATCCAGCAGTGCCGCTCACGGGGGCGAGCACCCTGAACTGTGCCGCTTGCAAAACTACTTGCGTTTTGCTGCCTGACTTCCTACTCCCATTAAGTCTATGAGACCTTCGCCAGTTACCGCGGCTCGTCTATAAGTGCCTTAACACGGACGTCGGTGTTATCGTTCATCAGGGACACTGGACATAATGACGAGAAGCTTGTGCCTCTGGCCTAACAATAGGGTTTGTTGTCCACAGAGTGGAACGGCTGGCTGCCCCCGTCTATTCCTTTCTTTGGATTGGTGGATACATCTCGTTATTTTAATACTTTTTTGAATATTCAAAGGGTGTTGACGTCAACCGCCTGTATTCAATGGAGAGTGAGATGCTTGTCTCATAAATATGCACAGTCTCGAATTCCGATATAAAGTGCTTTTTCTCAAAGTTGCCGGGATGTCACGTGCATCACACTTACACTCAACGGCCAGTTTATTAGGCACACCACCCCGTTCACGAAAACGGATCGCTCCTACAGAAAGTGAGTCACGTGGCTTGCTATATAAAGCAGGCAGACAGGCATCGAGGCATTCAGTTACTGTTCGATTGAACGTTAAAATGGGCAAAACAAGTGATCTAAGCAACTTTGAGCATGGTATGATTGTCGGTGCCAGGCACACCAGACCCAGTATCTCAGAAACGGCCACCCGCCTGGGCTTTTCACACATGACAGTGTCTAGGGTTTACCGAGAATGGTGCGACAAACAAAAAACATCCAGTCAGAGGCAGTCCTGGAAAACAGCTTGTTGATGAGAAAGGTCGAAGGAGAATGGCAAGAATCGTGCAAGCTAACGGGCGGGCCACAAACAGACAAATAACGGTGCAGTACAACAGTGTTGTGCAGAACGACAGCTCGGAACACACAACTCGTTGATCCTTGACGGAATGGGCTATTGCAGCAGATGACTACACCGGGTTCCACTCTTATCAGCTAAAAACAAGAAGAAGCGGCTCCAGTGGGCACACGATCACGAACACTGGACAATTGAGGAGAGGAAAAACATTGCCTAGAACATGACAGCAAGATCAGTTTATTTGAGTGGCCTGAGCAGTCCCCAGACCTCAACCCAATAGAACATATTTGGGATGGGGTGGAATGGGTTGTTTGCAGCATGAATGTACTGCCGTCCAATCTGCAGCAACTGCGTAATACCATTGTGTCAGCATGGACCAACATCCCTGTGCAACATTTCCGACACCTTGTAGAATGCCCCAAATAATTCAGGCTGTTCTGGGTCCGACCCGGTACTAGATTGTACCTAATAAACTGTCCGGTGAGTGAATATCAGTACACTCGTAACAACCTAAGCATTACGAAACTTCTACTAGATCAAATAAGCCTGACGTTTCAAAATAGCAATTCATTTTTTTTATTGACTAAATTCGACATTCTCTCATTGCCCCCCATACGAAAACTCCCCACTAGCTTAATGATTAATGATCTGCTTAACATGGACAGCTTTTGGGCGGAGTAAACCCTCTCGCTTCACATCTTCCTCTGTCTTTTAGTCCTATTTGCAACCAACATTTTTCAAGACAATTTTGCCCTCTGGTAGGTATCATCATCGGACCATTTTAATCTTGATATTTGAGCAGACTAACGGCGATGTATCTATTTGACAGTCATTCCATAGCCCTACAACTGAATGACAATGAGCCATACCTTACACATTTTATGTATGGCAGAAATCATGGTGTAGGACTAATTCTGCAGGAGTAGTGAATACAGACAATGAACATTTCCGCTGTCTTGTATCAAGCTTGACACCATAACAGCATCAGATCAGCTGGCCTGCTAGTTTTATTCCGCTGTTTTTTCGTTGCAACCAAGTAATTTTTTGCCTAGCTACCCAGACTCCTTGCTCCGGCCAAATGCTACGCCACGCCCACAGCATTAGTTTCTTCTCTGGATCTGAGTACACCCCCGACCCTTCCCCAAATGCGAACACATTTGGGGCCGTCTGATTGGTCCAGAAACCGATGGGTTGGGCCAAAGCCAGAACACACGTGGGTAAAGCGGCAGTTTGAAAATCTGTCATTGGCTTAGATACTCTGATTGGTTAGAGATGGTTTTACACTGCTGATACTCACTGTTTATTATCTATGCATAGCCACTTTACCCCTACCTACATGTACAAATTACCTCGACTAACCTGTACCCCCTCACATTGACTCGGTACCGGTACCCCCTTTATATAGCCTCGTTATTTTATTGTGTTACTTTTTATTGTCTTTTTTACTTTAGTTTATTTAGTAAATATTTTCTTAACCCTATTTCTTGAACTGCAATGTTGGTTAAGGTCTTGTAAGTAAGGTCTACACCTGTTGTATTCGTCGCAATATATTTTAGCCTCTTGGGGAGGCTAAAAGATGCATAGTTCAGCCATTATCCGAGAGGAAGTTGTATATCTGTTATATATTTTTTATTTTTTTTAAGTGAAGAGGGGCATCTGTTAAACATTACATGATGATCTGTAATAAGAGAGTTAGAGACATTACGACACACTTACAGATGGTGAGGTTGGCTGGATTGCTTGTTCCCGACACGTCTCCAGTACTGGTGGCATTGTACCAGCATACGTAGATCCCCTCATTGGCTGCAATGGCTTTCGTGGTGAACCTGACATTGTCTCTGGATTGTATAGTGAGGGAATCTATCGCAGAGAGGGATTGGTTGTCCCAGCCAAAAGAGACAGTTACTGGAAAGCGAACATTTATCGGAAGAGTGCATATCAGCTCCACGTCTGAGAAAAGTTCGATGTTGCGGCCAGAACTGGAGCGGTGGAAAGAGAGGGAGGGGGCTGGAAGAGGGCCTGTGGAACAGTGAGGAAATGTGTTCGATACTTTTCAATTTATTCTGTACCAGACCTTATTAAGACCCCGTCCTCCCCGCCTATCACACGCACACCTTGTTTTTTAATACATCATATTGCCTATGGGTTACACAGTGCCATGCAAAAGTACTTGGTTGCACCATTGTCACATTTCATAGAGTTAGATGGATCCAGCCTTGCAAAACTTTTATGAAACCAGGAAATGTCAGAACACCCCTTTACACTGATGCTTGCTACATAGGTTACCACACTACAGATCTCCATCACAACACATGACTTGTGAAGAGGATGTTGCTTTATAGAAGGACATTCTGATACAATGCAAAGTATACCACATTCTTAAGGGAAACTGTTACAACCTGTTTCCCTGTGTGTTATAGTTAGGGCCAGGGGTGTAATCATTACTCCAAACAGTTGCAAAACGTTCCTTTTTGCAACGAAAACTAGCGTATCTATTGGACAGGTTCAGCAAACAGGGAGGGATCTACCTGAATCTGAGTAATGACTACACCCTAGTTGTTATTATTTTCTCCTGAGTGGCGCAGTGGTCTAAGGCGCCGCATCGCAGTGTGCCACTAGAGATCCTGGTTCGAATCCAGGCTCTGTCGCAGCCGGCTGTGACCGGGAGACTCATGGGCGGCGCACAATTGGCCCAGCGTCGTCCAGGGTAGGGGAGGGAATGGCCGGCAGGGATGTAGCTCAGTTGATAGAGCATGGCGTTTGCAATGCCAGGGTTGTGGGTTCGATTCCCACGGGGGGCCAGTATAAAAAAATAATATGTATTCACTAACTGTAAGTCGCTCTGGATAAGAGCGTCTGCTAAATGACAAAAATTTAAAATGTAATTTAAATTTTGTTGTTGTTGTATTTCCATCATTCTCCACTAGGTTTGCTACAGGTATAAAATCCTAGGAAATGTTATTTAATTGACACAAGCTGTCTCCAATCAATCAATGAATATCTGATTGTGCATGAGTGTTTGGTGGGGGGATCGCCTAAGCCAGTGGAGGTGTAGCTTTACGAATCTTAATTGCACAAATTATTTGGAAAGGAATACTATTTGTAGAGGAGTGATTCTTCACCTCACTTTTCTCAAGCTGATCCTCTCCCAAAAAATGTGGGGTCAATTAGGGGCAGTTTAAGGCAGTGTTTCCCAAACTGTAGATTTACATAATAATAAATAATAATTTATTAAACTTCTATAGTGCTTTTCATTACACATATTTTTTTTGAAGCGCTGGAAAAAGCTAAACAAACCAGAATAAAATAAAACTGCTATAGGTTAAAGTAGGTCTGGACAGTGTTGAAAGTTTTGAGCGTTTCAAGCATCCACAGATGGCACTACAGTCAAAATGGAACCACGAGGCTTGAGCAGAGAGAGGTCAACAGGGGGAGATGAGCAGGTCCTCCGAAGGTAGGCCGGCAGCACAGTTCACTCTCCATTGAAGGTGTCTCACCTTGCCGTCCCCGCCATCTGACTGCCTCTTCTCCGTAGCAGTTGACTCTCAGGTCTTGTAGCGTAAAACGAGAAGTTTGTTTTTGAGCTCTCCAGTCTCCACTCACTCAGGATATTATGATGGCATCCCACTCATAACTTACTTCGGAGGAAACTTCCCGAGTGAAGAAGACATCACTGCCAGCTTGCCATGCATAAGTCCTCCTCATTGGGTCAGGAGACCGTAGAAACAACAAAACATAGGCTGGGGGTATTCAAATCAAAATACAACATTAGCTAGCCAGCCTGGTAGTATCGCTACCTAGCTATCTTGAGAAAGCTGATTTGTCATAAATTCACAGGCAGGAAACAAATAGCTGCAATCCAGACTTAATCTACACATAAAATTAAGTAAAAAGATAAACAAATAACACTTAAAAAGTATTAAATATTTACCAAATGTACAGGAGCGCTCTGCCTAGGCGACCTCATGGTGCAATGGTAACGATGGAACAATCAAATACATGTATTGTGTTGGTGTGTTGAAAACAGGCCCCCAGTGTCCGATCTCGAGCGTGAAGTCACAAGCTCTGCTTGTAGCAACCTAGCGGTGCCAAAAGCCCTGATCTGCCCTAGAAAGCCTATGTAAATTGAAATTATTTAAGATACTCTTTGAAGAGGTATGGTGTCAGATGTTTTGGGGAAATGGGCAGGGACTCTGCTGTCCTAGCTTCAGGGGGAAGCTGGTTCCACCATTGGGGTGCCAGGGCAGAGCTTGGACTGGGCTGAGCAGGAGCTGCCCTCCCGTAGGGGTGGGAGGGTCACGAGACCAGAGGTGGCAGAATGGAGTACTCAGGTTGGGGTTTAGGGATTGAGCAAAGCCTGAAGGGAGGGACAGTTCTGCTTGCTGCTCTGTAGGCAAGTACGATGGTCTTGTAGTGGATGCGAGCTTTGACTGGAAGCCAGTGGAGTGTGTGGAGGAATGGGGTGACATGGGAGAATTTGAGAAGGTTGAACACCAGGCGGGCTGCAGCATTCTGGATAAGTTGCCGGGGTTTGATGGCACAAGTGCCTGGATTAAGACCTGCGCAGCTTCCTGTGTGAGGTAGGGTCATACTCTATGGATGTTTTAGAGCATGAACCTGCAGGAGCGAGTCACTGCTTAGATGTTTGAAGAGAACGACAGGGTGTTGTCCAGTGTAACGCCAAGGTTCTTTGCACTCTGGGAGAGATCCTCTCCACATCACCTGGTAGGAGTGGCCTGCCAGGTAGGATGCAATCCAAGAGTGTGCAGAGCCTGAGATGCCCAGCCCTGAGAGGGTGGAGAGGAGGATCTGATAGTTCACGGTGTTGAAGGCAGCGGATAGATCTAGGAGGATGAGAACAGAGGAGATAGAGTCAACTTTGGCAGTGCGGAGAGCCTCCGTTACACAGAGAAGAGCAGTCTCGGTTGATTGACTCGTCTTGAAGCCTGACTGGTTAGAGTCAAGAAGATCGCTCTGAGAAAGATAGCGAGAGAGTTGGTCAGAGACAGCACGCTCAAGTGTTTTGGAAAGAAAAGAGGGGAGCGACTCGGGCCATTTTGAAGTAAGAGGGGATGCAGCCAATGGTCAAGGTTGAGTAGATGAGGGAAGTGAGGAATGGGAGGTCTCCAGAGGTGGACTGGAGAAGAGAGGAGGGAATTGGGTCGAGCGGGCAGGTTCTCGGGCCGCCCGATCTCACTGGTCGCAAGATTTCATCTGGAGAGAGAGGGGAAAAAGAGGTCAAGGTGTAGGGTAGTTCTCTGTGAGTGGGACCAGTGGATTTAATAGGCTGAGTGAATGTCGTCAACCTTCTTTTCAAAGTGGTTGACAAAGTCGTCCACAGAGAGGGAGGAGGGAGGGGGTGGAGGATTAAGGAGGGAGGATAGTGGAAAAGAGTTTCCTAGGGTTAAAGGCAGAAGCTGGAAATGTAGAGTGATAGAAAGTGGCTTTAGCAGTGGATACAGACCTTTTTTTTGTGTGCATTTTATTCATTTAGCAAACACTCTTATCCAGAGCAACTAGGGTTAAGTGGCTTGCTTAAGGGCACGTAAACAGATTTTTCACCTAGTTGGCTCGGGGATTCAAACCAGCAACATTTCAGTTACTGGCCCAACACTCTTAACCACTAGGCTACTTGCCAGGATAGAAAGTGGCTTTAGCAGTGGATACAGAGGAAGAGAAAGTAGAGAGGAGGGAGTTAAAGGATGATATGTCTTCCGGAAATTTAGTTTTCCGCAATTTTCGCTCAGCTGCCCGCAGCCCTGTTCTGTAAGCTCGCAATGAGTCGCGGGGCTGAGCCGGCCGGAAGGAAAGGAGACAATGGGGGTCATAGGATGCGGAAAGGGAGGATAGTAGGGTTGAAGACGCAGAATCAGGAGACAGAATGGAGAGATGATAGGATAGAAGAGGAGAGAGTAGTGGGAGAGAGAGATTGCGACGGCGCATGACCACCTGGTTAACGGCTGAGTGGCTAGGTTTGGAGGAGTGATCAGAGACCTGGAGGGGGGTTGCTGTGAGATTAGTAGGCGAGCAGCCTCTAGTAAAGACGAGGTCAAGCGTATTGTCTGCCTTGTGAGTGGGAGGGGACTGGGAAAGTGTGTGGTCAAAAGAGGCAAGGAGGGGAAAGAAAGAGTTGGAAAGATTATGAATTGAAGGCAGACATCGAGAGGTTGAAGTCGCCCAGTATGAAGAGCGGTGAGCCATCGTCATGAAATGATCTTATCAAGGTGTCAAGCTCATTGAGGAACTCTCTAAGGGCACCTAGTTTGCGATAGATTACAATAATGTTAAGCTTGAGTGGACAAGCTTGGAGTGACAGCATGGAATTCAAATCAGGAGATGGACAGGTGAGTGAGGGAGAAAATAGAAAATCTCCACTTAGGAGAAATGAGCAGCCCTGTGCCACCACCGCGATGACCAGATGCTCTCGGACTATGAGAAAAAACGTAGTCAGATGAAGAGAGAGCAGCAGTGTTCTCTGGGGTGATCCATGTCTCTGTCAGGTCCAAAATGTCTAGGGACTGAAGGGCACCATAGGCTGAGATGAACTCTGTATTCTTGACCGCAGATCGGCAGTTCCAAATGCTGCCGGAGACCAGGAATTCCACATGGGTTGTGCGCGCAGGGTACACTAAATTAGAAGGGTTGCCGCCAAGGGGTGGGGAGCGTCTGTAAAGCCTACAGGGAGTGGAGCAAACTGGGATAGAAACACACACATAGTTGCCAAAACTACAAAAGAGATAAATGAGATAATCTGAAAATAACTAGGTAAAATACTAAGGTAATAGAGTGGTGTGGAGACTTTCTCTCTTTCCTTCCTCTAATAACTTGTCAGAACCGCCTTTGTTTCGGCGACGGTCTTAGTTTTGATGACGAGACCGCCGCTGACACTGATTACCAAAACCACAACTGTCACAAATTACCTTGCCACTTAGTCCTGGTTGATGTGTCAACAATCAACTGCAAGTTATGAGCAGTCAGCAGTTCACACACCAAGTAGGATGCTCGGAAGACAGGCAGAACTTAAAGTAGATGGTCCTAGCTCGCAAAAAGACAGTACTAGACAACATGTGTGTAGGTTTTAAGTAGTAGGTACCCAAAAGCTCAGTAGTTACACAGTAGTCATTAAGGGAGAATTATATAGTGATTTGTGTAGGAAATAAGTAGTGTTCACCAGTAGTGAAAAGTCCCAATTTATCACTCATTACTTCTTAATTTACTACACATCTCAATAGCAATCAAGTGGTAAACCTGTAGGTTTTATGTAGATATTGTGTAGTAGTGATGAGTAGTAATTCAGTAGTACCTTTTCATGAGGGGCGGTCGCTGCTCCCCCCCGAATTCGCCACAATATACTTCCAGGGTTGGTTTCACTGACTCCCCTTAAACTTCCCCTAATTGACCAATTTTTAGAGTCCGTTGGAGAGGACTAGCTTGATCAAAGTGAGGTGTAGAATCACTGATCTACAAATAGTATTCCCTGCCAAATAATAGGCTTTGTGCAATTAAGAAAAAGATGTTGGATAAATGAAGTTCACTCAGGCCGTTTACCATATATATTTTTGGGCAGTTCCAGTTTATATTATAACTTTTATTTATATTCTTACTTCTAATTTGTATTCTATTTTCTATTATTATTTATAATATTATTATCATTGCATTGTTGGAAAGAGGTCTCAAGGTTAAGAATTTCACTGTAGTCTTTTACACTTGTGCTTATGGCGAATAAACATTTATAACTTGAAACTTAACTGGGTGTGTCTCCCATAGATGGGATTCGCTGAAAACGTCACTCAAAAGATGTGCGCGCATTGATGGGGCCGGAAGCCGTGCATTGTTATGATTCTGAACGGTCAGATAGCTAGCAACAATGACAAGAAGCTGCCATTTGGGGAATCGTAGGTGGCTCGTTTCAGCTAGTTTTATCTTGTTCCTGGTACCATGTCTTGTTTCGAGGTGTTTTGACTTATTTCATGTCAATGCTAATATCGCTATAATTCACTAGCTAGCTAACCAGCAACTGTAACAATGTATTTGAGAGACAACAAGTGCTCATTGTGCAATAGTTGCCCCATAGTTGCGCTCCCATTGGTTTTGTTGCTAAACAACCAACCAGTCTATGAAATAGCAGTTGGGTCTGGTCTACTTAGTTAAATGACTTTTATTCAATCAGAAACAAAACTGCTAAAAAGCTGAGTGGGGTGTCTCGCTTCCTCTTCCGTCTCTGAATAAGATTCGTAGAACTACGCGTCCCCTGGTTTAAGGCGTCCACATACATAGGTTTGGTTTGCACCTAGCAGACCTCTGCTAGGCAAAGCGAACATCTGTGCTCGCATAATCCCTAAAGAGCTTCACTTGGAAAACGAGAAAAAAGTGTCAATATTACTATTGTTTGTCCCTCTTGAGCCATAACATAGCCATAACACTTCCTCAAAATAGTCAGAATTAATCTAAGATAAATCAAGAAATCTGTCATTAATTTTGACGTTTTTGCCAAGGAGGTCTTTTCGCACAATTTGACATCTAACTAAGATGTTCGGTGCAGCATTTCTAAAGTGAAAACATTTGCATGAAAACTAGTTGTCTCTCGTTGAATGACAAAAAAACACTTAATTGAAGAATCCCGTACATAGTTTCCACTCCTACTGTTGACCTATCACCAACAGAGGGGAGTAGACTTAGGATACCGAACTTCAACTTGCCTCAAGAAAGCCGAAAAACCCTGCAGAAGACCAAAACGCACAGAAATGTCACAAAAATGTGTCATAATACAGTTGAAGTCGGAAGTTTACATACACCTTAGCCAAATACATTTAAACTCAGTTTTTAACAATTCCTGACATTTAATCCTAGTAAAAATTCCCTGTCTTAGGTCAGATAGGATCACCACTTTATTTTAAGAATGTGAAATGTCAGAATAATAGTAGAGAGAATGATTGATTTCAGACTTTATTTCTTTCATCACATTCCCAGTGTGTCAGAAGTTTACATACACTCAATTAGTATTTGGTAGCATTGCCTTTAAATTGTTTAACTTGGGTCAAATGTTTCTGGAAGCCTTCCACAAGCTTCCCACAATAAGTTGGGTGAATTTTGGCCCATTCCTCCTGACAGAGCTGGTGTAACTGAGTCAGGTTTGTAGGCCTCCTTGCTCACACACACTTTTTCAGTTCTGCCCACACATTTTCTATAGGATTGAGGTCAGGGCTTTGTGATGGCCACTCCAATACCTTCACTTTGTTGTCCTTAAGCTATTTTGACACAACTTTGGACGTATACTTGGGGTCGTTGTCCATTTGGAAGACCCATTTGCGACCAAGCTTTAACTTCCTGACTGATGTCTTGAGATGTTGCTTCAATATATCCACATAATTTTCCTTCCTCAAGATGCCATCTATTTTGTGAAGTGCACCAGTCCCTCCTGCAGCAAAGCACCCCCACAGCATGATGCTGCCACCCCCGTGCTTCACGGTTCTTCGGCTTGCAAGGCACCCCCTTTTTCCTCCAAACATAACGATGGTCATTATGGCCAAACAGTTATATTTTTGTTTCATCAGACCAGAGGACATTTCTCCAAAAAGTACGATCTTTGTCCCCATGTGCAGTTGCAAACCGTAGTCTGGCTTTTTTATGGCGGTTTTGGAGCAGTGGCTTCTTCCTTGCTGAGCGGCCTTTCAGGTTATGTCGATATAGGACTTGTTTTACTGTGGATATAGATCATTTTGTACCTGTTTCCTCCAGCATCTTATAATAATAATAATAATAATAATAATAATAATATGCCATTTAGCAGACGCTTTTATCCAAAGCGACTTACAGTCATGCGTGCATAAATTTTTACGTATGGGTGGTCCCGGGGATCGAACCCACTACCTTGGCGTTACAAGCGCCGTGCTCTACCAGCTGAGCTACAGAGGACCACACAAGGTCCTTTGCTGTAGTTCTGGGCTTGATTTGCACTTTTCGCACCAAAATCCGTTTATCTCTATGAGACAGAACAAGTCTCCTTCCTGAGCGGTATGACGGCTGTGTGGTGCGATGGTGTTTATACTTGCGTACTATTGTTTGTACAGATGAACGTGGTACCTTCAGGCATTTGGAAATTGCTCCCAAGGATGAACCAGACTTGATTTTCCCATGATGGCAAGCAAAGAGGCACTGAGTTTGAAGGTACGCCTTGAAATACATCCACAGGTACACCTCCAATTGACTCAAATTATGGCAATTAGCCTATCAGAATCTTCTAAAGCCATGACATCATTTTCTGGAATTTTCCAAGCTGATTAAAGGCACAGTCAACTTAGTGTATGTAAACTTCTGACCCACTGAAATTGTGATACAGTGAATTATAAGTGAAATAATCTTTCTGTAAACAATTGTTGGAAAAATTACTTGTGTCATGCACAAAGTAGATGTCCTAACAGACTTGCCAAAACTCTAGTTTTTTAACAAGAAATTTGTGGAATGGTTGAAAAACAAGTTTTAATGACTCCAACCTAAGTGTATGTAAACTTCCGACTTCAACTGTATATGCGCAAACTGTTTCGACTGGGAAGCATACGGTAAGCTTTAGGCGATCCCCCACCAAACACTCACTCACAACCAGACATTGATTGATTGGAGACAGCTTGTGTCAATTAAATAACATTTCATAGGATGTTATACCTGCAGCAAACCTAGTGGATAATGCTGTTCTAAAAATAACCCACATAAATCTACCAAAACAACTGGCCCTACTTATAGTGTACTGTATGTCTGCTGTCTGATTACTGTATCAGCTACATTACATAACATGTTTTTCAGTGATACTCTACTAATTATGCATAACATATAATACATAATGCGCCTTATTCACTCTCAAGTCGGGAACATAGATTAATTTACAGGGGGTACAACTGTGTATGGAGAGAAACAACTAGTTTTAACAAGCACATTTGGAAATATGCAAGAGAGAGCATGCTTACCCTGAGTCCAAACCACCCTGGCTGATTGCCCAAGCCACAAGATGGTGAGTACTGGATGAGAAGGAGAGAAAGGGACATTTTAGTGTTATGTAACTGCTCCAACTTCCCTCCCCACAACTTCCTGATAGTGAATATTATTTCAACCATACACTGACTGTAACATACACTATCGGTCAGAAGTTTTAGAACACCTACTCATTCAAGGGTTTTTCTTTCTTTTTTACTATATCTACATTGTAGAATAATAGTGAAGACATCAAAACTATGAAATAACATATGGAATCATGTAGTAACCAAAAAAGTGTTAAACAAAATAAACTATATTTGAGATTTGAGATTCTTCAAATAGCCACCCTTTGCCTTGATTACAGCTTTGCACACTCTTGGCGTTCTCTTAACCAGCTTCACCTGGAATGCTTTTCCAACAGTCTTGAAGGAGTTCCCACATATGCTGAGCACTTGTTGGCTGCTTTTCCTTCACTCTGCAGTCCGACTCATCCCAAACCATCTCAATTGTGTTGAGGTCGGGGGATTGTGGTGGTCAGGTCATCTGATGCAGCACTCCATCACTCTCCTTCTTGGTAAAATAGCCCTTACACAGCCTGGAGGTATGTTGGGTCATTGTCCTGTTGAAAAACAAATGATAGTCCCACTAAGCTCAAACCAGATGGGATGGCGTATTGCTGCAGAATGCTGTGGTAGCCATGCTGGTTAAGTGTGCCTTGAATTCTAAATAAATCACAGACAGTGTCACCAGCAAAGCACCCCCACACCATAACACCTCCTCCTCCATGCTTTACGGTGTGAAATACACAAGCAGAGATAATCCGTTCACCCAAACCGCGTCTCACAAAGATACGGCGGTTGGAACCAAAAGTCTCCAATTTGGACTCCAGACCAAAGGACACATTTCCACCGGTCTAATGTCGTGTTTCTTGGCCCAAGAAAGTCTCTTCTTATTATTGGTGTCTTTTAGTAGTGTTTTTTTTTGCAGCAATTCGACCTTGAAGGCCTGATTCACACAGTCTCCTCTGAACAGTTGATGTTGAGATGTGTCTGTTACTTGAACTCTGTGAAGCATTTATTTGGGCTGCAATTTCTGAGGCTGGTAACCCTAATGAACTTATCCTCTGCAGCAGAGGTAACTCTGGGTCTTCCATTCCTGTGGCGGTCCTCATGAGAGCCAGTTTCATCATAGCGCTTGATGGTTTTTGCTACTGCACTTGAAGAAACTTTCAAAGTTCTTGAAATGTTCCATATTGACTGACTTTGTCTTAAAGTAATGATGGACTGTCATTTCTCTTTGCTTATTTGTGCTGTTCTTGACATAATATGGACTTGGTCTTTTAGCAAATAGGGCTATCTTCTGTATCTATCTTCAAATGCATTAAGAAGGAAATAAATTCCACAAATTAACTTTGAAGAAGGCACACCTGTTAATTGAAATGCATTCCAGGTGACTACCTCATGAAGCTGGTTGAGAGAATGCCAAGAGTGTGCAAAGCTGTCATCAAGCCAAAGGCTGGCTATTGGGTTACTACATGATTCCATATGGGTTATTTCGTAGTTTTGATGTCTTCATTATTATTCTACAATGTAGAAAATAGTAAAAATTAAGAAAAACCCTTGAATGAGTAGGTGTTCTCAAACCTTTGACCGGTAGTGTATATACTGACTACACCTATTTGTTGAATATTTAAAAAAATATTTAAAGAACTGTGAGGTCCAAAATATTTGGACAGTGACACATCTTTTGTTGTTTTGTCTCTGTATTCCAGCACTTTGGAATAATAATAATTTGAAATAATACAGTGCAGACTGTCAGCTTTAATTTGAGAGTATATACACTACCGGTCAAAGGTTTGAGAACACCTACTCATTCAAGGGTTTTTCTTAATTTTTACTATTTTCTACATTGTAGAATAATAATGAAGACATCAAAACTACGAAATAACCCATATGGAATCATTTCACATCGGGTGAACCATTTAGAAATTAGAGCACTTTTTGTACATAGTCCCCCCCATTATAGGGAACCAAAACTCTTTGGACAATTCACTTAAATACAGTGGGGAGAACAAGTATTTGATACACTGCCAATTTTGCAGGTTTTCCTACTTACAAAGCATGTAGAGGTCTGTAATTTTTATCATAGGTACACTTCAACTTTGAGAGACGGAATCAAAAAAAAAAATCCAGAAAATCACATTGTATGATTTGTAAGTAATTAATTTGCATTTTATTGCATGACATAAGTATTTGATACATCAGAAAAGCAAAACGTAATATTTGGTACAGAAACCTTTGTTTGCAATTACAGAGATCATACGTTTCCTGTAGGTCTTGACCAGGTTTGCACACACTGCAGCAGGGATTTTGGCCCACTCCTCCATACAGACCTTCTCCAGATCCTTCAGGTTTTGGGGCTGTCGCTGGGCAATACGGACTTTCAGCTCCCTCCAAAGATTTTCTATTGGGTTCAGGTCTGGAGACTGGCTAGGCCACTCCAGAACCTTGAGATGCTTCTTACGGAGCCACTCCTTAGTTGCCCTGGCTGTGTGTTTCGGGTTGTTGTCATGCTGGAAGACCCAGCCACGACCCATCTTCAATGCTCTTACTGAGGGAAGGAGGTTGTTGGCCAAGATCTCGCGATACATGGCCCCATCCATCCACCCCTCAATACGGTGCAGTCGTCCTGTCCCCTTTGCAGAAAAGCATCCCAAAAGAATGATGTTTCCACCTCCATGCTTTTTGGTTGGGATGGTGTTCTTGGGGTTGTAATCATCCTTCTTCTTCCTCCAAACACTGCGAGTGGAGTTTAGACCAAATAGCTCTGTTTTTGTCTCATCAGACCACATGACTTTCTCCCATTCCTCCTCTGGATCATCCAGATGGTCATTGGCAAACTTCAGACGGGCCTGGACATGCGCTGGCTTGAGCAGGGGGACCTTGCGTGCGCTGCAGGATTTTAATCCATGACGGCGTAGTGTGTTACTAATGGTTTTCTTTGAGAATGTGGTCCCAGCTCTCTTCAGGTCATTGACCAGGTCCTGCCATGTAGTTATGGGCTGATCCCTCACCTTCCTCATGATCATTGATGCCCCACAAGGTGAGATCTTGCATGGAGCCCCAGACCGAGGGTGATTGACCGTCATCTTGAACTTCTTCCATTTTCTAATAATTGCGCCAACAGTTGTTGCCAACTCACCAAGCTGCTTGCCTATTGTCCTGTAGCCCATCCCAGCCTTATGCAGGACTACAATTTTATCCCTGATGTCCTTACACAGCTCACTGGTCTTGGCCATTGTGGAGAGGTTGGAGTCTGTTTGATTGAGTGTGTGGACAGGTGTCTTTTATACAGGTAACGAGTTCAAACAGGTGCAGTTAATACAGGTAATGAGTGGAGAACAGGAGGGCTTCTTAAAGAAAAACGAATAGGTCTGTGAGAGCCGGAATTCTTACTGGTTGGTAGGTGATCAAATACTTATGTCATGCAATAAAATGCAAATTAATTACTTAAAAATCATACAATGTGATTTTCTGGATTTTGGTTTTAGATTCCGTCTCTCACAGTTGAAGTGTACCTATGATAAAAATTACAGACCTCTACATGCTTTGTAAGTAGGAAAACCTGCAACATTGGCAGTGTATCAAATACTTGTTCTCCCCACTGTATGTGTATTAAAATAGTCAAAAGTTTAGTATTTGGTCCCCGTATTCCTAGCACACAATGACTACATCAAGCTTGTGACTCTGCAAACTTAAAGAGGCACAAAGACCATTCCCCCAAGACATGCTAACCTTCCACCATTACAAATAACATGGAATGATAGCATTTGTAGGGGGGTATGATATTTATGGCTCTAACTTTCTCACTCATCATTATTCACGATTAATTCAGGATTAACTGTAATCATGGTAGCAGCCACATTATTGTAGAGGTGTTCAGAAACATATTCTGTTCTTATTTACAATAAAAGTGATTCCAGAATTACACAATACAATATTTACCATTAATTTCTGTTGGGCACAAAATAATCAGAATCACAGCAAAAATAAACTGCAAATACATCTAACAAGTTTGTAGAGTCACAAGCTTGATGTAGTCATTGCATGCTAGGAATATGGGACCAAATACTAACTTTTTACTCTTTTAATACACATACCTGTATATTAAAGTGAATTTGTCCAAATACTTTGGTTCCCTATAATGGGGGGCTATGTACAAAAAATTCTGTAATTTCTAAACGGTTCACCAGATACGGATGAAAATACCCTCAAATTAAAGCTGACAGTCTGCACTTTGTATCATTTCAAATCAAAAGTGCTGGAGTACAGAGCCAAAACAACAAAACATGTGTCACTGTCCAAATACTTTTGGACCTCATTGTATATAAAACTTGTCATTATTTAAAGATATTAAAAATAAGTGTAGCTTTGTAAATTAAGTGCAGACAAAGAATAATTGGGTGCCAACAAAGTTATTTTGTCCTGTTTATGTTCTTGCTGTAAGACAGTACATGTACAATGTATGTGTTCTTATGTAGGGGAAATAAGTATCTGTAAATATGAATGCATTGAAAGCTGACATTTTTATATTAAATCAAACCATTTACAAAAGAATTAAAGTTTACAAAATTATAAATGCGAACATTTGAATTCGTCAAGTCCTTAGCATTGTGGTTAATTGTTTAAAAAATGCATGTCCATCCATATAAATGTCAGTTTATTACAAATACATAGATATATTGACATACATAAAAACCTTACCTGTTACGCTGAGCATCGACATAGTGAATGAAACTGACGAGAATAATTGGTCCATAAATTCCAGAAAATGGGGAAGATATTAACTTCCTACTCAAAATGTCAGTACTTTACATAATACTAGAAAGTTAGTTATTCACAGAGTTAGCGCTGTTGGAGGAATCGAATAACAGATTAATTCAGCACGTATTGTATTTTGAAGCCAGTGTAACATCTTTACACTTGTTTATCCAGTCATTGATCATTGTAACTAGAATGGTTTAGAATTTAGAGTTATATTAGTTTGACTTTCTTGTCAAGAAATATTCACATCTGATGATGGGATTTTACAAAATGTTGGTACAATTATATATGTTGAAAAAAGTTTTTTATGGATATGATGATTTTACTAATTGATAATTCTATTCACAACTCTATACTGTAGCCCCTGGGTAAGGCTTCTGTGGATTATTCCGTTTCTCATTGTTTTCCACAAGAGGGCAGTGTTGTTCTGCTTTTCTTTGAGAGCTTCTCTGTGTCGATATGATAGCACAGCAACTCACATTTGGACTAAAATACCACAACTTGCATCGGGCCTACAAAGTACTTATTCAACACTAAGTAAGGAATCAAAAAAGTAATACACTGAACTGTCTGAACAAAACAATATCCCCATTGCAATTTGTAACACAGTTGAGATGTAGACTGTACAATTCTTTGTTTTTGTAATGCAAAAGAGTGAATTAAAGTCCTATAAATCTTCTCATCCTAGCTAGGAGTGAAAATAAGAAATAGATATAGCAATATGTGGCTCGCTATATGTGAATATTGCTATACGTAAAACTACCTTGAAGTCATTTGAATGCAGGGAGCTTTTGGGGTTTTGTCATTCAGTCACAGGCATACTGCCTGTGGTCAACAGAAAAAATGCTTTGGCATTTCAATAATTATTCTCATAAACAATGGTTGGCTTTGAAGAGCAACCATTGCCAAGGGGACTCATTGGTAGGCTTTTTCTATGGCCAACTGTACATTTGAGACAGAAAGATCTTGATTGAAACAGCCGAGGATGGGGAAAAAGAGAAATAGTGTATCTGGCTTTGTCATTGTGGATTCTGTATGTGAGTGTTATTGTCTACACCCGTGTATGTAGGGTGTGCCTGGCTGTCTTTGTGTCCGTACTGTATATATATATATATATACATTGTAGAAAAAATACTATTAAACAACTCAAGTAAACACCCTTTTACCTCTGCAGTTATTGTCAATGTTTTGGCCAAATAACTTTTTCAAGAAATACTCCAAGGAGACCTGTGGGCAGAGGAAAACACAGCATGGGCCCCAGGCCCTTTGCTCATTAATAGATTGCTCAAGCCTTTACCTGACAAGAGGTCTGCAGCAGGCAGCTCTCCATCAGCCTCTCCCCCAATTGAGCTGCCTGCCCTCGCCAGTGGCTGGTGAGTGTGAGTGTGAGTGTGAGTGTGAGTGTGAATGTGAGTGTGAGTGTGAGTGTGTGTGTGTGTCTGTGAGTGGTACAGTGTGTACTGGTGTTTGCTTGTAGGTTGTCCTGCATTCACATGAGCTAGTTACAACAGTGTGTGTGTGGATGCATATGGACCATCAGGGGAATGGGACTGGCTCGATCAGTGCTTAGACTAGTTCAGGAAATCATCAAATATTTACTGCATCTCTTTTATCCCTTCCCTTGGCTTCTAAGGAATCGTTGAGACCAAGAGAGATGAAGTTTCTCTGTAGAAATATAAAGGCATAGTTCGCAGATTTAGGTCTCTTTCTTAGACAATAAAGGGCTGTGTGTATGAAAGTAAGTTGAATTTGGTTAGTTAGGTGATGTTATATTGATATAGTGTCTATCTCAAACCCAAGAACACATGCCAGAACGGACCACATTCCATAAAAACACAATACGCAGGTGAATATCAAAAACTATAAAGGACAAAAAAAGCAAGACAGAACAGAACAGACAACAAAATCTGATTATTCTGATAGAACCACAAGACAACAAATGGCACAGGGAGAATATACTATTCACAGTGTAGGCCTACCGGCCTTATATGCATAAGAGGGAACTATCCCCCTGGGCACACACTGGTTGAATCAACGTTGTTTCAATGTAATTTGTCAACGTATTGTGATGTGGAATCAACGTGGTAAATACACTGGATTTGAAATAAGTCTTCAACCAGTACTGTTTTCATCTCATTTCAACCAGCATTGTAAACATTGAAATTAGGGTAAAACTTCAACTTAAATACATTGACTTAACCTGACTAACAAGTTGTTACATCAATTGAATTTCAACATAATCATCAGAACTATGTATACGTTGAAATTGCATTGAAGTTCCACATAGAAACGTTAAAAATATTTTTCATCCTATTTTCAATATATACACTGCTCAAAAAAATTAAGGGAACACTAAAATAACACATCCTAGATCTGAATGAATAAAATAATCTTATTAAATACTTTTTTCTTTACATAGTTGAATGTGCTGACAACAAAATCACACAGAAATTATCAATGGAAATCAAATTTATCAACCCATGGAGGTCTGGATTTGGAGTCACCCTCAAAATTAAAGTGGAAAACCACACTACAGGCTGATCCAACTTTGATGTAATGTCCTTAAAACCAGTCAAAATGAGGATCAGTAGTGTGTGTGGCCTCCATGTGCCTGTATGACCTCCCTACAACGCCTGGGCATGCTCCTGATGAGGTGGCGGATGGTCTCCTGAGGGATCTCCTCCCAGACCTGGACTAAAGCATCTGCCAACTCCTGGACAGTCTGTGGTGCAACGTGGCGTTGGTGGATGGAGCGAGACATGATGTCCCAGATGTGCTCAATTGGATTCAGGTCTGGGGAACGGGCGGGCCAGTCCATAGCATCAATGCCTTCCTCTTGCAGGAACTGCTGACACACTCCAGCCACATGAGGTCTAGCATTGTCTTGCATTAGGAGGAACCCAGGGGCAACCGCACCAGCATATGGTCTCACAAGGGGTCTGAGGATCTCATAATAATAATAATAATAATAATAATAAGCCATTTAGCAGACGCTTTTATCCAAAGCAACTTACAGTCATGCGTGCATACATTTATTTTGTGTATGGGTGGTCCCGGGGATCGAACCCACTACCCTGGCGTTACACGCGCAGTGCCCTACCTGCTGAGCTACAGAGGACCACATCTCGGTACCTAATGGCAGTCAGGCTACCTCTGGCGAGCACATAGAGGGCTGTGCGGCCCCCCAAAGAAATGCCACCCCACACCATGACTGACCCACCGCCAAACCGGTCATGCTGGAGGATATTGCAGGCAGCAGAACGTTCTCCACGGCGTCTCCAGACTCTGTCACGTCTGTCACATGTGCTCAGTGTGAACCTGCTTTCATCTGTGAAGAGCACAGGGTGCCAGTGGCGAATTTGCCAATCTTGGGGTTCTCTGGCAAATGCCAAACGTCCTGCACGGTGTTGGGCTGTAAGCACAACCCCCACCTGTGGACGTCGAGCCCTCATACCACCCTCATGGAGTCTGTTTCTGACTGTTTGAGCAGACACATGCACATTTGTGGCCTGCTGGAGGTCATTTTGCAGGGCTCTGGCAGTGCTCCTCCTGCTCCTCCTTGCACAAAGGCGGAGGTAGCGGTCCTGCTGCTGGGTGTTGCTCTCCTACGGCCTCCTCCACGTCTCCTGATGTACTGGCCTGTCTCCTGGTAGTGCCTCCATGCTCTGGACACTACGCTGACAGACACAGCAAACCATCTTGCCACAGCTCGCATTGATGTGCAATCCTGGATGAGCTGCACTACCAGAGCCACTTGTGTGGGTTGTAAACTCCGTCTCATGCTACCACTAGAGTGAAAGCACTGCCAGCATTCAAAAGTGACCAAAACATCAGCCAGGAAGCATAGGAACTGAGAAGTGGTCTGTGGTCACCACCTGCAGAACCACTCCTTTATTGGGGGTGTCTTGCAAATTGCCTATAATTTCCACCTGTTGTCTATTCCATTTGCACAACAGCATGTGAAATTTATTGTCAATCAGTGTTGCTTCCTAAGTGGACAGTTTGATTTCACAGAAATGTGATTGACTTGGAGTTACATTGTGTTGTTTAAGTGTTCCCTTTTTTTTTTGAGCAGTGTATATTGGGTTGTTGAAATACATTATATATTTGATTAGACATATTTTATTTTACTTTCTTTCAATGATGATAGTAAAATTGTATATTTGAATCAACGTCATTGTTTCAACGTCATGCCATGAACCTAAATAAAGAGGTATATTGAAATAAAATGTGAAGCCACTGTCCAACGATTCCTGCCTGAACAGTGACTCTTACTGTTATATGAGGGGTAATGCACTTCAGTGAGAACGAGTCTACCATCCAGATGCCTATCTCTATATACTGTCACGGATACAGCCGAGGCTGCCCCTCCTCCTTGCTCGGGCAGGCTTCGGCGTTCCTCGTCACCGGAGTACTAGCTGCCACCGATCGATGTTTCTGTGTCACACTAGTCCTGTCTTTATTATTCAGACTTGTTACTCATTAGGCTTATTGGTTTCCCTATATTACCTCTGTTTTCCCTGCTGGGTTTGTGCGTGATTGTTCGTTGTTACGTCGTCTGTTGAGCTGTTGTTTTGCTCTTCCCTGCGTGGAGGGTTTGCTATGGTTTACTTTGTGTTTAGTAAAGCCATACTTTTCTCAGTTCTGTGTCCTGTGCCTGATTCTGTTTCACCACTTCACCCAGACGCTGACATATACCGTGCTTAGCTTTGGAAACAAGCTGTGTCCTTTTCAGCTAACATATCATGTCGATACATTTACACATTGATCAGCTTCCATACTCATTTGCGTAGACTACCTACAGTAAATACAAAGCATACGGAGACCAGCTGGCAAGTGTCTTCACAGACATTTTCAATCTATCCTTGTCCCAGTCTATAATCCCAACATGTTTCAAGCTGATCACCAGTGTCCCTGTTCCCAAAAGCTCCAAGGTAACCTGCCTAAATGACTATCACCCTGTAGCACTCACATCTGTAATTATGAAGTGGTTTGAAAGGCTGGTCATGACACACATCAACACAATCAAAACCCTTGACCCACTCCAATTCGCATACCGCCACAACAGATCCACAGATAACGCAATCTCAATTGCACTTCACACTGCCCTCTCCCACCTGGCCAAGAGGGGAAAACAGTAACTACGTGAGAATGCTGTTCATAGACTACAGCTAAGTGTTCAACACCATAGTCCCCTCCAAGCTCATCACCAAGTTAGGAGTCCTGGGACTGAACTCCTCCCTCAGCAACTGGATCCCGGACTTCCTGACGGGCCCACCCCAGGAGGTGAGGGTAGGCAACAACACTTCCGCTATGCTGACCCTCAACACGGGGGTTCCTCAGAGGTGTGTGCTTAGTCCCCTCCTGTACTCCCTGTTCACCCATGACTGCATGGCCATGCTCAACTCCAACACCATCATCAAGTTTGCTGAGCACACGTTGGTGGTTGGCCTGATCACCGACGGTGATGAGTCAGCCTACAGGGAGGAGATCAGAGACTTAGCAGTGTGGTGCCAGGACAACAACCTCTCCCTCAATGTCAGTAAGACCAAGGAGCTGATCGTGGACTAAAGGAGAAAGAGGGGAGAGCACGCCCCCATCCACATCGATGGGGCTGTTGTGGAGTGGGTTGACAACTTCAAGTTCCTTGGCGCCCACATCACTAAGGACCTAACCTGGTCCAAACACACCCGCACAGTCGTGAAGAGGCCACGACAGCGCCTCTTTCCCCTCGGGAGCCTGAAAGGATTCTCAAGAAGTTCTACAGCTGCACCATCGAGAGCATCTTAACTGGCTGCATCACTGCTTGGTATGGCAAATGCCCTTGATTGCAAAGCACTACAGAGGGTGGTGTGGTCAGCCCAGTACCTCACTGGGGCCGAGCTCCCTGCCATCCAAGACCTCTAGAGGACTGTTCACTCTGCTACCGTCTGGCAAATGGTCCCGTAGCATTGGCTCTCGGACCAACAGGCTCCGAGACAGCTTCTACCCCCAAGCCATAAGACTGCTAAATAGCCAGACTGCTAAATAGTAAATTAATGGTACCCAAACTATCTGCACTGACTTTATCTTGCACTGACCCAACTTATGCTCACTAGACTATATGTACAGTGGGGAGAACAAGTATTTGATACACTGCCGATTTTGCAGGTTTTCCTACTTACAAAGCATGTAGAGGTCTGTAATTTTTATCATAGGTACACTTCAACTGTGAGAGACGGAATCTAAAACAAAAATCCAGAAAATCACATTGTATGATTTTTAAGTTATTAATTTGCATTTTATTGCATGACATAAGTATTTGATACATCAGAAAAGAAGAACTTAATATTTGGTACAGAAACCTTTGTTTGCAATTACAGAGATCATACGTTTCCTGTAGGTCTTGACCAGGTTTGCACACACTGAAACAGGGATTTTGGCCCGCTCCTCCATACAGACCTTCTCCAGATCCTTCAGGTTTTGGGGCTGTCGCTGGGCAATACGGACTTTCAGCTCCCTCCAAAGATGTTCTATTGGGTTCAGGTCTGGAGACTGGCTAGGCCACTCCAGGACCTTGAGATGCTTCTTACGGAGCCACTCCTTAGTTGCCCTGGCTGTGTGTTTCGGGTCGTTGTCATGCTGGAAGACCAACCACAACCCATCTTCAATGCTCTTACTGAGGGAAGGAGGTTGTTGGCCAAGATCTCGCGATACATGGCCCCATCCATCCTCCCCTCAATACGGTGCAGTCGTCCTGTCCCCTTTGCAGAAAAGCATCCCCAAAGAATGATGTTTCCACCTCCATGCTTCACGGTTGGGATGGTGTTCTTGGGGTTGTACTCATCCTTCTTCTTCCTCCAAACACAGCGAGTGGAGTTTAGACCAAAAAGCTCTATTTTTGTCTCATCAGACCACATTACCTTCTCCCATTCCTCCTCTGGATCATCCAGATGGTCATTGGCAAACTTCAGATGGGCCTGGACATGCGCTGGCTTGAGCAGGGGGACCTTGCGTGCGCTGCAGGATTTTAATCCATGACGGCGTAGTGTGTTACTAATGGTTTTCTTTGAGACTGTGGTCCCAGCTCTCTTCAGGTCATTGACCAGGTCCTGCCGTGTAGTTCTGGGCTGATCCCTCACCTTCCTCATGATCATTGATGCCCCACGAGGTGAGATCTTGCATGGAGCCCCAGACCGAGGGTGATCGACCGTCATCTTGAACTTCTTCCATTTTCTAATAATTGTGCCAACAGTTGTTGCCTTCTCACCAAGCTGCTTGCCTATTGTCCTGTAGCCCATCCCAGCCTTGTGCAGGTCTACACTTTTATCCCTGATGTCCTTACACAGCTCTCTGGTCTTGGCCATTGTGGAGAGGTTGGAGTCTGTTTGATTGAGTGTGTGGACAGGTGTCTTTTATATAGGTAACAAGTTCAAACAGGTGCAGTTAATACAGGTAATGAGTGGAGAACAGGAGGGCTTCTTAAAGAAAAACTAACAGGTCTGTGAGAGCCAGAATTATTACTGGTTGGTAGGTGATCAAATACTTATGTAATGCAATAAAATGCAAATTAATTACTTAAAAATCATACAATGTGATTTTCTGGATTTTTGTTTTAGATTCCGTCTCTCACAGTTAAAGTGTACCTATGATAAAAATTACAGACCTCTACATGCTTTGTAAGTAGGAAAATCTGCAAAATCGGCAGTGTATCAAATACTTGTTCTCCCCACTTTATATTCAAACCATATACACATTCACAAACACTACATTGACACTCCCACACGAAAGCCACACACATTCACATACATTACATACGCACACACACATAACACACACACAGACACAACATAAACACACATACATACACATTACACGCACGCACACTCACACTTTTACACTAATCATTTGCTGCTGATACTCTGTTTTTTATTTCACTCTTATTATTATCTGTCTGGATGCCTAGTCACTTTACACTACCTTCATGTACATATTTACCTCAAATACCTAGTACCTTTGCACTGGTACTCCCTGTATATACAGTAGCTCCATTCTTGTGTATTTTATTTTATTCCTTGTGTTACTATTTTTTAACTCTGCATTGTTGGGAAATGCTCGTAAACTGTTGTATTTGACGCATGTGACAAATAAAATTTGATTTGATAACATTAAATAGTTGAAAGTAACTCCTCTAACATTTCTTACACAAGCTGTATGTGAAAGTACATTTGGAGTGAGGTTGGGTTTATGTAATCTACATTGACATCTGATTTGCTCAACAAAGGACACCACCATTTCAACGTGTTGCTAGGTATACTATCATTCATGGTTGATTGGATCTTTGGAAGTTTATAAGTAGTTAGGGACTGTACGTTATTTATATTGAGGGATACCTGGAGAAAATCTGACCTCTCTGAAATGAAAATGGATGGCCCTCCCTTCAGTAAAATATGTCTTTTCCCGACCCTCTCTGAACGCTTGAAAAATAAACAAGTGATCCTCCCCTATACCTAAAATAATAATTAAAACAAAGTGGATAGCAGAAAACATGCGTACCATTTACCCTCACTCCTAGGACAGACCAGAGCCTTTTAGAAATTGCAAATATTAGAAGCTGTTCATTGTTTTGTAATGATTACATAGCAAAGTAGACAGAAGGTTGTAGATTTGCAGACCACCGCGGACAAGGGTACGGGTGAAAATATATCCATTGTAATAAAAGCACTGTGTTCGGAAAGTATTCAGACCCCTTGACATTTTCCACATTTAGTTACGTTACAGCCTTATTCTAAAATGGATTAAATAGTTTTTTTCCCTCATCAATCTACACACAATACCCCATAATGTAACAGATTTTATAGGGCCCTACTGATGTTATATATTGAGAAGGATTAGAATAGTGTTTTCATAGCCTAATAAACATATTTTGTATATTTTACTTGCGTTTTCTCTTTTTCTGGTCATAACTTCTAATCTACATTGTTATACTGTAATGGCATTCAAAAACATGAAACAAAGGATCAAATGATGTAGGCCTATGCACTTCAAGCCCAGCTTGTCCAGGAAATGAAGAGAGAAGACAGACTGTATGATTACCTGGCCACTGCCCTTTGCAGTCCTTTTAACGGGTTGTGTGATTTAATTACCGATACCATTGAGTGACTTTGCTCTTGTGCCATAAAGTGCGTGGGAAGGACGCAATCTAAAAATGAGAAGAGAAAGCTTGCCTATGAAGTCATTAACATTCACAGTGATGTACTCTCACTGTGGAAATTATGGGGCCCTGTCATTGCGCACGGCCTTCCTCCCACCTGCCCTTCTTAAAATACAATCCCTGCTCCTCATTTTTACAGGCCTGCTATAATGTGGTATTAAAATGCAAAGGCTTTTATTGAGTCAACTTATTTCAGACGTCTGTTTAATTTAATTTAATGTCTAGTGAAATGACAATTCGGGCTCGTACAATTACCTTATTTTCGTGTAATGGTTATGAATTAAGAGCCAGGCATTTTTGTGCAGTTGAGTCTGTTTCTGCGGTAACATGGACTTTAACAACGTGATGAAACTTTGTTGCTCCCTGCTGAAACAAGCAAGGTGTTGTACCAAATGAGTCTTCGGTTGCCTAGGCAATGCCCCTTTCCCTGCAGCAGCAGCACAAATAGAAATATAATGAATAGAACGAGCTTGGCACCTCTAAAACTGGCAATTTGACTGGTAAACTCATTGGTACACACGCAATGGCTGCCTGGTATTATGATGCAATCATTTCCATGGTAATGTCGAATATTCATTCAAATGATGTTAACTGATGTGGCTCATACCATGGGATGTATTTTTTGTAATGTCAGTTGAGGAATCAACAAATCACAGCACATATTGATGGGTAAACTTCCTGCTTTTACTTCCTGCTTTGCTTTTCCTCTCCTAGCAACCAATTCCATAAGCAGCAGCACTTAAGAGGAGCTCCTCCTTAAATTGCAATTTTTTGTTAAATGATTTTATTATATGTGAACAGTTTAGTTATTTTAGTGCATTGCTGTGTTTTACACATCTATAGGAATTGGAAGATATTTTTCTTTTGTGGAAATAGTTTGGTGAGATTTTGAGAGATTGATCGACTTGGTACTGTAGCTCAGTTGGTAGAGCATGGCGCTTGCAACGCCAGGGTTGTGGGTTTGATTCCCACAGGGGACCAGTATGAAAATGTATGCACTCACTAACTGTAAGTTAGGATGGCTCACAGTTCTGGGTGACTTTAACCTCCCTACGTCTACCTTTGACTCATTTCTCTCTGCCTCCTTCTTTCCACTCCTCTCCTCTTTTGACCTCACCCTCTCACCGTCTCCCCCTACTCACAAGGCAGGCAATACGCTTGACCTCATCTTTACTAGATGCTGTTCTTCTACTAATCTCACTGCAACTCCCCTCCAAGTCTCCGACCACTACTTTGTATCCTTTTCTCTCTCGCTCTCCTCCAACACTACTCACTCTGCCCCTACTCAGATGGTAATGCACCGTCGCAACCTTCGCTCTCTCTCTCCCGCTTCTCTCTCCTCTTCCATCCTATCATCTCTTCCTTCTGCTCAATCCTTCTCCCTCCAATCTCCTGATTCTGCCTCCTCAACCCTCCTCTCCTCCCTTTCTGCATCCTTTGACTCTCTATGTCCCCTATCCTCCCGGCCGGCTCGGTCCTCCCCTCCTGCTCCGTGGCTTGACGACTCATTGCGAGCTCACAGAACAGGGCTCCGGGCAGCCGAGCGGAAATGGAGGAAAACTAGACTCCCTGCCGACCTGTCATCTTTTCACTCCCTCCTCCCTTCTTCCTCTGTTTCTGCTGCTAAAGCCACTTTCTACCACTCTAAATTTCAAGCCTCTGCCTCTAACCCTAGGAAGCTCTTTGCCACCTTCTCCTCCCTGCTGAATCCTCCTCCCCCTCCCTCCTCCCTCTCTGTGGATGACTTCGTCAACCATTTTGAAAAGAAGGTTGACGACATCCGATCCTCATTTATTAAGTCAAATGACACCGCTGGTCCTGCTCACACTGCCCTACCCTATGCTTTGACTTCTTTCTCCTCTCTCTCTCCAGATGAAATCTTGCGACTTGTGACGGCCGGCCACCCAACAACCTGCCCGCTTGACCCTATCCCCTCCTCTCTTCTCCAGACCATTTCCGGAGACCTTCTCCCTTACCTCACCTCGCTCATCAACTCATCCTTGACCACTGGCTATGTCCCTTCCATCTTCAAGAGAGCGAGAGTTGCACCCCTTCTCAAAAAACCTACACTCGATCCCTCCGATGTCAACAACTACAGACCAGTATCCCTTCTTTCTTTTCTCTCCAAAATTCTTGAGCGTGCCGTCTTTAGCCAACTCTCTTGTTATCTCTCTCAGAATGACCTTCTTGATCCAAACCAGTCAGGTTTCAAGACTGGTCATTCAACTGAGACTGCTCTTCTCTGTGTCATGGAGGCTCTCCGCACTGCTAAAGCTAACTCTCTCTCATTTGCTCTTATCCTTCTAGACCTATCTTCTGCCTTTGATACTGTGAACCATCAGTTCCTCCTCTCCACCCTCTCCGAGTTGGGCATCTCCGGCACGGCTCACTCTTGGATTGCGTCCTACCTGACAGGTCGCTCCTACCAGGTGGTGTGGCGAGAATCTGTCTCCGCACCACGTGCTCTCAGCACTGGTGTCCCCCAGGGCTCAGTTCTAGGCCCTCTCCTATTCTCTCTATACACCAAGTCACTTGGCTCTGTCATATCCTCACATGGTCTCTCCTATCATTGCTACGCAGACAACACACAATTAATCTTCTCCTTTCCCCCTTCTGATAACCAGGTGGCGAATCACATCTCTGCATGTCTGGCAGACATATAAGTGTGGATGATGGATCACCACCTCAAGCTGAACCTCGGCAAGACGGAGCTGCTCTTCCTCCCGAGGAAGGACTGCCCGCTCCATGATCTCGCCATCACGGTTGACAACTCCATTGTGTCCTCCTCCCAGAGTGCAAAGAACCTTGGCGTGACCCTGGACAACACCCTGTCGTTCTCCGCTAACATCAAAGCGGTGACCCGATCCTGTAGGTTCATGCTCTACAACATTCGCAGAGTACGACCCTACCTTACACAGGAAGCGGCACAGGTCCTAATCCAGGCACTTGTCATCTCCCATCTGGATTACTGCAACTCGCTGTTGGCTGGGCTCCCTGCCTGTGCCATTAAACCCCTACAACTCATCCAGAACGCTGCAGCCCGTCTGGTGTTCAACCTTCCCAAGTTCTCTCACGTCACCCCGCTCCTCCGCACACTCCACTTGCTTCCAGTTGAAGTCTGCATCTGCTACAAGACCATGGTGCTTGCCTACGGAGCTGTGAGGGGAACGGCACCTCCGTACCTTCAGGCTCTGATCAGTCCCTACACCCAAACGAGGGCATTGCGTTCATCCACCTCTGGCCTGCTGGCCCCCCTACCTCTGCGGAAGCACAGTTCCCGCTCAGCCCAGTCAAAACTGTTCGCTGCTCTGGCACCCCAATGGTGGAACAAGCTCCCTCACGACGCCAGGACAGCGGAGTCACTCACCACCTTCCGGAGACACTTGAACCCCCACCTCTTTAAGGAATACCTGGGATAGGATAAAAGTAATCCTTCTACCCTACCCCTACCCACCCAAAAAAAAAAATATAAAACAAATATATATATATATATTTTTTAATGGATATATTGTAAAGTGGTTGTCCCACTGGCTATCATAAGGTGAATGCACCAATTTGTAAGTCGCTCTGGATAAGAGCGTCTGCTAAATGACGAAAATGTAAATGTACTTGCAAGGCTCATCTGCTGAATCATCAGGCAACACAAGGAAGGAATGGAATTGGGGGACTATAAACCCAACAAGGACAAAAAGAATGGTGCATTCGCAAATTCACTTTAGCCAGTTAGCTTGGGTGCTTGACTGCCTTTGTGAGTCCTCTGTAGCTCAGTTGGTAGAGCATGGCGCTTGCAACGCCAGGGTTGTGGGTTCGTTTCCCATGGGGGGCCAATATGAAAATGTATGCACTCACTAACTGTAAGTCGCTCTGGAGCGTCTGCTAAATGACTAAAATGTAAATGTGAGGTCATCAACCCTACTCCTTGGCCAGAGCGTCCAGTGTGCACTCCGAGAGCGAAACGCTCTGAATTTACAAAAGGACAATCTGACGGCCAGAGCGCACTCCAGAGTGAATTTTAACGAACACACAGGAGAATTAGGACATAGTCATAGCTGTGGGAAGTAGTTTGGGGGTGGGTGTGCTGCGTTTTTTCGCCAATGAGGGTGGGGGTCATCAGTTCAGGTAAACCTAGGGTATGGCAAAGTGGGTTGTGTAGAAATACACCCACCAGTTGAAGCTCATTTACTGTACTTCTACACAATTTTAAAACTCTAAAATGCTATTTGGAGAACAGCAAAAACAAAAACAAATGTCCCCCAGACATTATCACCACAATATAAGCTCTGTGGAATGGCGTGTACAATGTACTCCTCAACTTCATCATACATAGGTTACATTGACTCATTCAGTCTGCTTGTGGAACAGTGCAAACAGTGCAACATGAAATGGAAGCATAATACACGCTATCAAGGCCGACTTCAAATACCGACATCAATGTGAAAGTAACCGGAGCATAAAACAGCTCACTGCGAATGCAAACTATGCCAGATAAATCCTACACATGCATTGAAATAAAAGGCATACATCAAAGGAATTACTTAGGCCTACAATGGACAATTACGCATTAAGACAAACAAACTCAACCAAGGAATGAAGAAAAAGCTACACATTAAGGCCACGCCTGTGATTCAGCACCGCTGAATGGACAGCGCTTCGGTACAGGTAGGCATAGTGGAGCTCCATGGGGTGTGGCTGAATGGACAGCGTCTCTGTCTTGTAGCCAGTTCGAATTAGGCTATTCAGTTTGTGGCCAGTTAGACATTTTCTGGCCACAGTTGAGTAGCCTACAATGCTTATATGAAAAGCATAACTGGCACGCAGATCTTTAGACATTGTAGGATCGGTTGTAAAAAATTTGCAGACACTAGGCTATATGAAGTCACCCTTGTGGAACGGTGCATACAGTGTACTATGACAGTGTCATTGTCTCGTGAGCTTCCCACCAAAATTGTTGCTCTGCATTCATAGCTGATCCTTACAATGTGTACGCCCAGCTCATTTTTGTATTTGCCTGTCTGCATTATTCGCCAGGGAAGAGAAACATTCTGCGAAAATTTAAGCATTGCATCAACAAGGTGATTCGGAGAATATTGAAACATTTTATATAAACAAGACTGCTCCAAGAATATTAATATATGGAACATAGTTGCCAACGCGGAGGCGGCCCGTGAAACATTTTCCCCGGACCAGCTTGTCTCTGTGTGATATTATTGTGTTTCCTACGCAGCATCTGGGCGTTCATTATATACAAAAAAAACAGCTCTACATCCACACTATAGCTAAATAACTTCGCAATATTTAATTACGTTTTGCCAGCATGATTGATCTGTTATAATATCTCATTTTAAATCAGGAAGATGGACAACCAAGACTGATAGAGTGAGAGGTGGAAATGCATTATACTAGAGGCAGGTAGGCTACAGGTAGGGATGCAGGCAGAGGATGATGATGTAGCCCTACAGCAAGAAGTAAAACAAAGTTAGGCCAAGTTAGGTACACATTTGTTATAACCTACAATTCTTATTGTCTTTGAAGGCAAAAACAAGACATGTATTTTTGGGAAATGCTCTAAATAGCAAGTTGTTCAGTTGATTATTTTCATACCAATAGGCCTACATGAAACCAAAATTGCACTAGCCTAATGGGTGAATAAATTAACATAACAATTTGGCTGACAGCTATCACAACTTATATTTTAATAGCAATAAAACAGTTTCGAATGGTCACCAAAAAGGTGGGCAACCCATCACCCAATTCCCAATTAAATTAAACCCTGGCTATCATATTACAACAAGGGTTACTAGGCCAAGTTCAAATGCCGACATCAAATTCAATGCATGGAACCGCTAATACGGGACTGGTAAAGGCCTGTACTTTTGTGAACAAATGTATTCCCCCCAGAATGCCTCTCTCACACATGAAACCTGCAGTACCACAGCATCTTATATAGGAGATCAGCCTGGTGCGTCAGCATAGGAATGAGATCCGGGAGCTGCAGTGTGAATGAAAAATGAAAAATGTTAAGGAGCACAACCAGGCTCTCAGGATCGAACTTAGAGACTTAGAGAGGAACTGTCCAGCACATTCAACACCAGCCATTTGCAGGACCTGCAGAAGGAGCTACATGAGCTAAGGCAGGAATTTCTCAGCCACCACCATCCACTCTACAAAGAGTACCACAAAAACCCAGGACCAAGCCAACAGCTGAATCAGAACCCACAAATCAGGCGCTCCTTTAGACCTGCATCCGGTGGCCCTTCACAGAGACTGGAGTACAGCCAGCAACACTGCCCCACACACCACCCTCCACCACTTCTCTCCCAGGAACTGCATGCAGATACACTGAGCTATGCCCAAGCCGAATGCAGTAAAAGAGGCACCACGCAGAGTTTGAAGCATCGCCGGCCACACTGCCCCCCACACTGCCCCCCACACCACCTAAAACCTCCCTCCCATGCTACCAGACCAGGCCCGCCTCAGCACAGCTCTATCAGACCCGGCCCAACACAGCACAGCTCAACCAGACCCGACCCGGCCCATCACAGCACAGCTCTACTAGACCCGGCCTGCCTCAGCACAGCTCTACCAGACCAGGCCCACCTCAACTCAGCCCAGCTCTACACAGCACCGACCACTACCCTGGGCCTGGCAAAACACTGTTGAGGGTAGTGCACCACATGATGCAGTCGACACCATGTATCATTCACAACATCAGCCTACATATGCTGAGAGTTTGGAGCTTCGACAGCCACAGTGCCCTCCACACAACCCTCGTCAATTTCCCCCACAACCTCCCTACCAGGCTAGTTTTGGTTACCCTTCCTACTCCCATCTGGGACACTCCTGCCCCCCATGGGATCCCCAACCCTGCAACAGGAGCCACACCAAAACCTCCTGTGCACACCCAGAATGGAGCATTGGCAGCCACTCTGGTCCCCTGTAGCAGCTCCACTCCTTTGGCGGGAGTTTCATCTGGGTGGACTGAGCTCTGATCTCCCAGTTCTCTCCCCAGCCCCTGCATCCAGCGACTTGAGGGAGGTCTGTCAAATGCTCAGTCTGCTCTGGTCTCATGTGGTTGACCAGGGACTTGGCAAAGTCTCAGCTCACTCAACAAATAGCTTTAGATGACCCTATGCATGTTATCTCTTATGGGAATGAGCTTAATACCCCCTATGACTTTAAATCTTGTAGGGGTCTTGTCTAATTCACCTAAATGTGCAAAGTATGATTTAAAAAATGGACACAATTGACATTTGGGTACAGGACTCATGTCCTGATATTCTGGTACTCTCAGAAACATGGTTAATTGGTTCTGTCTTTGAGAAAGACATCATAGTAAATGATTATAATATATTTAGATGTGACAGATTACAGAAAGGGGGAGGAGTGGCCATATATGTAAAATCAAATTTCATGGCATCCCAATCTTTCAATATTTCTGTTCCCAAGAAATCTGAGCTCCTGGTTTTAGATGTGTCCATAAACCAGAATACACATTTATTTGTTGCTGGTATTTACTGCCCCCCTGCTGCCATTGCGGATATTATAGGTGCTATAGCTGAATGTTTAGTACCTTTTCTGGCCTCGGAGTTGGTCGTTTTAGGGGAGTTGAATCTGGATTGTCCATACCCAGCCTCAGATCAATTTAACAGTATGTGCATTGATTTTAATCTGACTCAATTTATCTCAAAACCCACATGGCTAAATGTGAAAAACCCTGTTAACTCTTTATTGATTGATTTAATTCTTACTAATAACCCCATGAATATTTGTCTAGTGGAGTATTTGCATATGATCTCAGTGATCATTGTCCCATAGTATGTAATGTAACTGACTCTATAGTGGACTGGCAGTCTTTCAGACAATTGAGAAACAGATATCTCGATTAATAAAACTAAATCAAGTAACTTTTTAAGCTCTATCTCTGACTCTATCTCCGTATTAGAGATACGAAACAGCAAAATACTAATCCTCGTTTAATTAAGAAAATACATTTTAAAATGTTTTCTGCTCAAGGGTTTTTATATTACATTTAATGCCACTGTCTCCTGTATTCCTGACCCTGAGTTGGCTCTAGAAAATGTCTCCTCCATATTTACTCCTCTGGCAGATAAACATGCCCCTTTTTAAACAATTCAGAGTCAAAGATAGATCGAACTCGTGGTTTTATTCGGAATTATCTGAGCTCATTCAGAGGAGAAATCAAGCCTGGGCCAAAGCAAGGAAAACTGACTCTACAGTGGACTGGCAGTCTTTCAGACAATTGAGAAACAGATATCTCGATTAAGAAAGCTAAATCAAGTAACTTTTTAAGCTCTATCTCTGACTCTGCTGGTGATCGTTCAAAATGTTGGAAATCAGTAAATGCACTGAAGCATAAAAATTCCTCTTCCCTGCCTAAGCAAGCTCTGTCTGACTCTGGCATCCTAACTGAGAAGAATGGGATAAGTGATGTTTTTAATCATAATTTTATCTCTGCAGGCTTTTCATTTGAGAGAAACGGTGGTGTAGTTAACCCTGGTCAGTCAATCGACTGCTCTTCCCTCCGCCAGCCTCTAGCTGACTTGACGGTTAACCCGTCAAGTTCTAGTGAATCTTTGTTTTCATTTAAACATTTTTACTATCTGTGATGTTGTAGATGCCTTGCTTAAGACTGATGTTAAAACCTCCACTGGAGCTGATATTCTTGATCCATATTTGCTGCAGCTCTCAGCCACCCTGATCGCTGAATCATTAACCCATATTTTTTACCTGATGATTATAACTGGTCCAATCCCCAAGGTTTGAAAGGCAGCCCATGTACTCTCCCTTCACAAAGGTGGTGACCCTTGTGACCTAAATAATTATCGGCCTATTTATAAACTTTGTTGCCAAGCTAAAATATTAAAATCTTTGATTAATTCTCAGCTAAGATCTTTCTTATCTTTGAAATGTATTCTAAATGTACATCAGTCGGGTTTTAGACCAGGTCATAGCACTATCTTTGCTGCATCCCTAGTTCTAAATGATGTGGTGAACTGTATAGACAAAAGGCAACATTGTGTTGCCCTCTTCATTGACCTGTCAAAGGCTTTCGATACTGTTGATCACTCACTGCTAATTCAAAGGCTTTCCTCAATTGACCTAGACCAGGCTGCATGTAACTGGTTTAAAAATGACTTGACAGACAGAACTCAATATACAGTGGGGAAAAAAAGTATTTGGTCAGCCACCAATTGTGCAAGTTCTCCCACTTAAAAAGATGAGAGAGGCCTGTAATTTTCATCATAGGTACACGTCAACTATGACAGACAAATTGAGGAAAAAAATTCCAGAAAATCACATTGTAGGATTTTTAATGAATTTATTTGCAAATTATGGTGGAAAATAAGTATTTGGTCACCTACAAACAAGCAAGATTTCTGGCTCTCACAGACCTGTAACTTCTTCTTTAAGAGGCTCCTCTGTCCTCCACTCATTACCTGTATTAATGGCACCTGTTTGAACTTGTTATCAGTATAAAAGACACCTGCCCACAAGCTCAAACAGTCACACTCCAAACTCCACTATGGCCAAGACCAAAGAGCTGTCAAAGGACACCAGAAACAAAATTGTAGACCTGCACCAGGCTGGGAAGACTGAATCTGCAATAGGTAAGCAGCTTGGTTTGAAGAAATCAACTGTGGGAGCAATTATTAGGAAATGGAAGGCATACAAGACCACTGATAATCTCCCTCGATCTGGGGCTCCACGAAAGATCTCACCCCGTGGGGTCAAAATGATCACAAGACCGGTGAGCAAAAATCCCAGAACCACACGGGGGGACCTAGTGAATGACCTGCAGAGAGCTGGGACCAAAGTAACAAAGCCTACCATCAGTAACACACTACGCCGCCAGGGACTTAAATCCTGCAGTGCCAGACGTGTCCCCCTGCTTAAGCCAGTACATGTCCAGGCGCGTGCTAGAGTGCATTTGGATGATCCAGAAGAGGATTGGGAGAATGTCATATGGTCAGATGAAACCAAAATAGAACTTTTTGGTAAAAACTCAACTCGTCGTGTTTGGAGGACAAAGAATGCTGAGTTGCATCCAAAGAACACCATACCTACTGTGAAGCATGGGGGTGGAAACATCATGCTTTGGGGCTGTTTTTCTGCAAAGGGACCAGGACGACTGATTCGTGTAAAGGAAAGAATGAATGGGGCCATGTATGGTGAGATTTTGAGTGAAAACCTCCTTCCATCAGCAAGGGCATTGAAGATGAAACGTGGCTGGGTCTTTCAGTATGACAATGATCCCAAACACACCGCCCGGGCAACGAAGGAGTGGCTTCGTAAGAAGCATTTCAAGGTCCTGGAATGGCCTAGCCAGTCTCCAGATCTCAACCCCATAGAAAATCTTTGGAGGGAGTTGAAAGTCCGTGTTGCCCAGCGACAGCCCCAAAACATCACTGCTCTAGAGGAGATCTGCATGGAGGAATGGGCCAAAATACCAGCAACAGTGTGTGAAAACCTTGTGAAGACTTACAGAAAACGTTTGACCTGTGTCATTGCCAACAAAGGGTATATAACAAAGTATTGAGAAACTTTTGTTATTGACCAAATACTTATTTTCCACCATAATTTGCAAATAAATTCATAAAAAATCATACAATGTGATTTTCTGGATTTTTTTTCCTCATTTTGTCTGTCATAGTTGACGTGTACCTATGATGAAAATGACAGGCCTCTCTCATCTTTTTAAGTGGGAGAACTTGCACAATTGGTGGCTGACTAAATACTTTTTTCCCCACTGTATATCTACTGATGGTGTTAAATCAAGTTTCCTGGATATTACGAAAGTTGTCCCAGAGGGGCCAATTCTGAGTCCTGTACTCTTTACTGTTTACATTAACAATATCGACTTGTCTGTAAAAACATGTGACCTGCACTTGCCGATGATACTGTTGTGTATGCTATTGCCCCACGGTTGACCAGGCTCTATCTGAACTACAGTCTACCTTCATTGTATTACAGAAATACTTTATTGACCTGAAATTAGTACTGAATGCAGGTAAAACTAAGTATTTGTTGTTCTCTAGAGCGCATAAAAAATAAGTCTGATTTAAGCATATGTACTTTAGTGTCCATATTAAACGTGTCTGTGCTTACAAATATCTGGGCATCTGGATAGATGAAATGCCGTCTTTTAAAAAGCATATTGATGAGTTAGTTAAGAAGCTGAGAATAAAAATGGGCTTCTTCTTTAGAAATAGGTCCTGCCTCTCGCTAAATAGTAGAAAGCAGATTATTCAGTCGACGTTCCTACCAGTCCTAGACTATGGCGCCATCATCTATATGAACATAGCTGCCACTTCATTAAAGCCGTTAGATGCAGTTTATCATATTACGGGCGACAATATTAGTACTCATCACTGAATTCTCTACCAGATAGTTGGTTGGCCCTCTTTGATGTCACGTAGGTTGATACATTGCTATGCTTCCATTTATAAAGCACTTTTACAAAAAGTCCCACTATACATAACATTATTACTAAACTTTCGACATATGAGTTATCACACCCGGTCTCAGGGATGGCTAACTCTGGAAATTCCTTGGGTCTCTACTGAGTTAGGTAAATCAGCTTTTAGTTTTCTTGCACCTTATTTGTCGAACAATCTTCAAAATGTTCTTACATTTCATGTTTTGTTGCCTCTAGGGCAATTCTGAAAGCTGATTGAGGACCTTATTACTGAAGAATGTGTTTTTTTTATGACCGTGTTTTTCTTTCTTTCTGCTTGCATTTTGTATTTATATTTTGATGTGTTCTATTCATTCTATTTCTATGGCAGCACATGCAGTCAGGAGCGGAAGAGAGGAGACAATGTGTGTCTATAAAAAATGTATAAATAATTATATTAGAACGGTTAGTTGTGGCGTGTGATTTGGAAGGAGTCAGGCGCAGGAGGGTAAATCACAGAATAAAGGTTTATTCCATATATATGTCGATACAAAGTACAAGGAGCTCTACCGAGCTCATATAACCTCCACAATAAACAATCACACACAAAGACAAGGGGGCAGAGGGAACACTTATACAGGTACTGATGAGGGGAATTGAAACCAGGCGTGTGTAATAAACAAGACAAAACAAATGGAATGATGAGATGAGGTGCGGCAGTGGCTAGAAGGCCTGTGACGACGAACGCCGAAGTCTGCCCGAACAAGGAGAGGAGGCAGCTTCAGAGGAAGTCATGACAGTACACCCCCCCCCCCCCCCCCCCCCCAGACGTTCCATGACCGAGACCCCCAGACGTTCCATGAACGCTTTCCAGATCCTGGATGTGAACTGGGGACCCCGGTCAGACAGTATGTCCTCTGGCACCCCGTAGTGCCGTAAGACGTGAGTAAACAGGGCCTCTGCCGTCTGCAGGGCCGTGGGGAGACCGGGCAGAGGAAGGAGGTGGCAGGCTTTTGAAAAGCGGTCCACAACGACCAGGATGGTGATGTTACCCTGAGAGAGGGGAAGATCAGTTAGAAAGTCAATACAAAGGTGGGACCATGGCCGTTGTGGAACTGGTAAGGGCTGTAACTTACCTGCTGGGAGGTGCCTAGGTGCCTTTCTCTGGGCGCACACCGAGCAGTAGGAGACATACACCCTCACGTCCTTTGCCAAGGTAGGCCACCAGTACTTTCCGGTCAGGCAGCGCACTGTACGACCGATACCTGGGTGACCAGAGGAGGGAGACGTGTGGGCCCAATAGATCAGACGGTCACGGACAAGAGACGGCACGTACTGCAGCCCAGCTGGACACTGAGGTGGAGATAGCTCTGTGCGTACCGCCCGCTCTATGTCCGCGTCCATCGCCCATACTACCGGCGCCACAATGCAGGAGGCCGGGAGTTTGGGGGTGTTGTCTATGGGCCTCTCCTCTGTGTCGTACAGTCGTGACAGTGTGTCTGCCTTCACGTTCTTCGTACCTGGGATGTATGACAGAGTAAACTCAAACCGGGTGAAGAATAGGGCCCAACTGGCCTGGCGAGGGTTCAGCCTCCTCGCTGCCCGGATGTACTCCAGGTTATGGTGGTCCGTCCACTGTCAGGGCTCTGACTACAGCCAACAGCTCCCGATCACCAACATTGTAGTTCTGCTCCGCCGGGCTGAGCTTCTTGGAGAAGAAGGCATAAGGGCAGAGCTTGGGTGGCATGCCCGAGCATTGAGACAGGACAGCGCCTATCCCTACCTCGGACGCATCCACCTCCACTACGAACGGTAGTGATTGATCGGGATGGGCCAGTACCGGGGATGAGATGAACAGAACCCTCAGGTTACTGAAGGCCTTGTCAGCCTCAGCAGACCAGCTGAGCCGGGACGGCCCACCCTTCAACAGAGATTTGATGGGAGCTGCGACCTTGCCAAAGCCCCGGATAAACCTCCGATAGTAGTTGGCAAAGCCAATAAAGCGCTGCACCTCCTTTACCGTGGTTGGAGTCGGCCAATTACGCACGGCTGAAATGCAATCTCCCTCCATCTCCACACCTGAGGTGATAATGCTGTATCCGAGGAAGGAGATGGACTGCTGGAAAAACAAACACTTCTCTGCCTTGGCATAAAGGTCATTTTCCAACAGTCGGCCTAGAACTTTGCAAACCAGGGACACATGCTCGGCACGCATAGCGGAATACACCAGAATGTCATCGATGTAGACAACTACACCGTGACCAAGCATGTCCCGAAACACCTCATTCACAAAGGACTGGAAAACAGATGGAACATTGATCAAACCATATGGCATCACCATGTATTCATAATGCCCCGTGGTTGTGCTGAATGCTGTCTTCCATTCGTCCCCCTCTCGGAAACTCACCAGGTTATATGCACTCCGGAGATCTAATTTTGTGAAAAACAGCGCCCCATGCATTGATTCGATCACAGATGGGATGAGGGGCAGAGGATAACTATAACAGATTGTCCCCTTGTTCAATGCTCGGTAATCAATGCACGTGCGCAGACCTCCGTCTTTCTTCTTCACAAAAAAGAAACATGAGGAGGCGGGCAAAGTGGAGGGACGTATGAACCCCTGGCGCAGGGACTTGGAGACGTATGTCTCCATCGCCTCCGTTTCAGCCTTTCAACAGGGGATATACATGACTCCTGGGAGGCACAGCATCTACTCGTAGGTTTATCGTGCAATCCCCCCAGCCCCGATGAGGTGATAATTTGGTCGCCTGCGTTTTGGAAAACGCGTGCGCCAAATCGTTGTATTCGGGGGTGGGGGGGGGGGATGCGCACGGTGTAAGAAGTGTCTGGACTTTCCACCGTGGTTGCACCAACGGAAACAGCTAGGCACCTACCCTGAAATTCTCGCGACCACCCTGTGAGAACCCTCTGCAGCCATGAAAAGGTGGGGTTGTGTAGTGCTAACCAGGGAAGACCCAACACAACAGGGAAATCGGGGCACAAAATAACATTAAATGTGACGTGCTCTCTATGGGTCCTTTGAGTAACCATCGTAAAAGGTGCTGTAACTTACCTAACGAACCCTGACCCTAATGGTTGACTGTCAAGTGTTTTAATGGGCAGTGGAGTGGATAGGGGAACCAATGGAATACCTGTCCATAAAGTTCCCACCTGCGCCTGAATCGACCAGTGCCTTACACTGGGAAACTACAGGGTAGTCAGGGATGGTGACGTGTATGGTGCAGTGTGCAGCAGAGGGCTCTGACCGAGTGTGGGTTTGCGCTACCTGGGGTGATGCGAGAGTGCCCTGCCTGCCGCCTCCAGACCCAGAAGAACCCTGACGACAGCGTGCAGTATAATGTCCTCTTCTGCCACAAGCTGTCCTCCTCCGTTCTCCCGGATCACGGACTCTGAGTTGAGGGGGGGGGGGGGGGGTGAAATGGGCAAGCCACTCCCAGGACGTCCTCTAGCAGCCAGCAGGTTGTCCAACCGGATGGCCATGTCCACCAGCTGCTCGAAGGTGGCATCCCGGCAGGCTAGCTCCCTTTGGACGTCCTCTCGCAGGCTGCACCGAAATCCGTCGACCAGGGCCCGCTCGTTCCATCCGGACCCAGCCGCTAGGGTTCCGAAACTCCAGGGCGAAGTCCTGCGCGGTCCTCGTCTCCTGCCTCAGTTGGACCAGACGCACGCCCGCCTCTCGTCCTTCGGGTGGGTGGTCGAAGACTGCCCGGAAGAGGCGAGCGAACTCCCCGTAGTTGTCCAACGCGGTTCCTCCTTCTCTCCAGACCGCGTTGGCCCACTCCAGGGCTTTCTCCGAGAGGCAGGAGATGAGGGTGGACACTGTCTCCCACTCCGATGGAGCCGGGCTGATGTTCACGAAGTAGAGGTCCAGCTGAAGGAGGAATACCTGGCAGCGGGCAGCCGTCCCGTCAAACTCCCTTGGTTAGGATAGATAAATCCCTCGGGGTGATGGAGTGTGGGTGGCCAGATCCGGTTGCTCAGCTGGTCCCGACAGGTCGGGTCCTCTCCTCTCCAGGCGTTGGACGACCTGGAGAACCCGATCCATCTCTTCTCCCAAGCTGTCTAGCATCCTGGAATGCTTGTGGACCCGTGCCACGACTCCAGGCATGGGCTCTTCTCCTGCTGACTCCATGGCGGTTGTGTGTGATTCTGTGGCATGTGATTTGGAAGGAGTCAGGCGCTGGAGGGTAAATCACATAATAAAGGTTTATTCCGTATACAGTTGAAGTCGGAAGTTCACATACACTTAGGTTGGAGTCATTAAAACTTGTTTTTCAACCACTCCACACATTTCTTGTTAACAAACTGTAGTTTTCGCAAGTCGGTTAGGACATCCACTTTGTGCATGACACAAGTACTTTTTCCAACAATTATTTACAGACAGATTATTTAACTTAAAATTCACTGTATCACAATTCTAGTGGGTCAGAAGTTTACATACACTAAGTTGACTGTGCCTTTAATCAGCTTGGAAAATTCCACAAAATGATGTCATGTCTTTAGAAGCTTCTGATAGGCTAATTGACATCATTTGAGTCAATTGGAGGTGTACCTGTGGATGTATTTCAAGGCCTACCTTCAAACTCAGTGCCTCTTTGCTTGACATCATGGGAAAATCAAAAGAAATCAGCCAAGACCTCAGAAAAAATGTTGTAGACCTCCACAAGTCTGGTTCATCCTTGGGAGCAATTTCCAAATGCCTGAAGGTACCACGTTCATCTGTACAAACAATAGTACGCAAGTATAAACACCATGGGACCACGCAGCCATCATACCGCTCAGGAAGGAGACGCATTCTGTCTCCTAGAGATGAACATACTTTGGTGCGAAAAGTACAAATCAATCCCAGAACAACAGCAAAGGCCCTTGTGAAGATGCTGGAGGAAACAGCTACAAAAGTATCTGTATCCACAGTAAAACGAGTCCTATATCGAAATAACCTGAATGGCCGCTCAGCAAGGAAGAAGCCACTGCTCCAAAACCGCCATAAAAAAGCCAGACTACGGTTTGCAACTGCACATGGGGACAAAGATTGTACCTTTTGGAGAAATGTCCTCTGGTCTGATGAAATAAATATAGAACTGTTTGGCCATAATGACCATTGTTATGTTTGGAGGAAAAAGGGGGTTGCTTGCTAGCCTAAGAACACCATCCCAACCGTGAAGCATGGGGGTGGCAGCATCATGCTGTGGGGGTGCTTTGCTGCAGGAGGGACTGGTGCACTTCACAAAATAGATGGCATCATGATGAAGGAAAATTATGTGGATATATTGAAGCAACATCTCAAGACATCAGTCAGGATGTTGAAGCTTGGTCGCAAATGGGTCTTCCAAATGGACAATGACCCCAAGCATACTTCCAAAGTTGTGGCAAAATGGCTTAAGGACAACAAAGTCAAGGTATTGGAGTGGCCATCACAAAGCCCAGACCTCAACCCTATAGAAAATGTGTGGGCAGAACTGAAAAAGCGTGTGTGAGGAAGGAGGCCTACAAACCTGACACAGTTACACCAGCTCTGTCAGGAGGAATGGGCCAAAATTCACCCAACTTATTGTGGGAAGCTTGTGGAAGGCTTCCAGAAACATTTGACCCAAGATAAACAATTGAAAGGCAATGCTACCAAATACTAATTGAGTGTATGTAAACTTCTGACCCACTGGGAATGTGATGAAATAAATAAAAGCTGAAAGAAATAATTCTCTCTACTATTATTCTGACATTTCACATTCTTAAAATAAAGTGGTCATCCTAACTGACCTAAAACAGGGAATTTTTCTTCAAATTTTTTTTGGATTAAATGTCAGGAATTGTGAAAAACTGAGTTTACATGTATTTGGCTAAGGTGTATGTAAACTTCCGACTTCAACTGTATATGTCGATACAAAGTACAAGGAGCTCCACCGAGCTCATATAACCTCCACAATAAACAATCACACACATTGACAAGGGGGCAGAGGGAACACTTATACAGGTACTGATGAGGGGAATTGAAACCAGGTGTGTGTAATAAACAAGACAAAACAAATGGAATGATGAGATGAGGAGCGGCAGTGGCTAGAAGGCCGGTGACGACGAACGCCGAAGCCTGCCCGAACAAGGAGAGGAGGCAGCTTCGGAGGAAGTCGTGACATTATTACATTGACCGTGGTCATTTGGCTGCCAATTACCTTCATCCAAAATTCCATGACGGCCACAGTCCTAAAGACAATGTTGTGAGTTTTTAAAGGGGAGAAGCTCATTTTCATGGGAGCCGGGTATCTACAAGATCGTGTTAAATAAAATAAAAAGTTGCTTGTTTATGAATAACATTACTTACTGGCTGTCTGGCAACCTGCCAACATTACAGGCACATTTCGTCTTTGCCACTCCCTGGTGAGTAAACATTGAAACCGAGTAGGTCTCGTCCCTGTCCCGACATGGGCGTAAACCCGAGACCTTCTGTACAACAACCTTTCGCACTCATGAAGCAGCATTCTAACCAATAGCTCTACCAAAACCATGGTATAACAGAGACACTACTTCAAGTCTCAGGAACGGTGATATTATATATACACAAATTTGTTTACATCCCTGTTAGTGAGTATTTATTCTTCGCCAAGATAATCCATCCACCTGACAGGTGTGCCATATCAAGAAGCTGATTAAACAGCTTAACCAATACACAGGTGCACCTTGTGCTGGGGACAATAAAAGGCCACTTTAAAATGTGCAGTTTTGTCACACAACACAATGCCACAGATGTCTCAAGTTTTGATGGAGAGTGCAATTAGCATGCTGACTTCAGGAATGTCCAACAGAGCTTTTGCCAGAGAATTTAATGTTAATCTCTACCATAAACCGCCTCCAGCATCGTTTTAGAGAATTTGACAGTATGTTCAACCGGCCTCACAACCGCAGACCATGTGTAACCACGCCAGCTCAGGACCTCCACATCCGGCTTCTTCATCTGCGGCATCGTCTGAGGGGGTAGGGGGTGCTGAGGACTATTTCTGTATGTCTGTAATAAAGCCTTTTTGTGGGGAAAATCTAATTCTGATTGGCTGGGCCTGGCTCCCCAGTGGGTGGGCCTGGCTCCCAAGTGGATGGGCCTATGCCCTCCCAGGCCCACCCATGGCTGCAACCCTGCCCAGTCATGTGAAATCCATATATTAGGGTCCTAATGAATTTATTTCAATTGACTGATTTCCTTCTATGAACTGTAACTCAGTAAAATCTTTGACATTGTTGCATGTTGCGTTTATATTTTTGTTCAGTATATTTTTTGCCGGCATAGTTAGAAAAATAGGAAACAACAAGCATTCAGTTCAATGTGTCTCAATTGCATTCACAAAAGGTACCATACTTGCATAGTTATAGAAACCTAAAACAACAGGCTTTCAGTTCAAGGTGTCTCAATTGCATGTGTCAGTTTGTAAAGCAGGCTAACCCTCCCTGCCTGACCAGTGAGAATGAATATGCTTACTGATTTTAACTAATGACAATAACGGCATTGCTAAGATGCTAACATGCTAAGCTGCACAGCTAGCAAATGCTAAAACCAACATGGAGAGCTAGCAGCTCCTTCCATTGTAGAGAGATAACATTCTTAACAAACGGAATTTCGACTCAAAATTTCGATTAAGTTCACAGGAAACATATTTCATTACTTTTTACTAGACAGCGATATTAACACACTTTTAATGAACACATTTGAAGAGCAGAAAGTCACCTACCTCCACCAATGTGAGCAGAAGGGCAGAAAAAGTAGCCTACAACTGGTAAGTCAACAGGTTCATGGAGATGGAGTGAACCATTCCGCAGTTTTAACTTATTTTCTAAATTGTATTATATTTTCTTATACCAACTCTGTTAAACTCAGATTACAGATACATACAGTATTTACATTGAATATCTAAATAATCAACACAATCTCACACTCAATTTGTGCAAATATTTACAAAAAGTATTTCAGCACATTTTGTGCGCTTTTTTGCATTTGTGTGTGGCTTAATTAGTGTGAAAAGACACAGATTTTTGCGCAACTTAATTCATAGGAAAAGACACACATTTTTGTGCGACTTCATTCACAGGAAAATACATATTCGGAACAATCTTTTGAAAGTTATTAGAGCAATGCATGAAGGGCAATGGTGTTCTACACTGCCTTTTTTTTGTGTCACACATTTATTTACTGTATATATTTTTAAATACGTGTTAACAACCCAATATTGCTCATCAATCAGGTTGTCACCGAAATAATGATAATATAATAGTACCCTTACGTTGTTATTTTTTTAAATTAATGCCAATACTGTTTTCTATACTTTGGGATACTGGTGCACTTGTAGTCAGAAAGGCCCTTTTTTTCATGTAGGCAACAGTAGGCCTACACGATTTTCTTCATAAAGCATTTCATATTTTGTTGAGCCTATATTACACCATTTTCTTCAAATGGATTTAATACAAGGCTCCACTATTTTGCGTACATTACACCATTTCTTTCATAATGTATTTTATACAAGGATATGTCGGATTTTATGAGGGTTGCCAGATTGGAAAAAAATACAGAATATTTTTTTTTTTTGGGGGGGTGGGGTATTGATGAAGGTATTTGATTGGGGAATGGGGATACATTTTTATGATGGGAAATTATAATACACACCATAATACACACACACGCACACAACCACTTACACACATACAGTATACACACACTCACTTTGTTTGCGCTCATTTTATAGCCAACTCTTGACTTTTGTATGAATTATTTTTAATTATATATTTGTATCTAGTTGTCACATATTCATTATCTTTAACTGGTTAAATGTTTGTAGTTTGCATGTTTCAGTAATGATTAACATGGTTAAATAGTCGTAAATCTCTGCTTGATTTAGCTTTTGGTATTTTGGGCATTTTTATACATACAGTGGGGGAAAAAAGTATTTAGTCAGCCACCAATTGTGCAAGTTCTCCCACTTAAAAAGATGAGAGAGGCCTGTCATTTTCATCATAGGTACACGTCAACTATGACAGACAAAATGAGAAAAGAAAATCCAGAAAATCACATTGTAGGATTTTTAATGGATTTATTTGCAAATTATGGTGGAAAATAAGTATTTGGTCAATAACAAAAGTTTCTCAATACTTTGTTATATACCCTTTGTTGGCAATGACACAGGTCAAACGTTTTATGTAAGTCTTCACAAGGTTTTCACACACTGTTGCTGGTATTTTGGCCCATTCCTCCATGCAGATCTCCTCTAGAGCAGTGATGTTTTGGGGCTGTCGCTGGGCAACACGGACTTTCAACTCCCTCCAAAGATTTTCTATGGGGTTGAGATCTGGAGACTGGCTAGGCCACTCCAGGACCTTGAAATGCTTCTTACGAAGCCACTCCTTCGTTGCCCGGGCGGTGTGTTTGGGATCATTGTCATGCTGAAAGACACAGCCACGTTTCATCTTCAATGCCCTTGCTGATGGAAGGAGGTTTTCACTCAAAATCTCACGATACATGGCCCCATTCATTCTTTCCTTTACACGGATCAGTCGTCCTGGTCCCTTTGCAGAAAAACAGCCCCAAAGCATGATGTTTCCACCCCCATGCTTCACAGTAGGTATGGTGTTCTTTGGATGCAACTCAGCATTCTTTGTCCTCCAAACACGACGAGTTGAGTTTTTACCAAAAAGTTCTATTTTGGTTTCATCTGACCATATGACATTCTCTCAATCCTCTTGTGGATCATCCAAATGCACTCTAGCAAACTTCAGACGGGCCTGGACATGTACTGGCTTAAGCAGGGGGCCACGTCTGGCACTGCAGGATTTGAGTCCCTGGCGGCGTAGTGTGTTACTGATGGTAGGCTTTGTGACTTTGGTCCCAGCTCTCTGCAGGTCATTCACTAGGTCCCCCCGTGTGGTTCTGGGATTTTTGCTCACCGTTCTTGTGATCATTTTGACCCCACGGGGTGAGATCTTGCGTGGAGCCCCAGATCGAGGGAGATTATCAGTGGTCTTGTATGTCTTCCATTTCCTAATAATTGCTCCCACAGTTGATTTCTTCAAACCAAGCTGCTTACCTATTGCAGATTCAGTCTTCCCAGCCTGGTGCAGGTCTACAATTTTGTTTCTGGTGTCCTTTGACAGCTCTTTGGTCTTGGCCATGGTGGAGTTTGGACTGTTTGAGGTTGTGGACAGATGTCTTTTATACTGATAACAAGTTCAAACAGGTGCCATTAATACAGGTAACGAGTGGAGGACAGAGGAGCCTCTTAAAGAAGAAGTTACAGGTCTGTGAGAGCCAGAAATCTTGCTTGTTTGTAGGTGACCAAATACTTATTTTCCACCATAATTTGCAAATAAATTCATAAAAAATCCTACAATGTGATTTTCTGGAAAAAAAAATCTCAATTTGTCTGTCATAGTTGACGTGTACCTATGATGAAAATTACAGGCCTCTCTCATCTTTTTAAGTGGGACAACATGCACAATTGGTGGCTGACTAAATACTTTTTTCCCCCACTGTATTATGTATTTCCACTTAAGAAACCAATAATTAATCAACACACTACTGTAAATATATGGACACTACCTGTTATAAAATGGAAATTACTCTCCATAAATATATGGTATGAAATGCTCAGTCTGAAGCCATTCGGCTACGGGTTACACAGCCCTATAATAATTAGTTATAGCACCTTAAAAAGGGTTTATTTGCAACCTCTGGGGTATAAAATGTTGGGCAAAGTGGTATAGGCGAGTCTGACATATAACCCCTAATTTGAGTTCAGTTTTTGCCAATGAGAACCAAGAGGGGCCTAGCTTCGTCCCACATCCTTCTCATTAGATCAGAACATGATGGATCAACAGTGATTCATATTGGATCAACAGGTTCATGCTCTACAACATTCGCAGAGTACGACCCTACCTTACACAGAACGCGGCACAGGTCCTAATCCAGGCACTTGTCATCTCCCGTCTGGATTACTGCAACTCGCTGTTGGCTGGGCCATTAAACCCCTAAAACTTATCCAGAATGCTGCAGTCCGTCTGGTGTTCAACCTTCCCAAGTTCTCTCATGTCACCCCGCTCCTCCGCACACTCCACTGGCTTCCAGTTGAGGCTCGCATCTACTACAAGACCATGGTGCTTGCCTACGGAGCTGTGAGGGGAACGGCACCTCCTTACCTTCAGGCTCTGATCCTACACCCAAACGAGGGCACTACGTTCATCCACCTCTGGCCTGCTAGCTCCCCTACCTCTACGGAAGCACAGTTCCCACTCAGCCCAGTCAAAGCTATTCGCTGCTCTGGCACCCCAATGGTGGAACAAGCTCCCCCACAACGCCAGGACAGCAGAGTCACTGACCACCTTCCGGAGACACTTGAAACCCTACCTCTTTAAGGAATACCTGGAATAGTATAAAGTAATCCTCCCCCCCCCCCCCCCCCCCCAAAAAAAAAGTGGTTGTCCCACTGGCTATCATAAATTGAATGCACCAATTTGTAAGTCGCTCTGGATAAGAGCGTCTGCTAAATGATGTAAATGTAAATGTAATGTGGATCATTGTCAGGTTATTTGATATATAAGCTTCAGTAACAAAAGAACACCATGGTTGTAATAACACTTTAAACAGGTAGTTTGTAAATGTGTTGAATGTGTTTGTTTTGGGTCCACACTGGTAAATTAACTTATGTAAGTTAGACAGTCTGTCACGGTTTCGGCCGAGGCTGCCTCTCTCCCTTGTTCGGGCAGGCTTCGGCGTTCGTCGTCTCCGGAATTCTAGCTGCCACCGATAGATGTTTCATGTTCGTTTGCTTTTGTCTGTTTGTTTCCACACCTGTTTCTGTTTTACGTAATTAGTGTCCTATAAGTTTCTCGTTGTGTTTGTCTAGTGTTGTGTATGATTGTTTCCGTCAGTGTTGTGTTTTGCTCGGTTGAGCGTATTTCTCCACTGTGCTGGAGCTTATTTGCACTTGTGTGTGCACCGGTTCATTTTGTCGCACCTGTTAGTGCGCATTTACCTTTCGCCTTCGTGCGTGGTTTGCTGTCGGGCTTAGTTGTCCTGTTGCCTGTGTTGGGCCAGTAATACAGCTTTTGGAACATTCAGTCTGCGTCCTGCATTTGATTCCTACACTACACCTACAACACGCCCTGACAGAATCATACACCAACAATGGAATCAGCAGGAGCCGAAGCAGCCCAGACGAGACTGGAAGCCCAGGTTCGGGACCAGCAAGAGCAGCTCCTGCAGATGGGGACCGCCCTGCAGGAGGTGATTACCACACTCCGAGGCTGGGGTTCGCCTCCACCGCCGCCCGCCCTGCCAGCACCATCGGCCAGCCCGCCCATTCCAGCGCCGGAACCTCGAGGAGTCCGACTATCTCTCCCGAGGGCCTACGACGGGACCGCGGCTGGGTGTCAGGGATTCCTGCTCCAGGTAGAGCTATACCTGGCCACAGTGCACCCGGCACCTTCAGGGCATGAGAGCGTGTCCGCCCTGATCTCCTGCCTGGCCGGAAAAGCGTTGGAGTGGGCCAACGCGGAGTGGAGGAAGATCGACGCCACGACGATTACGTACACCGAGTTCTCCCGCCGCTTCAGGGCGGTGTTTGACCATCCCCCGGAGGGGAAATCGGCGGGGGAGCGTCTGGTCTTCCTCCGGCAGGGGAGGAGAAGTGCCCAGGAATTCGCGCTCGAATTCCGTACTCTAGCGGCAGATGCAGGGTGGAATGATCGGGCCCTCATCGATCTATACCGATGCAGCCTACGAGAGGACGTCCGTCGGGAGCTGGCTTGTAGGGACACCAGCCTCACTTTCGACCAGCTGGTGGATATGTCCATCAGGCTGGATACCCTGCTGGCTACCCGCGGACGTCCTGCGGAGGGTCCGTCCATTCCACCCTCCAGCGCCTCCGAGCCTTGTCCTATGGAGCTCGGGGGCGCTGGCGCTAGAGAGAGGAGGAGTCGGCAGGCTAGGGGGTCCATCCACTGCACCAACTGTGGTCGGGGAGGACACACCGCGGCTAGGTGCTGGGGATGGCCTCCTAGGGGAGATGACGACAGGTCCCGCACTGGGGATTCCCTCCAGGTGAGTAGGCGCCCCACTCACCCAGAGCTCTCTGTTGCCCATTTTTGTATGCCTGTACGTTTTCCACAGGTAGCACCTCATTCCCAGCATAAGGCGCTGGTAGATTCAGGCGCGGCTGGGAATTTTATTGATAAAAAGTTTTGTTTAGCGTTAGGGATTCCCCTCATTCCTGTAGATGTTCCTTTTCCCGTTCACGCCCTAGATAGTCGTCCGTTGGGTACGGGCTTAATCAGGGAGGTCACGGCGCCACTTAGGATGTGTGCGCAGGGGGATCATCAGGAGATGATTCAGCTGTTCCTGATTGACTCTCCTGCGTATCCGGTGGTGCTGGGCATGCCCTGGTTGAGTACCCATAACCCAGTGATTTCGTGGCAGGAGAGGGCTCTGATGGAGTGGTCTGCTCAGTGTATGGGTAGATGTTTGGGCGTTTCCGTAGGGGCTACCTCGGTGGAGAGTCCAAACCAGGTGCCCGCATTGCACGTTCCACCTGAGTATGGGGATTTGGCTATTGCGTTTAGTAAGGCGAGGGCGACGCGGTTGCCACCCCATAGGCAGGGGGATTGTGCGATAAACCTCCAGGCAGGAGCTGCGCTCCCACGGAGCCATGTGTATCCTCTGTCTCAGGAGGAGAAGAAAGCTATGGAGATTTACATAGACGAATCGCTGAGACAAGGATACATACGGCCGTCCACTTCCCCCGCGTCCTCGAGTTTCTTTTTCGTGAAGAAAAGGGATGGTGGTTTGCGCCCATGCATCGATTACCGTGGTCTCAATCAGATTACGGTGAAGTATAGTTATCCACTCCCGCTGATTGCGACCATGACTGAGTCGTTGCATGGGGCGCGTTTCTTCACGAAACTAGATCTCAGGAGCGCGTACAACTTGGTGCGCATCAGGGAGGGTGATGAATGGAAAACAGCCTTTAGTACCACCTCGGGCCATTACGAGTATCTGGTCATGCCATACGGGTTGATGAACGCTCCATCAGTTTTCCAATCATTTGTGGATGAGATCTTCAGGGACATGCAGGGGCAGGGGGTGGTGGTGTACATTGATGACATTCTCGTGTACTCACCTACCCGTGTCGAGCATGTGGCCCTGGTGCGCAGGGTGTTGCGGAGGCTGGTGGAGCACGACCTGTATGTGAAGGCAGAGAAGTGTCTGTTTTTCCAGGAGTCGGTCTCCTTTTTGGGTTATCAGTTGTCTGCGTCAGGGGTGAAGATGGAGGTAGACCGGGTGTCGGCCGTGCGTAATTGGCAAACACCAACCACTGTGAAGGAGGTGCAGCAGTTTTTGGGGTTTGCAAATTACTACAGGAGGTTTATCCGGGGTTTTGGACAGGTGGCAGCTCCCATCACGTCTCTGTTGAAGGGGGGTCCGGTGCGTCTGCAGTGGTCGGCCGAGGCGGACAGGGCGTTTGGGAGGCTGAAGGACCTGTTTACCTCGGCCCCGGTGCTGGCGCATCCGGATCCCTCTTTGCCGTTCCAAGTAGAGGTGGACGCGTCGGAGGCCGGTTTAGGAGCCGTGCTTTCACAACGATCTGGCGCGCCACCTAAACTCCGCCCCTGTGCTTTTTATTCTAAGAAGCTCAGTCCGGCGGAGCGGAACTATGACGTAGGGGACAGGGAGCTGTTAGCCGTGGTACAGGCTCTAAAGGTGTGGAGGCACTGGCTTGAGGGGGCTCAACACCCTTTCCTCATTTTGACGGACCACCGTAACCTGGAGTACATCCGGGCGGCGAGGAGGCTGAACCCTCGCCAGGCAAGATGGAGTATGTTCTTGACCAGGTTTACTTTTAAAATCACGTACATCCCTGGGTCACAGAATGGCAAGGCAGATGCGCTGTCTCGGCGGTATGACGCGGAGGAGAGGTCCGTGGAGCCCACTCCCATACTGCCTGAGTCGTGTCTGGTGGCACCGGTAGTGTGGGAGGTCGATGCTGAACTCGAGCGGGCGTTACGCACCGACCCTAGTCCACCACAGTGCCCGGAGGGTCGGAAGTACGTTCCGCTCGAGGTTCGGGATCGATTGATCTATTGGGCTCACACGTCACCCTCCTCTGGACATCCGGGTATCGGCCGGACAGTGCACTGTCTTAGTGCCAAGTACTGGTGGCCCACGTTGGCAAGGGATGTGAGGGTTTATGTTTCCTCCTGCTCGGTGTGCGCCCAGTGTAAGGCGCCTAGACATCTACCTAGGGGTAAGTTGCTACCCCTGCCCGTTCCACAACGGCCATGGTCCCACCTCTCAGTGGACTTTATAACAGACCTTCCCCTCTCCCAAGGGAATACTACCATCCTGGTCGTTGTGGACCGGTTCTCTAAGGCCTGTCGTTTGCTCCCCATGCCGGGTCTTCCTACGGCCCTGCAAACTGCCGAGGCACTGTTTACCCATGTGTTCCGGCACTACGGGGTACCCGAGGACATTGTGGCTGATCGGGGTCCCCAATTCACCTCCAGAGTCTGGAGAGCGTTTATGGAGCGGTTGGGGGTCTCGGTGAGCCTCACCTCGGGTTACCACCCGGAGAGCAATGGGCAGGTGGAACGCGTAAACCAGGATGTGGGTAGGTTTCTCAGAACATACTGCCAGGACCGGCCGGAGGAGTGGTCAAGGTACGTTCCCTGGGCCGAGATGGCCCAGAATTCCCTACGCCATTCCTCCACTAACCTAACTCCATTTCAATGTGTGTTAGGTTACCAGCCGGTTCTGGCACCCTGGCAGCAGAGCCAGATCGAGGCTCCTGCGGTGGATGAGTGGGCGCGGCGCTCGGAGGAGACTTGGAACGCTGCACACGTCCACCTGCAGCGGGCCCTCCGACGTCAGAAGGCGAGCGCTGATCTCCACCGCAGTGAGGCACCGGTGTACGCACCTGGTGATCGAGTCTGGCTCTCTACCAGAAACCTGCCCCTCCGCCTGCCCTGTCGGAAACTGGGTCGGCGGTTTGTAGGGCCATTTAAAGTCCTGAGAAGGTTGAACGAGGTATGTTATAGATTACAGCTACCTGTGGAGTATAAGTGTATTAACCCCTCGTTCCATGTGTCCCTTCTCAGGCCGGTGGTAGCGGGCCCACTCCAAGAAGATGAGATCTTGGAGACTCCTCCGCCCCCGTTGGACATCGAGGGGGCACCGGCGTACTCCGTGAGATCCATCTTGGATTCGAGACGTCGGATGGGGGGTCTCCAGTATCTAGTGGAGTGGGAGGGGTACGGTCCGGAGGAGCGGTGCTGGGTGCCGAGGAGAGACGTGTTGGACCCGTCGCTCCTGACGGAGTTCCATCGGAGGCATCCGACGCGCCCTGCGCCGCGTCCCCCTGGTCGTCCCCGAGGCCGGAGTCGGCGCACGTCTGGAGCCGCGCGTCAAGGGGGGGGTACTGTCACGGTTTCGGCCGAGGCTGCCTCTCTCCCTTGTTCGGGCAGGCTTCGGCGTTCGTCGTCTCCGGAATTCTAGCTGCCACCGATAGATGTTTCATGTTCGTTTGCTTTTGTCTGTTTGTTTCCACACCTGTTTCTGTTTTACGTAATTAGTGTCCTATAAGTTTCTCGTTGTGTTTGTCTAGTGTTGTGTATGATTGTTTCCGTCAGTGTTGTGTTTTGCTCGGTTGAGCGTATTTCTCCACTGTGCTGGAGCTTATTTGCACTTGTGTGTGCACCGGTTCATTTTGTCGCACCTGTTAGTGCGCATTTACCTTTCGCCTTCGTGCGTGGTTTGCTGTCGGGCTTAGTTGTCCTGTTGCCTGTGTTGGGCCAGTAATACAGCTTTTGGAACATTCAGTCTGCGTCCTGCATTTGATTCCTACACTACACCTACAACACGCCCTGACACAGTCACAGAGTATTTTCTTCGGAATTACTGGTCAGGGCATTGCACTTTCCATTCAGCTTCAGGCAACTTTGATGTAAAGCTTGATCACACCTGTAGTGACTGTTTCTATCAGTCACGCCCATTGTTGCTTATCCATTGTTTACTAGATATATCAATGTAATTACACCCAACACAAAAAAAACAGAATGCTTCCCACCAATAGATCACATAACTAGACGTGAGCTGGACGTGATCCCAATGCTGCCACCAATGTAGTGGAAGAAAGTGAAAGCTGCAACAGGGACTCTAACCAGGGCTCATACCTGGCAAAGTGAGCTCCAACACCCGTTGCCATGAAAGCCTAGTAGGCCTCTGGGCAGAGGCAGTAGGCCTTCAATGCTGGCATATGCCTTGTTACAATAGCCTAAGTATATAACATGATTGACACGACCGTAATTATCATAATGAAACGGCCTTGGAAGTGCCATAAGCGTAAGCCAACATAATTCATTATTTTACATTCACCTGTTTAACTGCATTGCTATGGCTTAATTGATCATAGTCCAGACTCGTTATAGTTGCAAAGGCCATGCAGTTACACCAGGGCCGTTGGAAACCCAACGCAACCAATCAGAATTTTTTTGATGAATGAATTTCCCATCATGAAAATGTATCCCCATTCCCAAATCAAATACTTTCATCGATACCTCAAAAAAACTGACAAATACAGCTTTTCACTCCAATCTGGCAATCTTCATAAAATCCGAGATAGCACCAGTATCCCAAAGTATTAAGCGAAAACAAGCATAGAAAACAGCATTGGCATTAATAAAAAATTATATTATTTCTGTGACAACCTGGTTGATTTACAATATTGGGTTGTTAAGATGTTTTTTTTATATATATATAAATGTGGGACACATATGTGTAGAACACCATTGCCCAAAATGCATTGCTCCAATAACTTTCAAAAGATTGTTCCGACGTTTGCCCCCCAGAATTGTATTTTCTTATGTGAATGAAGTCGCACAAAAATGTGTGTATTTTCCTACGATTTAAGTCACAAAAAAATGCTGTATTTTCACATGAATTTAGCCACACAAAAACACACGAAATCTGCTAAAACACTTTTTGTACATATTTGCACGAATTGAGTGTGAGATTGTGTTGAAATAATACACATATATAGTCATGGTAAAATAATAACACAATACCCCAGCAGATAATTAATTCGGAACCAAAATCCCTTAAAAATCCCCAATTGGCCCAGTCCACTCTGCTGAATCAAGTGGAAATATTCATACACCTGGTATTTCAAAATATAATCTCTCTTGTTCATAACCTAAGGAAACATTACCTTGCTGTAAGTGTTAACAAAATGGCTGCCCACTAATATTCATTATCTTTACATGAGGATTAGGCTATTAAAAGGATTATTGCCTTACATGCCTTGTATATACAAATGTTCACCTTCATGTTTAGGTAATTTTCTGTTCACAAATACAAGCACAGTAAATATGCACTAGTGGTCTTGAACAGAAGCCAGTTCCATAATTCTCAAATGTTTACACAACCTTTTGAAATGTTCTCCCGCTATATTGTTCCAAAACAATACCAAGCTACAAAGGTAGCTTTGTAGTTCAATAGAAATATAAAAGATACATCTATTTGCATTTGTCTTTTATTTACTCACTTACAGGAGTAGCCTATTGGGACCATGGTCAGTTAATATAAATGAACACAATAAAACTTTCATTTGAAGTCCGCTCCCTAACCTGCTCTAGCCTATGGTCCGAAGGTCTAAAGTCACCCATACATCACAGGCCCATAATTTAGAGTCAAGACGACAAAGGTGAAGGAGGGAAAATAACAATTGATTTGCCAAAAGTGCCACTGCTGTGTTAGGCCAGTTCTATTTATGCTAGACGTCAGCTATGGTTGTCACGTCTCCTCCCGTTGCTCCCCTCCGGTGCTCTGATTCGCCGGTCTACTGAGCCACCGGTCTGAGCGCACCACTTCGGCAACACCGGAATTGGAAACCCAACGCACCCTAATCACTTCCAGCGCACCTGCACCTCATCATCTCATCACCACCCCTATATAGCCCTGGACTGTTCAGTGTTGTGTTGTGTGTGATTGTTAGTGTCATGTCCTCGCTCTTTGTTGTATTCTTGCTCAGTGTTAAGTAAACCGTTACATTGTTGATTCCTGTGTCTGCCTCCTGCCTCTTCGTATCCTCAGTACTCGTCACAATGGTAGAAAATGTAAACAAGAGGCCTACTTGGAAAATACTGTTTTGCATTTAGATTAATTCATGGTAACATATTTGTTTGTGATAATATGTAATTTTCCAAATTAAACAACACTCGTTGAGTGTAGAAATGAATGTGAAAACCTTGCTCTTCAAAATATTTTCTGTTTGTACCCTATAACTCCATCTCGCTACACTACCATCTAAGCTAATCAAAGGAAAATGTGTGTGGGGGGAATTACTAGCGCAATCTTCATCGTGTCTGATAGGAAGGTTACTCTTGCTTTAAATTACAGGCTTCAGAGTGCCATGGCAACACAGCACTTGTGGCCAAGCATCAGTCTATGTTGAACTAACAATGTTCATGGTTCTATTTCTACCTGGGTTCATGGAATTTGGTATACCTTTGTGCATTCTCTCATCCATCTTTGTAATAGTATTGTAATGGCATTCTATTTCGGTCTCAAGCAGGTCCCACGTGGGCACTTAGTTTTATTTTCTGTAATAAAGTATTTGAAAGGAACAATTAGTTGTTCTGGTGAGTCCTGGGTAGCTTTTAATAAAATAGTACTGAACATGTAGAGAAAATAATGGCTTGTTTTGCTGTAGGATACGCAAATGAAATCAAATAAAAGTTTAATGGTCACGTACACAGTTTTGCAGACATTATCGCATGTGCAGCGAAATGCTTGTTTCTAGCTCCAACAATGCAGCAATATCTAACAATACATTAACAATACACACATAATCCAAAAGTTTAAAAAAAAGAACAAGCAATTAAGACATATCAGAATGAGCAATATCAGAACAAGCAATGTCAGAGCCCAGAATATAAATGAATATATATGCATGTAAATGGTGTGTATAGACAGTATAGACAGTATATGAATATAAAAGATGTGTACAGCAGTTGCTACAGTGGGGAAAAAAAGTATTTAGTCAGCCACCAATTGTGCAAGTTCTCCCACTTAAAAAGATGAGAGAGGACTGTAATTTTCATCATAGGTACACGTCAACTATGACAGACAAATTGAGAAAAAGAAATCCAGAAAATCACATTGTAGGATTTTTAATGAATTTATTTGCAAATTATGGTGGAAAATAAGTATTTGGTCACCTACAAACAAGCAAGATTTCTGGCTCTCACACACCTGTAACTTATTCTTTAAGAGGCTCCTCTGTCCTCCACTCGTTACCTGTATTAATGGCACCTGTTTGAACTTGTTATCAGTATAAAAGACATCTGTCCACAACCTCAAACAGTCACACTCCAAACTCCACCATGGCCAAGACCAAAGAGCTGTCAAAGGACACCAGAAACAAAATTGTAGACCTGCACCAGGCTGGGAAGACTGAATCTGCAATAGGTAAGCAGCTTGGTTTGAAGAAATCAACTGTGGGAGCAATTATTAGGAAATGGAAGACATACAAGACCACTGATAATCTCCCTCGATCTGGGGCTCCACGCAAGATCTCACCCCGTGGGGTCAAAATGATCACAAGAACGGTGAGCAAAAATCCCAGAACCACACGGGGGGACCTAGTGAATGACCTGCAGAGAGCTGGGACCAAAGTCACAAAGCCTACCATCAGTAACACACTACGCCGCCAGGGACTCAAATCCTGCAGTGCCAGACGTGGCCCCCTGCTTAAGCCAGTACATGTCCAGGCCCGTCTGAAGTTTGCTAGAGTGCATTTGGATGATCCACAAGAGGATTGAGAGAATGTCATATGGTCAGATGAAACCAAAATATAACTTTTTGGTAAAAACTCAACTCGTCGTGTTTGGAGGACAAAGAATGCTGAGTTGCATCCAAAGAACACCATACCTACTGTGAAGCATGGGGGTGGAAACATCATGCTTTGGGGCTGTTTTTCTGCAAAGGGACCAGGACGACTGATCCCTTGAGATTTTGAGTGAAAACCTCCTTCCATCAGCAAGGGCATTGAAGATGAAACGTGGCTGGGTCTTTCAGCATGACAATGATCCCAAACACACCGCCCGGGCAACGAAGGAGTGGCTTCGTAAGAAGCATTTCAAGGTCCGGGAGTGGCCTAGCCAGTCTCCAGATCTCAACCCCATAGAAAATCTTTGGAGGGAGTTGAAAGTCCGTGTTGCCCAGCGACAGCCCCAAAACATCACTGCTCTAGAGGAGATCTGCATGGAGGAATGGGCCAAAATACCAGCAACAGTGTGTGAAAACCTTGTGAAGACTTACAGAAAACGTTTGACCTGTGTCATTGCCAACAAAGGGTATATAACAAAGTATTGAGAAACTTTTGTTATTGACCAAATACTTATTTTCCACCATAATTTGCAAGTAAATTCATAAAAAATCCTACAATGTGATTTTCTAGATTTTTCTTTCTCATTTTGTCTGTCATAGTTGATGTGTACCTATGATGAAAATTACAGGCCTCTCTCATCTTTTTAAGTGGGAGAACTTGCACAATTGGTGGCTGACTAAATACTTTTTTCCCCCACTGTATATAGGATGATCCATGACTAGAATACAGTATATACAGTGCCTTCGGAAGGTATTCAGACCCCTTGATTTTTTCCACATTTTGTTACGTTACATCCTTATTCTAAAATTGAATGAATAAATACAAATCCTTATCAATCTACAAACAATACTCCATAATGACAAAGCGAAAACAGTTTTTTTTTTATGTACATGGCTTTAGAAGCTTCTGATAGGCTAATTGACATAATTTGAGTCAATTGGAGGTGTAAAAATTAGCATTCAGACCCTTTGCTATGAGACTCGAAATTGAGCTCAGTTACATCCTGTTTCCATTGATCATCCTTAAGATGTTTCTAAAACTTGATTGGAATCCATCTGTCTATATAAGGTCCCACAGTTGACAGTGCATGTCAAAGCAAAAACCAAGTCATGAGGTCGAAGGAATTGTCCGTAGAGCTCTGAGACAGGATTGTGTCGAGGCACAGATCTGGGGAAGGGTACCAAAACATTTCTGCAGCATTGAAGGTCCCAAGAACACAGTGGCCTCCATTATTCTTAATTGGAAGAAGTTTGGAACCACCAAGACTCTTCCTAGAGCTGGCCGCCCGGCCAAACTGAGCAATCAGGGGAGAAGGGCCTTGGTCAGGGAGGTGACCAAGAACCCAATGGTCAATCTGACAGAGCTCCAGAGTTCCTCTGTGGAGATGGCAGAATCTTCCAGAAGGACAACCATCTCTGCAGCACTCCACCAATCAGGCCTTTATGGTAGAGTGGCCAGACAGAAGCCACTCCTCAGTAAAAGGCACATGACAGCCCGCTTGGAGTTTGCCAAAAGGCACCTAAAGACTCTCAGACCATGAGAAACAAGATTCTCTGGTCTGATGAAACTAAGATTGAACTCTTTGGCCTGAATGCCAAGTGTCACGTCTGGAGGAAACCTGGCACCATCCCTACGGTGAAGCATGGGGGTGGCAGCATCATGCTGTGGGGAGGTTTTTCAGTGGCAGGCACTGGGAGACTAGTCAGGATTGAGGGAAAGATGAACGGAGCAAAGTACAGCGAGATCCTTGATGAAAACCTGCTCCAGAGCGCACAGGACCTCAGACTGGGGCGACGGTTCACCTTCCAACAGGACAACGACCCTAAGCACACAGCCAAGACAATGCAGGAGTGGTTTCGGGAAAAGTCTCTGAATGTCCTTGAGTGGCCCAGCCAGAGCCCGGACTTGAACCCGATCGATCATCTCTGGAGAGACCTGAAAATAGCTGTGCAGCAACTCTTCCCATCCAACCTGACAGAGCTTGAGAGGATCTGCAGAGAAGAATGGGAGAAACTCCCCAAATACAGGTGTGCCAAGCTTGTAGCGTCATACCCAAGAAGACTCAAGGCTGTAATTGCTGCCAAAGGTGCTTCAACAAAGTACTGAGTAAAGGGTCTGAATACTTATGTAAATGTGATATTTCATTTTTTGTTATTTTATAAATTAGCAAAATTCTATAAAAACCTGATTTTGCTTTGTCATTATGGGGTATTGTGTGTAGATTGATGAGGGAAAAAAACGATTTAATCAATTTTAGAATAAGGCTGTAACGTAACAAAATGTGGAAAAAGTCAAGGGGTCTGAATACTTTCCGAATGCACTGTGCATATGAAGTGGGTAAAACTGTATGGAAACATTATTAAATGACCAGTGTTCGATGACTATGTACATAGGGCAGCAGTGTCTAAAGTGCAGGGTAGAGTACCGGGTGGTAGCCGGCTAGTGACAGTGTCTAAGGTTCACGGCAGGGTACTATGCGGAGGCCGGCCAGTGATGACTGTTTAACAGTCTGATGGCCTGGAGATAGAAGCTGTTTATCAGTCTTTCGGTCCCAGCTTTGATGCACCTGTACTGTCTCTGCCTTCTAGATGGTAGTGGGGTGAACAGGCCGTGGCTTGGGTGGCTGAGTTCCTTGATGATCTTCCTGGCCTTCCTGTGACACCGGGTGCTGTAGATATCCTGTAGGATAGGCCGATGATGCGTTGGGCTGACCGCACCACCCTCTGGAGAGCCCTATGGTCGCGGGCGGTGCAGGTGGTGATACAGCCTGACAGAATGCTCTCGATGGTGTACTCTAACTTCGATGCAAAATGACCAGTGTTTTCATTCACCTTACAGTAGTGTGAGGAAGAGCTAGCGTAATGAGCTATTGATTCCGCGGGGCTGTGAGAAAATCCTTGGGAGCGATTGAAAAAACTGACCTTACACTTAACCTGAGCCACCACTTCCGATCAATAGACATTACACCTTCCACAAACCCTGACACACAAATCGATAGCGGTGTATTATCAGGCCGTTGGAGAACACAGGAGAGCAGTGTGTTGCATGGGGAATAGGGAGGGACTACATCACATTAGTGCCTGTGTTAGATGGTAATGAGGATGCCTCAATTTAGGAGGCGGGGAGGATGGAGAGGGGGAGGTAGCATCACCTGATAGAAGGTTTGGGTGACACTAACCACGTTTCCATCCACAGTTTCTATGCAAGTAAAGTCATACCATATACAAATAATTACGACAGCTGTGATGAAACAGGACCTTTCGGTACATTTTATAAATGCCGACAGATAATTTGTTTGTTCGACATGGTGGGATCTTTTTGTGTATATAAAAATTAATTATGCAAGAAATGGCGGTGGAAACGCCTTTATACGCAAATATTGGTGTGTGGTTTTCCCACTACGTCTCGGGAAACCATACATGTTAAATTAGGCTACAGATTAAATAAGTTATGATGAACTTCACAGGGTGGTGAAAGTGCATGGTATGAGCTTGATTCTCCTTTCCAATAAATGTTGAGGGTCTTATTCTGGTGACATGATGATTGATACTTGATTTTGACAAATAAAAACATTATTGTTCTTATCCATTATCTCATCATGTAGACTAGCCTACCCACACTGTATCTGCAAGCTGTTTGCTACAACGCACATGTCTAGACCAGAGTAGGCACATTTGTTATTTAATGCAACAGTTTGTGTGACAAAACTATCAGTAGAGTTAAAAATGTGACGGAAGCACATTCAACATTAGATTTTTATTCGGTACATGAAAACTTAAACAAAAAAGTACATTTTGTGTGCACTTTGTCGTCACACACTGATTTTTGTCTGCAACAAGTCCGTTTGGTTGAAACACACCATTGGTGGGAAAATGTGCATATTTCTTTATGTATTCGCATGAAAATCTAGTACCAATTGGATGGAAATCCAGCTCCTGTCATAGAAATGATGCTGTGTTGATCTTTACTGATCAGGAAAAGCATCCAACAAGAAATTATAAATGTCAGAATTTGGACTGGACTTTTGACTATTATGTTTGTCATAACAGGGTTACATGTATTTCAGTCGGCATTGGGTTATGTCTGGGGGCTTGAAGTGAGATATTTTTTTTAATTCAGCAGCGGTGGAGATGGGGATTATTTCAGTTTCATTTCTCTTTATTAGGCCCTGAATTAATCTTGACTGGCCCTACTTGGGAAACAATAAATTGCACATTATATATACGGCAAAAAGTGACATAGATGACCTTGCGTGATAGAAATAAGTAAAAGCAATACAATCGATACTTGATTAGTTTACCATCCCTATGAATGTGCTGGTCCTTTCCTAAATAGGCATTTTCCTAGACGCCTACGGAATCCCTAAACTGACAGCATGACGGATGAATCCCACCACCAGAATGGGCCCTCAAAGACAGACCTGATAAAAACAGTGTATGGCACACTTACAAGGTTATCACACAGGCTTGTTGCCTTATCATGACAGGTGACAGAGTGGGGACGATCACAGGGATGTCCGCTCTCATCCTCCTACAGACGTTTTCAGGAAGTTAAGGTTTTATCCAGGTGTTGCTTTGTTGTTTTAGGTTTATTAGGTTGGTTATAGGGATGTTAACTGTTAATCGATTAGCTGCTGAAAATACATTTGACCGGTCATACCTATTGGTTTATAGGTTAATTTGCATAATTTAGTTGAATTAAATTGGCCCGTGTATTTTCGTTAGATCATCATGTATCTTGTTTATTAAACGCGCACAGCATACAGAGCCTAGTTTGAGCAGAATAATATCACCTGTCTGACAGCGAGAGCTGCATCTCCTTGAACAATGCTCCTTGACCTGAATAATATCACCTGTCTGACAGCAAGAGCTGCAGGTCCTTGAACAATGCTCCTTGACCTGAATTTACATTTTAGTCATTTAGCAGACGCTCTTATCCAGAGCGACTTACAGTTAGTGAGTGCATACATTATTTTTATTTTACATACTGGCCCCCCGTGGGAATCGAACCCACAACCCTGGTGTTGCAAACGCCATGCTCTACCAACTGAGCTACATCCCTGCCGGCCATTCCCTCCCCTACCCTGGACGACGCTGGGCCAATTGTGCGCCGCCCCATGGGTCTCCCGGTCGCGGCCGGCTACGACAGAGCCTGGATTCGAACCAGGATCTCTAGTGGCACAGCGAGCACTGCGATGCAGTGCCTTATACCACTGCGCCACTCAGGTGAATAATATCACCTGTCTAACAGCAAGAGCTGCAGGTCCTTGAACAACGCTCCTTGACCGGAATAATATCACCTGTCTGACAGCAAGAGCTGCAAGTCCTTGAACAACGCTCCTTGACCTGAATAATATCACCTGTCTAACAGCAAGAGCTGCAGGTCCTTGAACAACGCTCCTGGATCGAATACCCAGTGAAAAATCTGCTGAGGAAGGCGCTTAATCCTAATTTGCTCCAGGCGTCGTACTACTATGACTGACCCTGTAAAACAACACATTTCACTGCACCTATCCGGTGTTTGTGACAATATGTATATATATATTTTGAAATTATAAACGAATAACAGCTGGTTGCTGCTTGAGTGAAACATGTGTTCTTATAAGCCCAATCATTGCGCAACAATTATAAATGCAATTGCATGTTAAAAACAGAGTTTGGATGGCCACAATTAAATAGAGGAGAATCCCTGCTTTCTATTGCTACAATTTTTATTTCTCACCTCCTAATTGAAGCGCGTTATCCATTCGCCGTTCGAATGCATACAGTAGGCAACAGTAGGCAGGCTATCAACACGTCACCCATCACGAGTTGGAAGCAGTGTGCATTTTGAAAACATATACTTAATTATTTTAAACCTGAACGTTTTACTTCATATTATGAGGCATGTCTTAACTTGCTTCAAAGTAGGCTAGTCAAAATCCGACCATAGAAACGTTAAGGAAAGTATTTTATAGGCCGTGGTTGTGAATACTGAGTTTTTGCCCCCGCCCCTCCGGAAACGTATTTCTCAAAGCTAAAGATCTTTATGCACACATGATAGAATGGTTGGTGAACATCTCCGGAACCGCTGAGCCGAAGGAGAGGTATTAATCCTGCTGTATTAGTTCATATATATACCTCAGTGGTTGTATTCCTTGCGGCCAGCAGGTCAAACGAACGACTAAAATGAACGAGTCACTCGGAAAAACGAATCACGACTCTCGAGTTGTTCAATGATGATGAGAAAATAACATTAAATCGCTGTTTTGACTGCCTCAAATCAAATTATATGTGTCACATGCTTTGTAAACAACAGGTGTAGACTAACAGTGAAATGCTTACTTACGGGCCCTTAACAACAATGCAGTGTCTTGCTTGTGTTTAATATGCTTGCCTAAATAGCTGCATGTAACTCAGCAGCAAAGAAGAACATGAAATTGCTAGACTACCTGTTTGTGTCGTGCTTATGTTTACAATACAGTTACAACAGACAACGAAGTTTGTACGAACATGTCGATCATGTCTTTTGTGTACGAGATGTACAGTGGGGAAAAAAAGTATTTAGTCAGCCACCAATTGTGCAAGTTCTCCCACTTAAAAAGATGAGGGAGGCCTGTAATTTTCATCATAGGTACACGTCAACTATGACGGACAAAATGAGAAAGAAAAATCCAGAAAATCACATTGTAGGATTTTTTATGAATTTATTTGCAAATTATGGTGGAAAATAAGTATTTGGTCAATAACAAAAGTTTCTCAATACTTTGTTATATACCCTTTGTTGGCAATGACACAGGTCAAACGTTTTCTGTAAGTCTTCACAAGGTTTTCACACACTGTTGCTGGTATTTTTGCCCATTCCTCCATGCAGATCTCCTCTAGAGCAGTGACGTTTTGGGGCTGTCGCTGGGCAACACGGACTTTCAACTCCCTCCAAAGATTTTCTATGGGGTTGAGATCTGGAGACTGGCTAGACCACTCCAGGACCTTGAAATGCTTCTTACGAAGCCACTCCTTCGTTGCCCGGGCGGTGTGTTTGGGATCATTGTCATGCTGAAAGACCCAGCCACGTTTCATCTTCAATGCCCTTGCTGATGGAAGGAGGTTTTCACTCAAAATCTCACTATACATGGCCCCATTCATTCTTTCCTTTACACGGATCAGTCGTCCTGGTCCCTTTGCAGAAAAACAGCCCCAAAGCATGATGTTTCCACCCCCATGCTTCACAGTAGGTATGGTGTTCTTTGGATGCAACTCAGCATTCTTTGTCCTCCAAACACGAGGAGTTGAGTTTTTACCAAAAAGTTATATTTTGGTTTCATCTGACCATATAACATTCTCCCAATCCTCTTCTGGATCATCCAAATGCACTCTAGCAAACTTCAGACGGGCCTGGACATGTACTGGCTTAAGCAGGGGGACACGTCTGCACTGCAGGATTTGAGTCCCTGGCGGCGTAGTGTGTTACTGATGGTAGGCTTTGTTACTTTGGTCCCAGCTCTGTGCAGGTCATTCACTAGGTCCCCCCGTGTGGTTCTGGGATTTTTGCTCACCGTTCTTGTGATCATTTTGACCCCACGGGGTGAGATCTTGCGTGGAGCCCCAGATTGAGGGAGATTATCAGTGGTCTTGTATGTCTTCCATTTCCTAATAATTGCTCCCACAGTTGATTTCTTCAAACCAAGCTGCTTACCTATTGCAGATTCAGTCTTCCCAGCCTGGTGCAGGTCTACAATTTTGTTTCTGGTGTCCTTTGACAGCTCTTTGGTCTTGGCCATAGTGGAGTTTGGAGTGTGACTGTTTGAGGTTGTGGACAGGTGTCTTTTATACTGATAACAAGTTCAAACAGGTGCCATTCATACAGGTAACGAGTGGAGGACAGAGGAGCCTCTTAAAGAAGAAGTTACAGGTCTGTGAGAGCCAGAAATCTTGCTTGTTTGTAGGTGACCAAATACTTATTTTCCACCATAATTTGCAAATAAATTCATAAAAAATCCTACAATGTGAAAATCTGGATTTTTTCTCCTCATTTTGTCTGTCATAGTTGATGTGTACCTATGATGAAAATTACAGGCCTCTCTCATCTTTTTAAGTGGGAGAACTTGCACAATTGGTGGCTGACTAAATACTTTTTTTCCCCACTGTAAATAGCTGCATGTAGACTTTGCCTCTGGCCAAATGCTACGCCACTCCCACAGACGTTAGTTTATTTCTCCACAATGAGTCTGGATCTGAGTATCTCCCCTATTATTTCTAGAACGCAAACACATTCTAACAGTTCTGATTGGTCCCAGAAACTGATGGGTTGGGCCAGAGCCAGAAGACGTGAGTAAAGAGGCATTTTGAAAATGTGTCATTGACTTTGATACTCTAATTGGTTAGAAATAATCAAATTGCTAATGACTTGTACAACACCCCTCGTTTTTGACATCACCACAAACGACTTCAACGACTGCAGTCTCAGAATGAAGTATGTAACGAACATAGAGCAGCAGAAGAATTCAGTTTGAGTCATCAGGCAAATGTAGCCTAACTCTCCTCCTGAAAAAAGAACATGAAATCGTGCTTACAAATAGCCAACTGCAATAGTTCAAAACATGTAAATAGCTGCATGTAGCCTAACTCCCCTCCTGAAAAAAATTACATGAAATAAAATGAAATTGTGCCTAATAGCCTGGAATACAATAGTTTGAATATGTGTTTGTGTAGGCCTACAACTTGAAGTCGTACAACATGAAGGCGTTCATCGCCGATTAAGGAGGGTGACGCAGCAGCGAAGCACTGAGCAGCAGGTACATAAGTATCGGAGTGGGCACTAGGCAGCTGCTACGTTTTAAAAAATCCTACACATGCGCAGAAATCAAATCAAATCCAAGTTTATTGGTCGCGTGCACACTTTTGCAGATGTTATCGTAGGTGCAGTGGTCTAAGGCACTGCATCGCAGTGCTAGCTGTGCCACTAGAGATCCTGGTTTGAATCCAGGCTCTGTTGTAGCCGGCCGCGACCGGGAGACCCATGGGGGGCGCACAATTGGCCCAGCGTCGTCCAGGGTAGGGTGGGAATGGCCGGCAGGGCTGTAGCTCAGCTGGTAGAGCATGGCGTTTGCAACGCCAGGGTTGTGGGTTCGATTCCCACGGGGGGCTAGTATGAAAAATACAAAATAATGTATGCACTCACTAACTAAGTCGCTCTGGTTAAGAGCGTCTGCTAAATGACTAAAATGTAAATGTGCAGTGAAATGCTAATGTTTCTAGCTCCAACAAATCGATGTATCTTAGCTACAGCAAATCGGGTTCCAGATAATCCAGAACAGCAGCCACTCCGTATTTTATAAAGACTTCCCCGATATGCCATTGAAACCAGCATTTCTTTCCTGTGCTATTGGTTTTCATATCAACTTTCTTTCATTGTCCAGAAGCCAAGGGCACAATCCTAGTCAATTTAGCAACTTGTCCTTGTTGTTGCATCTTTAGATTCCCACTCTTTCTAAGTTTCTAATATGGAACCGCTCGCATCAGGTGCGCTGTTTAGAACAGTGTTTTCCCGCGAATTGCATTTTGGCAAAAATGCTGTTTTACATTGGCTGCTTTATTACAGTTGCATGTTCAACAATATAGCCCTTTTGGCTGTGAGAAGATATGCTTGCTATTAATTCATGTATCAAATGTCCGTTCCTTGTATGGATGCATAGCATTTTATGTTGGTCACGTCTTTTTACTGTTTGGAAACAAAATTACCGTTTGTTAACTGGTTAATGAGGTCCCTAGAGTCGGCAGCAAAATTGACTGAAATGTGCATCCCTAGTTGGTTAGTTGTGAAAAACAGAGTTTCTTAAATGCATCTGTTACACATGTAGCATAGCATACATATTCTATTGAAAATGGAGCCGACAGAGAGGGCTGCCTCGCATCTAGTCCTTAGGAAACTTTGCAGTATTTGTTTATTTTATGTATTATTTCTTACATTGTTAGCCCAGAAAATCTTAAGTGTTATTACATACAGCCGGGAATAACTATTGGATATCAGAGCGGCGTCAACTTACCAGCACTACGACCAGGAATACGACTTTCCCGAAGCAGATCCTTTGTCCGCACCACCCAGAGCATTTTAACTGATTCCAGAGGCCGAACCAAAACAATGCCGCCAGAGGAGATGGAGCCGGAGTCGTCTTCTAGTCAGACTTAGGAGGCGCGCACACCACCCATTGCTTCTGAGTATATTACTCGCTAATGTCCAGTCCCTAGACAACAAAGTTGATGAGATCAGGGCAAGGGTTGCTTTCCAGAGAGACATCAGGGATTGTAACATACTCTGTTTCACAGAAACATGGCTCTCTCGGGATATACTGTCCCCGTCCATACAGCCATCTGGATTCTCAGTACACCGCGCCGACAGGAATAAACATCTCTCCGGGAAGAAGGGTGGGAGGGGGGGGGGGGGGGGGGGATATGTTTCATGACTAACGACTCATGGTGTAATTGTGACAACATACAGGAACTCAAATGCCGACCATATTATCTCCCAAGAGAATTCTCTTCGGTTATTGTTACAGCCGTGTATATCCCCCCTCAAGCCGATACCATGACAGCCCTCAAGAAACTTCACTGGACTTTATGTAAACCGGAAACCATATGTCCTGAGGCTGCATTTATTGTAGCTGGGGATTTTAACAAAGCAAATTTGAGAAAAAGGCTACCTAAATTCTATCAGCATATTGACTGTATCAGTTGCGCTGGAAAAACACTGGACCCTTGTTACACTAATTTCCATGATGCATACACAAGGCCCTCCCCCGCCCTCCTTTCGGCAAATCTGACCACAACTCAATTTTGCTCCTCCCTTCCTAGACAGATAGACAAAAACTCAAACAGGAAGCACCCGTGCTTAGGACTATTCAATGCTGGTCTGACCAATCGGAATCCACACTTCAAGATTGTTTTGATCACGCGGACTGGGATATGTTCCGGGTAGCCTCTGAGTATAATATAGACATATACGCTAATTCGGTGAGTGGGTTTATAAGGAAGTATATAGGAGATGTCGTACCCACTGTGACTATTAAAACCTACCCTAACCAGAAACCGTGGATAGATGGCAGCATTCGTGAAAAACTGAAAGCACGAACCACTGCATTTAACCATGGCAAGGTGACCGGGAATATGGCAGAATAGAAACAGAGTGGTCGTTCCCTCAGCAAAGCAATCAAACAGGCAAAACGTCAATATCGAGACAAACTGGAGTCGCAATTCACACGAGACATATGTGGCAGGGTTTACAGACAATCATGGACGTCGCGGACACCGACGTCTTGCTGCCAGACAAGCTAAAGAAGTTCTTTGTCCGCTTTGAGGATAACACAGTGCCACCGACGCGGCCAGCTACCAAGGACTGTGGGCTCTCCTTCTCCGTGGCCGACGTGAGAAAGACATTTAAACGTGTTAACCCTCACAAGGCTGCCGGCCCAGACGGCATTCCTAGCCGCGTCCTCATAGCATGCGCAGAACAGCTGGCTGGTGTGTTTACGGACATATTCAATGTCTCCCTATCCCAGTCTGCTGTCCCCACATGCTTCAAGATGGCCACCATTGTTCCTGTACCCAAGAATGCAAAGGTAACTGAACTAAATGACTATCGCCCCGTAGCACTCACATATGTCACCATGAAGTGCTTTGAGAGACTAGTCAAGGATCATATCACCTCCACCTTACCTGTCACCCTAGACCCACTTCAATTTGCTTACCGCCCCAATAGGTCCACAGACGATGCAATCGCCATCACACTGCACACTGCCCTATCCCATCTGGACAAGAGGAATACCTATGTAAGAATGCTGTTCATTGACTATAGCTCAGCATTCAACACCATAGTACCATCCAATCTCATCATTAAGCTTGAGGCCCTGGGTCTCAACCCTGCCCTGTGCAATTGGGTCCTGGAGGCAGTACCCCACTATCCACATCAATGGGACAGCAGTGGAGAAGGTGGAAAGTTTTAAGTTCTTCGGCGTACATATCACTGACAAATTGAAATAGTCCACCCACACAGACAGTGTGGTGAAGAAGGCGCAACAGCGTCTCTTCAACCTCAGGAGTCTGAAGAAATTTGGCCTGTCACCTAAAACCCTCACAAACTTTTACAGATACAAAATTGAGAGCATCCTGTCGGGCTGTATCACCACCTGGTAAGGCAACTGCACCGCCCACAACCGCAGGGCTCTCCAGAGGGTGATGCGGTCTGCCAAACGGCAAACTACCTGCCCTCCAGAACACCTACAGCACCCGATGTCACAGGAAGGCCAAAAAGATAATCAAGGATAACTACCACCCGAGCCACTGCCTGTTCACCCCGTTATCATCCAGAAGGCGAGGTCAGTACAGGTGCATCAAAGCTGGGACCGAGAGACTGAAAAACAGATTATATCTCAAGGCCATCAGACTGTTAAACAGCCATCACTAGCACAGAGAGGCTGCTGCCTACATACAGACTTTAAAATCACTGGCCACTTTAATAAATGGAACACCTGTCACATTAATAATTTCACTTTAATAATGCCACTTTAATAATGTTTACATATCTTGCATTACCCATCTCATATGTATATACTGTATTCTATGCTATCTATTGCATCTTAGCCAAAGCCACTCTGATAATGACATTGCTCATCCATATATTTACAGTTGAAGTCGGAAGTTGGAGTCATTAAAACTCATTTTTCAAACACTTCACAAATTTCTTGTTAACAAACGGTTGTTTTGGCAAGTCGGTTAGGACATCTACTTTGTGCATGACAAGTAATTTTTCCAACAATTGTTTACAGACAGATTATTTCACTTATAATTCACTGTATCACAATTCCAGTAGGTTAGAAGTTTACATACACTAAGTTGACTATGCCTTTAAACAGCTTGGAAAATTCCACAAAATGATGTCATGGCTTTAGAAGCTTCTGATAGGCTAATTGACATCATTTGAGTCAATTGGAGGTGTACCTGTGGATGTATTTCAAGGCCTACCTTCAAACTCAGTACCTCTTTGCTTGACATCATGGCAAAATCTAAAGAAATCAGCCAAGACCTCAGAAAGAAAATTGTAGACCTCCACAAGTCTGGTTCATTCTTGGGAGCAATTTCCAAACGCCTGAAGGTACGACGTTCATCTGTACAAACAATAGTACGCAAGTATAAACACCATGGGACCACGCAGCCATCATACCGCTCAGGAAGGAGACGCGTTCTGTCTCCTAGAGATGAACATACTTTGGTGCAAGAAGTGCAAATCAATCCCAGAACAACAGCAAAGGACCTTGTGAAGATGCTGGAGGAAACAGGTACAAAAGGATCTATATCCACAGTAAAAGAAGTCCTATATCGACATAACCTGAAAGGCCGCTCAGCAAGGAAGAAGCCACTGCTCCAAAACCGCCATAAGAAAAGCCAGACTATGGTTTGCAACTGCACATGGGGACAAAGATCGTACTTTTTGGAGAAATGTCCTCTGGTCTGATGAAACAAAAATACAACTGTTTGGCCATAATGACCATCGTTATGTTTGGAGGAAAAAGGGGGTTGCTTGCAAGCCGAAGAACACCATCCCATCCGTGAAGCACGGGGGTGGCAGCATCATGCTGTGGGGGTGCTTTGCTGCAGGAGGGACTGGTGCACTTCACAAAATAGATGGCATCATGAGGAAGGAAATGTGTATGGATATATTGAAGCAACATCTCATGACATCAGTTAGGAAGTTAAAGCTTGGTCGCAAATGGGTATTCCAAATGGACAATGACCCCAAGTATACTTCCAAAGTTGTGGCAAAATGGCTTAAGGACAACAAAGTCAAGGTATTGGAGTGGCCATCACAAAGCCCTGACCTCAATCCTATAGAAAATGTGTGGGCAGAACTGAAAAGGTGTGTGCGAGCATGGAGGCCTACAAACCTGACACAGTTACACCAGCTCTGTCAGGAGGAATGGGCCAAAATTCACCCAACTTATTGTGGGAAGGTTGTGGAAGGCTACCCGAAACGTTTGACCCAAGTTAAACAATTTAAAGGCAATGCTACCAAATACTAATTGAGTGTATGTAAACTTCTGACCCACTGGGAATGTGATGAAAGAAATAAAAGCTGAAATAAATCATTCTCCCTACTATTATTTTGACATTTCACATTCTCAAAATAAAGTGGTCATCCTAACTGACCTAAGACAGGGAATATTTACTAGTACTAAATGTCAGGAATTGTGAAAAACAGAGTTTAAATGTGTTTGGCTAAGTTGTATGTAAACCTCTGACTTCAACTGTATATATTCTTATTCCTTTAATTTGGCTCCTGAGTGGCGCAGCGGTCTAAGGCACTGCATCTCAGTGCTTGAGGCGTCACTACAGACCCCCTGGTTCGATTCCAGGCTGTTTCACAACCGGCCGTGATTGGGAGTCCCATAGGGCGGTGCACAATTGGCCCAGCATCGTCCGGGTTTGGCCGGTGAAAATAAGAATTTGTTCTTAACTGACTTGCCTAGTAAAATAAAAAAATAAACTTAGATTTGTGTGTATTAGGTTTTTGTTGTGGAACTGTTAGATATTACTTGCTAGAAATTGCTGCACTGTCGGATCTAGAAGCACAAGCATTTGGCTACACTCACAATAACATCTGCTAACCATTTCTATGTGACCAATACATTTATTTGATATTTATTATATTTATTTCTATGTAGAATAGATTCTATATTATAATTCTAGTTCTTTCTAACCTTGACCATTTACCTTATCTGATAATTTTCCATTCAACAAAGTTGACAGCAATGTGTTCTTTGTATTCAATGGCCAAAACGGTGGATATTAAATGTCAAACATGAACAGTGCTGAAGAGGCTAAATGTATTTTTGCTGCATGGCCAACTGATAATATAATATGCAATTTGTAATGAAATCATCCATAATGTTGCGTCCTTGTGACTGGTTATGTAATGAAATAAAAGCTTATTGTTGAGTTCTGGTCATCTTTATTAGGTCAAAGTGGACAACTCTTGGAGTTACAGCTACTGTACTATATCTTTCTGCGTAGAGCTGGGGACACCAGATTTGTCATTATAGTGTATCATCAACCCACATCCACAACCATAGCTAAATAATAGCCTTGTCGGCCAGTACTCCTGTTCAGCAGTTGTACTGTATCTCTTCCCCTCTCAGACTATGACCCTTAAAATAGAGTGATTTATGGAGATGAAACATTGTGGACAGAAAGTAAGCAATAACAACTTTAAAACACTGTGAACAGAAAGTAGCAATAACAACTTTGATTTGAGGATTTTTGTCATAACAGAATAAAATTTAAAAAATAAGAAAGGTAGCCCCTTAACTGACTCACTATGCCAGGATTTTGAATGAGAAGATAGCTTGCAAATCAATTTATGATTATGTATTTAACCATTTCTTTAATGCTAGGATTAAAGAAATTGGTGACAGTTGTTGTACCTCAAGTAAACAAATAAAATGCTCTCGTCCCTCACCTTCTCTTTGTAAGGGACCCCTCTGAGAAAACAATCTTCCTACCATTCTTTAAGGAAACAGAAAGAGAGTCAAAGACTGCCTTAAACAGCACAAGCCACGTGCAGTGACTAAACAGCGACACAATGTTGTTGTTGTTGTTTATTCTCTCCATTTCCCCACTGAGCGTGTGCGGATGTAGCTCCCAGAGTGTTTGGTGTGTGTGTCCCGCGGCAATATTTCTCCCACTGCTTGTACTTTCTCTGTCCCGGTGACAGGGCAGAGTGTTTGACTGATGGCGCATTGAGGCGGGACAGATGGATGTGCGGTCACAGATTGCCTGTGCCAGGGCCTGACACAAAGCCATTCAGCCCATGGAAATGATAAATGCTGAAGCTAATTTTAAACGCCATTAACTAAATTAATAACGTCAGAGGTGCCGTTCGCTAACTGGGACAAAATGTGTGGGTTGAGAGAGCACCTGCGGTCACCTCTGTCCACCTGTGTCTCACAGCCCTTCCACATACATTCAATAATGTTATTACTACCATGATGGGTATCCATCATTAAGCATATGTAAGGGGACAGAGGACAAGGAGAGATAGTGTTCCGAGACAGACGTTTAGGACGCATCAGGACATAGTCGTTTTGGTGTTGACGACAAAGACACTCCTTGGTTACATAGCTAGCCTCCTAGATATCAGGTTTGATTGCTCCAGCTCTAATGGTGCATGGTATAGTACAGGAGTTTCTCAATCCATTCCTGGGGTATAGGTCAGCCTACAGCTCTTCCTCTTACTGAAACAACATGTCTTCAAAATCAAAACTTTTCCATCCTATTCTCACCACCAATGCAGGTTTGACAGAGTTGATGACACGCCAACAGCAAGCAAAGATCTGGGTGCTTGATCCCACTTAACCATAAATGGAGTTGGAATTGTTACAATGTCTCTGCACAGAAACACACCCCTTCATGGGTCTAAGATTGGCTACATCTGAGATGGAGACAAAGGGGAAGATAAATGTCTTTCTGCTCGACTCTTTCATCACACCATGGATGATAAGAGTTTTTGCCTTTTCACACTACTGAGCAGAGCTAAGCCAAACCGAACTGAGCTGGCCTGGTTTGTTTTGACAATAGGTAGAATGTTTAACTATGAAATAGTTATGGCTAATGAATTTAAGTACCATTGATTTCCTGAGTTTCCAAAACTTTCTGAGTCGGGTATTGATGCTCTCTCTGTCTCTCTCTCTGCCTTGGGACTCTATGCAAACTAGTTATCCAATGCCTCATTATCCCACAAATCAATGGGCTCTCAGATGTTGATTGGTGTCTGTGACTTTGTTATCCATTTCATGAAAATCCCCGTTGGCTTCTGAGGTTGTTCCATGCATGCTAATCTAGGATAGAGGAATAGCAAATTGGATGGAAGTACACTGCAGACTATCAGCTTTGAACAGGACCTTATACTTTGCTTCTTCTTGATAACATATAGGGGTCAAAGCTACTTGTATCAATCAAAACTGCAGATGGTGATTGAGTTAAAGCGTCTTTAGGATGTACTTTTTGATACAGCATATAAAGTCCTTATAGAGTACTTATAGTTGATTCAAGAGCATAACCTGCATATTACATTGACTTGGAGGAGTAACTACATGCAACCTTGTGTTAAGGTCACACCCAGGTTTTTCTGCCGCTGATGTTTATTGATGTTGCTAATTTAGTTTCCATGATGAAGGGACAACCTCCTGTGCTCTGTGGACAGCTGACAGAGGGGTGGCACTGCATGACAAATGGCCGAGACAAAATGCCTGGCTGCTCTATAATTACTCTCATCTTCTGCTGATTAAAAACTAATATGGCTACTTTAAAGCTAACTTGGGAGATTATGTTACTCATACACTTGAGTAAATATTATTACAATCCTGGGTAATCTTAAAGATGCACTCTGGGATCTTAAGCAAAAGACGTTTTTAACATATTGCACAAATTGCTAAATTCATATGATATCATAGGTATCGCAAAATTCGTAACTGATCACACCAATTGGATGACCTAGTACACAAAAAACGGAACTGTTTTGGCTCTTGAGCACAACTTGAGTGCATCTTTAAAAAAAATGAAATGATAAAAACACAATGTTTCTGAATCGTTCTTAAATGGGCCAAGCAATAATATACAATATACACGTTCACCATAAAGCATAATAATATACACCATCACCATAAAGCATAGTAATATACACCATCACCATAAAGAATAGTAATATACACCATCACCATAAAGCATAGTAATATACACCATCACCATAAAGAATAGTAATATACACCATCACCATAAAGCATAGTAATATACACCATCACCATAAAGCATAGTAATATACACCATCACCATAAAGCATAGTAATATACACCATCACCATAAAGCATAGTAATATACACCATCACCATAAAGCATAGTAATATACACCATCACCATAAAGCATAGTAATATACACCATCACCATAAAGCATAGTAATATACACCATCACCATAAAGCATAGTAATATACACCATCACCATAAAGCATAGTAATATACACCATCACCATAAACCATAATAGTATACACCATCACCATAAAGCATAGTAATATACACCATCACCATAAAGCATAGTAATATACACCATCACCATAAAGCATAGTAATATACACCATCACCATAAACCATAATAGTATACACCATCACCATAAACCATAATAGTATACACCATCACCATAAATCATAATAATATACTGTGCACCATCACCATGAAACATAGTAATATACACCATCACCATGAAGCATAGTTGACTCTAAATGTTACTGAGGCATTACCACCTACATGAGTATGCCCATGTATTTTATTGCATAAGAATTTTGTATACATGACTTTGAGGGAGATCACAGAACAATAACAAGGAGAAATGCATTCAGGAAATCAATAGCTCCATTGACACCGGCAGTATTATGCTACTGTGAATCTATGGCATTTCATACATCACAGCAATCCATCATGCTGTCTCGAAATAGTGGTAGGTGGCTGGGTGGATGTCGAAGGAGCTCTCACTTCCTCCAAAATCAAATATTGTTTTGCAAAACAGCACCTTCAATGTATTTGTTTGAACTGTGTTTAAATACAGCCCTTGGGACAAAAAAGTAATTTATGATTGAATGTGATATTTCCTCCTCATATATGTTTACAATCAATAGCCAAGTTGTATCAAGTGCTTTGCTATTTGTGTGCAGGTTGGCATTTATTGGGATGACTCATGTACTGGAGGCAGCTCTGCAGGGTGGTCACTAGCTGGCAAAGCCACTAACTCATAAAATCTGATTTTAAACCTAACCCTAACCTTAAATAAAACCCTAACCACGCTGCTAAACTTTTGCCTAACCCTAATCCATAAATTAAGACCAAACAGCACATTTTAGTTTTCCATATTTTTTTAAACAATATAGCCAATTTTGAATTTGCGGCTGGCACATCTAGCGGAAACCGCTCAGCTCTGCCTCCAGGACAAGATTCATCCCAATAAACGTCAACCTGCTATTTGTGTAGCCACAGACTCACAATGAATACAAAGTGATTTGTTTGGTAGACGGCAAACTATGTCTGTCTGCACTCTCCATTGGTGCTGTAGGATTATTTAAGATACTATTTGAAGAGGTAGGGTTTCAGATGTTTTCAGAAGATGGGCAGGGACTCTGCTGTCCTAGCTTCAGGGCCAAGAGACCAGAGGTGGCAGAACGGAGTGCTCGGGTTGGGGTGTAGGGTTTGAGCATAGCCTGAAGGTAGGGAGTGGCAGTTCCTCTTGCTGATCCTTAGGCAAGTACAATGGTCTTGTAGTGGACGTGAGCTTCGACTGGAAGCCAGTGGAGTGTGCAGAGGAGCGGGGTGACATGGGAGAGTTGGGAAGGTTGAACACCAGGAGGGCTGCAGCGTTTTGGATAATTTGCAGGGGTTTGATGGCACAAGCGGGGAGCCCAGCTAACAGCGAGTTGCAGTAGTCCAGACGGTAGATGACAAGTGCCTGGATTAGGACATGCACTGCTTCCTGTGTGAGGATGATGTAGAGCATGAATCTGCAGGAGCGAATCACTGCATTGATGTTTACAGAGAATTAAAGGGTGTTGTCCAGGGTCACGCCAGGGTTCTTTGCACTCTAGGAGGGGGACACCGTGGAGTTATGAACTGTGATTGAGAGGTCTTTGAGCGGGCAGGCTTTCCCCGGGAGGAGGAGCAGCTCTGTCTTGTTGAAGTTGAGCATGAGGTAGTGGGCCGACATCCAAGCTGAGATATCTGCCAGGGTCACAGAGATGCGTGTCGCCACCAGAGTGTCAGAAGTGGACAGGAGAAAAGTAATTGAGTGTCATCCGCATAGCAATGATAGGAGAGACCATGTGAGGATATGACGGAGCCGAGTGACTTGGTGTATAGAGAGAAGAGGGCTTAGAACCGAGCCCTGGGGGACGCCAGTCGTGAGAGTACGCATTGCAGACACAGATCCTCTCCACGTCAACTGGTAGGAGCGGCCTGCCAGGTAGGATGCAATCGAAGAGCGTGCAGAGGTTGAGACGCCCAGCCCTGAGAGGGTGGAGAGGAGGATCTGATGGTTCTCGGTGTCGAGGCAGTGGATAGATCTAGGAAGATGAGAGCAGAGGGTAGAGATTTAGCTTTGGCAGTGCGGAGAGCCTCCTTGACACAGAGAAGAGCAGTCTCGGTTGAGTGACCCATCTTGAAGCCTGACTGGTTAGGGTCAAGAAGATCGTTCTGAGAGAGATAGCAAGAGAGCTGGTCAGAGACAGCATGCTCAAGAGTTTTGGAAATAAAAGAAAGAAGGGATAACGTTTTGACATCAGAGGAGTCGCGTGTTGGTTTGTTGAGGGGGGGAGTGACTCAGACCATTTTGAAGTTGGAGGGGAGGCAGCCAGTGGTCAGGGATGAGTTGATGAGGGAAGTGAGGAATGGGAGAAGGTCTCCAGAGATGGTCTGGAGATAGGAGGAGGGGATGGGGTTGAGCGGGCAGGTTGTCGGGCGGCCGGATGTCAATAGTTGCAGGATTTAATCTAGAGAGAGAGGGGAGAAAGAGGTCAAGGCGTAGGGTAGTTCTGTGTGAATGGGACCAGTGGACTCAATAGGCTGAGTGAATGAGAAGTGGATGTTGTCAACCTTCTTTTCAAAGTGGTTGACAAAGTCGTCCGCAGAGAGGGAGGAGGGAGGGGTGGAGGATTAAGGAGGGAGGAGAAGGTGGAAAATGGTTTTCCCTAGGTTTAGAGGCAGAAGCTTGAAATGTAGAGTGATAGAAAGTGGCTTTAGCAGCGAAAACAGAGGAAAAGAAAGGTAGAGAGGAGGGAGTGGAAGGATGATAGGTCCTCCAGAAGTTTAGTTTCCCTCCATTTTCGCTCAGCTGCCCGCAGTCCTGTTCTGTAAACTCACAATGAGTCACTCAGCCACAGAGCAAGAGGGGAGGGCCGAGCCAACCGTGAGGAAAGGAGACAGTGCGAGTCATAGGATGCGGAAAGGGAGGAGAGGAGTGTTGAAGAATTAGAATCAGTAGTCAGGAGGGAGAAGGATTTAGCAGAAGGGAGAGATTATAGGATAAAAGAGGAGCGAATAGTGGGAGCGAGAGAGTGAAGATTGCGACGGAGCATGACCATCTGGGTAGGGGCTGAGTGGCTAGGGTTGGAGGAAAGGGAGAGAGAAAAAGAACCAAAGTAGTGATCAGAGACCTGGAGGGGGGTTGCTGTGAGATTAGTAGGAAAAAAGCCTCTAGGAAAGACAAGGTCAAGCGTATTGCCTGCCTTGTGAGTGGGAGGGGACTGGGAAAGAGTGAGGTCAAAAGAGGAGGGGAAGAGAGAGTTAGAAAGAAATTAATCGAAGGCAGACATCGGGAGGATGAAGTTGCCAAGTACAAAGAGCTGTCAGCCATCTTCAGGAAATGAGTTTATCAACGTGTAAAGCTCATTAAGGAACTCTCTAAGGGCACCTGGTGGGCGATAGATGACAACAATGATACGCTTGAGTGAACAAGTGACAGTGACAGCATGGAATTCAATTGAGGAGATGGACAGGTGCGAGAGGGAGAAAAGACAAAATCTCCACTTAGGAGAAATTAGTAGCCCTGTGCCACCACTGCGATGACCAGATGCTCTCGGACTTTGATTGAAATGTAATCAGATGAAGAGAGAGCAGCTGGAGTAGCAGTGTTCTGTGGGCTGATCCATGTCTCTGTCAGGGCCAAAAAGTCAAGGGACTGAAGGGCAGAATAGGCTGAGATGAACTTGGCATTCTTGACTGCAGATCGGCAGTTCCAAATGCTGCCAGAGTCCAGGAGTCCAGTTTTGTGCGCAGGGTACACTAAATTAGAAGGGTTGCAGCCAAGGGGTGGGGAGCCTTTGTAAAGCCTACAGAGATATGAGCGAACTAGGATAGAAAACACACACACATAGTTGCCAAAGCTACAAAAGAGCAAAATGAGATAATCTGAAAACAACTAGGTAAGATACACAAGTGAGAGAGTGGTGTGGAGCCTTCCTCTCTTAACTCCGCAGAACAACTCGGCAGAACCAGGGATTTTTTCAGCGACGGTCTTACTTTTGCGACGAGACCGCCTTTTACAGCTGTCGCTGAGAAAACAGGGGAGACTGAAGTACTAATACTAATAGCTAATTACCTTTGATTGCCTAGTAGAGGAGAAACCACTCCCCCTCCAATACAGCCACTGATTACGATAACAACAACAGTCACAAATTGCCCTGCCCCTTAATCCTGGTTGATGTGTCAACAATCATCTGCAAGTTAATAGAAGTCAGCAGTTCACACAGCAAGTAGTCTACTGGGAAGACAGGCAGCACTAAAAGTAGATGGCCCTAGCTAGCAAAAAGACAATACTAAACAACAATAGATAAAGACAAAAATTATACTTATAATAATATGCCATTTTAGCAGATGCTTTTATCCAAAGCGACTTACAGTCATGCGTGCATACATTTTTACGTATGGGTGGTCCCGGGGATCAAACCCACTATCCTGGTGTTACAAGCGCCATGCTCTACCAATTGAGCTACAGAGGACCATCTCACTCCTGGAGATATCAGTAGTCCTCTAGCTATAGAATGAAGCACTCTTCCAATTTCGTCTCTGACAACTGAAGGAGTATCTAACGGAGAAGAATGAACGCTCAGCATATCAGGTAATAGATATCACGTGGAGGAAGTGTGGGTATTTGTGCTTTCATTTTGACACAGAGCTTTCACAGTGGTGCCCAAAAGATTGTCCTGTGGCCATCACTTCAGCCAAGCTCCTAGAATTGAAAAACCCTGGGTGGAATCCTCATAGTACTATTAAGTGGCCTTCTTTCCTATGTTCCAAAGATTTGGAGAAGAAACACTATGATTGTCATTTTATTCCCCAAAGACCTTCTATTGCTCTTAAAAAGCATAATAAAAGTTACACACTCTGCACCTTGCTTTAACACATAAGATGTTCTGAATATGCCACAGTATTGCTCAGTAGTAACGATCATTATATTTTCAAGAAGCTTTTTTCACCTGAAGTCCAAATATTTGGTCTAATGTACATTCATGTTTTCAGCATCATTGCCTTGAATAGGCATTGCTTATTCCAATTCACCTTCATCAGAGCGAAAATAAGCTGTCCCCAAATTAACTTCCTGGCACGCTAAAAGAATAACCCACTAGTTTTTACAATCTAAATTGAAAACTGCTGGTGGGGAAAATAATAGTGTGGCGCCAGCCAGCGAGGGAGGGGTAGTAAAGGGGACTGTGGCAGGCCGCTTTGTCGACACCCATCAGGGAGAAATGATTACCTCTATTAAACAACATTTCTCACCTTACCACAGGCACTCGCATACACACACAGTCACACACACTCACACACACACACTACAGGGAAAGATGTTATTAAATTAATCTAGGATGCTGCTGAAAAGCCTTGTTGCAGACCACAGAGACACAGGACTACTCTGATATTCTTTTGTAAAGTGAGATTGAATGAGAATATGCAGTTTTCAGGGTGTATGCATTATTCATTATCCAAACAAATAGGCACAGAAGCTGGAGATCACTGTGAATGTATATTTCCCTTCTTTTAGTAGCCTATGCAGTTTCACCTTTCAGTAAACACGTTTTTTTCAACTAATGAGCCCAACCTTACAGAGAAAAAACATTGTGACAAGGGATGGTATTTGGCATTACATCTGCTGTATTGTGCATTGATATACTGTGCACATATCTAAAACCAGTCATAAGAAGGCTAGCACAGCTCCTATTCACTTTAACCATGAAACCATGTGAATATATTTTCATCCCCCACTCTGATACACAGCATTCTAATCTGAATTCCAAGAGTATGTCCCAAATGGCACCCTATTCCCTACATAGTGCACAACTTTTGACCAGGCTTTGATCAAAAGTAGTGCACTACATAGGGCATAGGGTGCCATTTGGGACACATATAAGTATGGATCAATTCATATCCCTGGCACTTGAGGTCTACATGTAATCAGGTCATCCAACGGCAGAATCCAATATTGAATATGCACTCCTTAGCATTCACATAGCATCAATAAAATCTATGGCCAAGGAGGCAGGCAATGGCAGAATGCTATTAAAGGGCATAATCTAGCATATCCCTTGGATATACCTGACATATGCTCTTATGATTAATGCCATTGTAATGCATGTTCATGTTTCTCATGCTCTTCACATTCAACAGAGGTCTGTGACATAGTCATTAGCAGTGTATTTCAAGGTCACTGACTTGTTAATGCATCATTTTTGAATAGCCTCCTAGAGCGGTATGTGGCATTAAAAGGGCCATTGTTGAATTAAGGCTGTCTAATACAGTGCCTTCAGAATGTATTCATACCCCTTGACTTATTCCACATTTTGTTGTGTTACAGCCTGAATTCAAAATAGTAAAAATTAAGAAAAACCATAGAATGAGTAGCTCATTCAAAGGTTTTTCTTTATTTTTACTATTTTATACATTGTAGAATAATAGTGAAGACATCAAAACTATGAAATAACACATGGAATCATGTAGTAACCAAAAAAGTGTTAAACAAATCAAAATATATTTGAGATTTGAGATTTGAGATTCTTCAAATAGCCACCATTTGCCTTGATGCGAGCTTTGCACACTCTTGGCATTATCTCAACCAGCTTCACCTGGAATGCTTTTCCAACAATCTTGAAGGAGTTCCCACATATGCTGAGAACTTGTTGGCTGCTTTTCCTTCACTCTGCCGTCCGACTCATCCCAAACCATCTCAACTGGGTTAAGGTCGGTGGATTCTGGAGGCCAGGTCATCTGATTCAGCACTCCATCACACTCCTTATTGGTCAAATAGGCCTTACACAGCCTGGAGGTGTGTTGGGTCATTGTCCTGTTGAAAAACAAATGATAGTCCCACTAAGCCCAAACCAGATGGGATGGCGTATCACTGCAGAATGCTGTGGTAGCCATGCTGGTTAAGTGTGCTTTGACTGAATTCCAAACTTCTTCCATTTAAGAATGATGGAGGCCACTGGGTTCTTCGGGACCTTCAATGCTGTTGGTAACCTTCCCCAGATCTGTGCCTCGACACAATCCTGTCTCGGAGCTCTACGGACAATTCCTTCGACCTCATGGCTTGGTTTTTGCTCTGACTGTCAACTGTGGGACCTTATAAAGACAGGTGTGTGCGTTTCCAAATCATGTCCAATCAATTGAATTTACCACAGGTGGACTCCAATCAAGTTGTAGAAACATCTCAAGGATGATCAATGGAAACAGGATGCACCTGAGCTCAATTTCGAGTCTCATTGCAAAGGGTCTGAATACTTCTGTAAATGTATACACTGCTCAAAAAAATAAAGGGAACACATAAACAATACATCCTAGATCTGAATGAATGAAATAATCTTATTAAATACTTTTTTCTTTACATAGTTGAATGTTCTGACAACAAAATCACACAAAATTATCAATGGAAATCAAATGTATCAACCCATGGAGGTCTGGATTTGGAGTCACCCTCAAAATTAAAGTGGAAAACCACACTACAGGCTGATCCAACTTTGATGTAATGTCCTTAAAACAAGTCAAAATGAGGCTCAGTAGTGTGTGTGGCCTCCACGTGCCTGTATGACCTCCCTACAACGCCTGGGCATGCTCCTGATGTGGTGGCGGATGGTCTCCTGAGGGATCTCCTCCCAGACCTGGACTAAAGCATCGAGCGAGACATGATGTCCCAGATGTGCTCAATTGGATTCAGGTCTGGGGAACGGGCGGGCCAGTCCATAGCATCAATGCCTTCCTCTTGCAGGAACTGCTGACACACTCCAGCCACATGAGGTCTAGCATTGTCTTGCATTAGGAGGAACCCAGGGCCAACCTGGATCTCATCTCGGTACCTAATGGCAGTCAGGCTACCTCTGGCGAGCACATGGAGGTGTGCGGCCCCCCAAAGAAATGCGACTCCACACCATGACTGACCCACCGCCAAACCGTTCATGCTGGAGGATGTTGCAGGCAGCAGCACGTTCTCCACGGCGTCTCCAGACTCTGTCACGTCTGTCACATGTGCTCAGTGTGAACCTGCTTTCATCTGTGAAGAGCACAGGGCGCCAGTGGCGAATTTGCCAATCTTGGTGTTCTCTGGCAAATGCCAAACGTCCTGCACGGTGTTGGGCTGTAAGCACAACCCCCACCTGTGGACGTCGGGCCCTCATACCACCCTCATGGAGTCTGTTTCTGACCGTTTGAGCAGACACATGCACATTTGTGGCCTGCTGGAGGTCATTTTGCAGGGCTCTGGCAGTGCTCCTCCTGCTCCTCCTTGCACAAAGGCGGAGGTAGCGGTCCTGCTGCTGGGTTGTTGCCCTCCTACGGCCTCCTCCACGTCTCCTGATGTACTGGCCTGTCTCCTGGTAGCGCCTCCATGCTCTGGACACTACGCTGACAGACACAGCAAACCTTCTTGCCACAGCTCGCATTGATGTGCCATCCTGGATGAGCTGCACTACCTGAGCCATTTGTGTGGGTTGTAGACTCCATCTCATGCTACCACTAGAGTGAAAGCACCGCCAGCATTCAAAAGTGACCAAAACATCAGCCAGGAAGCATAGGAACTGAGAAGTGGTCTGTGGTCACCACCTGCAGAACCACTTCTTTATTGGGGGTGTCTTGCTAATTGCCTATAATTTCCACCTGTTGTCTATTCCATTTGCACAACAGCATGTGAAATGTATTGTCAATCAGTGTTGCTTCCTAAGTGGACAGTTTGATTTCACAGAAGTGTGATTGACTTGGAGTTACATTGTGTACATATATACACTACCGTTCAAAAGTTTGGGGTCACTTAGAAATGTCCTCGTTTTCGAAAGAAAAGCAATTTTTTTGTCCATTAAAATAACATCACATTTATCAGAAATACAGTGTAGACATTGTTAATGTTGTAAATGGCTATTGTTTCCGGAAACGTCTGATTTTCTTATGGAATATCTACAGTTGAAGTCGGATGTTTACATACACCTTAGCCAAATACATTTAAACTCAGTTTTTCACAATTCCTGACATTTAATCCTAGTAAAAATTCCCTGTCTTAGGTCAGTTAGGATCACCACTTTATTTTAAGAATGTGAAATGTCAGAATAATAGAGAGAATTACTTATTTCAGTTTTTACTTCTTTCATCACATTCCCAGTGGGTCAGAAGTTTACATACACTCAATTAGTATTTGGTAGCATTGCCTTTAAATTGTTTAACTTGGGTCAAACGTTTCGGGTAACCTTCCACAAGCTTCCCACAATAAGTTGGGTGAATTTTGGGCCATTCCTCCTGACAGAGCTGGTGTAACTGTGTCAGGTGTGTAGGCCTCCTTGCTCGCACACACTTTTTCAGTTCTGCCCACACATTTTCTATAGGATTGAGGTCAGGGCTTTGTGATGGCCACTCCAATACCTTCACTTTGTTGTCTTTAAGCTATTTTGACACAACTTTGGATGTATACTTGGGGTCGTTGTCCATTTGGAAGACCCATTTGCGACCAAGCTTTAACTTCCTGACTGATGTCTTGAGATGTTGCTTCAATATATCCACATACATTTCCTTCCTCATGATGCCATCTATTTTGTGAAGTGCACCAGTCCCTCCTGCAGCAAAGTACCCCCACAGCATGATGCTGCCACCCCCGTGCTTCACGGTTGGGATGGTGTTCTTCAGCTTGCAAGGCACCCCCTTTTTCCTCCAAACATAACGATGGTCATTATGGCCAAACTGTTCTATTTTTGTTTCATCAGACCAGAGGACATTTCTCCAAAAAGTACGATCTTTGTCCCCATGTGCAGTTGCAAATCGTAGTCTGGCTTTTTTATGGCGTTTTGAAGCATTGGCTTCTTCCTTGCTGAGCTGCCTTTCAGGTTATTTCGATATAGGACTTGTTTTACTGTGGATATAGATGCTTTTGTACCTGTTTCCTCCAGCATCTTCACAAGGTCCTTTGCTGTTGTTCTGGGATTGATATGCACTTTTCGCACCAAAGTATGTTCATCTCTAGGAGACAGAACGCGTCTCCTTCCTGAGCGGTATGACGGCTGCGTGGTCCCATGGTGTTTATACTTGCGTACTATTGTTTGTACAGCTGAACGTGGTACCTTCAGGTGTTTGGAAATTGCTCCCAAGGATGAACCAGACTTGTGGAGGTCTACAATGTTTTTCTGAGGTCTTGGCTGATTTCGTTTGATTTTCCCATGATGTCAAGCAAAGAGGCACTGAGTTTGAACATAGGCCTTGAAATACTTCGACAGGTACACCTCCAATTGACTCAAGTGATGTCAATTAGCCTATCAGAAGCTTCTAAAGTGAAATAATTTGTCCGTAAACAATTGTTGGAAAAATTACTTGTGTCATGCACAAAGTAGATATCCTAACCGACTTGCCAAAACTATAGTTTGTTAAAACGAAATTTGTGGAGTGGTTGAAAATTGAGTTTTAATGACTCCAACCTATGTGTATGTAAATTCTGACTTCAACTGTACATAGGCGTACAGAGGCTCATTATCAGCAACCATCAGTCCTGTGTTCCAATGGCAGGTTGTGTTTGCTAATCCAAGTTTATCATTTAAAAAGGCTAATTGATTATTAGAAAACCCTTTTGCAATTATGTTAGCACAGCTGAAAACTGTTGTGCTGATTAAAGAAGCAATAAAACTGGCCTTCTTGAGACCAGTTGAGTATCTGGAGCATCAGCAATTGTGGGTTCGATTACAAGATCAAAATGGCCAGAAACAAATAACTTTCTTCTGAAACTCCTCAGTCTATTCTTGTTCTGAGAAATGAAGGCTATTCCATGCGAGAAATTGCCCAGGAAACTGAAGATCTCGTACAATGCTGTGTACTACTCCCTTCACAGAACAGCGTAAACTGGCTCTAACCAGAATAGAAAGAGGAGTGGGAGGCCCCGCTGCACAACTGAGCAAGAGGACAAATACATTAGAGTGTCTAGTTCGAGAAACAGATGCCTCACAGGTCCTCAACTGGCAGCTTCATTAAATAGTACCGGCAAAACACCAGTCTCAACGTCAACAGTGAAGAGGCGATTTTCGTTTTGTCATCATGGGGTATTGTGTGTAGATTGCTTAGGATTCTTTCTTAAAAAAAAAAAAAATCATTTTAGAATAAGGCTCTAATGTAATAAAGTGTGGAAAAAGTCAAGGGGTCTGAATACTTTCCGAAGGCACTGTATAACTAATACAGTGCCTTGCAAAAGTATTCATCCCTGTCACGACTTCCGCCGAGGCTGGCTCCCCTCCTTGTTCGGGCAGGTTTCGGCGTTCGGCGTCACCGGCTTACTAGCTACTGCCGATCCATTTAGCATCACTCCATTTGTCTTGTCTTCAATCACACACACCTGGTCCTTATTCCCTCATTAGTCATTGTATAAGTGTTCCCTCTGCTTCCTTGTCTGTGTGGGTGATTGTTATTTGTGGAGGTTAGTGAAGCTCGGTGGAGCTCGTGTATTTTGTATCAATGGGAGATTTCCCGTGTGCCTTGTATTTTCCATTGCGCCTGTTTTGTGCCCTAGAGTGTGTTTGACGCATTTCTGCGTAAACCTGTATTTTTGCGGATTAAAGCCTGTGTTTCTGTGATTTACCCTCCTGCGCCTGACTCCTTCCACACCACCTCATCACAATCCCCCTTCGCGTTTTTCCTATTTTGTTGCATTACAACCTGTAATTTAAATGTATTTTTATTTGGATTTCATGTAATGGACATACACAAAATAGTACAAATTGGTGAAGTGGAATGAAAAAAAAAACTTTTTCTGAAAAATTCTAACAAATAAATAACGGAAAAGTGGTGCGTGCATATGTTTCACCCCCTTCGCTATGAAGCCCCTAAATAAGATCTGGTGCACACAATTACCTTCAGAAGTCACATAATTAGTTAAATAAAGTCCACCTGTCTGCAATCTAAGTGTCACATGATCTGTCACATGATCTCAGTATATATATGCCTGTTCTGAAAAGCCCCAAAGTCTACAACACCACTAAGCAAAGGGCACCACCAAGCAAGTGTCACGATCGTCGTATAAGTGAGTAGACCAAGGCGCAGCGTGTGAAACAAACATGACTTTAATTAGTTAAAGTATACAAAAACAAAACACGACTCGTGAAGTCCACGGTAAACAAATACCGACACGGAACAAAAACCCACAACACCCAAGGGAAAACATACAGTTTAAATATGGCTCCCAATCAGAGACAACCAGCCGACAGCTGACACTCGTTGCCTCTGATTGGGAGTCACACAGGCAAACATAGAAACAGACAACCTAGAACACCCAAACAAAGAAACAGAACACATAGAATGAACACACCCTGGCTCAACATATAGAGTCCCAGAGCCAGGGTGTGACAGTACCCCCCCCTAAAGGCGCGGACTGCGACCGCGCCTCAACTAAAGCAAAACAGGGGAGGGCTGGGCGGGCATACCTCCTCGGCGGCGGTTCTGCCTCCGGCCTTGACCACTACCCTCCAATGAACCCCCCATAGCGCCCCTGGTCCAGTCTGGCTCCGCTGGCTGGAGCTGACCTGGACGTAGCAGGAGCGGCTAGCTTCAGCTCCGTTGGGGAGCAATAAAGCGGTACCTGATCTGGCACCGATGACCCAGGCACGGGTTGTGCCGGACTGACGACTCGCACCCCTGGCTTGGTGCGTGGAGCAGGGACAGGCCGGGCTGGGCTGTCGACGCACACCGTAGGCTTGGTGCGTGGAGCAGGAACGGGCTGAACCAGGCTGACGACTCGCACCCCTGGCTTGGTGCGAGTGGCAGGAACGGGCTGGACCAGGCTGACGACTCGCACCCCTGGCTTGGTGCGTGGAGCAGGGACAGGCCGGGCTGGGCTGACGACGCACACCGTAGGCTTGGTGCGTGGAGCAGGGACAGGCCGGACAGGGCTGGCGACGCACACCGCAGGCTTGGTGCGTGGAGCAGGGACAGGCCGGACAGGGCTGGCGACGCACACCGTAGGCTTGGTGCGTGGAGCAGGGACAGGCCGGGCAGGGCTGGCGACGCGCACCGTAGGCTTGGTGCGTGGAGCAGGGACAGGCCGGACAGGGCTGGCGACGCACACCGTAGGCTTGGTGCGTGGAGCAGGGACAGGCCGGACAGGGCTGTCGACGCACACCGTAGGCTTGGTGCGTGGAGCAGGGACAGGCCGGACAGGGCTGTCGACGCACACCGTAGGCTTGGTGCGTGGAGCAGGGACAGGCCGGACAGGGCTGGCGACGCACACCGTAGGCTTGGTGCGTGGAGCAGGGACAGGCCGGACAGGGCTGGCGACGCACACCGTAGGCTTGGTGCGTGGAGCAGGGACAGGCCGAACAGGGCTGTCGACGCACACCGTAGGCTTGGTGCGTGGAGCAGGGACAGGCCGGACAGGGCTGGCGACGCACACCATAGGCTTGGTGCGTGGAGCAGGAACAGGCCGGACCGTACTGGGAACACACACCACTGGCCTTAAACGGGGATCAGGAACGGGCCGGACCGGACTGGCAATACACCTCAGTACCTCTCGCCGTGCCTCTACAACTTCCTTCCCTCCTCTCGCCAATGGCTCCCGTAACCCGGTGGCCTTCTCTCCTCGTCTCCCATTTCGCCCTGTGGCAGCCTCCTGCTGCCCAGTCGCCCATGCCGTGTGCCCCCCCCTAAAAAATTCTTGGGGGTGCCTCTCGTCCGTCCGACGATGGCACTGCTGACGCCGCTGCTCCTCTCTCGCCAGGGCCTTAATCCTACCCCAAGGTCCCTTGCCCCCGAGCATGTCCTCCCAGGACCACGATTTGCCCACCTGGGCCATCGCCAGCCTCTCCATCTCCTTTCCTGGCGCTTCCTCCCATGTCCAGTCTGCCTGCTCCTGGACACGCTGCTTAGTCCTTTTATGGTGGGTTTTTCTGTCACGATCGTCGTATAAGTGAGTAGACCAAGGCGCAGCGTGTGAAACAAACATGACTTTAATTAGTTAAAGTATACAAAAACAAAACACGACTCGTGAAGTCCACGGTAAACAAATACCGACACGGAACAAAAACCCACAACACCCAAGGGAAAACATACAGTTTAAATATGGCTCCCAATCAGAGACAACCAGCCGACAGCTGACACTCGTTGCCTCTGATTGGGAGTCACACAGGCAAACATAGAAACAGACAACCTAGAACACCCAAACAAAGAAACAGAACACATAGAATGAACACACCCTGGCTCAACATATAGAGTCCCAGAGCCAGGGTGTGACAGCAAGCGGCACCATGAAGACCAAGGAGCTCTCCAAACATGTCAGGGACAAAGTTGTGGAGAAGTAGAGATCAGGGTTGGGTTATAAAAAAATATCAGAAACTTTGAACATCCCACGGAGCACCAATAAATCCATTATTTAAAAAATTGAAAGAATATGGCACCACAACAAACCTGCCAAGAGAGGGCTGCCCACCAAAACTCACGGACCGGGCAAGGAGGGCATTAATTAGAGAGGCAACAAAGAGACCAAAGATAACCCTGAAGGAGCTGCAAAGCTCCACAGTGGAGATTGGAGTATCTGCCCATAGGACCACTTTAAGCCATACACTCCACAGAGCTGGGCTTTACGGAAGAGTGGCCAGAAAAAAGCCATGACTTAAAGAAAAAAATAAGCAAACACGTTTGGTGTTCGCCAAAAGGCATGTGGAAGATTCACCAAATATATGGAAGAAGGTACTCTGGTGAGATGAGACTAAAATGTTGCTTTTTGGCCATCAAGGAAAACGCTATGTCTGGCGCAAACCCAACACCTCTCATCACCCCAAGAACACCATCCCCACAGTGAAGCATGGTGGTGGCAGCACCATGCTGTGGGGATGTTTTTCATCGGCGGCGGCGGCAGTGGGGCGGGTGGTCGGTGAATAGTTATGCTCACTCAAGTTTTCAGTTCTTTTGTCTTATTTCTTGTTTTGCATCTTCAAAGTGGTAGGCATGTTGTGTAAATCAAATGATACAAACCCCCAAAAAATCTATTTGAATTCCAGGTTGTAAGGCAACAAAATAGGAAAAATGCGAAGGGGGGTGAATACTTTCGCAAGCCACTATACATCTTCATAGGTGACATACAGCTAACATAAAGGAAAAGCCAACATAAAGTGTCTTAATAGGTTGTTTGGCCACCATGAACTGCCAGAACAGCTTCAATGCATTGGCATATATTCTACAAGTGTCTGGAATTCTATTGGAGGGGTGCGACACCGTTCTTCCATGAGAAATTCCATCATTTGGTGTTTTGTTTATTGTGGTGGAAAATGCTGTCTCAGGCGCCGCTCCAGAATCTCCCATAAGTGTTAAATTGGGTTGAGATCTGGTGACAGACACACCCACACCCTTTAAACCCCCTATGCTAATTTGAGACCCCTCTTTCAAAGTCACTGATATCTCTTCTTCTAGCCATGGTAGCCAAAATAATGGGCAACTTGGCATTTTTATACATGACCCTAAGGATGATGGGATGTTAATTGCTTAATTTACTCAGGAACCACACCTGTATACTAGCACTTGCTTTCAATATACTTTGTATACCTAATTTACTCAAGTGTTTCCTATTTGAATAATTAAGGTTTTGTACAGCCTGATTTGTTTTTGGAGGTATTTAGATAGGGGGTATCCATTCTGCCTTCCAACACTGAACAAGCCATGGGCATACTGTTATATAAACACTGTCTCCTGATAATTGGCATGGTAATGGCCTCTCTCTCCCTCTCTCCCTTTCTCCCTCCATTCAGTGGGGTATATAATAAAACAGCATGAGTAGATGAAAAGAGCCAGCTGGGTGTCAGAGGGAGGAGTTGCCTCTCTGTCATTGCCACGAAGGCCCTGTGCATGACATGCCAATAGCCTAGCCTAACCACCAAGCTCCTTTCCCAATGTCCTGTACCTGGGAGACTGAGAGCAGTGTTGGGGCCCTGCAACAAATATAGGAAGTTCATTTATTCTTCTACAACTGCAGAGTATCAGTCATATGGGTCATATGTCTCTGGTCCAACTCTCTGAGAGGTATTCACTGTGGTGTAAAAATAATTGCACTCCTCTGTGTGTGTGTGTGTGTGTGTGTGTGTTTGCTGCACTCTGACCATAAAATTGCATTAGGAAACAGAGATGTTCAAGTAAAATATTAACCTCAGTGGAGAAGTGGCAGAAACCTGTGTCTTTCTTCCCTCGAGACACTGTTCCGACAAGGATTCTGTTACATAACCAGGTAGTTCACTTAAATCGTAAATGCTCCTCTTTTCAATTTCAAATCCTACTGGAATAAAGTTTGTCTCTTTCGTAGATCTTTCAAATCAACAAACATGTACAGTGTGTATCCGCAAACAGCCATAAAAATGGTAGAAGCTGGGGTCACACCATATCCAAAAGATTCTATGGGGCGATATCCATCTAGAATTGTATACATTTTGGATTGATTGGCAGCATGACTATGGGAGAGTTAATTACTTTTCCATAACCTCTCCAATATCCCTCGTCTCTTCACCCTGTCACGCCCTGGCTCTGGGACTCTATTATGTTGAGCCAGGGTGGGTAGTTTCTATGTGTTTGTGTTCTATGTTTATTATCTAGTATTGTGTTTCTATGTTGGCCAGTGTGGTTCTCAATCAGAGGCAACGAGTATCAGCTGTTGCTTGTTGTCTCTGATTGGGAACCAGACTTAAGCAGCCAGTTTTCCCATAGTGTTTGTGGGATCTTGTTCCGTGTTGGTTGTGTTAGACCTAGGACGTCACGTTATCGTTTGTTGTTTTGTTCGTATAATCAGTTATTAAATAAAATATGTTTGCATTTCACGCTGCGCCTTGGTCCTCCTTCGACGATCGTGACAGAAGATCCCACCAAATTAGGACCAAGCAGCGTGCCCAGGAGCGTACAGCCTGGACGTGGGAGCAGATATTGGACGGGCAGGGGTCCTGGACCTGGGATGAGATCCAGGCCGGGATGGATCGCCGTCCGTGGGAGGAGACGGTGGAGGCGCGCCGGAGAGAGGAGCAACGGCGTCAACAGTGTCGTCGTCGGACGGACGAGAGGCAACCCCCAACATTTTTTAGGGGGGGACACACGACATGGGTGACGGGGCAGCAGGAGGCAGCTACAGGGCGTATTGGGAGGTTAGGTGAGGAGGCCACCAGATTAAGGGGGCTATTGGTAAGGAGAGAGCAGGAGTTAGTGGGTCAGAGGGAGGAGCTACTGGATGTTAGAAGGGAGAAGGAGAGAGTAGAGGCAAGGCGAGAGGAACTGAGTAGGCAGCTGAGGGAGCGGAGGGTTATGAAGAAACCCAGTCCCGCTCCTCACACCAAGCAAGTGGTGTGTGTCACCAGTCCGGTCCGGCCTGTTCCTGCTCCCCGCACTAAGTTAGTAGTGCGTGTTCCCAGTCCGGCCCGACCCGTTCCTGCTCCCCGCACTAAGTTAATAGTGCGTGTTCCCAGTCCGGCCCGACCCGTTCCTGCTCCCCGCACTAAGTTAGTAGTGCGTGTTCCCAGTCCGGCCCGACCCGTTCCTGCTCCCCGCACTAAGTTAGTAGTGCGTGTTCCCAGTCCGGCCCGACCCGTTCCTGCTCCCCGCACTAAGTTAGTAGTGCGTGTTCCCAGCCCGGCCCGGCCTGTTCCTGCCCCTCGCACCAAGCCTACGGTGCGCATCGCCAGCCCGGCCCGGCCTGTTCCTGCCACTCGCACCAAGCCTACGGTGCGCGTCGCCAGCCCGGCCCGGCCTGTTCCTGCCCCTCGCACCAAGCCTACGGTGCGCGTCGCCAGCCCGGCCCGGCCTGTTCCTGCCACTCGCACCAAGCCTACGGTGCGCGTCGCCAGCCCGGCCCGGTCTGTTCCTGCCACTCGCACCAAGCCTACGGTGCGCGTCGCCAGCCCGGCCCGGCCTGTTCCTGCCACTCGCACCAAGCCTACGGTGCCCGTCGCCAGCCCGGCCCGGCCTGTTCCTGCCACTCGCACCAAGCCTACGGTGCGTGTCGCCAGCCCGGTCCGGCCTGTTCCTGCTCCACGCACCAAGCCAGGGGTGCGCGTCGTCAGCCCGGTCCGGCCCGTTCCTGCTCCACGCACCAAGCCTACGGTGCGCGTCGCCAGCCCGGCCCGGCCTGTTCCTGCCACTCGCACAAAGCCAGGGGTGCGTGTCGTCAGCCCGGTCCGGCCTGTTCCTGCTCCACGCACCAAGCCAGGGGTGCGCGTCGTCAGCCCGGTCCGGCCCGTTCCTGCTCCACGCACCAAGCCAGGGGTGCGCATCGTCAGCCCGGTCCGGCCGTTCCTGCTCCACGCACCAAGCCAGGGGTGCGCGTCGTCAGTCCGGCACAACCCGTGCCTGGTTCACCGGTGCCTGGTCAGGTACCGGTCAGCTGCTCCACATTGGAGCCTAAGCAATCCGCTCCACCGATGTCCAGTCCAGCTCCAGCCAGTGGGGTCAGACCGGACCAGGGGCGCTACGGGGGGATTGTTGGAGGGTGGTGGTCAAGCCCGGAGCCGGAACCGCCTCCGAGGAGGAATGCCCACCCAGCCCTTCCCTGTTCGGTTATGTTTAGGCGCGGTCGCAGTCCGCGCCTTTGGGGGGGGTACTGTCACGCCCTGGCTCTGGGACTCTATTATGTTGAGCCAGGGTGGGTAGTTTCTATGTGTTTGTGTTCTATGTTTATTATCTAGTATTGTGTTTCTATGTTGGCCAGTGTGGTTCTCAATCAGAGGCAACGAGTATCAGCTGTTGCTTGTTGTCTCTGATTGGGAACCAGACTTAAGCAGCCAGTTTTCCCATAGTGTTTGTGGGATCTTGTTCCGTGTTGGTTGTGTTAGACCTAGGACGTCACGTTATCATTTGTTGTTTTGTTCGTATAATCAGTTATTAAATAAAATATGTTTGCATTTCACACTGCGCCTTGGTCCTCCTCCTTCGACGATCGTGACACACCCTCTCTATTCATACCAGCATATCCATCTCATCGATCCGTCTCAGCTTGCAGAAGGACACGTTCACTTCACAGGTCAATTCATTTTAATTACCAGCATCTCAATAGTCTATCATTGGGGTGGAGTGGTGTGTGTGTGTGTGTGTGTGTGTGTGTGTGTGTGTGTATGTGTGTTGGGAAGGAGAACTTAATTAACCTTAAAGCTCTGACATCCATTTACCCAGGCCACGAGGTGGACATTTTAAATGTAACTTGACAAGACACGTCAAATCTCTGTGGTTTGAGATGACAGACTGAAAGATGATAGTAACAGCATTTGTGTCTGAAGCTTCACATGCCCCCTTAACTTTTACTTTTAGTCTATCTGAACCTTTGTCAACAACCTCAATAAGTTGTAGCTCTACCTGTCTGTTTGCATCTCCACCCTTATCAGTGCTGGCAAGGGGATAACCAGTTCACTTAAATGTAGTGGATTTGTACTTGAGAACACTTGACCTTAACCAATGCTACCAATTGCAATCTTTAACCGTTGTGTACCACTTGCAGAAACACAACACCATTTCGCTACAGTATGATCAAAGCTATATCTGCATAAACAGGTTCTCGACGGAGGTGTGCTAGATAAAGAACGTTCCGGTCAAAAGCCCAGCGGAGAGCAGCTAAAGTAGCTAGTCACTGCACGAACACACCCTACGTTCCAGATCACTGTCCCCTGCCTCAGCTCATTATCCCCCTGCTCGCTGCGGTGAAGGTCATTTGGCACCAACTGATTTAGATTAACACTATGAAATAACACATATGGAATCATGTAGTAACCAACATTTGTTTAACACTTTTTTGGTTACTACATCATTCCATATGTGTTATTTCATAGTTTTGATGTCTTTTGATGTCGTCACTATTATTCTACAATGTAGAAAATAGTAAAAATAAAGAAAAACCCTTGAATGAGTAGGTGTGTCCAAACTTTTGACCGGTAGTGTAAGTATTCAGACCCTTTGCTATGAGACTCAAAATTGAGCTCAGGGCGCATCCTGTTTCCATTGATCATCCTTGAGATGTTTCTACAGCTTGATTGGAGTCCACCTGTGGTAAATTCAATTGATTGGACATGATTTGGAAAGGCACACAACTGTCCATATAAGGTCCCACAGTTGACAGTGCATGTCAGTATCACGACTCAGGATAAGAACCAGATGCAGACAGTTCGAAATAGCAAAAGTTTATTTACAAAAACAGCGGGCAGGCAAATGACAGGTCAAGGGCAGGCAGAGGTCAATAATCCATAGCAGTGTCACAAGGTACAGAACGGCAGGCTCAGGGTCAGGACAGGCAGAACGGTCAAAACCGTGAAAAACTGGAAAAACGGGCTAGAGCAGAACAGGAGTATGGGGAAAACGCTGGTAGGCTTGACGAGACAAACTGGCAACAGACAAACAGAGAACACAGGTATAAATACCCTGGGGATAATGGGGAAGATGGCCGACACCTTGAGGGGGGTGGAGACAAGCACAAAGACAGGTGAAACAGATCAGGGTGTGACAGTACCCCCCCTAGGGGCGCCACCTGGCGTCCTACCTGGGCGCATACCTGGTTGACCGGGTTGTTGGCGATGGAACTCAGCGATGAAGGCTGGGTCCAAGATGTTCCTAGCGGAGACCCAGCACCTCTCCTCCGGGCCATAAGCCTCCCAGTCAACCAGGTACAGGAATCCCCTGCCCCACGGCCGAACCTTCAGGAGGCGCCTCACCGTGTACGCCGGTTGGCCATCGACGAGACAAAGGGCTGGAAACAGGAGACAAAGGGCTGTTTTCCTAGACACATGAAAAGTGGGATGTATACGGAGGGTACGGGGCAACAGAAGACGAACAGCAGAGGTGCTAATAATCCTGGAGATGGGGAGAAGGCCGATAAAACGGGGGGAAAGTTTGCGGGACTCTACCTGGTGGGACAGATCCCGATTGGACAGCCATACCCTCTGCCTGAGACGATAACGGGGAGTCGGGGTCTGGTGGCGGTCCGCCTGTCGTCGATACCTGTAGGTGGTCTTGAGAAGAGCCGACCAGGCTTTCTTCCAGGTACGGCAACAGTGGCGGACGAACATCTGGGCCGAGGTACGCTGACCTCTTCCTCTTGCTCCGCGAAGAGCGGGGGCTGATATCCTAGGGAGCACTCAAAAGGCGAGAGACCAGAGGCCGAGCAAGGGAGGGTGTTGCGGGCATACTCTACCCACATGAGCTGCTGGCTCCAGGTGGTGGAATTGGCAGAGACAAGGCAGCGAAGAGTCGTCTCCAGGTCCTGATTGACTCACTCTGACTGGCCGTTAGACTCGGGGTGGAACCCAGAGGACAGGCTGGCCAACGACCCAATGAGCACACAGAACACCTTCCAGAACTGGGATGAGAACTGAGGACCCCGGTCGGAGACCATGTCTACCTGAAGTCCATGGATCCGGAAGACCTGCTGCACCATGAGCTGGGCCGTCTCCTAAGCTGAGGGTAGCTTGGGGAGCAACACCGCTGGTAGTGGGGTAATTTACAGTCTGGGGGGTTACTGTAGTGGCGAGCTGCCTCACAGACAATCCACGGAATTGCTCCAGCAATGTGTTGAAGGCACGGTCCTGGCGTTCTGTCAAGGTCAGGAATCCTTCCATAAGACCTTGAAGTAACTCCTTGTTTCTTCCAATGGTGGCTCCCTGGGAGGAGACGGCATTGCAAAGCTGGTCCGAGTCTACTGGGTCAGTCATGGCCAGTTCGTACTATCACGAATCAGGATAAGAACCAGATGCAGACAGTTCGAAATAGCAAAAGTTTATTAACAACAACAGGGGGCAGGCAAATGACAGGTCAAGGGCAGGCAGAGGTCAGTAATCCAGAGCAGTGTCACAAGGTACAGAACGGCAGGCAGGCTCAGGGTCAGGAAAGGCAGAACGGTCAAAACCAGGAAAAACTGGAAAACGGGTTAGAGCAAAACAGGTGTACGGAAAAACGTTGGTAGGCTTGAAGAGACGAACTGGCAACAAACAAACAGAGAACACAGGTATAAATACACAGGGGATAATGGGGAAGATGGGCAACACCTGGAGGGGGTGGAGACAAGCACAAAGACAGGTGAAAGAGATCAGGGTGTGACAGTCAGAGCAAAAACCAAGAAATGAGGTTGAAGGAATTGTCCGTAGAGCTACGAGACAGGATTGTGTCGAAGCACAGATCTGGGGAAGAGTACCAAAAAATGTCTGCAGCATTGAAGGTCCCCAAGAACACAGCGGCCTCCATCACTCTTAAATGGAAGAAGTTTGGAACCACCAAGAGTCTTCCTAGAGCTGGCTGCCCAGCCAAACTGAGCAATCGGGGGAGAAGGGCCTTTGTCAGGGAGGTGACCAAGAACCCGATGGTCACTTTGACAGAGCTCTAGAGTTCCTCTGTGGAGATGGGAGAACCTTCCAGGAGGACAACCATCTCTGCAGCACTCCACCAATCAGGCCTTTATGGTAGAGAGGCCAGACGGTAGCCACTCCTCAGTAAAAGGCACATGACAGACCGCTTGGAGTTTGCCAAAAGGCACCTAAAGATGCTCAGACCATGAGAAACAAGATTCTCTGGTCTGATGACACCAAGATTGAACTCTTTGGCCTGAATGCCAACAGTCACATCTGGAGAAAACCTGGCACCATCCCTACGGTGAAACAAGGTGGTGGCAGCATCATGCTGTGGGGATGTTTGCCGCGGCAGGGACTGGTCAGGATCGAGGGAAAGATGAATGGAGCAAAGTACAGAGAGATCCTTGATGAAAACCTGCACCAGAGCGCTCAGGACCTCATACTTGGGTGAAGGTTCACCTTCCAACAGGACAACGACCCTAATTACACAGCCAAGACAATGCAGGAGAGGCTTGGGACAAGTCTCTGAATGTCCTTGAGTGGCCCAGCCAGAGCCCGGACTTGAACCTGATCGAACATCTCTGGACAGACCTGAAAATAGCTGTGCAGCGTGATGGGCTACTTTCCCCATCCAACCTGACAGAACTTGAGAGGATCTGCAGAGAAGAATATGAAAAACTCCCAAATACAGTGCCTTGCAAAAGTATTCTTCCCCCTTGGCATTTTTCCTATTTTGTTGCATTACAACCTGTAATTTAAATTGATTTTTATTTGGATTTCATGTAATGCACATACACAAAATAGTCCAAATTGGTGAAGTGAAATGAAAAAAATAACTTGTTTAAAAAAAGTATACAAAATAAATAATGGAAAAGTGGTGCATTCATATGTATTCACCCCCTTTGCTATGAAGCCCCTAAATAAGATCTGGTGCAACCAATTACCTTCAGAAGTCACATAATTAGTTAAATAAAGTCCACCTGTGTGCAATCTACGTGTCACGTGATTATTTATTGTTTGTTTCACAAGAACAAATATTTTGCATCTTCAAAGTGGTAGGCATGTTGTGTATATCAAATGATACAAATCCCCCCCAAAATCCATTTTAATTCCAGGTTGTTAGGCAACAAAATAGGAAAAATGCCAAGGGGGGTGAATACTTTCGCCAGCCACTGTATGTCCCTCTCTTACGTGTATTCCTCAGTCGGTATTGTTCCTGTGTCCATGCTATGTCGCCACTGTTACGCTGTCTCATTTCATTTATTATTATTTTTTTAACGTTTCACCTGCACCTTTTTCCCGACTCACAGCGTCATTTTTACAGAAATAGAGTTTGGGATCATTGTGGGGGGATTTCGTCAGTGGTTGAATGGGGAATTGGGCTTCCTGGGAAAATGTAACCAAGGGGGGAGGGGCTTAGCGAAGGGTCAACTTCCGGACTTGTTTCCATGCTGTTGTGCTGTTTGTTTCTACTTGGCTATCTGCCAAACTTTTCGGTTTATACTTTTAATACATGTACCAACGTCTTAGTTTTTTTGCTCGCTCAACTTTTTTCATTCAACTTTTTCACCCCGAACGCTTTATCTGAACATGGTTCTACAGGACCTCGACCAGCTGAAAAAGCTTAGTAGTAACATTAACACTATGCCATCTTACTGCAGTCGCTGTACTCATAATATACAGGAGAACTATCGCCTTATGGTGAGGATAGCCGTGTTGCAAGCGCAGCTTCAGATGCAATCGTTAGGCAAGGCAATTTAAGTGTAGGAAAGGATGAAACAGCGTCTGTGCCACCATTTAAGTAGAGATAGTAGTATAAATCCCCCTGCACAGTCCCCGCAGCTGGACAATTTTCTCAAGGCTTCTGGAAAGAAATGCTGTCGGCATGCTCAACCAGTGTCGCTCATTCTGCCGACAAACTTTCAACTGGTTCTCCCCATTAAGCAATGAGTCAGAGTCAGAGGCCGAGCCTTCTCAGGTCTCTCCTCCACCCGTTACGGGGTCTGATCCGCCGAAGCCTCCCACCATTAGCTTTGATAAATTGAAAACCCTAGTCATATGCGACTCCATTTCCTGCAATATTAGACTTAAAAAGAATAATCCAGCGATCATGCACTGTTTACCAGGGGGCAGGGCTACCGACATAAAGAATAATCTGAAGATGGTGCTGGCTAAGGCTAAAACTGGTGAGTGTATAGAGTATAGGAATATTGTTATCCACGTCGGCACCAACGATGTTAGGATGAAACAGTCAGAGGTCACCAAGCGCAACATGGCTTCAGTGTATAAATCAGCTAGAAAGATGTGTCGGCATCGAGTAATTTTCTCTGGCCCCCTCCCAGTTAGGGGGTGATGAGCTCTACAGCAGAGTCTCACACCTCAATCGCTGGTTGAAAACTGTTTTCTGCCCCTCCCAAAAGATAGAATTTGTAGATAATTGGCCCTCTTTCTGGGACTCACACACAAACAGGACCAAGCCTGGCCTGCTGAGGAGTGATGGACTCCATCCTAGCTGGAGGGGTGCTCTCATCTTATCTATGAACATAGACAGGGATCTAACTCCTCTAGCTCCACAATGAGATAGGGTACAGGCCAGGCAGCAGGCTGTTAGCCAGCCTGCCAGCTTAGTGGAGTCTGCAACTAGCACAGTCAGTGTAGTCAGCTCAGCTATCCCCATTGAGACCGTGTCTGTGACTCGATTTAGGTTGAGCAAAACAAAACATGGCGGTGTTCGCCTTAGCAATCTCACTGGAATAAAGACCTCCTCCATTCATGTCATTATTGAAAGAGATTATCTCAAAATTGGGGTACTTAATGTTAGATCCCTCACTTCCAAGGTAGTCATAGTCAATGAACTAATCACTGATCATAATCTTGATGTGATTGGCCTGACTGAAACATGGCTCAAGCCTGATGAATTTACTGTGTTAAATGAGGCCTCTCCTTCTAGTTACACTAGTGACCATATCCCCCGCGCATCCCGCAATGGCAGAGGTGTTGCTAACATTTATTACAGCAAATTGCGTTTTTGTCTTTTGAGCTTCTAGTCATGCAATCTATGCAGCCTACGCAATCACTTTCTATAGCTACTGTTTACAGGCCTCCTGGGCCGTATACAGCGTTCCTCACTGAGTTCCCTGAATTCCTATCGGACCTTGTAGTCATGGCAGATAATATTCCAATTTTTGGTGACTTTAATATTCACATGGAAAAGTCCATAGACCCACTCTCTCTTGCCACAGTCTTACCCTGGATCTAGTTATGTCCCGTGGAATAAATATTGTGGATCTAAATGTTTTCCTCATAATCCTGGACTATCGGACCACCATCTTATTACGTTTGCAATCGCAACAAATAATCTGCTCAGACCACAACCAAGCATCATCAAAAACGGTGCTATAAATTCTCGGACAAACCAAAGATTCCTACATGCCCTTCCAGACTCCCTACACCTACCAAAGGACGTCAGAGTACAGAAATCGGTTAACCACCTAACGGAGGATCTACATTTAACCTTGCATAATACCCTAGATGCATGCACCTAAAAACAAAAAACGTTTGTCACAAGAAATGTGATCCCTGTATACAGAAAATACCCAAGCCCTGAAGCAAGCTTCCAGAAAATTAGAATGGAAATGGCACTCCACCAAACTGGAAGTCTTCCATCTAGCTTGGAAAGACAGTACTGTACAATATCGAAGAGCCCTCAATGCTGCTCGATCATCCTATTTTTCCAACCTAATTGAGGAGAATAAGAACAATCCAACATTTCTTTTTGAAACTGTCACAAGGACTAACTAAAAAGCAGCATTCAACAAGAGAGGATAGCTTACACTTCAGCAGTGATAAAGTCATAAACTTCTTCGTTGAAAAGATCATGATTTTTATAAAGCAAATTACGGACTTTGAATCTGCATATTTCTCCAAAGCTCAGTTGTCCCGAGTGCACAGAACTGCCAAGACCTAGGATCAATGGAGACACTCAAGTTTTTTTAATCCTGTATCTCTTGACACATTCATGAAAATAGTCATGGCCTCTAAACCGTCAAGCTGCATACTGGACCCTATTCCAACTAAACTACTGAAAGAGCTACTTCCTGAACATAATAATTGACTCCCTATACCAAACTCACTAAAAGTGGCAGTAATAAAGCCTCTCTTGAAAAAGCCAAACCTTGACCCGGAAAATGTAAAAAACTATTGGCCTATATCGAATCTCCCATTCCTCTCAAAATGTTTAGAAAAAGCTGTTGCGCAGCAACTCACTGCCTTCCTGAAGACAAATAATGTATGTGAAGTGCTTCAGTCTGGTTTTAGACCCCATCATAGCAATGAGACTGCACTCGTGAAGGTGGTAAATTACCTTTTAATGGCGTCAAACCAAGGCTCTGCATCTGTCCTCGTGCTCCTAGACCTTAGTGCTGCTTTTGACACCATCGATCACCACATTCTTTTGGAGAGATTAGAAACCCTAATTGGTCTACACGGACAAGTTCTTGAATGGTTTAGAGCTTATCTGTCGGAAAGATATCAGTTCGTCTCTGTGGATGGTTTGTCTTTTGACAAATCAATTGTACGTTTCGGCGTTCCTCAAGGTTCTGTTTTAGGACCACTATTGTTTTCACTATATATTCTACCGCTTGGTGATGTCATTCAGAAACACAATGTCAACTTTCACTGCTTTGCGGACGACATACAGCTGTACATTTCGCTGAAACATGGTGTGATATCCCTCTTAAATAGCTCGGGCAAATGTTCCCATTGACCCCGTAAGGCCAGCAGGCTAGTCTTTGTTTTAAATGTTTTAAATGTTTTATTTCTTATTTCTTACTTTTATTGGTGCGTGACTGTTATTGAAAGTTGTATTGTCAATCTTTTTGTATTTAACGCCACTTTAAATGTGTACATGACACTGCAACAAAATTTCCCCATGGGGACAATAAAGTAAGTAAGTAAGTAAGTAAGTAAGCCCCAAAATTGCCTGCACTGGAAGCCTGTGTTTCAGACATAAGGAAGTGGATGGCGGCAAATGTTTTACTTTTAAACTCGGGCAAAACAGAGATGCTAGTTCTAGGTCCCAAGAAACAAAGACATCTGCTGTTGGATCTGACTGTTAATGTTGATGGTTGTACAGTCGTCTCAAAAAAAACTGTGAAGGACCTCGGCGTTACTCTGGACCCTGATCTCTCTTTTGACGAACATATCAAGAATATTTAAAGTACAACTTTTTTTTTTTTTTTTTTGTACTCTCGGGTCGAGAGCCAGACCCGATCTCCCGGTGCATATACCGGAGCCTCATTGCGGTGGCGATCGGCGCTCGCCTTTTGCCGCCTGATAGCCCGCTGCAGATGGACATGCGCAGCGTTCCAAGTTTCTTCTGAGCGCCGAAACCACTCGTCCACCGCAGGGGCTTCGGTCTGGCTCTGATGCCAAAGTGCCAGGACCAGCTGATAACCTAGCACACACTGGAAAGGCGTAAGGTAAGTGGATGAATGGCGGAGTGAGTTTTGGGCTATCTCTGCCCAGGGAATATATCCCGACCACTCCTCTTGCCGGTCCTGGCAATACAACCTCAGAAACCTACCCACATCCTGGTTCACTCTCTCCACCTGCCCATTAATCTCGGGGTGAAAACCTGAGGTAAGGCTAATCGAGACCCCCAGACGTTCTATAAACGCCCTCCAGACTCTAGAGGTGAACTGGTCCCAGCCTCGGAAGCATCCACCTCCACCTGGAATGCCAAAGAGGGATCCGGATGCGCCAGCACCGGAGCCGAGGTAAACAGGTCCTTCAGACGTTTAAACGCCCTGTCCGCCTCAGCCGACCACTGCAGGCGCACCGGACCCCCCTTTAGCAGAGAGGTAATGGGAGCTGCTACCTGTCCAAAGCCCCGGACAAACCTCCGGTAGTAATTGGCAAAACCCAAGAAGCGCTGCACCTCCTTTACCGTGGTGGGAGTCTGCCAATTACGCACGGCAGAAACGCGGTCAATCTCCATCTCTACCCCTGACGCGGACAACCGATGTCCCAGGAAGGAGATGGACTCCTGGAAGAACAGACATTTCTCCGCCTTCGCATACAGGTCATGCTCCAACAGTCTACCAAGCACTCGATGCACCAGGGACACATGCTCGGCTCGTGTAGCGGAGTATATTAGAATGTCATCAATATATACCACCACACCCTGTCCATGCAAGTCCCGGAAAATCTCGTCCACAAATGATTGGAAGACTGAAGGAGCATTCATTAAACCGTATGGCATGACGAGGTACTCATAGTGACACGAGGTGGTACTGAATGCTGTCTTCCACTCATCTCCCTCCCTAATGCGCACCAGGTTGTACGCGCTCCTGAGATCCAATTTTGTGAAGAATTGCGCCCCGTGTAATGACTCCTTCATACTAGCAATCATAGGGAGAGGATAGCTGTATTTGATTGTGATCTGATTGATACCACGGTAATCAATACACGGGCGTAAACCCCCATCCTTCTTCTTCACAAAAAATAAACTCGAGGACGCAGGGGAAGTGGACGGCCATATGTAACCCTGTCTCAGAGATTCGGCGACGTAGGTCTCCATAGCTGCCATCTCCTCCTGAGACAGAGGATACACGTGACTACGTGGAAGCGCAGCACCTACTTGGAGGTCTATCGCACAATCCCCCTGTCGATGAGGTGGTAATTGAGTCGCCTTCTTTTTACTGAAGGCGAGTGCCAAATCGGCATACTCAGGTGGAATGTGCAAGGTGGGAACTTGGTTCGGGCTTTCCACCGTCGTTGCCCCTATGGAAACGCCTACACACTGCCCAGTACACTGATCAGACCATCCCTTGAGAGCTCTCTGTTGCCATGAAATGTTGGGGTCATGAGATGTTAACCAGGGAAGCCCCAACACCACGGGAAACGCAGGAGAATCAATCAAATACAAACGTAATATCTCCTCATGGCCCTCCTGCGTTTTCATCCGGAGAGGCGCCGTGACCTCCCTAATCAATCCTGACCCCAAAGGGTGGCTATCTAGGGCATGGATAGGGAAGGGCACATCAACAGGTACGATAGGAATCCCTAACTTATAGGTGAACTGGCGATCGATAAAATTCCCAGCTGCGCCTGAATCTACTAGCACCTTATGCTGGGAGTGAGGAGAAACCTCGGGAAACACCACTTTAATACACATATGAGCAACAGAGAGCTCTGGGTGAGTTGGGTGCCTACTCACCTGGAATGACTCATCAGTGCGTCGCCCACTGCCTCGATTCCTAGGAGACCATCCCCAGCACCGACCAGCAGTGTGTCCTCTGCGGCCACAGTTGGTGCAGGGGACGGCCTCCCTCCTGGTCTCCCTAGCACCAGCACCCCTGAGCTCCATTGTGGTCGGCTCGGAAGTGCTGGGGGATGGAATGGATGGCCCCGAATCCGGATGTCCGCGGGTAGCCAACAGGGTATCCAGGCGAATAGACATGTCCACCAGTTGATCAAAGCTGAGGTTGGTGTCCCTGCAGGCCAATTCCCGACGCACGTCCTCCCTCAGGCTACATCTATAGTGGTCGATGAGGGCCCTCTCATTCCATCCCACGTTGGCAGCCAGCGTCCGGAAGTCCAGCGCGAACTCCTGCGCGCTCCTCCTCCCCTGTCTAAGGTGGAATAGACGCTCACCCGCCGCTTTACCCTCTGGTGGATGATCGAATACTGCACAGAAGCGGCGGGTGAACGCCGCATAGTTGACCGTAGCGGCATCTATCCCACCCCACTCGGCGTTGACCCACTCCAGCGCCTTGCCGGACAGACATGAGATGAGGGCGGACACGCTCTCGTATCCCGAGGGCACCGGGTGAATGGTTGCTAGGTTGAGTTCAACCTGGAGTAGGAAACCCTGGCACCCGGCCGCTGTACCATCATAAGCCCTCGGGTGCGAGAGCCGAATCCCACTGGACCCCGGAGGTGAAGCGATGGGCATCGCCAATGGTGGTGGTATTGTTGGAGCGGGCATAGGTAGACCCCCTCTTTCCCATCGCTCAATGGTGTTCACCACCCGTTCCATGGTGGTGCCGAGAGCCTGGATCATGGCCACTTGGTGTTCGACGCGTGCCTCCATAGATCCAGCTGGCACCGCCGCTCCTGCTGACTCCATGAGTGGTGTGTGATTCTGTCAAAGTGCGACGTGAATGCGGTAGGCGAAGTCAAACGCAGGACACCGAGCTACTGGAAACGTACTTTTACTAACAAAGTAACCAGAGTACAAAACAACCTCCAAACAGGGAGGAGAATACCCGCACAATAAAAACTGCCGAAAATGACGAGAACAATCACACACAACACACAATGAACGACAGAGGGTTATATAGGGAATACAATACAACATAATAGGAAACAGGTGTACACAGTCAAGACAAAACAAGTCAAACACAGAAACATAGATCGGTAGCAGCTAGTACTCCGGGGACGACGAACGCCGAAGCCTGCCCGAGCAAGGAGGAGGGGCAGCCTCGGCTGATTCCGTGACAATTACATGGGCTTGCTCCTACCTACAGTGAGGGAAAAATGTATTTGATCCCCTGCTGATTTTGTACGTTTGCACCCTGACAAAGAAATGATCAGTCTATACTTTTAATGGTAGGTTTATTTGAACAGTGAGAGACAGAATAACAACAAAAAAATCCAGAAAAACACATGGCAAAAATGTTATAAATTGATTTACATTTTAATGAGGGAAATAAGTATTTGACCCCCTCTCATTCAGAAAGATTTCTGGCTCCCAGGTGTCTTTTATACAGGTAACGAGCTGAGATTAGGAGCACACTCTTAAAGGAAGTGCTCCTAATCTCAGTTTGTTACCTGTATAAAAGACACCTGTCCAAAGAAGCAATCAATCAATCAGATTCCAAACTCTCCACCATGGCCAAGACCAAAGAGCTCTCCAAGGATGTCAGGGACAAGATTGTAGACCTACACAAGGCTGGAATGGGCTACAAGACCATCGCCAAGCACCTTGGTGAGAAGGTGACAACAGTTGGTGCGATTATTCGCAAATGGAAGAAACACAAAATAACTGTCAATCTCCCTCGGCCTGGGGCTCCATGCAAGATTTCACCTTGTGGAGTTGCAATGATCATGAGAACGGTGAGGAATCAGCCCTGAACTAGACGGGAGGATCTTGTCAATGATCTCAAGGCAGCTGGGACCATAGTCACCAAGAAAACAATTGGTAACACATTACACCGTGAAGGACTGGAATCCTGCAGCGCCCGCAAGGTCCCCCTGCTCAAGAAAGCACATGTACAGGCCCGTCTGAAGTTTGCCAATGAACATCTGAATGATTTAGAGGAGAACTGGGTGAAAGTGTTGTGGTCAGATGAGACCAAAATCGAGCTCTTTGGCACCAACTCAACTCGACGTGTTTGGAGGTGGAGGAATGCTGCCTATGACCCCAAGAACACCATCCCCACCGTTAAACATGGAGGTGGAAACATTATACTTTGGGGGTGTTTTTCTGACAGGACAACTTCACCGCATCAAAGGGACGATGGACGGGGCCATGTACCGTCAAATCTTGTGTGAGAACCTCCTTCCCTCAACCAGGGCATTGAAAATGGGTCGTGGATGGGTATTCCAGCATGACAATGACCCAAAACACACGGCCAAGGCAACAAAGGAGTGGCTCAAGAAGAAGCACATTAAGGTCCTGGAGTGGCCTAGCCAGTCTCCAGACCTTAATCTCATAGCAAATCTGTGGAGGGAGCTGAAGGTTTGAGTTGCCAAACGTCAGCCTCAAAACCTTAATGACTTGGAGAAGATCTGCAAAGAGGAGTGGGACAAAATTCCTCCTGAGATGTGTGCAAACCTGGTGGCCAACTACAAGAAACATCTGACCTCTGTGATTGCCAACAAGGGTTTTGCCACCAAGTACTAAGTCATGTTTTGCAGAGGGGTCAAATACTTATTTCCCTCATTAAAATGCAAAATCAATTTTTGACATGCATTTTTCTGGATTTTTGTTGTTGTAATTCTGTCTCTCACTGTTCAAATAAACCTACCATTAAAATTATAGACTGATCATGTCTTTGTCAGTGGGCAAATGTACAAAATCAGCAGGGGATGTATCTCTCTGATTTGGTCCTGCTGTACATACCTATACGTACGCTACGGTCACAAGACGCAGGCCTCCTTATTGTCCCTAGAATTTCTAAGCAAACAGCTGGAGGCAGGGCTTTCTCCTATAGAGCTCAATTTTTATGGAATGGTCTGCCTATCCATGTGAGAGACGCAGACTCGGTCTCGACCTTTAAGTCATTACTGAAGACTCATCTCTTCAGTAGTTCCTATGATTGAGTGTAGTCTGGCCCAGGGGTGCGAAGGTGAACGGCAAGGCACTGGAGCGACGAACCGCCCTTGCTGTCTCTGCATGGCCGGCTCCCCTCTCTCCACTGGGATGTTCTGCCTCTGACCCTATTACGGGGGCTGAGTCAGTGGCTTACTAGTGCTCATCCATGCCGTCCCTAGGAAGGGTGCATCACTTGAGTGGGTTGAGTCACAGACGTGATCTTCCTGTCCGGTTTTGCGCTTTGACAGAATCACACACCACTCATGGAGTCAGCAGGAGCGGCGGTGCCAGCTGGATCTATGGAGGCACGCGTCGAACATCTGCATTGCTTGCTGTTTGGGGTTTTAGGCTGGGTTTCTGTATAGCACTTTGTGACATCTGCTGATGTAAAAAGGGCTTTCTAAATACATTTGATTGAATTGGGTGGACGGCACATCACTGACCAGAGGGTACTGGTGGAGAGGACAGCCTGGAGGATTGTGCTGCGCAATGGTCTGATGTTTCTACCCCAGAGGAGAGTTGGTATGCTGCAGCATGCAACAGATTGCGCTTTTGGATATGTCCGAAAATGGCCTACCTGTAACTGAACTGTAACCAAAATAAGCCACTACAGCAAATTATGGCTCTGTTACATTTATATACAATACAATATTACAGTACCAATTTTTGTGTTTTATTATACAATTATTATGAATTTCTTAAGTTGTATTTATTTGCTTTTACTGTATTCAATCTGTTGGAGAGACATCTAAGTAATCTTAATCTTTCAATACACAATCATTTTCTACACAAATTGAGTCTGGAAACTTTTCTCAACTGACTTCAATTATTTTGACTGTACCATTCCGTGATCCCGCTCTTCATTGGTAATAGCCACACGTCTCTAAGCGGGCTGTCCTCCATTAGTGACACTGATTAACCCCAGGGTGTCTGTCCGCTCTTCAGCTGATGGGGCCGGACAGGGGATGGTCTGGAACCAGGGTGGCCGGGAAGCGAGGGAGTGCCAGCAGCTTTGTTAAAATGTATGAGTTTTATCACATCTTATTGAGGCCACTTCACTGTCTGATTGAAACAGAGCCCTATAAGAGTGCCATTGGATGAGATTTGGTATTTCCATTTTCCCCGAGGTGTTGACCACAAGGCTGCCAATTTACGAAAAAAAAAAAAAATGGGCTTGCTCAAATTTGTTCCCTCCCCATAGCATACTGAGAAGCAGAGAGGATGGCTTTTACACTGGTAGGGGAAAGAAAAGTGTTCTGAAGTGTCTTCGGGATATTTTTGAAGCAAGTAAAAGGGAGATTTTGTTTTTTTGCATATTGCAGAAATAATGAGCATGTGCTAACAAAACTAAATGCAAGAGGATTTTTATGAGATTTGATAGTTTGAAAGATCCCACTATTGATACCAATGTAGTGACACCAAGTCAGAGTATGTTATCAAACCTATGATCCATAATGTTATAAAGGTTATGAAGGCTGTAAAGGTTAGCACATTACAAGCTCACACAAGTTCTTGCCGCATATCTATTTAGTTTTGATCAATTACGAATTTGTCTTCATGTGCCAACAAGGCCAGTGACCGTTACAGAGTCCATTTAAATATATTGGCAGTGAAGTCCAAAAAGAAGTGCTAGGACTGAGCTATGGAAACTTGATAAAATACAACAACAAAAAAATCGTACAATCCATTTCAACAGTGTTCTGCACATGTTTAACAACCAACCAATTTTAATATTCTTTAATGTTGTCAATTACATAATAACGCATGAGAGATCTAATCACCCACCAAGTTGGCTGCATTCTATTACCTGGACTGGCTGAGTTTGTGAGGCGACCCACACAAAAGTGAGGTCTGGGAGAGTATGAAGGTTTTCATTTCATTTCTGAGATGGAGCAGGTTGATGGAATTTCCTGAGCTATCCAATAAGAAGATGGAATGCCTTGGAGTCCTTGGGACAAAGTAGTGCCAGTAATTGAGTTGGTTCCGTTCAAGAGAGTGGCAGTTTGGGTAGCAGGCTTACTCGTTCTCCTTCTATCTCCCCTTCTCTTTCTCCCATTCCCCTCCCTCCAGGGGTGACTTAGTGATTTGGAGGCCCCAGGCAGAGGCCAGTCTGAGAAATGCGTATTGTATCCCCCTAGAGTCTAAGGGCCCGGGGCTGGGTTTCTACTAAGCTAGCCTCATCGAGAACCAGGTTTCCCTAATACGGGTAAGCCTGGGAAAGTTAATGGAAGAGAAATAGCGAAATAAGGGTGGAGACCCGGTGTAAATCAGTGACACCTCGCTAAATGTCAAACCAATCAAATGCCTTGCTTGGGCGGAGCTCCAACAGTGCTCACTAGATTAGTATCGTAGGTGCAACAGTGCATGACGATTATTTTTACAGTCTATGGTGAGGATGGCTGGGAAATCGCAGATTAAAACACCATCAAAATATGTTGAAGTCGATTTTGTGTATAGAGCACACTTCTGACAAAATATAATTAAATAAAATGTTCTGCAATGTTGCAACCCTTACAAAAAAGTCCTACAGGAATCCTGCATGAATTCAACGTTTTGTGAAGGAATTGTGCAGGTGTCCTGCAGGAATCCTGTAGGATTGACAAAATCCCCTGACTTGTCCTGCAGAAATGTTGAAAATCCTGCACAAACATGACAATTCCTGCAGGAATCCTGCAGGATCGAACCCTGCAGGATTTTGATATTCCTGCAGGATCAAGTAAATTTCAAGTTAACTACAGGATGTGAGATACAGTATGTTGTGACAACAGAGAAAATACACTTTTTAAATATAGTGCAATATCAGACATTTCAACTCAGCAGATGAGAAATGTAATAAATTACAATGTCCACATGCAATAAATATAGTGTATGCGATTTTTATTTGATAGATTCCAACACAATTTATAATGGTTTCAGTAGGCCCACAGTTCAGTCTATGTAATTAATGTCAATGTAATAATGCATTTATAGATCATGCTGCCAGTTTAAGAAACACCTTCATTCATACATACTCTGAATAAAGTTGTATACAGTTAAGTTAAGTGGTTCAAACCTTTCTCAGTCTACCTCCCATTTGTTGGGCTGTAAACAGATGTAGTTCCCTTGTACACCTGGGGTGTCTTTCATTTAAACACATGTGGTACGGATGTCTGTGCATTTTATTAATTGAACCTCATTTGAAATGCCAATGTCTTTAAGAATCCCAGAGGCAGCGCATCGTGTTTTTAGGTCCCTTATTGTGCATCTTGTTGTCATCACTGGGTCTATAAAAGCATAGCCCACTTCACTGCCAATGTCAACAAAAGACCTGACCATCCCCATTGACCCATGTTGGGTGACCACTACATGGTTTACTCGTTTCGATAAGGTACTTGCTGTTTTGGAATGAATGCAATTCCCATTAATGATCGTTCTATGGTGAAATCTACATGGTTTTTGTAAGTAACGTCTGACTCTCCAAGTAGAAAAGCCTCCCTTGATGTAGGGTTCCATGCAACAGGATACCCTAGTAAAAAAATTGTTTTACATTTGTTGGCGAGTTTGTAGCCCCTTAACATTTCTTCAACAAACCTTTTGCTAGCTTGGTTTGATTCTGTGCTGAATGTAATAGTGAGTAGTCTCGGGATGTGTTGGTAGATGGTGAACATTTCCACTATATGTCCTGGTACACCTTGAGTGCCATGGAAGAGCTTACCAAGTCTCCCATTACTACTTTCAAAGATGAATGCACTTTGAGCCCACAAAGGTCCCCAGTTTCGGACAGATGTAGGTGCATGCAAAAGTATGTGGACATTGTAGCTGTCATTACATTTCCCATATAATTGTTCAAACCTAATAACACATTCTCGAAAGAACATCTCAGCCATATCAATGCCTTGAGAGGTAACCGTGTCTTTCAGTAGACAATAGGTACCCTGCACCAGTAGAAGTAAATGGTGTAAGTACTGCCTGGGTAAAATCCCATTTAAACAGGGGTGGCTATAGAACTGCAGGAAGTGTCGTAACTCTGTGGCTTTCCAATATTTGAGTTAATTAATTGAGCGTGGTAATCTTGTCACATTTACAGGTGGTTTTATGGCAAGCAATCTTTTGTTTATGTGCTCTATTCCTCTTCCAATGTACCAAGACTCAGGGTGATATTTGGACTCAAACCACAGTGTAGTCATTTGCCGACATATGCCAAGTAAGATGCCGTGCATGTAATCAAAAGCAAACCCTGCAATCATATGTTGAAAACAGTAAGGAACATTAAAGGAGATGGGCCCTTAACACCATGTACGATGTTCCCTGAATCTACCACCAAGGCAACCTCTATGCAGTGTTAGGTGTCTATGCGAGGCTCTGCCTCACTCTCAAGCGGATACACTCTGGTGAACCCATTATCCTTTTCTACCACTTCTCCTTTGTGATAGCACCAGTTGCACCCATGTTCACCATTGAATTGTTTGATATTATGTACTTTGCAGCGAGCAGGGGAATCACAAAAACATAGTAAACTCTATACACGTACATTTGTGGGTGTCCCTCTCAACTGCATGTCAAACCCTCACCCTCAAGTGAAACACACTCATCCACAAAGGGCTGAAGGAAATAATTAATTTCTGGGTCTTTGGCCCAAACCACAGCCCCACAAGAACGATGTGCTTCGCTCTTAGGTTCAGGGGAAGTTCATTAACTGTGACATGAGGTGGCCAGATGTGAAAGGGAGAGGACTTTAATATTGGAACGCAATGCACATTCCATGAGAGTGAAAGGTTAACTAAATCAGTGTCATTAAGGGCATCTATTGACTTATATAGTGCACCATCATAAATGTCATCTATACTATCTGGACTGCTCTTGGACCTAGAATACTTACAGTACCAGTCAAAAGTTTGGACACACCTACTCATTCAAGAGTTTTTCTTTATTTTTTACTATTTTTTACATTGTAGAATAATAGTGAAGACATAAAAACTATGAAATAACACATATGGAATCATGTAGCAACCAAAAAGCCACCCTTTGTCTTGATGACAGCTTTGTACACCCTTGGCATTCTCTCAACCAGCCTCACCTGGAATGCTTTTCCAATAGTCTTGAAGGAGTTCGCTCATTTGCTGAGCACTTGTTGGCTGCTTTTCCTTCACTCTGCCGTCCGACTCATCCCAAACCATCTCAATTTGGTTGAGGTCAGGGGATTGTGGAGGCCAGGTCATTTGATGCAGAACTCCATCACTCTCCTTCTTGGTAAAATAGCCCTTACACAGCCTGGAGGTGTGTTGGGTCATTGTCCTGTTGAAGAACAAATGATAGTCAAACCAGATGTGATGGCGTATCGCTGCACAATGCTGTGGTAGCCATGGTTAAGTGTGCCTTGAAGTGTGGTTAAGTGTGCCTTGAATTCTATATAAATCACATATAGTGTCACCAGCAAAGCACCCCCACACCATAACACCTCCTCCTCCATGCTTTACGGTGGGAAATACACATGCAGAGATCATCCGTTCACCCACACCACGTCTCACTAAGACACTGCGGTTGGAACCAAAAATCTCCAATTTGGACTCCAGACCAAAGGACCAATTTCCACCGGTCTAATGTCCATTGCTTGTGTTTCTTGGCCCAAGCAGATCTCTTCTTATTATTGGTTTCCTTTAGCAGTGGTTTCTTTGCAGCAATTCGACCATGAAGGCCTGTTTGTTACTTGAACTCTGTGAAGCATTTATTTGGGCTGTAATTTCTGAGGCTGGTAACTCTAATGAACGTATCCTCTGCAGCAGAGGTAACTCTTGGTCTTCCATTCCTGTGGCGGTTCTCATGAGAATCAGTTTCATCATAGCGCTTGATGGTTTTTGCGACTGCATTTGAAGAAACTTTCAAAGTTCTTGAAATGTTCCGTATTGACTGACCTTCATGTCTTAAAGTAATGATGGACTGTCGTTTCTCTTTGCTTATTTGAGCTGTTCTTGCCATAATATGGACTTTTACCAAATAGGGCTATCTTCTGTATACCCCCCGACCTTGTCACAACACAACTGATTGACTCAAACGCATTAAGAAGGAAAGAAATTCCACAAATTAACTTTTAAGAAGGCACACCTGTTAATAGAAATTAATTCCAGGTGACTACCTCATAAAGCTGGTTGAGAGAATGGCAAGAGTTTGCAAAGCTGTCATCAACGCAAAGGTTGGCTATTTGAAGAATCTGAAATACAAAATATATTTTGATTTGTTTAACGCTTTTTTGGTTACTACATGATTCCATATCTGTTATTTCATAGTTTTGATGTCTTCACTATCATTCTATAATGTAGAAAATATAAAAATTAAAGAAAAACCCTGGAATGAGTAGGTATGTCCAAACTTTTGACTGGTACTGTCTACAAAAACCAGTAGCCACTGCTAAATTTATACAGGGGAAACACTGCCGAAAGAACTGACCTTTCAGGCTCTGGGTTGAGACAGACAGAGCAAAAAACACCCCAACATCACCTATTTGTTCTACAGCTACATTGATGTCTTGAAAATTATATGAAATTCGGGTCTTATAAGCCCCACAGCTGAGTATATGTGCATGTGCATATGGCGGGTGTTCTGCAGTGTCGTCTAAAAATGTTGCTGTACATTGTTGTCTAGAAAATTAGGCTATAAGAAATTTGGACTTGTGTAAGCCCCGCAGCTATACTCAAGTATGTGGTCATACTGCAGTGACGTCTAAAATCGTTTGAATTAATTGCAGTGCAAATAGTCCGGGTAGCCATGATTAGCTGTTCAGGAGTCTTATGGCTTGGGGGTAGAAGCTGTTGAGAAGCCGCTTGCCGTGCGGTAGCAGAGAGAACAGTCTATGACTAGGGTGGCTGGAGTCTTTGACAATTCTGAGGGCCTTCCTCTGACACCGCCTGGTATAGAGGTCCTGGATTGCAGGAAGCATGGCCCCAGTGATGTACTGGGCCGTACGCACTACCCTCTGTAGTGCCTTGCGGTCGGAGGCCGAGCAGTTGCCATACCAGGCGGTGATGCAACCAGTCAGGATGCTTTCGATGGTGCAGCTGTATAACTTTTTGAGGATCTGAGGACCCATACCAAGTCTCCTGAGGGGGAATAGGTTTTGTCGTGCCCTCTTCACGACTGTCTTGGTGTGTTTGGACCATGATAGTTCGTTGGTTATGTGGACACCAAGGAACTTGAAGCTCTCAACCTGTTCCACTACAGCCCCGTCGATGAGAATGGGGGCGTGCTCAGTCCTCTTTTTTTTCCTGTAGTCCACAATCATCTCCTTTGTCTTGGTAACATTGAGGGAGAGGTTGTTATCCTGGCACCACACGGCCAGGTCTCTGACCTCCTCCCTATAGGCTGTCTCATCGTTGTCGGTGATCAGGCCTACCACTGTTGTGTTGTCGGCAAACTTAATGATGGTGTTGGAGTCGTTCCTGGCCATGCAGTCTTGGGTGAACAGGGAGTACAGGAGTGTACTGAGCACGCACCCCTGAGGGGCCCCCGTGTTGAGGATTAGCGTGGCAGATGTGTTGTTACCTACCCTTACCACCTGGGGGCGGCCCGTCAGGAAGCCCGGGATCCAGTTGCAGAGGGAGGTGTTTAGTCCCAGGATCCTTAGCTTAGTGATGAGCTTTGAGGGTACTATGGTGTTGAATGCTGAGCTGTAGTCAATGAATAGTATTCTCACGTAGGTGTTCCTCTTGTCCAGGTGGGAAAGGGCAGTGTGGAGTGCAATAGAGATTGCATCATCTGTGGATCTGTTGGGGCGGAATGCAAATTGGAGTGGGACTAAGGTTTCTGGGATAATGGTGTTGATGTGAGCCATGACCAGCCTTTCAAAGCACTTCATGGCTACAGACGTCAGTGCTTTGGATCAGTAGTCATTTAGGCAGGTTATCTTAGTGTCCTTGGGAACGGGGACTATGGTGGTCTGCTTGAAACATGTTGGTATTACAGACTCAGTCAGGGACATGTTGAAAATATCAGTGAAGACACTTGCAGGTTGGTCAGCACATGCTCGGAGTAAACGTCCTGGTAATCCGTCTGGCCCTGCGGCCTTGTGAATGCTTACCTGCTTAAAAGTCGGCTACGGAGAGCGTGATCACATAGTCATCTGGAACAGCTGGTGCTCTCATGCATGCTTCATTGTTGCTTGCCTCGAAGCGAGCATAGAAGTGTTTTAGCTCGTCTGGTAGGCTTGTGTCACTGGGAAGCTCGCGGCAGTGCTTCCCTTTGTAGTCTGTAATAGTTTTCAAGCCCTGCCACAACCGACGAGCGTCAGAGCCAGTGTAGTACGATTCAATCTTAGTCCTGTATTGACTCTTTGCCTGTTTGATAGTTCGTCGGAGGGCATAGCGGGATTTCTTATAAATGTCCGGGTTAGAGTCCCGCTCCTTGAAAGCGGCAGCTCTACCCTTTAGCTCAGTGCGGTTGTTGCCTGTAATCCATGGCTTCTGGTTGGGGTATGTACGTACGGTCACTGTGGGGACGACGTCATCAATGCACTTATTGATGAAGCCAGTGACTGATTTGGTGTACTCCTCAATGCTATCTGAAGAATCCCGGAACATGTTCCAGTCTGTGCTAGGAAAACAGTCCTGTAGCTTAGCATCTGCGTCATCTGACAACTTTTTTATTAACCGAGTCACTGGTGCTTCCTGCTTTAGTTTTTGCTTATAAGCAGTAATCAGGAGGATAGAGTTATGGTCAGATTTGCCAAATGGAGGGCGAGGGAGAGCTTTGTATGCGTCTCTCTGTGTGGAGTAAAGGTGGTCTAGAGTTTTTTTTCCTCTGGTTGCACATTTCACATGCTGGTAGAAATTAGGTAGAACAGATTTAAGTTTCCCTGCATTACAGTCCCTGGCCACTATGAGCGCTGCCTCTGGATGAGCGTTTTCCTGTTCACTTATGGCCTTATACAGCTCATTGAGTGCAATCTTAATGCCAGCATTGGTTTGTGGTTGTAAATAGACAGCTATGAAAAATATAGATGAAAACTCTCTTGGTAAATAGTGTTGTCTACAGCTTATCATAAGATACTCTACCTCAGGCGAGCAACACCTCGAGACTTAGTATTTGATTTTGTGCACCAGCTGTTGATTACAAATATACACAGACCGTTCTATCCTGCCGATGTAGCGTATATACCGTCAGCTGTATGTTGTCCATGTCGTCGTTCAGCCACGACTCGGTAACACATAAGATATTACAGTTTTTAATGTCCCGTTGGTAGGATAACCGTAATATTAGGTCATCTAATTTATTTTCAAATGATTGAAGATTGGCTAATAGGATTGATGGAAGAGGCAGTTTACTCGCTCGCCATCGGATCCTTACAAGGCACCCCGACCTACGTCCACGATATCTCTGTCTCTTTCTCCTGCGAATGACGGGGATTTGGGCCTTGTCGGGTGTCTGTAGGATATCCTCCCGTCCGACTCGTTTTGGTTATAAGAGACGATGGCAGAAACATTATGTACAGAATAAATTACAAATAACGCGAAAAAACACACATAATAGTACAGTTAGAGGGCTGTAAAACGGCAGCCATCTTCTCCGCCGCCATCATGTAGCCATTCAAAAAGTGTATATTTTAACGTTGGACAGTGCTAAGATATTAGTGTATGATTATGTTAACATTTATATAGTCAGGACCATCGGCAGAGGGGATTACCCCTTTGGGCATAAGTAATGTCACGCTGCAGGCCTGTGGTGGAGGTGGCACCTCCAGCACAGCCATGGTTAAACCATGGTTAATCTGTGGCTGTGTTTGGGAGGGGAAGTGATTGCTACCCATGGATTATCTGGAAAAATTGGAAATACCAATAAAGCAAAGCCGGCCCTCTATGTACCCGGTAGGCGAGGTGAGTAGTCATGCTCTACTTCGCTCCACAGGTAATATGACACATTACATTACAATGGAACGATTTGATGTAATGTTGGCTAGCTACATAGTTGTATTTGTATCAAAGATAAAGGTGTAGTATAGAGTAACTATCGAGGTTAGCTAGCCAGCTACACTCGCTCGCAGCGACGCCGTTTTTCAAACAAAGTCAACACCGCAGCCATTGCTAGCTAGCCAACACTACCAGCTACCAGCTAGCAGTACTGTAGCAGTACTGTAGCAACTAAATACAATATCATTTTAGCCAGCTACATTCGTTCGCGTTTTTCAAACAAAGTCATCACCGCAGCCATTGCTAGCTAGCCAACGCTACCAGCTAGCAGTACTATAGCAACTAAATACAATATAATTTTAGCCAGCTACATTCGTTCGCAGCGACGCCGTTTTTTCCCCCAAACAAAGTCAACACAGCAGCAATTGCTAGCTAGCCAACACTACTAGCTAGCAGTACTGTAGCAGCTAAATACAATATCTTTGTGCTAGCTAGCCAACGCTTAATTATTGCTGCGTTATGAAAGGAACTAGACACGGACACGAATTATCTGTTTAGTGCGTTAACACACTATTGGTAGTTTGTTGTAACCAAGTATTGGTGCTAAACCGTGTGTTATTGGATGCTAGCATGCTAGTTAGCTATGGCGTCATAGTTAGCTAGCTGAATAAAGTAAGTTGAGTCTATTCCTTGAAACATTGAACCGCTGTAGTTTACAACAATTCTAATTTCTAAAGTGGAAGTTGGGAGAGTTTTATTCGGGTGTTTCAGTGAAACAATTATAGTTTCTGAGGTGGAAGTTGGGAGAGTTATATTTGGGAGTTGTGGTGAGGGAGGCCCGCTCTCTCCTTTCCCAGATGTTTAGTTCATTTCATTCCGATCTCCTCTGCATTATTGTAGCCATTTGTTACAGCCTGTCAACTATGCCTCTGCCTATCCCTGTTCTCTTCTCTCCGCACAGGCTACACAAACGCCTCACACCGCGTGGCTACTGCCTCTCTAACCTGGTGGTCCCTGCACGCACCACACACCTGGAGTTCCAGGCCTCAGGCAGCCTCTGGAACTGCCGTTCTGCTGCCAACAAGGCTGACTTCATCCCAGCCTATGCTACCCTCCAGTCCCTCGACTTCCTGGCGCTGACGGAAACATGGATTACCACTGAAAACACTGCTACTCCTACTGCTCTCTCCTCGTCTGACCATGTGTTCTCGCATACCCCGAGAGCATCTGGTCAGAGGGGTGGTGGCACAGGAATCCTCATCTCTCCCAAGTGGATATTCTCAATTTTTCCCCTAACCCATCTGTCTATCTCCTCATTTGAATTCCATGCTATCACAGTCACTAGCCCATTTAAGCTTAATATCCTTGTCATCTATCGCCCTCCAGGTTCCCTTGGAGAGTTCATCAATGAGCTTGACGCCTTGATAAGTTCCTTTCCTGAGGATGGCTCACCCCTCACAGTTTTGGGGGATTTCAACCTCCCTACATCTACATTTGACTCATTTCTCTCTGCCTCCTTCTTTCCACTCCTCTCCTCTTTTGAACCTCACCCTCTCACCGTCCCCCCCTACTCACAAGGCAGGCAATACGCTTGACCTCATCTTTACTAGATGCTGCTCTTCTACTAATCTCACTGCAACTCCCCTCCATGTCTCCGACCACTACTTTGTATCCTTTTCTCTCTCGCTCTCCTCCAACACTACTCACTCTGCCCCTACACAGATGGTAATGCGCCGCCGCAACCTTCGCTCTCTCTCTCCCACTACTCTCTCCTCTTCCATCCTATCATCTCTTCCCTCTGCTCAATCCTTCTCCCTCCAATCTCCTGATTCTGCCTCCTCAACCCTCCTCTCCTCCCTTTCTGCATCCTTTGACTCTCTGTGTCCCCTATCCTCCTGGCCGGCTCGGTCCTCCCCTCCAGCTCCGTGGCTTGATGACTCATTGCGAGCTCACAGAACAGAGCTCCGGGCAGCGGAGCGGAAATGGAAGAAAACTAAACTCCCTGCCGACCTGGCATCTTTTCACTCCCTCCTCTCTACATTTTCTTCATCTGTTTCTGCTGCTAAGGCCACTTTCTACCACTCTAAATTCCAAGCATCTGCCTCTAACCCTAGGAAGCTCTTTGCCACATTCTCCTCCCTGCTGAATCCTCCCCCCCCCCCCCCCCCCCCTCCTCCCTCTCTGTGGATGACTTCGTCAACCACTTTGAAAAGAAGGTTGACGACATCCGATCCTCGTTTGTTAAGTCTAATGACACTGCTGGTCCTGCTCACACTGCCCTACCCTATGCTTTGACTTCTTTCTCCCCTCTCTCTCCAGATAAAATCTTGCGACTTGTGACTGCAGGCCGCCCAACAACCTGCCCGCTTGACCCCATCCCCTCCTCTCTTCTCCAGACCATCTCCGGTGACCTTCTCCCCTACCTCACCTCGCTGATCAACTCATCCTTGACCGCTGGCTATGTCCCTTCCGTCTTCAAGAGAGCGAGAGTTGCACCCCTTCTCAAAAAACCAACACTCGATCCCACTGATGTCAACAACTACAGACCAGTATCCCTTCTTTCTTTTCTTTCCAAAACTATTGAGCGTGCCGTCTTTAGCCAACTCTCTTGCTATCTCTCTCAGAATGACCTTCTTGATCCAAACCAGTCAGGTTTCAGGACTGGTCATTCAACTGAGACTGCTCTTCTCTGTGTCACGGAGGCTCTCCGCACTGCTAAAGCTAACTCTCTCTCCTCTGCTCTTGTCCTTCTAGACCTGTCTGCTGCCTTTGATACTGTGAACCATCAGATCCTCCTCTCCACCCTCTCCGAGCTGGGCATCTCCGGCGCGGCTCACTCCTGGATTGCGTCCTACCTGACCGGTCGCTCCTACCAAGTGGCGTGGCGAGAAGCTGTCTCTGCACCACGTGCTCTCACCACTGGTGTCCCCCAGGGCTCAGTTCTAGGCCCTCTCCTATTCTCCCTATACACCAAGTCACTTGGCTCTGTCATATCCTCACATGGCCTCTCCTATCATTGCTACGCTGACGATACACAACTAATCTTCTCCTTTCCCCCTTCTGATAACCAGGTGGCGAATCGCATCTCTGCATGTCTGGCAGACATATCAGTATGGATGACGGATCACCACCTCAAGCTGAACCTTGGCAAGACGGAGCTGCTCTTCCTCCCGGGGAAGGACTGCCCGTTCCATGATCTCGCCATCACGGTTGACAACTCCGTTGTGTCCTCCTCCCAGAGTGCGAAGAGCCTTGGCGTGACCCTGGACAACACCCTGTCGTTCTCCGCTAACATCAAGGCGGTGACCCGATCCTGCAGGTTCATGCTCTACAACATTCGGAGAGTACGACCCTGCCTTACACAGGAAGCGGCACAGGTTCGCTCTCCTCTTTCGGGCTGTCTTTGATCACCCGTCCGAGGGTCGAGAGGCAGGCGAGCGGCTGGTCCACCTGAGGCAGGGGACGAGGACCGCGCAGGACTTAGCCCTGGAGTTCCGGACTCTAGGAGCTGGGTCCAACCCCGCCTGACTCGGATCACGAGCTGATGGAGCTGGTTGGAGCGACCATCCGAGAGAGCAGAGGATGACAGTGCAAGTGTCACTCTGGTGGCACGAGAGGACATTTCACCGCACGATATCATATGCGTTCTTTTGGTTCTGGAGGCGGCTGGCAGGGCACTCTCGCGTCACCCCAGGTATCGAACACCCACACTCATTCAGAGCCCTCTGCTGCGCACCGTACCCTACCCATCCACTTTCCTGATTACATTGTAGTTCCCCAGTGTAAGGCGTTAGTCGATTCAAGCGCAGCTGGGAACTTTATGGACAGGTCATTCTCACACAGTCTAGCCATTTCATTGGTTCCTCTATCCATTCCACTCCCCATCAGAGCACTTGACAGTCGACCAATAGGGTCCAGGTTTGTTAGGGAAGTTACAGCACCAGTCACTATGGTTACCCACGAGACTCATCGCGAGCAAGTCACTTTCTTTATTATTGAGTCTCCTGCTTTCCCTGTTGTATTAGGTATTCCTTGGTTAGCACTCCACAACCCCACCTTCTCATGGCCGCAGAGGGTTCTCACAGGGTGGTCGCGATAGTGTCAGGTTCGCAAAGTGCTGGCCCGACTGTTGGTAAATTACCTTTTATGCCAAGGCAGAAAAGTGTCTGTTTTTCCAACAATCCGTCTCCTTCCTCGGATACTGCATTACCACCTCAGGTGTGGAGATGGAGGGAGATCGCATTTCAGCCATGCGTAATTGGCCGACTCCAACCACGGTAAAGGAGGTGCAGCGCTTTATTGGCTTTGCCAACTATTATCGGAGGTTTATCCGGGGCTTTGGCAAGGTCGCAGCTCCCATCACATCTCTGTTGAAGGGTGGGCCGTCCTGGCTCCGCTGGTCTGCTGAGGCTGACAGGGCATTCAGTAACCTGAGGGGTCTGTTCACCTCAGCCCAGGTACTGGCCCACCCTGATCCATCACTACCGTTCATAGTGGAGGTGGATGTGTCCGAGGTAGGAATAGGCGCTGTCCTATCTCAACGCTCGGGCATGCCACCCAAGCTCCGCCCTTGTGCCTTCTTCTCCAAGAAGCTCAGCCCGGCGGAGCAAAACTACGATCTTGGTGATCGGGAGCTGTTGGTTGTTGTCCGAGCCCTGACCGTGTGGAAGCATTGGCTCGAAGGGGCGAAACACCCTTTCCTCGTCTGGACGGACCACCGTAATCTGGAGTACATCCGGGCAGCGAGGAGGCTGAACCCTCGCCAGGCCAGGTGGGCCCTATTCTTCCCCCGGTTTGATTTCACTCTATCATACATCCCAGGTACGAAGAATGTGAAGGCAGACGCACTGTCACGGCTCTACGACACAGAGGAGAGGCCTAGAGACAACACTCCCGGCCTCCTGCATTGTGGCGCCGGTAGTATGGGCGATGGACGCGGATATAGAGCAGGCATTATGCACTGAGCCATCTCCACCTCAGTGTCCAGCTGGGCTGCACTACGTGCCTGCTCTTGTCCATGACCGTCTGATCTACTGGGCACACACGTCCCCCTCCTCTGGTCAACCAGGTATCGGTCGTACAGTGCGCTGCCTGACCGGAAAGTACTGGTGGCCTACCTTGGCTAAGGACGTGAAGGTGTATGTCTCCTCCTGCTCGGTGTGCACCCAGAGTAAGGCACCTAGGCACCTCCCAGAGGGTAAGTTACAGCCTTTACCAGTTCCACAACGGTACCAGAGGACATAGTGTCTGACCGGGGTCCCCAGTTCACATCCAAGGTCTGGAAGGCGTTCATGGAACGTCTGGGGGTCTCGGTCAGCCTGACCTCTGGTTTCCACCCCGAGTCTAATGGGCAGGTGGAACAGGTAAATCAGGATGTGGGTAAGTTCCTGCGGTCCTACTGCCAGGACCGGCCGGGGGAGTGGTCGGTGTTCTTGCCATGGGCCGAATATGCCCAGAACTCTCTCCGTCACTCTTCCACTATCCTAACGCCATTCCAATGTGTTTAAGGTTACCAACCGGTTCTGGCACCATGGCACCAGAGCCAGACCGAGGCTCCTGCGGTGGATGACTGGTTTTGGCGCGCGGAGGAGACGTGGAATGCTACTCATGTCCACCTCCAATGCGCCGTGCGTCGTAAAAAGGCCAACGCTGACCGCCACCGTAGTGAGGCCCCGGTCTTCGTGCCGGGTGATCGGGTCTGGCTCTCGACCCGGATTCTGACCCTCCACCTGCACTGCCAGAAGCTGAGCCCGCAGTTTGTGGGGCCATTCAAAGTCCTGAGGAGGATCAACGAGGTTGCTTATAGGTTATTACTTCCCCATGATTATCGTATTAAACTCTTGTTTCATGTGTCTCTCCTCAGGCCGGTGGTGGCTGGTACGCTCCAGGAGTCTGAGGTGCGGGAGGTCCCTCCGCTTCCTCTGGACATCGAGGAGTGGGAGGGGTATGGTCCGGAGGAACGGTGCTGGGTCCCGGTGAGGGATATCCTCGATCCCTCCCTGTTGCGGGATTTCCACTGTCGCCATCCGGCTCGCCCAGCTCCGTGTTGTCCTGGCCGTCCCTGAGGCCGGTGTCGGCAGCGCGTCGGTGGGGGGGGGGGGGGGGGGGGGGGGGGGGGGGGTACTGTCACGACATCCTCCTAGGCTGCCTCCTCTCCTTGTTCGGGCAGGCTTCGGAGTTCGTCGTCACTGGACTTCTAACCACTGCCGCATCACATCTCATCATTGCATTTGTTTTGTCTTGTCTATTACACAAACCTGGTTCATATCCCCTCATTAGTACGTGTATAAGTGTTCCCTCTGCCCCCTTGTGGGTGATTGTTTAATGTGAGGAGAGAGTAGCTCGGTTGAGCTCTGTGTATTTTGTATTGCCGGGGTATATTTTCCCCGTGTGCCTGTTTTGTTCCAGTGCGCCTGCTTTGCGCACTGGACTGTTTGACGCTATCCTGCTTAACTCTGTATTCCAGAATAAACTCTGTATTCTGTGATTTACCCTCCTACGCCTGACTCCTTCAAATCACCCATCATTATATGCATTCACCCCTTTGCTATGAAGCCCCTAAATAAGATCTGGTGCAACCAATTACCTTCAGAAGTCACATAATTAGTTAAATAAAGTCCACCTGTGTGCAATCTAAGTGTCACATGATCTCAGTATATATACACCTGTTCTGAAAGGCCCCAGAGTCTGCAACACCACTAAGCAAGGGGCACCACCAAGCAAGCGGCACCATGAAGACCAAGGAGCTCTCCAAACAGGTCAGGGACAATGTTGTGGAGAAGTACAGATCAGGGTTGGGTTATAAGAAAATATCAGAAATTTTGCACATTCCACGGAGCACCTTTAAATCCATTATTAAAAAATTACAAAAATATGGCCCCACAACAAACCTGCCAAGTGATGGCCGCCCACCAACACTCACGGACCAGGGAAGGAGGTTATTAATCAGAGAGACAACAAAGAGACCAAAGATAACCCTGAAGGAGCTGCAAAGCTCCACAGCGGAGATTCGAGTATCTGTCGTTAGGACCACTTTAAGCCGTACACTCCAAAGAGCTGGGCTTGCTTAAAGAAAAAAATAAGCAAACACGTTTGGTGTTCGCCAAAAGCCATGTGGGACACTCCCCAAACATATGGAAGAAGGTACTCTGGTCAGATGAGCTTTTTGGCCATCAAGGAAAACGCTATGTCTGGCGCAAACCCAACACCTCTCATCACCCCAAGAACACCATCCCCACAGTGAAGCATGGTGGTGGCAGCATAATGCTGTGAGGATGTTTTTCATCGGCAGGGACTGGGAAACTGGTCAGAATTGAAGGAATGATGGATGGCGCTAAATACAGGGAAATTCTTCAGGGAAACCTGTTTCAGTCTTCCAGAGATTTGATACTGGGACGGATGTTCACCTTCCAGCAGGACAATGACCCTAAGCATACTGCTAAAGCAACACTTGAGTGGTTTAAGGGGAAACATTTAAATGTATTGGAATGGCCTATTCAAAGCCCAGACCTCAATCCAATTGAGAATGTGGTATGACTTAAAGATTGCAGTACACCAGCGGAACCCATCCAACTTGAAGTAGCTGGAGCAGTTTTGCCTTGAAGAATGGGCATAAATCCCAGTGGCTAGATGTGCCAAGCTTATAGAGACATACCCCAAGAGACTTGCAGCTGTAATTGCTGCAAAAGATGGCGCTACAAAGATTTGACTTTGGGGGGGGGTGAATAGTTATGCACGCTCAAGTTTTCAGTTTTTCTGTCTTATTTCTTGTTTGTTTCATAATAAAAAATATTTTTGCATCTTCAAATTGGTAGGCATGTTGTGTAAATCAAATGATACAAACCCCCACAAAATTAATTTTAATTCCAGGTTGTAAGGCAACAAAATAGGAAAAATGCCAAGGGGGGTGAATACTTTCGCAAGCCACTGTGCATGGGCTCAAGTTTGTTTCTATTCTAAGTACGACCCCTTTCATTGAGTTGGATATATGACAGTACTATTCTGGTAAGTATGAACTCTGTTACTTGTTATTTCCTTTGTCACTGTTTGTCATGTAACACACACACACAGAGTTTCTGCTGTTACATCCTGTGAACTCTGCCCCTCTCAACTCTCTCCTGTCCTCCCCAGTTAAGACAGGGCCTGTAAACAACAGTGAGACTGACTACAAGAGAAGGCAGCACTGGACAGCCATGCAGGCGAAGGGAACACCACACACAGATTCAGCTTGTCATTTCTCCCTTTTAAACATATGTTGTTGGTGTATCAGCCATATTATAACCAACTATCACCAAGTTTACCATTGCATGCAGACATCCGTTTCCCTTCACACCAATACACCTAAGCTGTTCATGTGATTTCACCATTCCTCTCACACTTATTTCAAAATATACTTTTGCCATTTTTATTCAATCTAATTTATTTTAATTTTCTAGGAATCATATTTTATGCAGTGCTGGTGAAATGGACAATCAAACATGTCAGCTGTTGTTTCATTGGATAATAAAATGTCCATGCAATCATATATCTTGTGCAATCTGTCCATTCTTTTGGAAGAATGTGGAATGTCCTACATGAAGTTCTCTGAAGGATGAGGAAGGCATTCAGCAGGTTGTCCTACAGGAAAATGGCCCTGGAAATCTTGTGGAATTTCCGCAGGACTCTTACCTACAGTATATCCCACAGGATTTGGGGGCCATTTTGGTGTAGGACATTGCCTAGAGGTAGTCCATCAAGAAACAATCCTGCAGGATTTATTTGAGGAATATCTGCAGGATTCCTGCAGGATTATTTTCCTGAAGGACTACCTGCATGATTCCTACAGGATCCATCAGGAATTGTCCTACAGGAAAGTGGCCCCGAAAATCCTGTGGGATATCCTGCAGGATTCCTGTAGGACTTTTTTGTAAGGGAAACTAGCAACTCTCTGCAAAATGTGTCCTTCCTGGTCTGAAAACTGTGACGATGTCACGGCCGTCTTGAAAGGAAGCGGACCAAAGCGCAGCGTTTGTGGCGAACATGACTTTAATAGATGACGCACAAAATACAAAACAAAAGACGACTCAATGAAGTCCACGGTACACTGACCAAAAGGAACAAAAACCCACAACCCTCATGAGAACACAAATAGTTTAAATATGGCTCCCAATCAGAGATAACGAGCCGACAGCTGACACTCGTTACCTCCGATTGGGAGTCACACGACACCACAATTAACTCACCCAAAACACAACCAACCGAATACACCCTATACAACAAACCCCACAACAAAACCCAACAAAACAAATACACCCTGGCTCAAATACAAAAGTCCCGGAGCCAGAGTGTCACAGTACCCCCCCCTAAAGGTGCGCACTCCGGGCGCACCAGCATACAGTCTAGGGGAGGGTCTGGGTGGGCGTCTGTCCACGGTGGCGGTTCTGGCCCTGGTCGTGGTCCCCACCCCACCTTAGTCACCACCCGCTTCCCTAGCCTCCTCCACATGACCACCCTCCAACTTACCCCACCTGGATTAAGGGGCGGCACCGGACTAAAGGGCAGCACCGGACTAAGGGGCAGTACCGGACTAAGGGGCAGCACCGGGTTAAGGGACAGCACCGGGCTAAGGGACAGCACCGGACTCAATGGCGGATCCTGGCTGGCTGGCTCTGGCGGATCCTGGCTGGACGGCTCTGGCGGATCCTGGCTGGACGGCTCATGGCTGGCTGAAGGATCTGGCTGCTCATGGCTGGCTGACGGATCTGGCTGCTCATGGCTGGCTGACGGATCTGGCTGCTCATGGCTGGCCGACGGATCTGGCTGCTCATGGCTGGCCGACGGATCTGGCTGCTCATGGCTGGCCGACGGATCTGGCTGCTCATGGCTGGCCGACGGATCTGGCTGCTCATGGCTGGCTGACGGATCTGGCTGCTCATGGCTGGCTGACGGATCTGGCTGCTCATGGCTGGCCGACGGATCTGGCTGCTCATGGCTGGCCGACGGATCTGGCTGCTCATGGCTGGCCGACGGATCTGGCTGCTCATGGCAGGCTGACGGATCTGGCTGATCCCGTCTGGCCGAAGGCTCTGGCTGATCCTGTCTGGCGGAAGGCTCTGGCTGATCCGGTCTGGCGGAAGGCTCTGGCTGATCCTGTCTGGCGGAAGGCTCTGGCTGATCCTGTCTGGCGGAAGGCTCTGGCTGATCCTGTCTGGCGGAAGGCTCTGGCTGATCCTGTCTGGCGGAAGGCTCTGGCTGATCCTGTCTGGCGGAAGGCTCTGGCTGATCCTGTCTGGCGGAAGGCTCTGGCTGATCCTGTCTGGCGGAAGGCTTTAGCGGCTCCGGTCTGGCGGACGGCTCTGAAGGCTCATGGCAGACGGGCGGCTTATGCAGCGCTTGGCAGACGGACAGTTCAGACGGCGTTGGGCAGACAGGCAGTTCAGGCGCCGTTGGGCAGACGGGCAGTTCAAGCGCCGTTGGGCAGACGGGCAGTTCAGGCGCCGTTGGGCAGACGGGCAGTTCAGGCGCCGTTGGGCAGACGGCAGACTCTGGCCGGCCGAGACGCACTATAGGCCTGGTGCGTGGTGCCGGAACTGGTGGTCCCGGGCTGAGGACACGCATCTCAGGGCTAGTGCGGGGAGCAGCAACAGGGCGCACAGGACTCTGGGGACACACAGGAGGCTTGGTGCGTGGTGTAGGCACTGGTGGTACTGGGCTGGAGCGGGGAGGTGGCGCCGGAAATACCGGACCGTGCAGGCGTACTGGCTCCCTTGAGCACTGAGCCTGCCCAACCTTACCTGGTTGTATACTCCCCGTCGCCCGACCAGTACTGGAAGGAGGAATAACCCGCACCGGGCTATGTAGGCGAACCGGGGACACCATGCGTAAGGCTGGTGCCATGTAAGCTGGCCCGAGGAGACGCACTGGTGGCCTGATGCGTTGGGCCGGCTTCATGACATCCGGCTCAACGCTCAATCTAGCCCGGCCGATACGTGGAGCTGGAATGTACCGAACCGGGCTATGCCTGCGTACAGGAGACACCATGCGCTCTACTGCGTAACACGGTGTCTGCCCGTACTCTCGCTCTCCACGGTAAGTCCAGGGAGTAGGCGCAGGTCTCCTACCTGACTTCGCCACACTCCCTTTAAGCCCCCCCCCAAGAAATGTTTGGGTAGTACCCACGGGCTTCCAGCCTCGACTCCGTGCTGCCTCCTCATACCACCTCCTCTCGGCTTTAGCTGCCTCCAGCTCTTCACGAGGGCGCGATATTCTCCCGGTTGTGCCCAAGGACCCTTTCCAGCCCGTATCTCCTCCCATGTCCATGAATCCTTTGGAGGCGTCCATAAATCCTGTGTAGGTAGGTCCTGTTGCCGCTTGACACGCTGCTTGGTCCTTTTAAGGTGGGTTTTTCTGTCACGGCCGTCTTGAAAGGAAGCGGACCAAAGCGCAGCGTTTGTGGCGAACATGACTTTAATAGATGACGCACAAAATACAAAACAAAAGACGACTCAATGAAGTCCACGGTACACTGACCAAAATGAACAAAAACCCACAACCCTCATGAGAACACAAATAGTTTAAATATGGCTCCCAATCAGAGATAACGAGCCGACAGCTGACACTCGTTACCTCCGATTGGGAGTCACACGACACCACAATTAACTCACCCAAAACACAACCAACCGAATACACCCTATACAACAAACCCCACAACAAAACCCAACAAAACAAATACACCCTGGCTCAAATACAAAAGTCCCGGAGCCAGAGTGTCACAGACGAGCATGAGTGGGGAGAGTTCTTGAAATGTAGCCTAATATCCAATCGAAATCTTGCCGCTGGGAGCAAGCGGACCATTCAAACCGTTTTTGCAGTACAAAATTCCCCAGACCTTGGAGGTGTGAAAGCGACGTGATTTTTGAGGCATGGCAAAGTGAGACTACTACTAAGCTATATGGAATTGTTTTAAGATGGTCATACAAAGGATAATTTAACAGAATTTTAGGACCCCTGTAGGTATAAAAAATGATATTTAAAAGAATGATTTGATGAAACATTGAATTTGGCCTTACTGCTATTAGCCCATATAAACACATGAACAGATTCTTAAATGTGAAAAATGTGAGATAAGAAAGCTCAGGATTTATTTATTTTTTACCGTGGAATTTACCTGTATATCTTTGATGTGGAAATGCTCTATTCTTGTCCATAAATTTTTCGTCCCGGTACCGGGTTACCTTCTAACGAGTCCCTCCCCCAAAAAAAGTTAACGGAGAACACCACCACATTCGTGAGTGTTTTATATTCATTTGTAGGCCAAACCGTTTGTGTGAGAAGACAGATTTTCTCCTGGTCTGACAAACACAGCAGATGCGGAAGGCCGACATTGGCAGATGCGTTGGATTGAGATGCAGTACATACAAAAAAAAAAAAGATCTCAAAATTTTGATGGGGATTTGTATTTTATTTTATTTATTATGCCTCGAGCGGAGTATGGGGGGGGGCTCAAGCGGATAAATTATTGTAATATATAGTTTCTAAATGTTTTTATATATACAGGTCCCTAAGTACACAGTGGCCTCCATCATTCTTAAATGGAAGAAGTTTGGAACGACCAAGACTCTTCCTAGAGTTGGCCGCCCGGCCAAACTGAGTAATTGGGGGAGAAGGGCCTTGGTCAGGGAGGTGACCAAGAACCCTGATCACTCTGACAGAGCTCCAGCGTTCCTTTGTGGAGATGGGAGAACCTTCCAGAAGGACAACCATCTCTGCATCACTCCACCGATCAGGCCTTTATGGTAGACTGGCCAGAGGGAAGCCACTCCTCAGTAAAAGGCATATGACAGCCCGCATGGAGTTTGCCAAAAGGCACCTAAAGGACTCAGACCATGAGAAACAACATTCTCTGGTCTGATGAAACCAAGATTGAACGCTTTGGCCTGAATGCCAAAAGTCACGTCTGGAGGAAAACTGCCACCATCCCTACGATGAAACATGGTTGTGGCAGCATCATGCTGTGGGGAGGTATTTCAGCGGCAGGGACTGGAAAACTAGTCAGGATCGAGGGAAAGATGAACAGAGCAAAGTACAGACAGACATCTGCCCCAAGACAGTCTCCGCTTCCACTTCAGACTGTCATGTGAAAATCAAGGAGCTCTTTAATGAGAAGGTTTACCTGATTGGTATCGCTGCCCTGATAGTTGCTATTATTATGATCTTTGAGATGACCTTTAGCATGGTCCTGTGCTGTGGGATCCGCAACAGCCCGGTGTACTAAAGTCCAGGGGGAAGGAGCAAGGGCTAGTGACCTCTGGAGACACTAGCCAATGACTGAAGGAAAATATTTATCTTCCTTTATTTGGTTTTTATAGCCTGTCACTTCCTCAAATAGTTGCTTGCCAATTTTGTCAGTTGTACAAGATAAAAAATGCATCTTCTCACACAGTTTTTGATAATACAGTACCAACTATTCTTGTCAGTCACAGATAGCTGTTCAATATTTTGACTAATGTTAGTCTGTACAAAATGTTGAGGTTTACATTGGCATAGCATTTACACACACACACACACACACACACACGCACACACACACACACACACACACACACACACACGAGTACAGATGCTGGAATTATTTTGTGTTAATTGTGAAGTATTTCTACTTTGCTGGAGTCCAAAACATTGTATTCTGTTGGTTTATCAATCTCTTTTCAAATGAATATGTATAAACTGTATATATTTGCAGTGCTTTATGACTGTCAAGCATGGATATTGTATTGAATCCCTTCTCCCCAGAATTTTCTGCACTAACTGCTTGTCTGCCTGAGTTTTCTCCAGAGAGAACAACCACTAAGAAACAGTGAATGGATACTATTGATTTTACTATCCCGTTTAAAACCAAGATAATAGAGGTGATAGTTTCCCCTGTGCTTTTATAACAACTAGCAATCTACGCCATAAAGAGACCCCATGCCTCCAAGCCTTATGAGTGGAATGTCCCATCCTTCCCAACAACACCTTGTTCCTGTAAAACTACATTGAATGTCCTGTCCTTAACCTATTGCTGTGTACTATGCATACCTACAGAAATCTCACCTCTTAGGGTCCTGGGCTGGCGCAGCAGTCAAACGCACTGCACTGCAGTGCTGAGGCGCCACTACAGCCTGGGGTTCGATCCCAGACTGTCACAACCGGCCGGGAATGGGAGCCCTATAAGACGACGCATAATTGGCCCAGTGCCGTCCGGGGTAGGGGAAGGTTTGGCTGGTGGGGCTTTCCTTGGCTCATCGTGCTCTAACAACTCCTTGTGAACGGTCCGGGCGCCTGCAAGCTGACTACAGTCATCAGTCGAACAGCGTTTCCTCCGACACATTGGTGCGGCTGACATCTGGGTTAAGAAGTAGGCAGCCAGGCGGGTCATGTTTCGGAGGACGCATGACTCAACCTTCGCCTCTCCCGAACCCGTTGCAGAGATGTGGTCCTCTGTAGCTCAGCTGGTAGAGCACGGTGCTTGTAATGCCAAGGTAGTGGGTTCAATCCCCGGGACCACCCATACACATTAAATTTATGCACGCATGACTGTAAGTCGCTTTGGATAAAAGCGTCTGCTAAATGGCATATTATTATTATTATTATTACAGAGAGATCCTTGATGATAACCTGCTCCAGAGCCCTCAGGATCTCAGACTGGGGCGAAGGTTCAGCTTCCAACAGAACAACGACCCTAAGCACACAGCCAAGACAAAGCAGGAGTGGCTTCGGGACAAGTCTCTGAATGTCCTTGAGTGGCCCAGCCAGAGCCCAGACTTGAACCCGATCGAACATCTCTGGAGAGACCTGAAAATAGATGTGCAGCGACGCTCCCCATCCAACCTGACAGAACTTGAGCGGATCTGCAGAGAAGAATGGGAGAAACTCCCCAAATACAGGTGTGCCAAGCTTGTAGCGTTATACCCAAAAAGACTTGAGGCTGTAATCGCTACCAAAGGTGCTTCAACAAAGTACTGAGTAAAGGGTCTGAATACTTATCTAAATGTGATATTTCCTTATTTTTTTTATATTCACTACATTTAAAAAATGTGGACACACCTACTCATTCAAGATGATTTAGGATGAGTCAGACTGCAGAGTGAAGGAAAAGCAGCCAACAAGTGCTCAGCATATGTGGGAACTCCTTCAAGACTGTTGGAAAAGCATTCCAGGTTAAGCTGGTTGAGAGAATGCCAAGAGTGTGCAAAGCTGTCATCAAGGCAAAGGGTGGCTATTTGAAGAATCTCAAATCTCAAATATATTTTCATTTGTTAAACACTTTTTTGGTTACTACATGATTCCATATGTGTTATTTCATAGTTTTGTTGTCTTCACTATTATTCTACAATGTAGAAAATAGTAAAAATAAAGAAAAAACCTTGAATGAGTAGGTGTGTCCACTGGAATTGTGATACAGTGAATTATAAGTGAAATAATCTGTCTGTAAACAATTGTTGGAAAAATCACTTGTGTTATGCACAAAGTAGATGTCCTTACCGACTTGCCAAAACTATAGTTTGTTAACAAGAAATGTGTGGAGTGGTTGAAAAACGAGTTTTAATTACACCAACCTAAGTGTATGTTAACTTCTGACTTCATCTGTAGAATTGTAGAATCTGTAAGGTCCCTCACTCGAGCAGTGAATTTCAAACAGAAATTCAACCACAAAGACCAGGGAGGTTTTACAATGCCTCGCAAAGAAGGGCACCGATTGGTAGATGGGTAAAAAAAAGCAGACATTGAAAATCCCTTTGAGCATGGTGAAGTTATTAATTACACTTCGGATGGTGTATCAATACACCCAGTCATTACAAAGATACAGCCGTCCTTCCTAATTCAGTTGCTAGAGAGGAAGGAAACTGCTCAGGGATTTCACCATGAGGCCAATGGTGACTTTAAAACAGTTACAGAGTTTAATGTCTGTTTATGTTTGTAGTTACTCCACAGTTACTCCAAAATCCTAACCTAAATGACAGAGTGAAATGAAGCCTGTACAGAATAAAAAATATTCTACAACATGCATCCTGTTTGCAATAAGGCACTAAAGTAAAACTGCAAAAAATGTGACAAAGAAATTAACTTTATGTCCTGAATACAAAGTGTTATGTTTGGTGCAAATCCAACACAACACATCACTGACTACCACTCTTCATATTTCCAAGCATGGTGGTGGCTGCATCATGTTATGGGTATGCTTGTCATCGGCAAGGGAGTTTTTCAGCATAAAAAGAAATGGAATAGAGCTAAGCACAGGCAAAATCCTAGAGGGAAACCTGGTTCAGTCTGCTTTCTAACAGACACTGGTAGACAAATGTACCTTTTAGCAGGACAATAACCTAAAACACAAAGACAAATATATAAACTGGAGTTGCTTTTAATGTTCCTGAGTGGCCTAGTTACAGTTTTAACTTAAATCTGCTTGAAAATCTATGGCAATACTTGAAAATGGCTGTCTAGCAATGATCAACAACCAATTTGACAGCTTGAAGAATTTTAAAAAAAGAATAATGTGCAAATATTGTACAATCCAGATGTGCAAAGCTCTTAGAGACTTACCCAGAAAGACTCTCACCAAAGGTGATTCTAACATGTATTGACTCCAGTGGAGCCTACTCAGTGAATTTCATAAAAATAAAAATGTTAAAACATTGAAAAAGTTATCCTTTTTAGATAAAACTATACTAAATATATTCACTTCACCAAATAATTGATTAAAACACTGTTTTGTAATGAAGGTCTACAGTAGCCTCAACAGCACTTTGTAGGGTAGCACCATGGTGTAGCCGGAGGACAGCTAGCTTCCGTCCTCTTCTTGGTACATTGACTTCAATACAAAACCTCGGAGGCTCTTGGTTCTCACCCCCTTCCATAGACTTCCATAGTAATTATGACAACTTCCGGAGGACGTCCTCCAACCTATCAGAGCTCTTGCAGCATGAACTGACATGTTGTCCACCCAATCAAAGGATCAGAGAATGAATATAGTACTGAAAGCATAAGCTACAGGTAGCTAGCACTGCAGTGCATAACATGTGGTGAGTAGTTGACTCAAAGAGAGAAAAAGACATTAGTTGATCAGTTTTCAACAAATTAATTGAGAGAGAGAGAGAGATTTCCTTTTTTTCACGTTCAGTTTCACTTACTTAGCTAGCAAATGCAGCTGGCTAGTTTAGTTACTCAAACACCAGGCTCAAACAGTGGGATGCTATGTTAGCTATTTTTATTTATTTATTTTATTTATTTCACCTTTATTTAACCAGGTAAGCCAGTTGAGAACAAGATCTCATTTACAACTGCGACCTGGCCAAGATAAAACAAAGCAGTGCGATAAAAACAACAGCACAGAGTTACATATGGGATAAAACAAAACATAAAGTCAAAATTACCACAGAAAATCTATATACAGTCTGTGCAAATGTAGCAAGTTATGGAGGTAAGGCAATAAATAGGCCATAGTGCAAAATAATTACAATTAGTATTAACACTGGAATGATAGATGTGCAAGAGATGATGTGCAAATAGAGATACTGGGGTGCAAATGAGCAAAATAAATAACAATATGGGGATGAGGTAGTTGAGTGGGCTAATTTCAGAAGGGCTGTGTACAGGTGCAGTGATCGGTAAGGTGCTCTGACAACTGATGCTTAAAATTAGTGAGGGAGATAAGTCTCCAGCTTCAGAGATTTTTGCAGTTCGTTCCAGTCATTGGCAGCAGAGAACTGGAAGGAATGGCAGCCAAAGGAGGTGTTGGCTTTGGGGATGATCAGTGAGATATACCTGCTGGAGCGCATACTACGGGTGGGTGTTGCTATGGTGACCAATGAGCTAAGGTAAGGCAGAGATTTGCCTAGCAGTGATTTATAGATGGCCTGGAGCCAGTGGGTTTGGCGATGAATATGTAGTGAGGACCAGCCAACAAGAGCGTACAGGTCAGCTAGCTGGCTATGACTATCCAACACAACACTGGAACTCTTCCAAGTCAAGGTAAGCTTTTGGTTTTATTAATTTATTGCCACCGGGGCCCGCCGGTGTAACTACTTACTGACTATACACTGTAACGTTACTGCATGATTGTAGCGGGTTTACTAACGCATTAGTTCTATTAGCTAGTTGAATAGGACGTTACTTGAGCTAATATGGGGACAACGATGTAGGCTGTGTGTACAGTGGCTTGCGAAAGTATTCACCCCCCTTGGCATTTTTCCTATTTTGTTGCCTTACAACCTGGAATTAAAATGGATTTTTTGGGGGGTGTATCATTTGATTTACACAACATGCCTACCACCTTGAAGATGCAAAAAATTTTTTTTTTGTGAAACAAACAAGAAATAAGACAAAACAACAGAAAACTTGAGCATGCATAACTATTCACCCCCCCCCCCCCCCCCCCCCAAAGTCAATACTTTGTAGAGCCACCTTTTGCAGCAATTACACCTGCAAGTCTCTATAAGCTTGGCACATCTAGCCACTGGGATGTTTGCCCATTCTTCAAGGCAAAACTGCTCCAGCTACTTCCAGTTGGATGGGTTCCGCTGGTGTACAGCAATCTTTAAGTCATACCACAGATTCTCAATTGGATTGAGGTCTGGGCTTTGACTAGGCCATTCCAAGACATTGCAATGTTTCCCCTTAAACCACTCAAGTGTTGCTTTAGCAGTATGCTTAGGGTCATTGTCCTGCTGGAAGGTGAACCTCCGTCCCAGTCTCAAATCTCTGGAAGACTGAAACAGGTTTCCCTGAAGAATTTCCCTGTATTTAGCACCATCCATCATTCCTTCAATTCTGATCAGTTTCCCAGTCCCTGCCGATGAAAAACATCCCCACAGCATTATGCTGCCACCACCATGCTTCACTGTGGGGATGGTGTTCTCGGGGTGATGAGAGGTGTTGGGTTTGCGCCAGACATAGCGTTTTCCTTGATGGCCAAAAAGCTCATCTGACCAGAGTACCTTCTTCCATATGTCCCACATGGCTTTTGGCGAACACCAAACGTGTTTGCTTATTTTTTCCTTTAAGCAATGGCTTTTTTCTGGCCACTCTTCCATAAAGCCCAGCTCTTTGGAGTGTACGGCTTAAAGTGGTCCTATGGACAGATACTCCAATCTCCACTGTGGAGCTTTGCAGCTCCTTCAGGGTTATCTTTGGTCTATTTGTTGCCTCTCTGATTAATGCCCTCCTTGCCTGGTCCGTGAGTTTTGGTGGGCGGCCCTCTCTTGGCAGGTTTGTTGTGATGCCATATTCTTTCCATTTTTTAATAACGGATTTAATGGTGCTCTGTGGGATGTTCAAAGTTTCTGACATTTTTTATATCCCAACCCTGATCTATACTTCTCCACAACTTTGTCCCTGACCTTTTTGGTGAACTCCTTGGTCTTCATGGTGCCGCTTGCTTAGTGGTGTTGCGGACTCTGGGGCCTTACAGAACAGGTGTATATATATTGAGATCATGTGACACTTAGATTGCACACAGGTGGACTTTATTTAACTAATTATGTGACTTCTGAAGGTAATTGGTTGCACCATATCTTATTTAGGGGCTTCATAGCAAAGGGGGTGAATACATGTGCACGCACCACTTTCCCGTTATTAATTCTTTTGAATTGTTTTTAACAAGTTATGGTTTTCATTTCACTTCACCAATTTGGACTATTTTGTGTATGTCCATTACATGAAATCCAAATAAAAATCCATTTAAATTACAGGTTGTAATGCAACAAAATAGGAAAAACTGCAAGGGGGATGAATACATTTGTAAGTCACTGTAGAGGTTATGACATGGTTTGGCTTGGAAAGGTTTTTTCACCTGGTCACATACAGCTGATGTGTTGTTCATTGAAGTCCACAAACAAAGGGAAAAGGTGAGAGGAGGTGAGTGCATAGAGGCGAGAAGGAATACAACGGGGCTGCTATGAAAGTGAACTGTGTATATGCGTGATCAGGGGTGTATTCTTTCCGCAGATTCTGTTGAAAAACTTTTCTTAAACGGAAGCAAACGAAACGGGGATAAAATACCTGAATTTGTCCAATAGACACTCTCGTTTGCAACTGTTGGACTAATGAATACATCCTAGATAAGCTAGATGCAGGCAATAGTGTGCAAGGCGGTATTGAATGGGTCACTCTCTGTCCATGTGTCATTGTTTGTCATCTCAAATGTTTATCTCGACCTGTGTGCACGTACATTGTCAACTAATTCATAGGCTAGGTTGTAGCAACCTCATGATGAGTATAGGGAAACATATCGCTGTTACATTGAACTGGGGGAATGGAATATGAATGACAGTCATCCAACATGCTACAACAGAAATAAGGCCATACTCATGAAAAATGTTTTGTCCTCATCGTAAACGGCACTGACCGCCACTGATTGACTCAGTGATGTGAATACATATGTAAATGAGATATTTCTGTGTTTCATTTTCAATACATATGCAAACATTTCTTAAAATATTTTTTCATTATGGGGTATTGTGTGTAGATGGGTGAGATAAAAAAATATATATCAATTTAGAATTCAGGCTGTAACACAACAAATTGTGGACTATGTCAAGGGGTATGAATACTTTCTGAAGGCACTGTAGAGTGGATTCTTGGTCTAGAGATGTATTAATCTATTTTATCAACATTATTCATATTGGCATATAGAAAACTGCTATTCTGATATTCAAATAGGTAGTTATTATGCATTGTGTGACTCATCATATATTCATCATTATGCACATCATCATTGTGTTAGAATAATAGTTGAATAATGGCTTCATCATGCTTTTCCAGTTCATTGGCTCACATAATCTTCCTTTACATGGAATAGGAGGAGAAATTACTTTCAGAATGAAACCAAATCTCATTATAAATTATTGCTAAATAACAATTGCCAGAACAATTATACAGTGGGGAAAAAAAGTATTTAGTCAGCCACCAATTGTGCAAGTTCTCCCACTTAAAAAGATGAGAGAGGCCTGTCATTTTCATCATAGGTACACGTCAACTATGACAGACAAATTTAGGAAAAAAAATCCAGAAAATCACATTGTAGGATTTTTAATGAATTTATTTGCAAATTATGGTGGAAAATAAGTATTTGGTCACCTACAAACAAGCAAGATTTCTGGCTCTCACAGACCTGTAACTTCTTCTTTAAGAGGCTCCTCTGTCCTCCACTCGGTATCTGTATTAATGGCACCTGTTTGAACTTGTTATCAGTATAAAAGACACCTGTCCACAACCTCAAACAGTCACACTCCAAACTCCACTATGGCCAAGACCAAAGAGCTGTCAAAGGACACCAGAAACAAAATTGTAGACCAGCACCAGGCTGGGAAGACTGAATCTGCAATAGGTAAGCAGCTTGGTTTGAAGAAATCAACTGTGGGAGCAATTATTAGGAAATGGAAGACATACAAGACCACTGATAATCTCCCTCGATCTGGGGCTCCACGCAAGATCTCACCCCGTGGGGTCAAAATGATCACAAGAACGGTGAGCAAAAATCCCAGAACCACACGGGGGGACCTCGTGAATGACCTGCAGAGAGCTGGGACCAAAGTAACAAAGCCTACCATCAGTAACACACTACGCCGCCAGGGACTCAAATCCTGCAGTGCCAGACGTGTCCCCCTGCTTAAGCCAGTACATGTCCAGGCCCGTCTGAAGTTTGCTAGAGTGCATTTGGATGATCCAGAAGAGGATTGGGAGAATGTCATATGGTCAGATGAAACCAAAATAGAACTTTTTGGTAAAAACTCAACTCGTCGTGTTTGGAGGACAAAGAATACTGAGTTGCATCCAAAGAACACCATACCTACTGTGAAGCATGGGGGTGGAAACATCATGCTTTGGGGCTGTTTTTCTGCAAAGGGACCAGGACGACTGATCCGTGTAAAGGAAAGAATGAATGGGGCCATGTATCGTGAGATTTTGAGTGAAAACCTCCTTCCATCAGCAAGGGCATTGAAGATGAAACGTGGCTGGGTCTTTCAGCATGACAATGATCCCAAACACACCGCCCGGGCAACGAAGGAGTGGCTTCGTAAGAAGCATTTCAAGGTCCTGGAGTGGCCTAGCCAGTCTCCAGATCTCAACCCCATAGAAAATCTTTGGAGGGAGTTGAAAGTCCGTGTTGCCCAGTGACAGCCCCAAAACATCACTGCTCTAGAGAAGATCTGCATGGAGGAATGGGCCAAAATACCAGCAACAGTGTGTGAAAACCTTGTGAAGACTTACAGAAAACGTTTGACCTGTGTCATTGCCAACAAAGGGTATATAACAAAGTATTGATAAACTTTTGTTATTGACCAAATACTTATTTTCCACCATAATTTGCAAATAAATTCATAAAAAATCCTACAATGTGATTTTCTGGAATTTTTTTCCTCATTTTGTCTGTCATAGTTGACGTGTACCTATGATGAAAATTACAGGCCTCTCTCATCTTTTTAAGTGGGAGAACTTGCACAATTGGTGGCTGACTAAATACTTTTTTTCCCCACTGTATTATAACTCTATCCCACAGCCTTCAGATATGGAAACTTGAAATCGAAGCTCGTGAATCCATTGTTTTTGACACATTAATCAGAAAATCGAGGTAAAATGGCTTTCAAATAAGCTGGAAGGTTAATGACTTTGTGGTGTTGAGTAAAGTCAGGTTTAGGGGTATGCTTTGTACTGTAGTACTAGTGATGTGTTGGGAGACAGAGAGTCAGAGAGAATATGGCCGACAGTGCACAGCATGAGTAAACCATAGAGCCTATCTCCACTTCCACATTTGGAATTCACTTTAAATCTTTTTAAGACGCAGTGGCTTAAAGAGCGACTGCCTTTAAAAAGCAACCAATCCCTTTGAAAACGGCCTATTTGGCATCAATATGAGTCAGAAACAGTTATTATAGTGTCCAAATTGACTACAAAGTGTAGATAGGATAATAAAGTCAGTCTGGTCTGAAACGGAGTTTGGAACATCCATACGTCACAACGGGTAAATTAAGCTTGGGTTTTGATTTGACGATGTCCATTTGCCCACTAACATGGAGTGAACAGCTACAGTGATTTTTCTCTATCCAATAGCATAGACAGTGAGACAGACCTGCCCAGCAGCTCCGACTTTGTTTACAATTCGCAATTTTTTTAACTTGAGAAATACTGTACTAAACACCTTAGTTGGATGTCAAATTGTGCAACTAAAATATCCTAGGCAAAAACTTCAACATTTATTACAGATTTCTTGAGTTATCATAGATTCATTCTGGGGATTTTGAGGAAGTGAAATAGGCTTTCGTGTTTATAGGGGACAAACATCATAAACCAAACACAGAATCGGTCAGGAAACACACCTCCAAGACTGAAATCTTTTTTTTCTAATGAGCAATAGAAAAACACACGTGCCAATCGACGTGTTCAGTGGCACTTTAAACGTCCACAATATATATTTTAGTACCAAGGAATGTGTTAGTCTGAAACAGCTTTGGAACTGGGCTGGCTATAACCTACAGTGTAGCATATAAAGCATCATGAAAAACTGTGCTGTAAAATAATGTTTTAGGAAAAGCTAGCTGTGCTAGATCCTCAAGCTATGTACAGTAAATGATCATCATTGTGATAGAATTTCTATGACTCTAGGCTAGTGATCATTAACTCCTTGTCTCCTCTATAGTTCATATCCACCTCATATTTATTTTAAAACCATAAATGTTTCAGGGCTGGATTAAAGCCCTGTCAAAAGTGGATATGATTTGTGGATACGCTGATGATTTCATATTACATCTTGAAAGTGTTATGAATTATTCAAGGGCATTCGAAAAAAGAGCAGCCAAAGTTATGTTCATTTGCGGTTCCTTTAATATAGTTGGCACATACTGTAGCTGTATTTTCTCCCTGAGATGGCTTTAACTGAAACGACACAGTGAGGACTGAGAGGTGGATTGAGAGGTGGTAAGGTGTAGGAGTGCTTGTTAATGCCCTGGAGAGCTGGCCTGCCTTCTTTTATCTCAAATGAGCAGATCAGAGTGCTGCTGATGGAGTGCTGACGGACTATCTGACTGACTGACTGGCTGGGAGATATTCAGGCACGGCTAGATATGTTTTAAGTGATCTTGCAAATTCTGCTTGCATTCTGCATGTGTGTGTGTGTGTGTGTGTGTGTGTGTGTATGTATGAAGCATGAGTCATCACTCCAGAGAACGCGTTTCTACTGCTTCAGAGTCCAATGGCGGTGAGCTTTACACCACTCCAGCCGACGCTTGGCATTGCGCATGGTGATCTTAGGCTTGTGTGGGGCTGCTCGGCCATGCAAACCCTTTTCATGACACGCCCGACGAACAGTTTTTGTGCTGACATTGCTTCCAGAGGCAGTTTGGAACTCAGTAGTAAGTGTTGCAACCGAGGACAGACGATTTTTACACGCTACGCGCTTCAGCACTCGGCAGTCCCGCTCTGTGAGCTTGTCTAACCTACCACTTCACGGCTGAGCCGTTGTTGCTCGTAGACGTTTCCCCTTCATAATAACAGCACTTACAGTTGACCGGGGCAGCTCTAGTAGGGCAGAAATGTGATGAACTGGCTTGTTGGAAAGGTTGCATCCTATGATGGTGCCACGTTGAAAGTCACTGAGCTCTTCAGTAAGGCCATTCTACTGCCAATGTTAGTCTATGGAGATTGCATGCCTGTGTGCTCAATTTTATACACCTGTCAGCAACTGGTGTGGCTGATATAGCCATATCCACTAATTTGAAGGTGTGTCCACTTTTGTATATATTGTATAGTGTATGTTCCTTGGATGGCATTTGCTCATAAATACTAAACCCTCATTATTTGCATGGTTTACACCCACCTAACCTTTGATGTTTGCAGTCGTTACCCATAAATGACCTTAGATCAGTCCAGTGATTGGAGCTTCCATATGAAGCAGTTGATCATAGCCGCCCTACAGAGGAGCAATATTTGTTTCGTATGCAGACAAGAGGCGCCGTATTCCAATTGAGGCGTCATACGGCGCTCTCGAATCCCTAATGTGTAATAATGTGTATTAATGTGCATTCTTGTATATTTTATTCTTCTTGTTTTACTATTTTTCTTTTTATTATTATTTTATAACTGCATTGTTGGGAAGGGCTCGTGAGCAAGCATTTCACGGGTAAGTCTACACCTATTGTACTCTGCGCATGTGACAAATACAATTTGATTTGAATCTATTTGGTTGATGGTCACGACCGAACAGGAATGTGCTCCTTATAACAAATGTGTGATTAAAGGCCACACAACATCTCGGAATTGTATTCCGCAAACTCACCATTTTAATTACAGCCAGTCACTTTTCCATTCACCCAGTTGTCAACGTCAGGTACGTTATCGTTTTGTTTACATAGCCACTGTGATTGTGGCAAGTACTTCTTCATTCCCTTTTAGAGGCTTATCTTGCCATTTGTTTTCGGGTAAGTCTATCTGCAGGCTATTGTTCCGTTGACGGCTACCGTGCTTTGTGCATATTCATTTTCTAAGAAATTACATGGAGATGTGCTCTACTTCTCGACAGAAAACATCCTGTATTTTCACCCAGCATCCCTGTGTGTACAGCCCGAGATGGCTAGACAGATCAGTTTCTTCTCTAACCTGTGACACCCTCTACACAAAAGCCTCTCTGGTATAGCATAATCATACCTCTCTTTTTCAAATGAGGCAATATAACATATTCTGACAATTCTACAGGAACACCTACATGTATTCTACATTCATTATACATGCATAAATTACATTTAAGTTCATGTCGGTGAAGAAAGTCTTTAGTGAAAGGGCCTGTGACAGCACTAAAGCTGGGATCTTTTTAAAGTACTATTTTTGCTCATCAAGACCATGACAAAATCCTTCTCTTGAGTGGGACTGATTGTGTTTCTCCTCCTCCTCCTCTCTCTCTCGCTCTCTCTCTCTCTCTCTCTCTCTCGCTCTCTTTTTCTCTCTGATTGATAAATCGATGGTCTGAGACAGCTTTGTAATGTTAATTTTCACACTGTGAAACTGATAGCCCCTTCCAACGCTCCACCATCAAAGGCTGGCTTCATATCCATCCCTATGTTTCTACAATACACATTTCCCTTTCAAGGCTGTAAAGCATCACTGTTACAAACAATTCAAATCCCCTCGTGTGATGCGGTGTGCCACACAGACACACCTTCTCATTTAGTGTTTGCACTAGGGAGAGCTCAAATAGGAGGACACAAAGAGTTATGTGGTCCGGGTGGAACTTTTGAGCCCCGCCTGCATTTTCTATAGGCAAGCCTTTGAAAAGTATTGTGGGCTCCTGAAGGCTTGGCTGAGCATGAAACGGGTTTCCATGGCTGAGCAACCGCACACAAGCCTAAGATCACCATGTGCAATGCCAAGCGTCAGCTGGAGTGGTGTAAAGCTCGCTGCCATTAGACTATGGAGCAGTGGAAACACATTCTCTGGAGGGATGAATCACGCTTCACCATCTGGCAGTCCGACGGACGTATCTGGGTTGGGTGGATCTCAGGAGAACGCTACCTGCACGAATGCATAGTGCCAACTGTAAAGTTTGGTGGATGAGGAATAATGGTCTGGGGCGGTTTTTCATGGTTCGGGCTAGGCCCCTTAGTTCCAATGAAGGGAAATATTAACGCTACAGCACACAATGACCTTCTAGATGATTTTGTGCTTCCAATGTTGTGGCAACAGTTTAGGGAAGGCCCTTTCCTGTTTCAGCATGACAATGTCCCCCATGCACAAAGCAAGGTCCATACAGAAATTGTTTGTCGAGATCAGTGTGGAAGAACTTGACTGGCATGCACAGAGCCCTGACCTCAACAACACCTTTGGGATGAATTGGAACACCGACTGCGAGCCAGGCCTAATCGCCCAATATCAGTGCCCGACCTCACTAATGCTATTGTGGCTGAATGGCAGCAAGTCCCCGCAGCAATGTTCCAACATCTAGTGGAAAGCCTTCCCAGAAGAGTGGAGGCTGTTATAGCAGCAAAGAGGGGACCAACTCCATAATGGCCATGATTTTGGAATGAGATGTTCGACGAGCAGGTGTCCACATTACTTTGGTCATATAATGTATGTCGCTCAGCTAAGAGTCGAGTCTTGATAAGCCCTTCTCAGCTAGTTTATGCTGGCTAACTGGAAACAGCAGCGGCATGGCACTCATTAAAACGTGATGTTTATGTTGATGGGCGAGGGAGAAAAAACTTGTAGTATTGGTCACCATCTGGATTTGGTCACCATCTCCAATTTGCTCCATCCCACTTGATTTTATTTTGAGTAGGATAGCAGTCTACACAATAAATAACTTGTAATATTGGTAGTGACCATCTGGATGTCACCGTCATACAGTCTACACTGCTCAATGGGGAGAGTCTGCACTGCAAGCCGACAACACAACAATGGGGCTCCGTGTCCTTTGCTCATTTATTGTAGTGATTTTCACTGAAAATGTACAACTACAGCATTAAAATATATTTTCTTATAAATATATTTAAAAAACTCAGATAAAAACGGAATGATTCTAAATTCGGCAGACAAGTTTCTATTTCTCGCTGAAGTTTTTAGCCACAAGCATAAACTAGCTAGCTGGTCAGGGCTCATCAGGAGGACTGACTGAGCTGAAATGAACTGACTGAACCGAATCCGTTCGTCTCCACTCGACTCTCGCTACGCGACAAACGTTATCAATTTGGGCACCAGGCTTGTCCGTATAGACTCTCCCATCTCCCCTTGACCTTGGCTGGGCTGACACATAAGGGGAGGTGGTACAGTGTGGAAATGTAGACTAGGTGTGCAATTGGGGGCGCCAACGGTGTGTTAACACTAGAAGCGCTGAGGCAGTAATTTTGACTGCATGTGAAATTAAAATGGAAATATCTGTATCCGTCCTTGAACCTTCCTTAATAAGTCTAATAAGCTTTTTCACACCTCACACATTCTGATGAGCCCTCCAGAAGGCTCTGAAAACAACTCAGATGTGCAACTAATAAAGTGGTTATACAGGATAACTCCATATTTCAAGGACATGTGTGCATAGATTCACTCCTTCTCATGAGCCCTCCAGAAGGCTCTGAGAACAACATAGATGTGCAACTAATAAAGTGATTACACAGGGAGACTATATTTCAAGGAGATTCAGTAATTGATGACTATCATTTCAAATGATCCAAAGCGAATGGTGTGGTTTCTCACTTGAGTGCTCATTGAAATTATTTGTTCTCCGCCATCGGTGTGAAATAGACAAAGTGACATTAACAGAAAAGGTCTTGATACTTTCAGAGGATGAGAAGGAGACAGTCAGTCAGTCCTAACAAGTTGTTTTATTAATGAAGTGTTGGTGGGAGATATTAAAATGATTGAGACCCAGATTTGACATTTAAGTCATTTAGCAGAGCGACTTACAAATTGGTGCATTCAACTTAGGATAGCCAGTTGGACAACCACCACTGGGGGAGGGGGGGTGTTGTAGGATTACTGTTAGACTATTCCAGGTATTCCTTAAAGAGGAATATATGAGAATGGGGGATGTTCTCAAATTAAAGCAAAATTAATAAAAGCATCACAGCTTGTCATGACAGTATGTTGTGACTGAGGTAAATGCTCTGTGAACATTACCCATATCATAACCAGGTTTATTACATCATAGATACCCTGCCTCTACCTTCACTTCCCATCAATGCAACTCTAGTAATAGTAGCTATGCTAACCATAGCTGCAGGAAGTAGGGTTGCTGGGGGTGTGGCAAAACTGTATGAATGTGTTTTTGCAAGAAAAAAAATATTAACATTTTCCGTTGCATTATTGATATAAATAGGGTAGGGGAGAGAAGAAGAAAAAACATGGGATATTTACAAACATAAAATCTTCAAACTGTAGGCTACAACCAATCATTGACAATGCACTACCGTGAGATTGAACGTTTCCGGTTCATTCCTTCCTGTAGGCTAGCAGTTAGCCCAGCCCGCTATCGCCACGCAATGGAGACCGAAATGGTGGCACCTGAAGCAGTGGAACTCAGGTGGATCTGGTGCAATCAGAAGTAGAGAGAAGATTTGACCAGGAAGGGCTAGGGATATCAGCAAGACGCAGCAAAAGGAAGCACAAATACAAAGATGTACATAAACTAGTCTGTATTAAAAAAATAAAAAGCTTTAAAAGAACCTACAATTCGATCACAGTAGCGGTAAGCTGCCTTGAGGTGCCAGAATGATCCCCTATCTAGTTCATTCAGCAGCCATGTGGCCTTAAAGAGGATTCCTGTAGAACTAACGATGAAGGAAATGATCACTAAGAGCCATTTGCCTTTAGAACAGAACTGTCAGATTCTTACGAGAGCCTCCTACAGGGTTTGAGTAAAAGAGTATTAAGACTTTAATGTTTCCTTGGCCAAGTATTCCCACATTTTCATTAAACAGACACACATTTGGTCTCTCGTTTCTGCATTACCTAATTTTGCGCCAGGCAAAGGAGTAGCCTATAGTCATGTTTGAATTAGCTCGTTCGGTGCAGTTCAGGCTTTTTGTGGGGTGGGTGGGTGGGGGTGGGGGGGGGGGGGGGGGGGGTAATAATAGCTGATTTCACACTAAACCATGTTCCTGAATCCTAGCTCTAAACCTGACTTTAGCAGTAATATCAAGACTTGTCAATGCTCAACCACAAATAGAACTTTAAAAATGAAATTTCTTCAGTATTTTTATGTATTTTACTGTTTTTTCATTTGCAAGGATTTGTCCTGAACTTGAACCCATAAGTGACCCCTACAAATGAATGCATTTATCAGGCGTATTTCATGTTGTTATTTGAAAGTACTTGGGATAATTTTAACACTTTTTCTTAATCGAGAAGTCTGAGGCTCAGTTTGCCTTCAAGGAACTTAATTCAGTGCTTGACTCAGATCCCGGGAGTCTTAATCTGTATTGACAATGACGTCAATGCAAAAAAGAACCACTCTGACACTTGCAAGTTACTTTTTCCTCAACTGGGACAGAGTTTCTCTCTATTTGGGTGACACCTGTTATCAGCAATTTTCTAGTGCTGTCTACTACTGAGACTTCAGCATTTCCGTGGCAGAAAGAAACTGAGGCAAGAATAAATAGGCGGAGTGAAGAGAGAGAAAGTTCCTCTGAAGGTATACAGCAAATGTGCTGAGAGGTGGAGGTTTGTAATTTAGCGGGGAGCTGAGATGTGAGAAACTCAACATACGTGAGTGGCGTTTTAAGAGACGGCCATGCTAAGACGATCCAGAGGAAGGAATAAAGCACTTTCTTCCCTGTCAATCAATCAATAAGACATTTATTGAGTAGAGTGTCCTCTGAAAGGAATATATACAGTTGAAGTCGGAAGTTTACATACACCTAAGCCAAATATATTTAAACTCAGTTTTTCACAATTCCTGACATTTAATCCTAGTAAAAATTCCCTGTCTTAGGTCAGTTAGGATCACCACTTTATTTTAAGAATGTGAAATGTCAGAATAATAGTAGAGAGAATGATTGATTTCAGATTTTATTTCTTTCAACACATTCCTAATGGGTCAGAAGTTTACATACACTCAATTAGTTTTTGGTAGCATTGCCTTTAAATTGTTTAACTTGGGTCAAACGTTTCGGGTAGCCTTCCACAAGCTTCCCACAATAAGTTGGTTGAATTTTGGCCCATTCCTCCTGACAGAGCTGGTGTAACTGAGTCAGGTTTGTAGGCCTCCTTGCTCGCACACGCTTTTTCAGTTCTGCCCACAAATGTTCTATAGGATTGAGGTCAGGGCTTTGTGATGGCCACTCCAATACCTTGACTTTGTTGTCCTTAAGCCATTTTGCCACAACTTTGGAAGTATGCTTGGGGTCATTGTCCATTTGGAAGACCCATTTGCGACCAAGCTTTAACTTCCTGACTGATGTCTTGAGATGTTGCTTCAATATATCCACATAATTTTCCTTCCTCATGATGGCATCTATTTTGTGAAGTGCACCAGTCCCTCTTGTAGCAAAGCACCCCCACAGCATGATGCTGCCACCCCGTGCTTCACGGTGGGATGGTGTTCTTCGGCTAGCAAGCACTCCCTTTTTCCTCCAAACATAACGATGGTCATTATGGCCAAACAGTTCTACTTTTGTTTCATCAGACCAGAGGACATTTCTCCAAAAAGTATGATCTTTGTCCCCATGTGCAGTTGCAAACCGTAGTCTAGTTTTTGATGGTGGTTTTGGAGCAGTGGCTTCTTCCTTGCTGAGCGGCCTTTCAGGTTATGTCGATATAGGACTTGTTTACTGTGGATATATATACTTTTGTACCTGTTTCCTCCAGCATCTTCACAAGGTCCTTTGCTGTTGTTCTGGGATTGATTTGCACTTTTCGCACCAAAGTATGTTAATCTCTAGGAGACAGAACGCGTCTCCTTCCTGAGTGGTATGATGGCTGCGTGGTCCCATGGTGTTTATCCTTGCATACTATTGTTTGTACAGATGAACGTGGTACCTTCAGGCATTTGGAATTTGCTCCCAAGGATGAACCAGATTTGTGGAGGTCTACAATTTTTTTCTGAGGTCTTGGCTGATTTCTTTTGATTTTCCCAGGATGTCAAGCAAAGAGGCACTGAGTTTGAAGGTAGGCCTTGAAATAAATCCACAGGTACACCTCCAATTGACTCAAAGGATGTCAATTAGCCTATCAGAAGCTTCTAAAGCCATGACATCATTTTCTGGAATTTTCCAAGCTGGTTAAAGGCACAGTCAACTTAGTGTATGCAAACTTTTGACCCACTGGAATTGTGATACAGTGAATTATAAGTGAAATAATCTGTCTGTAAACAATTGTTGGAAAAATTACTTGTGTCATGCACAAAGTAGATGTCGTAACCGACTTGCCAAAACTATAGTTTGTTCACAAGAAACTTGTGGAGTGGTTGAAAAACAAGTTTTAATGACTCCAACCTAAGTGTATGTAAACTTCCGACTTCAACTCTATCTACCCTTACCACTGTCAATTGATTACAGTCCTCATCCCCTGCCTCAGGTGGACCAGCCACTCACCCGCCTCTCGACCTTCGGGCGGGTGATCGAAGGCAGCCCGAAAGAGGCGAGCGAACTCCCAGTAGTTGCTCCTCCTTCGTTCCAGACCACATTGGCCCACTCCAGGGCTTTCCCCGAGAGGCAGGAGACGAGGGCGGACACCTTCTCCCGCTCCGATGGGGCCGGCCCGATGCTGGAGAAGTAGAGCTCCAGTTGGAGGAGGAATCCCTGGCAGAGAGCAGCTGTCCTATCGAACTCCTATGGTCGGGATATATGGATCCCTCTGGGTGCTGGGGTGTGGGTGGCTGGATCCGGTTGCCCAGCTGGTCTCGACAGATCGGGTCCTCTCCTCTCCAGGCGTTGGACGACCTGGAGAACCCGATCCATCGCTTTTCCCAAGCTGGCTAGCATTGTTGAATGCTCCTGGACCCGTGCCACGACTACAGGCATGCGCTCCTCTCCTGCTGACTCCATATCGGGTGGGTGATTCTGTGATGCGTGATTTGAAGGAGTCAGGCACAGGAGGGTCAATCACAGTATACAGAGTTTATTCCGTAATCCAGCGTAACCAGTCCAGTGCGCACTGGAACAAACATGCATACGGGGAAAATAACCTGGCAATACAAACTACTAAACTCAACCGAGCTCCTAATCCTCACAATGAACAATCACCCACAAGGACAAGGGGGCAGACGGAACACTTAAACACGTACTAATGAGGGGAATATGAACCAGGTGTGTGTAATTGACAAGACAAGACAAATGGAATGATGAGATATGGAGCGACAGTGGCTAGAAGGCCGGTGACGACGAACGCCGAAGCCTGTCCGAACAAGGAGGGGAGGCAGCTTCGGAGGAAGTTGTGACACGTACAGTGGCTGAAGGACAAGAAGGTGAATGTCCTTGAGTGGCCTAGTCAGAACCCCGACCTAAATCCCATCGAGAATCTGTGGAATGACTTGAAGACTGCAGTCCATGAGCAGTCACCATACAATTTGACTGAGCTTGAACAATTGTGCAAGGAAGAACGGGCAAATATTGCACAGTCTAGGTGTGCAAAGTTAGTAGAGACGTATTCAAGGAGACTCGTGGCTGTAATTCAAGCAAAAGGTGGTTCCACCAAGTATTAACTCAGGGGGGTGTTCAATCATCCTAACACAGTATTTTACAGTTTTAATTTCAAATAGTTTTCAGAGTTTTTTTAGATTTCTTTTTTACTTGGATATTGTAGGTTACCGTGTGTAAATAAAGCCAGAAAAAGTCTGATGTGATGTGTTTTCATTTCAGGCTGTAAGGCAACAAAAGGTGAACATTTTGAAAGGGGGTGGTGACTTTCTATACCAACTGTAGGTTACAGAACTTGTCATATGCGTGGATGAATATTATAATCCTCCCATTAGTATCCATATAAACTACCAAAATGTGTAATGATGATACCTGCATGCATCATAGCAGCATGTCCACATATTGTTTATGTATGCAAGAATTTAACAGGCATAATGAAGACGTTATTTGATATGGATCTCTGAAAGTCAGGATCCACTTCTTTGCTTTCCATTAAGTAAAAAATCCCTTTCTAAAGATATCAGCACTAGCTGTTCCCGTCCTTGTAAACAAAAATTCTGCCCTCATTTACTGCCTTTTTAATAAACATAGCTGATATGGCAAATGTGGTTTCTACTGACAATTGAGATGTACAAACTGTGGCATTAGGGAACGACGAGCGCATAAGAGGCAATCCATAATTTCGATTAAGACATTAATGAGCAAGCTAGGACGGACGTAGTCAATATAACTATTTGTTCAGCACTTTTGAAATGTACAGCGACAGAATTCAGAACATGGGCTGTTCTTACAGTATTCTCCCTGTACACCAAGTCAGAACTGTAGGATAAATAAAGGGGGCATATAAGCAGACAATGAAAGCTCTTACAATATTTGATGATTACGTTTCTCTAAAACAGGCTACAGGCTACATGTACACCACCAAGTCAGAACAGTAGGCTAAGTTATGAGGGGGAAAGGGGCCAAATTATTAGGGTGAGGCACATGGGCTACTAACAGTTCACTACACAACATACACTTAGTATTACTTTCTTAGCTACAGTATACATATCTCCCTGGCATATTACATCATTTATGCAGCAGCTTACAATACATTTTTGGACTCACCTTGTTATGCTGTGCTCACTTGAACAGGAAGGTGGCGCGGCGGTCCTTCTTGTGGACACATTTTTTCATCAAACTTTGTCATCTAAATCAAATCAAATCAAATTTTGTTTGTCACATGCGGCAAATACAACAGGTGTAGACCTTACAGTGAAATGCTTACTTACAAGCCCTTAACCAACAATGCAGTTCAAGAAAGAGTTAAGTAAATATTTACTAAATAAACTAAGGTAAAAAATTATAAAAAGTAACACAATAAAATAACAATAAAAAGGCTATATACAGGGGGTAACGGTACTGAGTCATTGTGCTGGGGTACAGGTTAGTCAAGGTAATTTGTACATGTAGGTAGGGGTCTGGCATTCTCTGGATTTATGGTGCTTTCAAGACAACTGAGAAAAAAACAAGGTTGAATCATGACGTCAGTGATCTTCAGGTCGGAGCTCTAGAAAGATGCCCGAGTTCCAGACTAGATATTCCGAGTTGGATGACCGTTCAAAACGTATTTTCCCAGTCAGAGCTCGTTTTGTCTTCCGAGTTCCCAGTTGTCTTGAACTCACTGAAGTCTGAGATTTCCCAGTTCTGAGTTTCCAGTTGTTTTGAATGCGGCAGAAGTCATGCTGGATTGACAGCATGGCTAATGTATTAAACCTTTTCTGGCCCATGGCATGTGAATGCTTATCCTTTTAAGCTTGGAAAAGAGACCCTTAAACCCAGAGTTGGACCACACACCCACTCCACTGAATAGCAGGCTAGTGATTGCTTTGCAATGCTTGCAGTTAGCCACTGATTCCTTCCAAACCACTCATTATTGAATTTGCGATTTGAAACTTGTTGTGTTTTCCGTTTGATTGTAGACTTGATTAATGATGATTACTGCTTGCTAGCTAAGATTTTGAAAGTATGATGTTGACATGATCAGTCCAATCAAAGCTACGGTACATATAACGTGAATTGACGTCATTTTATCTGTGGCCAATGACCTTGAGCCTTCTTGGATGGGCACTTCGAAAGTAAATCTATTGCAGCACCCAAGGGGCTTGAATTTTCGAGTTCTCCATGTAGATTCTGCAGTGACGTAGTGTCCCCATGAGTGACAGAACACCAATCACGGTGCAACTAGATAACATTACCAACCCCTACGCTCCGTATTTTCCGCTGGCTGCCCCACCACCACCACAGAAAGCACTAAGCTAGGCTGAAACACCTGCATTTTGGAGCTGCCTTAATCAAAACAAAAAAGAGAACATGTTGGTATAAGGCTTTATTAACTCAAATATTACTATTTTATACATTGTTTGCAAACTGATATGTGACACGTACAGTGGGGAAAAAAAGTATTTAGTCAGCCACCAATTGTGCAAGTTCTCCCACTTAAAAAGATGAGAGAGGCCTGTAATTTTCATCATAGGTACACGTCAACTATGACAGACAAAATGAGGAAAAAAATTCCTGAAAATCACATTGTAGGATTTTTAATGAATTTATTTGCAAATTATGGTGGAAAATAAGTATTTGGTCACCTACAAACAAGCAAGATTTCTGGCTCTCACAGACCTGTAACTTCTTCTTTAAGAGGCTCCTCTGTCCTCCACACGTTACCTGTATTAATGGCACCTGTTTGAACTTGTTATCAGTATAAAAGACACCTGTCCACAACCTCAAACAGTCACACTCCAAACTCCACTATGGCCAAGACCAAAGAGCTGTCAAAGAACACCAGAAGCAAAATTGTAGACCTGCACCAGGCTGGGAAGACTGAATCTGCAATAGGTAAGCAGCTTGGTTTTAAGAAATCAACTGTGGGAGCAATTATTAGGAAATGGAAGACATACAAGACCACTGATAATCTCCCTCGATCTGGGGCTCCACGCAAGATCTCACCCCGTGGGGTCAAAATGATCACAAGAACGGTGAGCAAAAATCCCAGAACCACACGGGGGAACCTAGTGAATGACCTGCAGAGAGCTGGGACCAAAGTAACAAAGCCTACCATCAGTAACACACTACGCCGCCAGGGACTCAAATCCTGCAGTGCCAGACGTGGCCCCCTGCTTAAGCCAGTACATGTCCAGGCCCGTCTGAAATTTGCAAGAGTGCATTTGGATGATCCAGAAGAGGATTGGGAGAATGTCATATGGTCAGATGAAACCAAAATAGAACTTTTTGGTAAAAACTCAACTCGTCGTGTTTGGAGGACAAAGAATGCTGAGTTGCATCCAAAGAACACCATACCTACTGTGAAGCATGGGGGTGGAAACATCATGCTTTGGGGCTGTTTTTCTGCAAAGGGACCAGGACGACTGATCCGTGTAAAGGAAAGAATGAATGGGGCCATGTATCGTGAGATTTTGAGTGAAAACCTCCTTCCATCAGCAAGGGCATTGAAGATGAAACGTGGCTGGGTCTTTCAGCATGACAATGATCCCAAACACACCGCCCGGGCAACGAAGGAGTGGCTTCGTAAGAAGCATTTCAAGGTCCTGGAGTGGCCTAGCCAGTCTCCAGATCTCAACCCCATAGAAAATCTTTGGAGGGAGTTGAAAGTCCGTGTTGCCCAGCGACAGCCCCAAAACATCACTGCTCTAGAGGAGATCTGCATGGAGGAATGGGCCAAAATACCAACAACAGTGTGTGAAAACCTTGTGAAGACTTACAGAAAATGTTTGACCTGTGTCATTGCCAACAAAGGGTATATAACAAAGTATTGAGAAACTTTTGTTATTGACCAAATACTTATTTTCCACCATAATTTGCAAATAAACCCATTAAAAATCCTACAATGTGATTTTCTCATTTTGTCTGTCATAGTTGACGTGTACCTATGATGAAAATTACAGGCCTCTCTCATCTTTTTAAGTGGGAGAACTTGCACAATTGGTGGTTGACTAAATACTTTTTTCCCTCACTGTATTAATGGCAAAATAACATGCAAAACAGGCAACCCATTTTTTTTTTTTAGCTAAACAGGTGGGGCTCTCCCCAATTTCTTGTTATCCAATTACGATCTTGTTTGATCGCTACAACTCCCCAACGGGCTCGGGAGAGGCAAAGGTCAAGTAATGCATTCTTGAAACATGACCCACCAAACAACACTTCTGAACACCAGCCCGCTTAGCCCGGAAGCCAGCTGCACCAATGTGTCAGAGGAAACACTGTTCAACTGACAACCGAAGTCAGCCTGCAGGCACCCTGTCTGCCACAAGGAGTCGTTAGAGCGGATGAGCCAAGTAAAGTCCCCCCGGCCAAACACTCCCCTAACCCAGACAATGCTGGGCCAATTGTGCTCTGCCCTTTGGGACTCCCGGTTACAGCCGGTTGTGACACAGCCTGGGATTGAACCCAGGTCTATAGTGATGCCTTAAGTACTGCAATGCAGTGCCTTAGACCGCTTTGCCACTCGGGAGACCAACATATACTTGGTTTTACCTGCATTAAGTACCAATTTCAGTTCAACAAAGGCTTTCTGCAAAGCAATAAAGGCAGATCGAAGCTCTGAAAGAGCCGGGTCAACTGTGGTGACAATAGCATACACAACAGTGTCATCTGGATGTACAAAAAAAATGCAGATAAACCAACATCTATTTATATAGACAGTAAAACGTACAGGACCTGAAATTGATCCCTGTGGGACACCTATGTAATATCAACGAAGATCTTCCCCCTCAAGATTTGGCATGGGCCCTCAGATCCTCAAACAGTTCTACAGCTGCACCACTGAGAGCATCTTGACTGGCTTTATCACCATTTGGTATGGCAACTGCAAGGCACCCAACCGCAAGGCGCTACAGAGGGTGGTGAGTATGGCCCAGTACATCACTGGGGCCGAGCTCCCTGCCATCCAGGACCTCTATACCAGGCGGTGTTAGAGGAATGCCCCAGTGATGGTCAGACTCCAGCCACTCAAGCCATAGTCTGTTCTCTGCTACCGCATGGCAAGCGGTACCAGTGCACCAAGTCTGGAACCAACAGGACCCCGAACAGCCTCTACACCCAAGTCATAAATAAAACTGCTAAACAAGACTGTTAAATAGCTAATACAGTGGCTACCCGGACTACCTGCATTGACCCTTTTTTGCACTAACTCTCTTGGACTGAATCTATGCACACACACTGGACTCTACCCACACACTCACACATACTTACACTGACACCCCACCCCAGCACACACATACAAACACACACAGACACACACAGTGCCTTCAGAAAGTATTCACACCCCTTGACATTTTCCACATTTTGTTGTGCTACAGCCTGAATTTAAAATGGATGAAATATATATATTTTTTGTCACTGGCCTACACACAATACCCCATAATGTGGAATTATGTTTTTTTGAACCTTTTACAGATTTGTTGAAAATGAAATACAGAAATATCTGATTTACATAAATATTCACACCCCTTTGCTACGACACTCCAAATTGATCCCAGGTGCATCCAAGTTCCTTTGATCATCCTTGAAATGTCACTAGAACTTCACTGGAGTCCACCTGTGGCCAATTCAATTGTTTGGACATGTTTAGAAAGAAAAACACCTGTCTATATAAGGTCCCACAGTTGACAGTGCATGTGAGAGCAGAAACTATACCATGAAGTTCAAGGAAATCTCTGTAGATCACTGAGATATAATTGTTATGAGGCATATAGCTGGGGAAGGGTAAACAACTATTTCTAGAGTGTTGAAAGTTTCCAAGAGCACAGTGGTCTCCATCATTGGGAAATTGAGAAAATATGGAACTACCAAGACTCCGTCCGACTAAACTGAGCAAGCGGGCAAGAAGGACCTTGGTCAGGGAGGTGACCAAGAACCCAATGACCACTCTGACAGATCTACAGAGTTCTTTGGCTGAGATGGGAGAACCTGCCAGAAGGACACCAGTCTCTACAGCACTTCAACAATCTGGGCTTTATGGGAGAGTAGCCAGACTGAAGCCACTCCTGAGAAAAAGGCACATGACAGCACGCCTGGAGTTTGCAAAAAGGCATGTGAAAAGATTCAGAGCATAAGGCAAAATATTCTATGGTCTGATGAGACAAAAATATAACACTTTGCCCTGAACGCAAAGCACTATGTCTGGAGAAAACCCGGCACACATCATCACCCGTCTAACACCATCCCTACCGTGAAGCATGATGGTGGCAGTATCATGCTATGGGGATGCATTTCAGCGTCAAGGACTGGGAGACTGGTAAGGATAGAGGGATCAATGAATGGAGCCAAATACAGGCAAATCCTTGATGAGAACCTGCTTCAGAGTGCAAGCGGCCTTAGACTGGGGGGAAAATGTACATTCCAGCAGGACAATGACCCCAAGCATACAGCCAAGGCAACGCTAGAATTGCTTCAGAACAACAATGTGAAAGTCCTTGAGTGGCACAGCCAAAGCCCATCCGTGGAAAGACTTGAAGATCTAACTTAACAGAGCTTGAGAATATCTGCAAGGAAGAATGGGAGAAGAAACCCAAATCCAGATGTGCAAAACTGATACAGACATACCTAAGACGACTCAAAGCTGTATCGCCGCCAAAGGTGCTTCTACAAAGTATTGACTCAGGGGTGTGAATACTTACGTAAATTAGATTTCTTTATTTCATTTTCAATAAATTTGCAAAAAATGTCTAAAAACATGTTTTCACTTTGTCATTATGGGGTATTGTGTGTAGATGGGTGTGAACCCCCCCCCCCAATTTAATCAATTTTGCATTCAGGCTGTAACACAACAAAATGTAAGGGGTATGAATACTTTCTGAAGGCACGGTAGTACATTATGCTGCCTTTTTGTGGTCCTAAGAATTGTCCTTTAAATTCTGTTTTGTTTGAATATTCGCTGAATATGTTCTTGTTGTCTGCGCCCAGCGGTTTTAAGCAAAGATTTTGCCACCACTTGTATCTATTAAACTAGTCTAATACAAGGCCTAATATCTGTAAAAAGATGGCCATACAGTATTGAATTATGGCTTTCATTCTTTAAAGGTCTTATATAAAATGTCACACACATGCTGCACAACTCCTGGTTGTGTATTGTTGTATGGGTAGGGTTGTTGCTACAACATGAATGAACCTGGGGCCTTTCACCCATAATGCGCTCGGCAACCTACTACCTTCATCCTGAAGAGAAAGCACTGTGTCCCACAGTTACGGGACCTCAGAATTACGGGACCTCAGAAATGCCATGAGTAATGTTCCTGTTAGGGACGGCAGCCAGATGTGGACTAACTGTCCCGAGTGGGGCTACCGCTGCCACCTCTTTAACAGAGAGGAGCTCCATGACATCACATAGCCAGCCAAGAGAGAAGGGACTGTAATTTCAGCACCTGGACAGTGACATACACATACGATACACATATATTCAGCACTTGGACAGCGACACATACTGTATATACGCACAATCTCTTGATGAATGCTCCGCGTGTGTGGTTGTGTGAATGTGTGTGTGTGTGTGTATGAGTGTTTGACTGTGTGTGTGTCTGTTGTGTGTAAGTGCAAATGTAGCTGTCCAGAGACTGAAATCGCAAATCCCCACCTATCTGCATGAAATGTGTCTAAGTGCTATTAGATCAGAGAGTATGATTCAGAAGCAGAAGGGCTTTGAGTGGGTGGAAAGAAAAGGCTCTCTGTGCTAATGGTGCCTCATGTCTCTGTACCTCCTGTTTCTGCCCTCAGGCATGGTTGTGTTCATTAAGCCTGCCCACATACAGCTGACAGCCGACACTGGAAAGATTACCTTTGCCTCAGCCAGGCTTCATCGTTTGCTGTTTAACACAGACAGGTTACCCGTGATACAAGTCAGTATACGACATCTATCCATGTCTGAGGTACGTTGGGAGATGATGTGGAAAGCAGCCACTAGCGGCAACCGTGAGCGCTGCTACCTTCAAGTAGGTTTCGGTTTTGCTAGGGGTTGTGGACTGACGGGGATGGCAGATGGGCATAAGCATCTGCCTCTGATACCAAATGTTGCATATTCGAATCTAGCGATAGAAAGCTGTTTTTGATATTTTAGTTTTAAGCCTATCCCAAGCCTTAAACCTTACTTTAACCATTTGTAGTTAATGCCTAACCTTAAGGATTTGGAGTTAATGCCTAAACTTAACTCTAACCTGAAAAATTCAGTGTTAATGGCGAAAACATTTTTTTACCTACTTTTTCCAATCTTGTCTCATCGCTGCAACTCCCCAACGGGCTAAGGAGGCGAAGGTCGAGTAATGCATCCTCCGAAACATGAACCGCCAAACTGCGCTTCTTAACACCTGCCCGCTTAACCCGGAAGCCAGCCGCAACAATGTGTCGGAGGAAACACTGTTCATCTGACGACCGTGTCAGAGTCGCTAGCGTGTCTAATTCTGACATGAGACTGTGAGTGGTTGTAGGTTTTACAGTACATAACATAAATAACATCTATTGAAAATCCTACAAATCAATCCTATATTATATGTCACGTGGTCAAATAGAGATTTTTGAGAAAGTCAACATGGTAAAATAGAGAGATATTGGTCTGCCAGCACAACAATGAATATAGGTCATAATTCAAAAAAGAGTAGAGCACACAAAATGAAGAACTTCTTGCATGCAATAACTACTCATAGTCTACCTAATAAAGCATTGGAGTTTGGAGCCATGTGTGCTTGAAAAGTAAGTTAGACCTAGAGGGGAAAAAACAAGCTTGATTTCCAGACTTTTTTTGTTGGGGGAAAGCTGGGCCATACTCCTTTCCGTGATTATTTTTACAGCTTGGCACACCACATCGGGCCCTTGTTTTTCAAACGACACATGAATCCACCAGAGGGTTTGGCTTGAGGGGTTGGAGAGGATGCCAGTTCATTGGGCAAGTCTGGCACCGCTGAACATGAAACAGTGTAATAAAAACCCATCTGTTGGAAGACTGAAGCTGAGGCAACGGAACAGAGCCTGTGTGCATGAGGTTTTGGCTGACAGCAGAATAAAGACTCCTCTCTTATCCTCTTTCAGTCCTCTCTACTATCCAAGGGTGGCAACAATTCGTTTTCTTTTAGGGGGTTTTAGGAGAGGGATAAAAAATATATATTGAGTGTGTGTGAGTGCGTGCGTGTGAGCAGGGGTGGAAAGTGTACTGAAATATGCTACTAAAGTAGAAGTACTGTTACTTTAATAAAATTTTACTGAACTAGAAGTAAAACTACTGGTGTAAAAAACTACTCAAGTAATAGTAAAAAGTAGCTCATTTAAAAAGAACTCAGTCATTTAGTAACTTTTAGTTACATTCAAATAAAAACATTGACCTTTTAGCTAATTTCGCTAAGGTTTCCTGAACGTTGGTACACTATCTATTCCATGCAATAAGTTGAAAAATGTAGAGAGGAAATAAATGTACGGCTAAGAACAAAGTTAATTTATTGTTTGAGTTGCAGCAAGGCACATCTATATACATAAAAATTAAATTGTCAATACTTGAAAATATTTGAAAATAGATTAAACATTCAAAGCTATTAAAATGTGTTGATGAATTATAAGCAATACAAAATAAAGTACATGAACAAAAAAATCACCCATTCTTGCTCTTTTCCTCACTCACTCCCTCTTTCCCTCACTCACAAACTCCCTCTTTCCCGTATTCCCTCACTCACTCACTCACTCCCTCATTCACTCACTCACACATACAAGGCCACATGGGGAGTAACAGTGCACACTGGACATACCTAAAGGATTTGATGTCAAATTAGCTCTGGAGGTAACAAAAAGAACATCATGGAAATAAAAATGTATGAGCAAACCCCCCTGAAATGGAGATGGGCATTAGATTGATAAACTTTACACTGAGTGTACAAAGCGTTAGGAACACCTGCTCATTCCATGACATAGACTGACCAGGTGAATCCAGGTGAAAGCTATGAAACCTTATTGATGTCACCTGCTAAATCCACTTCAATCAGTATAGATGAAGGTCGCCAGGGTTGTGGGTTCGATTCCCACGGGGGGACAGTATAAAAAAATTTAAATAATGTATGCACTCACTAACTGTAAGTCGCTCTGGATAAGAGCGTCTGCTAAATGACTAAAATGTAAAATGTAATGTAAATGTCGTGGAGACAGGTTAAAGAAGGATTTTTAAGCCTTGAGACAAATAAAATGTTTTTTGCCACATTCGCCGAATACAACAGGTGTAGACCTTACAGTGAAATGCTTACTTACAAGCCCTTAACCAACAATGCAGTTTTAAGTAAAAAATGGATTAGTAAAAAATTTAAATAACAAATAATTAAAGAGCAGCAGTAAAATAAAATAACAGTAGGGAGGCTATATACAGGGGGTACCGGTAAAGAGTCAATTGGCGGGGGTACTGGTTAGTCGAGGTAATTGAGGTAATATGTACATGTGGGTAGAGTTAAAGTGATTATGCATAGATAATAAACAGAGTAGCAGCAGCGTAAAAGAGGGGGTGGGGTGGGGTGGACAATGCAAATAGTCCAGGTAGCCATGATTAGCTGTATAGGAGTCTTATGGCTTGGGGGTATAAGCTGTTAAGAAGCCTTTTGGACCTAGACTTGGCGCTCCGGTAACGCTTGCCGTGCGGTAGCAGAGAGAACAGTCTATGACTAGGGTGGCTGGAGTCGTTGACAATTGTTAGGGCCTTCCTCTGACACCGCCTGGCATAGAGGTCCTGGATGGCAGGAAGCTTGGCCCCAGTGATGTACTGGGCCGTATGCACTACCTTCTGTAGTTTATTGCGGTCGGAGGCTTAGCAGTTGCCATACCAGGCGGTGATGCAACCGGTCAGGATGCTCTCAATGGTGCAGCTGTATAATGTTTTGAGGATCTGAGGACCCATGCCAAATCTTTTTAAGTCTCGTGAGGGAGAATATGGTTTGTCGTGCCCTCTTCACGACTGTCTTGCTGTGTTTGGACCATGATAATTTGTTGGTGATGTGGACACTCTCTCAAAGGAGAGGTTTTTATCCTGGCACCACACGGCCATGTCTCTGACCTCCTCCCTATCGGCTGTTTCATCGTTGTCGGAGATCAGGCCTACCACTGTTTTGTGGTCGGCAAACTTAATGATGGTGTTGGAGTCATGCCTGGCCATGCAGTCATGGGTGAACAGGGAGTACAGGAGGGGACTGAGCACGCACCCCTGAGGGGCCCCCGTGTTGATGATCAGCATGGCAGATGTGTTATTACCTACCCTTACCACATGGGGGCGGCCCGTCAGGAAGTCCAGGATCCAGTTGCAGAAGCAGGTGTTTACTCCCAGGGTCCTTAGCTTAATGATGAGCTTTGAGGACACTATGTTGTTGAACGCTGAGCTGTAATCAATGAATAGCATTTTCACGTAGGTGTTCCTCTTGTCCAGGTGGGAAAGGGCAGTGTGGAGTCCAATAGAGATTACATCATCTGTGGATCTGTTGGGGCGGTATGCAGTGGGTCTAGGGTTTCTGGGATAATGGTGTTGATGTGAGCCATGACCAGCCTTTCAAAGCACTTCATGGCTATAGACGTGAGTGCTACGGGTCGGTAGTCATTTAGGCAGGTTATCTTAGTGTTCTTGGGCACAGGGACTATGGTGATCTGCTTGAAGCTTGTTGGTATTACAGACTCAGTCAGGGACATGTTGAAAATGTCAGTGAAGACACTTGCCAATTGGTCAGCGCATGCTCGGAGTACACGTCCTGGTAATCCATCTGGCCCTGCAGCCTTGTGAATGTTGACCTGCTTAAAAGTCTTACTCACATCGGCTGCGGAGAGCATGATCACATAGTCATCCGGAACAGCTGATGCTGTCATGCATGCTTCAGTGTTGCTTGCCTCGAAGCGAGCATAGAAGTGATTTAGCTCGTCTGGTAGGGTCGTGTCACTGGGCAGCTCGTGGCTGTGCTTCCCTTTGTAGTCTGTAATAGTTTGCAAGCCCTGCCACATCCGACGAGCATCGTAGCCAGTGTAGTACGATTCAATCTTAGTCCTGTATTGACTCTTTGCCTGTTTGATGGTTCGTCGGAGGGCATAGCGGGATTTCTTATAAGCGTCCGGGTTAGAGTCCCGCTCCTTGAAAGCGACAGCTCTACCCTTTAGGTCAGTGCGGATGTTGTCTGTAATCCATGGCTTCTGGTTGGGGTATGTACGTACGGTCACTATGGGGACGATGTCATCGATTCACTTATTGATGAAGCCAGTGACTTATGTGGTGTACTCCAATGCCATCGCAAGAATCCCTGAACATATTCCAGTCTGTGCTAGCAAAACAGTCCTGTAGCTTAGCATCTGCGTCATCTGACCACCTTTTTATTAACCGAGTCACTGGTGCTTCCTGCTTTAGTTTTTGCTTAAAAGCAGGAATCAGGATGTTAGAATTATGGTCAGATTTGCCAAATGGAGGGCAAGGGAGAGCTTTGTACGTGTCTCTGTGTGTGGAGTAAAGGTGGTCTAGAGTTTTTTTTTCCTCTGGTTGCACAATTCACATGCTGGTAGAAATTAGGTATAACGGATTTAAGTTTCCCTGCATTAAAGTCCCCGGCCACTAGGAGCGCTGCCTCTGGATGAGTGTTTTCCTGTTTGCTTATAGCCTTATACAGCTCACTGCCTGCAATCTTAGTGCCAGCATCGGATTGTGGTGGTAAATAGACAGCTACGAAAAATGTAGAAGAAAACTCTCTTGGTAAATAGTGTGGTCTACAGCTTATCATGAGATACTCTACCTCAGGCGAGCAAAACTTCGAGACTTCCTTAGTTTTAGATTCTGTGCACCAGCTGTTGTCTACAAATATACACAGACCGCCACCCCTTGTCTTACCGGAGTCAGCCGTTCTATCCTGCCAATGTAACGTATATCCCGCCAGCTGTAGGTTATCCGTGTCGTCGTTCAGCAATGACTCGGTGAAACATAAGATATTGCAATTTGTTATGTCCCGTTAGTAGGATGTTCTTGATCGTAGGTCGTCCATTTTGTTTTCCAATGAATGTACGTTGGCTAATAGGATTGATGGAAGAGGCAGATTGCTCGCCATCGGATCCTTACATGGCACCCCAACCTACGTCCATGATATCTCTGTCTCTTTCTCATGCGAATGACTGGGATTTGGGCCTTGTCGGGTGTCTTTAGAATATCCTTTGCGTCCGACTTGTTGAAGAAAAATCTTTGTCCAACACGAGGTGAGTAATCGCTGTCATGATATCCAGAAGCTCTTTTAGTCATAAGAGACGGTGGCAGAAACATTATGTACAGAATAAATTACAAATAAGGTGAAAAAACACACATAATAGCACAATTGGTTAGAGGGCCGTAGAACGGCAGCCATCTCCTCCGGCACCATCTTTCTAGTGAGATCCTATTGGCGCTTTCTAGCTTTTATTTGCATATTTCCATTAGGGAACGCCTACTCTGTGAAGTGCGCGTATGCAATTGCTAAATTCGCCCTTGCACTCCTTCTAAACAATTGTTGAGGAAATTCTTACACTCAAAGTAAATCTTAAATTAATCATTTTTTATTATCAGCATGCTGGAGAGGTTCCAACCAACTCAATGCACCAAGTACACATGTCGATCACAAGCTCCAACGGGGCAGTCCCGTTAGTTCTCTTATATACTTACACAGAAAGTAATATTTGCATTATTTAGCTTATTAATTAGTCATAATTAATTCATCATTAACGTTTGCTCTCATTAATGTGGCAGACCAATACCTCACAAGGCTTCTTCTCTCCAAGCTGTGACCTTGAAACTGAGATATCTGTCACGACTGTCGGTGAGATGCGGTAAAAGAAGTCAGGCGCAGGACACAGAACTCTCGGACACGTACTTTAATCCGATAAGGATCCAAAAGAACACAGAAATAACTCCACGCAGGGAGAAAATAACTCGCTCACTAAAATGACAACCGTGAAGGGAAAAACAATCACACACAATGTCCTGATGAGAGACAGGGGTAATATAAGGGAAACAATTAAACATAATGACGAACAGGTGTAAACAATACAGACAAAACTAAACAAACACTGATAACATCGAACGGCAGTAGCTAGTACTCCGGGGACGATGAACGCCGAAGCCTGCCCGAGCAAGGAGGAGGAGCAGCCTCGGCAGAATCCGTGACAGTACCCCCCCCCCCCTTGACGCGCGGCCCCAGCCGTGCGCCGACCACGGCCTCGGGGACGGCCAGGAGGACGCGGAGCAGGGCGAGTCGGGTGACTCCGGTGGAACTCTGTCAACAGGGAGGGATCTAGGATGTCCCTCCTAGGGACCCAGCACCGTTCCTCCGGACCGTACCCCTCCCACTCCACGAGATACTGCAGACCCCCCATCCGACGTCTCGAATCCACGAAGGAACGGACTGAGTACGCCGGAGCCCCTTCGATGTCTAGTGGGGGCGGAGGGGCCTCTCGTACCTCATTCTCCTGGAGTGGACCAGCTACCACCGGCCTGAGGAGAGACACATGGAACGAGGGGTTAATGTGATAATTAACAGGCAGCTGTAACCTATAACATACCTCGTTCAATCTCCTCAGGACTTTAAATGGCCCCACAAACCGCCGGCCCAGCTTCCGGCAGGGCAGGTGAAGGGGCAGGTTTCTGGTCGAGAGCCAGACCCGATCTCCCGGTGCATAAACCGGACCCTCACTGCGGTGGCGATCGGCGCTCGCCTTTTGCCGTCTGATGGCCCGCTGCAGATGGACGTGCGCAGCGTTCCATGTCTCCTCCGAGCGCCGAAACCATTCATCCACCGCAGGAGCCTCGATCTGGCTCTGATGCCAGGGTGCCAGAACCGGCTGATAGCCCAACACACACTGGAAAGGAGTGAGATTAGTGGAGGAGTGGCGGAGTGAGTTTTGGGCTATCTCTGCCCAGGGAATATACCCCGACCACTCCTCCTGCCGGTCCTGGCAGTAGGACCTCAGAAACCTACCCACATCTTGGTTTACTCTCTCCACCTGCCCATTACTCTCAGGGTGAAAACCCGAGGTAAGGCTGATCGAGACCCCCAAACGTTCCATAAACGCCCTCCACACTCTAGAGGTGAACTGGGGACCCCGATCAGACACTATATCCTCAGGCACGCCGTAGTGCCGGAAAACGTGAGTAAACAGGGCTTCGGCCGTTTGTAGGGCTGTAGGAAAACCTGGCATAGGGATGATACGGCAGGCCTTAGAAAACCGATCCACAATGACCAAGATCGTGTTATTCCCCTGGGAGGGGGGAAGGTCCGTGACAAAATCCACCGACAGGTGAGACCACGGCCGTTGTGGAACGGGGAGAGGTTGTAACTTCCCTCTGGGCAGGTGTCTAGGCGCCTTACACTGGGCGCACACCGAGCAGGAAGAAACGTAAACCCTCACGTCCTTAGCTAAGGTGGGCCACCAGTACTTTCCGCTAAGACAGTGCACCGTCTGACCAATACCAGGATGACCAGAGGAGGGTGACGTGTGAGCCCAATAAATCAGTCGGTCACGGACCTCGAGCGGTACGTACCTCCGTCCCTCTGGACACTCTGGGGGAGAAGGGTCGGTACGTAACGCCCGCTCGATTTCCGTGTCGACCTCCCACACCACCGGTGCCACGAGACAAGACTCCAGTAGTATGGGAGTGGGCTCAATGGACCTCTCCTCTGTGTCATATCATCGGGACAGGGCGTCTGCCTTAACGTTCTGTGACCCTGGGATATACGTGATCTTAAAGACAAACCGGGCAAGAAACATGGCCCACCTAGCCTGACGAGGGTTCAGTCTCTTCGCTGCCCGGATGTACTCCAGGTTACGATGGTCAGTCAGAATGAGAAAAGGGTGATTAGCCCCCTCAAGCCAATGTCTCCACACCTTCAGGGCCTGGACCACAGCTAGCAGGTCCCTGTCCCCCACGTCATAATTGCGTTCCGCCGGACTGAGCTTCTTAGAATAGAAAGCACAGGGGCGGAGTTTTGGAGGCGTGCCCGAGCGCTGAGACAGTATAGCACCGATCCCCGCCTCGGATGCATCCACCTCGACTTGGAACGCCAAAGAGGGATCCGGATGTGCCAGCACCGGAGCTGAGGTGAACAGGTCCTTCAAATTACTAAACGCCCTGTCCGTCTCAGCCGACCACTGCAAACGTACCGGGCCCCCCTTTAGCAGGGAGGTAATGGGAGCTGCTGCCTGTCCAAAACCCCAGATAAACCTCCGGTAGTAATTGGCAAAACCCAAAAAACGCTGCACCTCCTTTACTGTAGTTGGAGTCTGCCAATTACGCACAGCTGAAACGCGGTCAATCTCCATCTCCACCCCTGACGCAGACAACCGGTGTCCCAGGAAGGAGATGGCCTCCTGGAAAAACAGAAATTTCTCTGCCTTCACATACAGATCATGCTCCAACAGTCTACCCAGCACCCGACGTACCAGGGACACATGCTCGGTACGTGTAGCGGAGTATATCAGAATGTCATCAATATACACCACTACCCCCTGTCCATGCAAATCCCGGAAAATCTCGTCTACAAATGATTGGAAGACTGAAGGAGCATTCATTAGACCGTATGGCATGACGAGGTACTCATAGTGACCCGAGGTGGTACTGAATGCTGTCTTCCACTCATCTCCCTCCCGAATGCGCACCAGGTTGTAAGCGCTCCTGAGATCCAATTTTGTGAAGAAGCGCGCCCCGTGTAATGACTCCGTCATACTAGCAATCAGAGGGAGAGGATAGCTGTATTTAATAGTGATCTGATTGAGACCACGGTAATCAATACACGGGCGTAAACCCCCATCCTTCTTCTTCACAAAAAAGAAACTTGAGGACGCAGGAGAAGTGGATGGCCGTATGTATCCCTGTCTCAAGGATTCGGCAACGTATGTCTCCATAGCAGCCGTCTCCTCCTGAGACAGAGGATACACATGGCTGCGAGGGAGCGCAGCGCCAACCTGGAGGTCTATCGCACAATCCCCCTGTCGATGAGGTGGTAATTGAGTCGCCTTCTTCTTACAGAAGGCGCTTGCCAAATCGGTATTCTCAGGAGGAATGTGCATTGTGGGCATTTGGTTCGGACTCTCCACCGTCGTTGCCCCTACGGAAACACCTACACACCGCCCCACACACTGATCAGACCATCCCTTGAGAGCCCTCTGTTGCCATGAAATGTTGGGGTCATGAGATATTAACCAGGGAAGTCCCAACACCACTGGAAACGCAGGAGAGTCAATTAAATACAACTGTATAGTCTCCTCATGGCCCTTCTGCGTTTTCATCTTCAGTGGCGCTGTGACCTCCCTAATCAATCCGACCCCAAAGGCCGGCTATCTAGGGCATGGATAGGGAAGGGCACATCGACTGGTAATATAGGGATTCCTAACTTATGTGAGAAATGGCGATCAATAAAATTCCCAGCTGCGCCTGAATCGACTAGCGCCTTATGCTGGGAGTAAGAAGAAACTTCTGGAAACATAACTTGGATACACATATGAACAGCAGAGAGCTCTGGGTGAGTTGGGACCTTACTCACTGGGAATGACTCATCAGTGCGCTGCATGCTGCCTCGAATCCGAGGAGACCCTCCCCTGCACCGAACCGCCGTTTGTCCTCGGCGGCCACAGTTGGTGCAGGGGACAGTCTCCTTCCTGGCCTCCCTACTACCAGCACCCCCGAGCTCCATAGGGCTCGGCTCGGAGGTGCTGGGGGATGGAATGGACGGCCCCAGCGGCGGACGTCCGCGGGTAGCCAACAGGGTATCCAGGCGAATCGACATGTCCACCAGCTGATCGAAGCTTAGGTTGGTGTCCCTGCAGGCCAGCTCTCGACGAACGTCCTCTCTTAAGCTACACCTGTAGTGGTCGATGAGGGCCCTCTCATTCCATCCCGAATTGGCAGCCAGAGTCCGGAAGTCCAGTGCGAATTCCTGCGCGCTCCTCCTCCCCTGTCTGAGGTGGAATAGACGCTCACCCGCCGCCTTCCCCTCCGGTGGATGATCGAACACTGCCCTGAAGCAGCGGGTGAACTCTGCATAGTTCACAGTAGCGGCGTCTATCCCTCCCCACTCGGCGTTGGCCCACTCCAGTGCCTTGCCGGACAGACAGGAGATGAGGGCGGACATGCTCTCGTATCCCGAGGGTGCCGGGTGAATGGTTGCCAGGTAAAGATCCACCTGGAGCAGGAAACCCTGACACCCGGCTGCGGTGCCATCATAAGCCCTCGGGAGCGAGAGCCGAATCCCACTGGACTCCGGATGTGAGACGATAGGAGTAGCCGATAGTGGTGGTATCGTTGGAGGAGGTGTGGGCAAACCTCCTCTCTCCCATCGTCCCAAAGTGTTCATAACGTTATCCATAGCAGCACCAAGATTTTGGAGCATCGCTGCCTGTTGTAGGACGCGCTCCTCGAGTGATCCAGTCGGTGCCGTCGCTCCTGCTGACTCCATGTTAAGGTGTGTGATTCTGTCACGACTGTCGGTGAGATGCGGTAAAAGAAGTCAGGCGCAGGACACAGAACTCTCGGACACGTACTTTAATCTGATAAGGATCCAAAAGAACACAGAAATATCTCCAAGCAGGGAGGAAATAACCCGCTCACTAAAATGACAACCGTGAAGGGAAAAACAATCACACACAATGTCCTGATGAGAGACAGGGGTAATATAAGGGAAACAATTAAACTTAATGACGAACAGGTGTAAACAATACAGACAAAACTAAACAAACACTGATAACATCGAACGGTAGTAGCTAGTACTCCGGGGACGACGAACGCCGAAGCCTGCCCGAGCAAGGAGGAGGAGCAGCCTCGGCAGAATCCGTGACAATATCGTTCTCAAAACAAGGGTCTGGGCATACTGCCAAATTGCATATACTACATTGAGGATTTCTCCCAGGCGTTCAATCAGTCACTTGCATGAACACAAAAATTGGTTATTAGAAAAGCACAAACAGAACACAGAAATTGGTTATTAGAAAAGCACAAACGTATTAATGTCCATCACACAACTACATTTTAACTTTGGCAATGGGTAAAGTCTACAAAACGTAGTCCACTCTGTTTGTTACAGATTCTAGTTTTGGAAACAGAAAACTGTATGGAGATCAAATGTTTATAGATGAGAAAATCTGCAGAATGTCGGCCAAAATCCATCTCGTTCCATCTTCTCCCACTGTCGGCCACTGGGCTTCCTCTCATCACAATATTTGGTAGTGAATGCTTTACATTTATACATCGGGTGAAATATCTGGCTCATTGTTCTATCTGTGATGTTAGCCTAATGTTGTTAGCTAGCCCAGATAACTTACATAGCTAGTTAGCTATCCACCACCACACATAGTGACATTGACGTGCTAACTTAGCTGCAAGGATAGCTTGCTAATGTTAGCATACTAGACAACTAGGCTAACACTAATGTATGTAACGTAAGTTAGACTATTAGATAGAAAGCTATACTAGCTGATAAAGCCATCCATAGTTAAATTTTTTATCATTTATAGTTAGCTAGTTATCTTACCTCTACAATGTTTCCTCAAGTTTGAGGCAGTTTTTGTAGGCTGCCACCTCCGCCATCCTGGGTAAGCAAAGCTTGCATTGCATCGCCTCTCATGTGCTTGAAGGAGAACTGGTCACAGTCCCCTGTGTCTCCATTGTTTTCACACACCGCTTGATAAAAAAACCTTTCATCGCTTTCACTATACGTCTTGAACCAAACTTATTTTTTCCCCTTTAAAAAATCTTCCGACCAGTTTGTATGCACAGCTTGATTTGATTGGCCTGTATTGGCGCGATGTGTGACATTTGATTTGATTGGTCACTGACTAATCAACGATGAGCAGTTTTTTTCTGTCTCCGAGGGGCTCTTGCAAACTTTCCGTGCCCTTATGATGTGCTATTATGGATAGCCTACAAAATTGTACTCTGTAAAGGATGGTTTTAAAAAGGTAGCAAAGTACAATACTTTATTTAAAACATACCTAAGTAATTACTGACTTTGAAAAATCCTAAAAGAAAGTACAAGTACTTGGAAAAGCTACTCAATTACAGTAAGGAGAGTATTTGTAATTCACTACTTCCACCCTACTTGGACCTCTATACTAGGCAGTGCCAGAGGAAGGCCCTAAAAATGGTGAAAGACTCCAGCCACCCGTTTCTGATACCGCACGGCAAGCGGTACCGATGCAATAACTGGAACCAACAGGACCCTGAACAGCTTCTACCCACAAGCCATAAGACTGCTAAAGAGTTAACCAAATAGCTACCTGGACTATCTGCATTGACACTTTTTTTTATCTGCATTGAACTCTTTTGACTCATTACATACGCTGCTGCTACTGTTAATTATATACCTTTATCACTACCTATATGTACATATCTACCTCAATTACCTCATAGCACTGTACATCAACTCGGTACTGGTACCCAATGTACAGTTGAAGTCGGAGGTTTACATACACCTTAGCCAAATACATTTAAACTCAGTTTTTCACAATTCCTGACATTTAATCCTAGTAAAAATTCCCTGTCTTAGGTCAGTTAGGATCACCACTTTATTTTAAGAATGTGAAATGTCAGAATAATAGTAGAGATAATTATTTATTTCAGCTTTTACTTCTTTAATTCACATTCCCAGTGGGTCAGAAGTTTACATACACTCAATTAGTATTTAGTTGCATTGCCTTTAAATGGTTTAACTTGGGTCAAATGTTTCGGGTAGCCTTCCACAAGCTTCCCACAATAAGTTGGGTGAATTTTGGCCCATTCCTCCTGACAGAGCTGGTGTAACTGAGTCAGGTTTGTAGGCCTCCTTGCTCGCACAAGCTTTTTCAGTTCTACCCACAAATGTTCTATAGGATTGAGGTCAGGACTTTGTGATGGCCACTCCAATACCTTGACTTTGTTGTCCTTAAGCCATTTTGCCACAACTTTGGAAGTATGCTTGGGGTCATTGTCCATTTGGAAGACACATTTACTGTGGTGAATGATGGACGGAGTGAGGCGCAGGAGTAAAATAATCGGATGTAGATTTATTCCTTCCAGATTTACAATGCGCCTACAACGGCAATCCAAACAGGTACATGGGAAACAATCCTCCCTGACCAAACACAGTCTCAGAAAATACAATACATGTAGTGACACAGAGGAAAATCAACCCTGGCAAAATAAATGAGAGAGTATCTCAACCGAGCTACTCTCCTCCCACATAGAACAATCACTCACAAAGACAAGGGGGCAGAGTGAACACTTATACACAGACTAATTAGGGGATGAGCACCAGGTGTGTGTGATTGACAAGACAAGACAAGTGGAGTTGTGAGAATGGTAGTGGCAGTACCTAGTAAGCCGGTGACGACGAACACCGAAACCTGCCCAAACAAGGAAGAGAGGCAGCCTTGGCAGAAGTCGTGACATTTGCGACCAAGCTTTACCTTCCTGACTGATGTCTTGAGATGTTGCTTCAATATATCCACATCATTTTCCTTCCTCATGATGCCATCTATTTTGTGAAGTGCACCAGTCCCTCTTGCAGCAAAGCATCCCCACAGCATGATGCTGCCACCCCCGTGCTTCACGGTTGGGCTGGTGTTCTTCGGCTTGCAAGCAACTCCCTTTTTCCTCCAAACATAACGATGGTCATTATCGCCAAACAGTTCTATTTTTGTTTCATCAGACCAGAGGACATTTCTCCAAAAAGTACGATCTTTGTCACCATGGGCAGTTGCAAACCGTAGTCTGGCTTTTTTATGGCGGTTTTGGAGCAGTGGCTTCTTCCTTGCTGAGCGGCCTTTCAGGTTATGTCGATATAGGACTTGTTTTACTGTGGATATAGATACTTTTGTACCTGTTTCCTCCAGCATCTTCACAAGGTCCTTTGCTGTTGTTCTGGGATTGATTTGCACTTTTCGCACCAAAGTACGTTCATTCCTGAGCGGTATGACTGCTGCGTGGTCACATGGTGTTTATACTTGCTTACTATTGTTTGTACAGATGAACGCGGTACCTTCAGGCGTTCATCTGTACTCCCAAGGATGAACCAAACTTGTGGAGGTCTACACATTTTTTTCTGCGGTTTTGGCTGATTTCTTTTGATTTTCCCATGATGTCAAGCAAAGAGACACTGAGTTTGAAGGTAGGCCTTGAAAAACATCCACAGGTACACCTCCAATTGACTCAAATTATGTAAATTATCCTATCAGAAGCTTCTAAAGCCATGGCATCATTTTCTGGAATTTTCCAACCTGTTTAAAGGCACAGTCAACTTATTGTTTGTAAACTTCTGACCCACTGGAATTGTGATACAGTTAATTATAAGTGAAATAATCTGTCTGTAAACAATTACTTGTGTCATGCACAAAGTAGATGTCCTAACCGACTTGCCGAAGCTATAGTTTGTTAACAAGACATTTGTGGAGTGGTTGAAAAACAAGTTTTAATGACTCCAACCTAAGTGTATGTAAACTTCTGACTTCAACTGTATATAGCCAAGTTATCGTTACTCATTGTGTATTGTGTATTTATTCCTCGTGTTATTTTTCTATTATTTTTCAATTTCTTCTCTCTGCATTGCCCATACGTAAGCATTTCACTGTTAGTCTACACCTGTTGTTTACGAAGTATGTGACAAATACCATTTCATTTGATTGTGTGCCTGTGTGTGTATGTACAGTATACGGAATGGAAGGATCGGGGCCTATAACACGTTGGACTTGTTTTTTTTACCTTTTTTTCTGCACTTTTCTGCACTATACACCATCGCTTCTAGTATTCTTGTTTTGATACTTACGCACCTGTAACAGACACTCTTTGGTATAAAGGAACTTTAAAGAGCACAGATGGCCACCCATCATTTCGAGGCCTTTAACACTAGCCATGATCATTAACCTCTATGGGATCGGTGTCCCGTATACGGGACGGTTGAGCTAACGTGCGTAAGTAACAGTAAACTTTCCAGGACATAGACATGTCTTATATGGGCAGAAAGCTTAAATTCGTGTTAATCTAACTGCACTGTCCAATTTACAGTAGCTATTACAGTGAAAAAATACCATGCTATTGTTTGAGGAGAGTGCACATCAACAAAAAACATATCACAGCAACTGGTTTGATACATTCCCCTCTGAAGGTAAATAATGTACTTACATTCAGTAATCTTGCTCTGATTTGTCATCCTGAGGGTCCCAGAGATAAAATGTAGCATAGTTTTGTTTGATAAAATCAATTTTTATATTCAAATGTAGGAACTGGGTTCTACAGTTTGAACCATTGCTGTCTCTGGCTCCACACCCACCCCGCCCGGCCATCTAGATGTGTGAAAGTTAATATATAAGCTAATGATCCATCATGTATGACATTCCTGGGAGTGTGTAAATCAACATTTTGTATTACCATATCATTTTTGTATGTTCTCTGTAGTTATGTACTTGAAAATGTATCAATTGACCAATTCGGCACATTTGGGCAGACTTGATACAAAATAGTCCAGTATTGCAATGCTTCACTGGATCAATCTGAAACTTTGCACACACACTGCTGACATCTAGTGGCCAAAATCTAAATTGCTCCTAAATTTGCAATATTATATTGTGGCCTTTCTCTTGCATTTCAAAGATGATGGAACAAGAAAATAAAATAAAACACATGTTTTTTTGTTTGTATTATCTTTTACCAGATCAAATGTGTTATATCCTCCTACATTAATTCAACATTTCCACAAACTTCAAAGTGTTTCCTTTCAAATTGTATCACGAATATGCATATCCTTGCTTCAGGTCCTGAGCTACAGGCAGTTAGATTTGGGTATGTAATTTTAAGCGAATATTGAAAAAAAGGGTCCGATCTTTAAGAGGTTTTAAACCCAGCACAATCATGTGATGTCACGACACAATTCACTACGGTTGAAAATTTCAGCAAGCTGTAAAACACAATCCAAATTGTTTGTCTCTACATTCATACTTTTAGAAACACTGTGTT